>NC_092333.1:64071250-64698125 GCF_046630445.1 Rutidosis leptorrhynchoides | reverse complement strand
GTCGAATAAAGACATTGTACTCACTATTAATGTTTTTTTGAACGTTTTCAATATATATCGTATTATTACTTTTGTGTATACATGACTTAGCATGGTATATATAGTTTTAAGGCCTATTATTTCACTCACATTGTAATTATGTATAACTCATATTATTTTTGAGTCTAATGTCACTTCATTAAATATGCTTTTTAAATCATTAATATGCGCCGCCAGATGGAGTGACATTTGGCGGCGCATAACCTTTGGTTTCAGATTGTCCTGAAATTCTCAGGATCACCCTAAATCGGCCCAACGAGCAAGACTCTCTGAACGTGCTTGCCATTCGAGGACGTCTAAATTCTGAAAAAGACATCTTTCCTCGAAAATTCACACCACGCACCAAACACCACCGACGGTTCGTGGTGCTTGGAGATTTTTATCTTTGGCCAAAATGTTAGATCTATAGTATCTTTTGACTCGTTGCTCTGATTTAGTCACCGTTTTTTTTAATCGTGTATTTTTTTGAGATCTATGCGTTGGCAAACTGTCGTAGACGGTTTGTCCTCCCAAATATTTTTCGAAACGAGGCCTCGAAAGCCTTCAATTTTGCCTTTTTTATTTAATTTTAGACGCTCGTTTGACCGTTTTGAATTTCTATCATATTATTTCTTTTTGTATGCATGACTTAACATAGTACATATTGTTTTAAGGCCTATTATTTCTCTCACAGTGTAATTATGTATAACGCAAATAATTTTGAATCTAATGTCACTTCATTAAATGCACTTTTTATATCAATCATATGCGCCGCCAAATGGAGTACCATTTGGCGGCGCATAACCTTTCGTTTCAGATTGTGTTGAAATTCTCAAGATCACCCTAAAACGACCCTAACATCAAGACTCTCGGAAAGTTTATTGCCATTCGAGGTCGTCGGGATGTCGAAAAAAGTCATTTTACTCACTATTAATGTTTTCTTGAACGTTTTCAATATATATCGTATTATTCCTTTTGTGTATACATGACTTACCATGGTATATATAGTTTTAAGGCCTATTATTTCACTCACACTGTAATTATGTATAACTGGTATTATTTTGAGTCTAATGTCACTTCATTAAACATGTTTTTTAAATCATTAATATGCGCCGCCAGATGGAGTGACATTTGGTGGCGCATAACCTTTGGTTTCAGATTGTGCTGAAATTCTCAGGATCACCCTAAACCAGCCCAACGAGCAAGACTCTCTGAATGTGCTTGCCATTCGAGGTCATCGAAATTCCAAAAAAGACATATTTCCTCGCAAATTCACAGCACGCACCAAACACCACCCACGGTTCGTGGTGCTTGTTGTTTTTTGTCTTTGGCGAAAATGTTAGATCTATAGTATCTTTTGACTCATTGCTCAGATTTAGTCACCGTTTTTTTTTTAAATCGTGTATTTTTTCTAGATCTATGCGTTGGCAAACTGCCATAGGCATTTTGTCCCAAATATTTTTTGAAACGAGGCCTCGAAAGCCTTTATTTTTGCCTTTTTTGTTTAATTTTAGACGCTCTTTTGACCGTTTTAAATTTCTATCATATTATTTCATTTAGTATGCATGACTTAGCATGGTACATATTATTTTAAGGCCTATTATTTCACTCACAATGTAATTATGTATAACGCACATAATTTTCAATCTAATGTCACTTCATTAAATGCCCTTTTTATATCAATCATATGCGCCGCCAAATGGATTACAATTTGGCGGCGCATAACCTTTCGTTTCAAATTGTGTTGAAATTCTCAAGATCACTCTAAAACGACCCTAACATCAAGACTTTTGGAAAGTTTATTGCCATTCGAGGTCGTTAGGATGTCGAAAAAAGACATTTTACTCACTATTAATGTTTTTTTGAACGTTTTCAATATATATCGTATTATTACTTTTGTGTATACATGACTTAACATGGTATATATAGTTTTAAGGCCTATTATTTCACTCACACTGTAATTATGTATGACTCATATTATTTTGAGTCTAATGTCACTTCATTAAACATGCTTTTTAAATCATTAATATGCACCGCCAGATGGAGTAACATTTGGTGGCGCATAACCTTTGGTTTCAGATTGTGCTGAAATTCTCAGGATCACCCTAAATCGGCCCAATGAGCAAGACTCTCTGAACGTGCTTGCCATTCGAGGTCATCGAAATTCCGAAAAATACATCTTTCCTCGCAAATTCACAGCACGCACCAAACACCACCCACAGTTCGTGGTGCTTGTTGTTTTTTGTCTTTGGCGATAATGTTAGATCTATAGTATCTTTTGACTCATTGCTCAGATTTAGTCACCGTTTTTTTTTAAATCGTGTATTTTTTCGAGATCTATGCGTTGGAAAACTGCCGTAGGTGGTTTGTGTAGTGACCCGAACTTTTCCATGTTTATATATATTAATTGAGATTGATATTTACATGATTAAATGTTTCCAACATGTTAAGCAATTAAACTTGTTAAGACTTGATTAATTGAAATGTGTTTCATATAGACAATTGACCACCCAAGTTGACCGGTGATTCACGAACGTTAAAACTTGTAAAAACTATACGATGACATATATATGGTTATATATATAGTTAACATGTTTTTATTATAAGTATGTATCTCATTAGGTATTTTAACAATGAGTTATATACATAAAAATGAGACTATTAATTTAAGAAACTCGAAAACGATATATATAACGATTATCGTTATAACAACGTCTTACTAGGTACATATGAATCATATTAAGATATTGATACACTTGGTTAATTATGTTAAATGATAAGTAAATATATTATTAAGTGTATTAACAATGAAATACATATGTAAAAATAAGACTACTAACTTAATGATTTCGAAACGAGACATATATGTAACGATTATCGTTGTAACGACATTTAACTGTATATACATCATACTGAGATATATTATATATCATAATATCATGATAATATAACAATTTAACATCTCATTTGTTATAATAAACAATGGGTTAACAACATTCAACAAGATCATTAACCTAAAGGTTTCAAAACAACATTTACATGTAACGACTAACGATGACTTAACGACTCAGTTAAAATGTATATACATGTAGTGTTTTAATATGTATTCATACACTTTTGAAAGACTTCAAGACACTTATCAAAATACTTCTACTTAACAAAAATGCTTACAATTACATCCTCGTTCAGTTTCATCAACAATTCTACTCGTATGCACCCGTATTCGTACTCGTACAATACACAGTTTTTAGATGTATGTACTATTGGTATATACACTCCAATGATCAGCTCTTAGCAGCCCATGTGAGTCACCTAACACATGTGGGAACCATCATTTGGCAACTAGCATGAAATATCTCATAAAATTACAAAAATATGAGTAATCATTCATGACTTATTTACATGAAAACAAAATTACATATCCTTTATATCTAATCCATACACCAACGACCAAAAACACCTACAAACACTTTCATTCTTCAATTTTATTCATCTAATTGATCTCTCTCAAGTTCTATCTTCAAGTTCTAAGTGTTCTTCATAAATTCTACAAGTTCTAGTTACATAAAATCAATAATACTTTCAAGTTTGCTAGCTCACTTCCAATCTTGTAAGGTGATCATCCAACCTCAAGAAATCTTTGTTTCTTACAGTAGGTTATCATTCTAATACAAGGTAATAATCATATTCAAACTTTGGTTCAATTTCTATAACTATAACAATCTTATTTCAAGTGATGATCTTACTTGAACTTGTTTTCGTGTCATGATTCTGCTTCAAGAACTTCGAGCCATCCAAGGATCCGTTGAAGCTAGATCCATTTTTCTATTTTCCAGTAGGTTTATCCAAGGAACTTAAGGTAGTAATGATGTTCATAACATCATTCGATTCATACATATAAAGCTATCTTATTCGAAGGTTTAAACTCGTAATCACTAGAACATAGTTTAGTTAATTCTAAACTTGTTCGCAAAAAAAAGTTAATCCTTCTAACTTGACTTTTAAAATCAACTAAACACATGTTATATATCTATATGATATGCTAACTTAATGATTTAAAACCTGGAAACACGAAAAACACCGTAAAACCGGATTTACGCCGTCGTAGTAACACCGCGGGCTGTTTTGGGTTAGTTAATTAAAAACTATGATAAACTTTGATTCAAAAGTTGTTATTCTGATAAAATTATTTTTATTATGAACATGAAACTATATCCAAAAATTATGGTTAAACTCAAAGTGGAAGTATGTTTTCTAAAATGGTCATCTAGACGTCGTTCTTTCGACTGAAATGACTACCTTTACAAAAACGACTTGTAACTTATTTTTCCGACTATAAACCTATACTTTTTTTGTTTAGATTCATAAAATAGAGTTCAATATGAAACCATAGCAATTTGATTCACTCAAAATGGATTTAAAATAAAGAAGTTATGGGTAAAACAAGATTGGATAATTTTTCTCATTTTAGCTACGTGAAAATTGGTAACAAATCTATTCCAACCATAACTTAATCAACTTGTATTGTATATTATGTAATCTTGAGATACCATAGACACGTATACAATGTTTCGACCTATCATGTCGACACATCTATATATATTTCGGAACAACCATAGACACTCTATATGTGAATGTTGGAGTTAGCTATACAGGGTTGAGGTTGATTCCAAAATATATATAGTTTGAGTTGTGATCAATACTGAGATACGTATACACTGGGTCGTGGATTGATTCAAGATAATATTTATCAATTTATTTCTGTACATCTAACTGTGGACAACTAGTTGTAGGTTACTAACGAGGACAGCTGACTTAATAAACTTAAAACATCAAAATATATTAAAAGTGTTGTAAATATATTTTAAACATACTTTGATATATATGTATATATTGTTATAGGTTCCTGAATCAACCAGTGGCCAAGTCTTACTTCCCGACGAAGTAAAAATCTGTGAAAGTGAGTTATAGTCCCACTTTTAAAATCTAATATTTTTGGGATGAGAATACATGCAGGTTTTATAAATGATTTACAAAATAGACACAAGTATGTGAAACTACATTCTATGGTTGAATTATCGAAATCGAATATGCCCCTTTTTATTAAGTCTGGTAATCTAAGAATTAGGGAACAGACACCCTAATTGACGCGAATCCTAAAGATAGATCTATTGGGCCTAACAAACCCCATCCAAAGTACCGGATGCTTTAGTAATTCGAAATTTATATCATATCCGAAGGGTGTCCCGGAATGATGGGGATATTCTTATATATGCATCTTGTTAATGTCGGTTACCAGGTGTTCACCATATGAATGATTTTTATCTCTATGTATGGGATGTGTATTGAAATATGAAATCTTGTGGTCTATTATTATGATTTGATATATATAGGTTAAACCTATAACTCACCAACATTTTTGTTGACGTTTTAAGCATGTTTATTCTCAGGTGATTATTAAGAGCTTCCGCTGTCGCATACTTAAATAAGGACGAGATTTGGAGTCCATGCTTGTATGATATTGTGTAAAAACTGCATTCAAGAAACTTATTTTGTTGTAACATATTTGTATTGTAAACCATTATGTAATGGTCGTGTGTAAACAGGATATTTTAGATTATCATTATTTGATAATCTACGTAAAGCTTTTTAAACCTTTATTGATGAAATAAAGGTTATGGTTTGTTTTAAAATGAATGCAGTCTTTGAAAAACGTCTCATATAGAGGTCAAAACCTCGCAACGAAATCAATTAATATGGAACGTTTTTAATCAATAAGAACGGGACATTTCAGTTGGTATCCGAGCGTTGGTCTTAGAGAACCAGAAAATTTGCATTAGTGTGTCTTATCGAGTTTGTTAGGATGCATTAGTGATTCTGGACTTCGACCGTGTTTTCTTTAAAAATGATTGCTTAACATTTTTGTTGGAAACTATATATTTTTAACATATGAATATTATGTGATATATTAATCTCTTAATGTGTTTGATATTATGTGATAGATGTCTACCTCTAGAACAAGTCCCATTGACTCACCTAATAATAATGAAGAGTCAAATGTAAATTGGAATGATTCGTGGACTGATTCACAAGTTCCCGAAGAGGAACCGGAAGAAGAGTCGGAACCGGAAGAAGAATCGGAACCGGAAGAAGAATCGGAACCGGAAGAAGAAATAGAACCGGTGGGGGAAATAATAAAACGGTTAAGTAAAAGAAAATCCTCAACCAACCGACCAAGGTTAATTATGGTCAATGGTGTTTCCGCCAAGGAAGCAAAATATTGGGAGGATTACCAATTCTCCGATGAATCGGATTCCGACGAGAATTCCGATGATGTTATAGAAATTACCCCAACTGAATTTAAAAAGGCAAAAGAAAATAATAAGGGAAAGGGCATAAAAATAGAGAAATCTAATTCCAACCCCGATGAACTTTATATGTATCGTCAACCCCCGAAGTCCTTAAGTTGTAACAATGACCCGGGAACCTCTAAACCACCAGGTTTTTCTAAACCAATGTGGACAACGACGGCTCGTATTAGGGGAACATCATATATCCCTAGAAACTTGGCAAAACGAACCAAAACCGAAGAAGAAGAAACGAGCGAGTCGGAATAAGATAGTTGTATTCGTGTGGTGTAATATATGTAATATAGTGTTCTTATGCTTTATGATATATGTAAAAATTGCTTGTATTAATAAGTATTTTTTTTATGAATCTAACTCTTGTCTATTTTACAGTTTAAAAACACAAAATGGATAGACAACCCAATATTTTAAGAGACCTACCCGGAGACATGATTGATGAAATCTTGTCTAGAGTCGGCCAGAATTCCTCAGCACAACTATTTAAGGCGAGATCAGTTTGTAAGACATTCGAAGAACGTTCCAAGAATGTCTTGGTTTATAAGAGACTTTCGTTTGAAAGATGGGGGATATCACATTGGGAAACCCATAAGTTACGATGTGTTTACTTTGACGCATATATTGCGGGGAACCCAAATGCTATTTTACGCAACGGGTTAAGAAATTATTTTGACTCAATATATCCGAATATTGGACTTCGTGATTTAGAAAAAGCGGCTAACATGCAACATAAAGAAGCATGTTATGCTTACGGATTAGTAATGTTCGCTTCTCACCAAAGTGAGAACAAGAACATCGGGCTACAACTATTAAACAAAACGTTTCCACAAGTGACGGAGTCGGTAATTGGGGTAAGAAATGAGGTTTTTAGATTATTACGGGACTGTTGGACATTACGTAACCCTCGTCCCTTTGACGACGTTACAACATGCTGTCTTATCAACGGCCATAACGGTTATGTTCCACAAGACCAAGGATGGGAAGTAGTCCTAGTAAAACCAGAATGCATGACATGTTTCTGGACGTATGAATTACGTGTCTTTATTGCCTTTGCTGAACGACTTGTGTACTAGCTAGAATTATCTTCACAACTATCTTGTATCAAAGTTATTGTGTGCTATATTTCATGCTTTATGTAAAATAAGCGGTATTGTAAGTTTGTAAATATTGTATAAAAGTTTGAACGCGAAATATTATTATAATCAGTTTTTCATATAGAATTGTAGTAGTTGAATTGTATATTAGCTACTAAGTATGAACTTAACGGGTAGGTACTACCCGAATTTAAACTTATAAAACGCTAATATGAAGAAAAAGCTTTTATAAATGAGTTCATATTATGCTATGAAATACTATTAACTACTCTTAATATTCTGTATGATTAACTTGTTCCATTTGACTATTTTGAAGGAAATGGCACCGACTACTCGACACACCGTGAATATGAATGAAGAGGAATTCCGTACTTTTCTAGCTTCAAACATAGCCGCGGTACAGGCTGCGCTACATACCAACAATAACCTTGGATCTAGCAGTACAGGAAATCGTGTAGGATGCACCTACAAAGAATTCACTGCCTGCAAACCTTTGGAATTTGATGGAACCGAAGGACCGATCGGATTGAAACGGTGGACCGAGAAGGTCGAATCGGTGTTTGCCATAAGTAAGTGTACTGAAGAGGACAAAGTAAAGTACGCTACGCATACCTTCACAGGTTCTGCGTTAACATGGTGGAATACCTATCTAGAGCAAGTGGGACAAGACGATGCGTACGCACTACCGTGGTCAGCATTCAAGCACTTGATGAACGAGAAGTACCATCCCAGAACCGAGGTCAATAAGCTCAAGACAGAACTTAGAGGGTTACGAACCCAAGGATTTGATATTACCACGTACGAAAGACGATTCACAGAATTGTGCCTATTGTGTCCGGGAGCATTCGAAGATGAGGAAGAGAAGATCGACGCGTTTGTGAAAGGATTACCAGAAAGAATCCAAGAAGATATAAGTTCACACGAGCCCGCCTCTATACAGCAGGCATGTAGAATGGCTCACAAACTAGTGAACCAGATTGAAGAAAGAATTAAAGAACAGACTGCTGAAGAGGCCAATGTGAAGCAAGTCAAAAGAAAGTGGGAGGAAAACGGTGATAAGAATCACCAATACAACAACAACAGCAATTACAACAATAATCGCAACAATTATCCCAACAATCGCAACATCAATCGCAACTACAACAAACGACCCAACAACAACAACAACAACAACAACAACAACAACTACAACTACAACAATCATCCCAACAACAATAATAACCGCAACAACAACAACAATCAGAAGCAGCTATGCCAAAGGTGTGAAAAGTATCACTCGGGGTTCTGCACCAAATTTTGCAACAAGTGTAAAAGAAATGGTCATAGCGCGGCGAAGTGTGAGGTCTACGGACCAGGGGTTAATAGAACGAAAGGAACAAATGGTGTCGGAACGAGTAATGGCGGAGCAAGTAGTGTCGGAGAAAGTTATGCCAATGTAGTTTGTTATAAATGTGGAAAACCGGGCCACATTATTAGAAATTGCCAGAACCAGGAGAACACGAATGGACAAGGCCGCGGAAGAGTTTTCAATATTAATGCGGCAGAGGCACAGGAAGACCCGGAGCTTGTTACGGGTACGTTTCTTATTGATAATAAATCTGCTTACGTTTTATTTGATTCGGGTGCGGATAGAAGCTATATGAGTAGAGATTTTTGTGCTAAATTAAGTTGTCCATTGACGCCTTTGGATAGTAAATTTTTACTCGAATTAGCAAATGGTAAATTAATTTCAGCAGATAATATATGTCAGAATCGAGAAATTAAATTGGTTAGCGAAACATTTAAGATTGATTTGATACCAGTAGAGTTAGGGAGTTTTGATGTGATAATCGGTATGGACTGGTTAAAAGAAGTGAAAGCAGAGATCGTTTGTTACAAAAATGCAATTCGCATTATACGAGAAAAAGGAAAACCCTTAATGGTGTACGGAGAAAAGGGCAACACGAAGCTACATCTTATTAGTAATTTGAAGGCACAAAAACTAATAAGAAAAGGTTGCTATGCTGTTCTAGCACACGTCGAGAAAGTACAAACAGAAGAAAAGAGCATCAATGATGTTCCCATTGCAAAAGAATTTCCCGATGTATTTCCGAAAGAATTACCGGGATTACCCCCACATCGATCTGTTGAATTTCAAATAGATCTTGTACCAGGAGCTGCACCAATAGCTCGTGCTCCTTACAGACTCGCACCCAGCGAAATGAAAGAACTGCAAAGCCAATTACAAGAACTTTTAGAGCGTCGTTTCATTCGACCAAGCACATCACCGTGGGGAGCTCCTGTTTTGTTTGTCAAGAAGAAAGATGGTACATTCAGGTTGTGTATCGACTACCGAGAGTTGAACAAACTTACCATCAAGAACCGCTACCCACTACTGAGAATCGACGACTTATTTGATCAACTACAAGGCTCGTCTGTTTATTCAAAGATTGACTTACGTTCCGGGTATCATCAAATGCGGGTGAAAGAAGATGATATTCCAAAGACTGCTTTCAGAACACGTTACGGTCATTACGAGTTTATGGTCATGCCGTTTGGTTTAACTAATGCACCAGCTGTGTTCATGGACCTTATGAACCGAGTGTGTGGACCATACCTTGACAAGTTTGTCATTGTTTTCATTGATGACATACTTATTTACTCAAAGAATGACCAAGAACACGGTGAACATTTGAGAAAGGTGTTAGAAGTATTGAGGAAGGAAGAATTGTACGCTAAGTTTTCAAAGTGTGCATTTTGGTTGGAAGAAGTTCAATTCCTCGGTCACATAGTGAACAAAGAAGGTATTAAGGTGGATCCGGCAAAGATAGAAACTGTTGAAAAGTGGGAAACCCCGAAAACTCCGAAACACATACGCCAGTTTTTAGGACTAGCTGGTTACTACAGAAGATTCATCCAAGACTTTTCCAGAATAGCAAAACCCTTGACTGCATTAACGCATAAAGGGAAGAAATTTGAATGGAAGGATGAACAAGAGAAAGCGTTTCAGTTATTGAAGAAAAAGCTAACTACGGCACCTATATTGTCATTGCCTGAAGGGAATGATGATTTTGTGATTTATTGTGACGCATCAAAGCAAGGTCTCGGTTGTGTATTAATGCAGCGAACGAAGGTGATTGCTTATGCCTCTAGACAATTGAAGATTCACGAGCAAAATTATACGACGCATGATTTGGAATTAGGCGCGGTTGTTTTTGCATTAAAGACTTGGAGGCACTACTTATATGGGGTCAAAAGTATTATATATACCGACCACAAAAGTCTTCAACACATATTTAATCAGAAACAACTGAATATGAGGCAGCGTAGGTGGATTGAATTGTTGAATGATTACGACTTTGAGATTCGTTACCACTCAGGGAAGGCAAATGTGGTAGCCGATGCCTTGAGCAGGAAGGACAGAGAACCCATTCGAGTAAAATCTATGAATATAATGATTCATAATAACCTTACTACTCAAATAAAAGAGGCGCAACAAGGAGTTTTAAAAGAGGGAAATTTAAAGGATGAAATACCCAAAGGATCGGAGAAGCATCTTAATATTCGGGAAGACGGAACCCGGTATAGGGCTGAAAGGATTTGGGTACCAAAATTTGGAGATATGAGAGAAATGGTACTTAGAGAAGCTCATAAAACCAGATACTCAATACATCCTGGAACGGGAAAGATGTACAAGGATCTCAAGAAACATTTTTGGTGGCCGGGTATGAAAGCCGATGTTGCTAAATACGTAGGAGAATGTTTGACGTGTTCTAAGGTCAAAGCTGAGCATCAGAAACCATCAGGTCTACTTCAACAACCCGAAATCCCAGAATGGAAATGGGAAAACATTACCATGGATTTCATCACTAAATTACCAAGGACTGCAAGTGGTTTTGATACTATTTGGGTAATAGTTGATCGTCTCACCAAATCAGCACACTTCCTGCCAATAAGAGAAGATGACAAGATGGAGAAGTTAGCACGACTGTATTTGAAGGAAGTCGTATCCAGACATGGAATACCAATCTCTATTATCTCTGATAGGGATGGCAGATTTATTTCAAGATTCTGGAAGACATTACAGCAAGCATTAGGAACTCGTCTAGACATGAGTACTGCCTATCATCCACAAACTGATGGGCAGAGCGAAAGGACGATACAAACGCTTGAAGACATGCTACGAGCATGTGTTATTGATTTCGGAAACAGTTGGGATCGACATCTACCGTTAGCAGAATTTTCCTACAACAACAGCTACCATTCAAGCATTGAGATGGCGCCGTTTGAAGCACTTTATGGTAGAAAGTGCAGGTCTCCGATTTGTTGGAGTGAAGTGGGGGATAGACAGATTACGGGTCCGGAGATTATACAAGAAACTACCGAGAAGATCATCCAAATTCAACAACGGTTGAAAACCGTCCAAAGTCGACAAAAGAGCTACGCTGACATTAAAAGAAAAGATATAGAATTTGAAATTGGAGAGATGGTCATGCTTAAAGTTGCACCTTGGAAAGGCGTTGTTCGATTTGGTAAACGAGGGAAATTAAATCCAAGGTATATTGGACCATTCAAGATTATTGATCGTGTCGGACCAGTAGCTTACCGACTTGAGTTACCTCAACAACTCGTGACTGTACATAACACTTTCCACGTCTCGAATTTGAAGAAATGTTTTGCTAAAGAAGATCTCACTATTCCGTTAGATGAAATCCAAATCAACGAAAAACTTCAATTCATCGAAGAACCCGTCGAAATAATGGATCGTGAGGTTAAAAGACTTAAGCAAAACAAGATACCAATTGTTAAGGTTCGATGGAATGCTCGTAGAGGACCCGAGTTCACCTGGGAGCATGAAGATCAGATGAAGAAGAAATACCCGCATCTATTTCCAGAAGATTCGTCAACACCTTCAACAGCTTAAAATTTCGGGACGAAATTTATTTAACGGGTAGGTTGTAGTGACCCGAACTTTTCCATGTTTATATATATTAATTGAGATTGATATTTACATGATTAAATGTTTCCAACATGTTAAGCAATCAAACTTGTTAAGACTTGATTAATTGAAATATGTTTCATATAGACAATTGACCACCCAAGTTGATCGGTGATTCACGAACGTTAAAACTTGTAAAAACTATATGATGACATATATATGGATATATATATATATATAGTTAACATGATACTATGATAAGAAAACATATCATAAAGTATATTAACAATGAACTACATATGTAAAAACAAGACTACTAACTTAATGATTTTTAAACGAGACATATATGTAACGATTATCGTTGTAAAGACATTTAATGTATATATATCATATTAAGAGATATTCATACATGATAATATCATGATAATATAATAATTTAAAATCTCATTTGATATTATAAACATTGAGTTAACAACATTTAACAAGATCGTTAACCTAAAGGTTTCAAAACAACACTTACATGTAACGACTAACGATGACTTAACGACTCAGTTAAAATGTATATACATGTAGTGTTTTAATATGTATTTATACACTTTTGAAAGACTTCAATACACTTATCAAAATACTTCTACTTAACAAAAATGCTTACAATTACATCCTCGTTCAGTTTCATCAACAATTCTACTCGTATGCACCCGTATTCGTACTCGTACAATACACAGCTTTTAGATGTATGTACTATTGGTATATACACTCCAATGATCAGCTCTTAGCAGCCCATGTGAGTCACCTAACACATGTGGGAACCATCATTTGGCAACTAGCATGAAATATCTCATAAAATTACAAAAATATGAGTAATCATTCATGACTTATTTACATGAAAACAAAATTACATATCCTTTATATCTAATCCATACACCAACGACCAAAAACACCTACAAACACTTTCATTCTTCAATTTTCTTCATCTAATTGATCTCTCTCAAGTTCTATCTTCAAGTTCTAAGTGTTCTTCATAAATTCCAAAAGTTCTAGTTTCATAAAATCAAGAATACTTTCAAGTTTGCTAGCTCACTTCCAATCTTGTAAGGTGATCATCCAACCTCAAGAAATCTTTGTTTCTTACAGTAGGTTATCATTCTAATACAAGGTAATAATCATATTCAAACTTTGGTTCAATTTCTATAACTATAACAATCTTATTTCAAGTGATGATCTTACTTGAACTTGTTTTCGTGTCATGATTCTGCTTCAAGAACTTCGAGCCATCCAAGGATCCATTGAAGCTAGATCCATTTTTCTATTTTCCAGTAGGTTTATCCAAGGAAATTAAGGTAGTAATGATGTTCATAACATCATTCGATTCATACATATAAAGCTATCTTATTCGAAGGTTTAAACTTGTAATCACTAGAACATAGTTTAGTTAATTCTAAACTTGTTCGCAAATAAAAGTTAATCCTTCTAACTTGACTTTTAAAATCAACTAAACACATGTTCTATATCTATATGATATGCTAACTTAATGATTTAAAACCTGGAAACACGAAAAACACCGTAAAACCGGATTTACGCCGTCGTAGTAACACCGCGGGCTGTTTTGGGTTAGTTAATTAAAAACTATGATAAACTTTGATTTAAAATTTGTTATTCTGAGAAAATGATTTTTATTATGAACATGAAACTATATCCAAAAATTATGGTTAAACTCAAAGTGGAAGTATGTTTTCTAAAATGGTCATCTAGACGTCGTTCTTTCGACTGAAATGACTACCTTTACAAAAACGAATTGTAACTTATTTTTCCGACTATAAACCTATACTTTTCTGTTTAGATTCATAAAATAGAGTTCAATATGAAACCATAGCAATTTGATTCACTCAAAACGGATTTAAAATGAAGAAGTTATGGGTAAAACAAGATTGGATAATTTTTCTCATTTTAGCTACGTGAAAATTGGTAACAAATCTATTCCAACCATAACTTAATCAACTTGTATTGTATATTATGTAATCTTGAGATACCATAGACACGTATACAATGTTTCGACCTATCATGTCGACACATCTATATATATTTCGGAACAACCATAGACACTCTATATGTGAATGTTGGAGTTAGCTATACAGGGTTGAGGTTGATTCCAAAATATATATAGTTTGAGTTGTGATCAATACTGAGATACGTATACACTGGGTCGTGGATTGATTCAAGATAATATTTATCGATTTATTTCTGTATATCTAACTGTGGACAACTAGTTGTAGGTTACTAACGAGGACAGCTGACTTAATAAACTTAAAACATCAAAATATATTAAAAGTGTTGTAAATATATTTTGAACATACTTTGATATATATGTATATATTGTTATAGGTTCGTGAATCAACCAGTGGCCAAGTCTTACTTCCCGACGAAATAAAAATCTGTGAAAGTGAGTTATAGTCCCACTTTTAAAATCTAATATTTTTGGGATGAGAATACATGCAGGTTTTATAAATGATTTACAAAATAGACACAAGTACGTGAAACTACATTCTATGGTTGAATTATCGAAATCGAATATGCCCCTTTTTATTAAGTCTGGTAATCTAAGAATTAGGGAACAGACACCCTAATTGACGCGAATCCTAAAGATAGATCTATTGGGCCTAACAAACCCCATCCAAAGTACCGGATGCTTTAGTACTTCGAAATTTATATCATATCCGAAGGGTGTCCCGGAATGATGGGGATATTCTTATATATGCATCTTGTTATTGTCGGTTACCAGGTGTTCACCATATGAATGATTTTTATCTCTATGTATGGGATGTGTATTGAAATATGAAATCTTGTGGTCTATTGTTACGATTTGATATATATAGGTTAAACCTATAACTCACCAACATTTTTGTTGACGTTTAAAGCATGTTTATTCTCAGGTGAATATTAAGAGCTTCCGCTGTTGCATACTAAAATAAGGACAAGATTTGGAGTCCATGTTTGTATGATATTGTGTAAAAACTGCATTCAAGAAACTGATTTCGATGTAACATATTTGTATTGTAAACCATTATGTAATGGTCGTGTGTAAACAGGATATTTTAGATTATCATTATTTGATAATCTACGTAAAGCTTTTTAAACCTTTATTTATGAAATAAAGGTTATGGTTTGTTTTAAAAATGAATGCAGTCTTTGAAAAACGTCTCATATAGAGGTCAAAACCTCGCAACGAAATCAATTAATATGGAACGTTTTTAATCAATAAGAACGGGACATTTCAGTTGGTATCCGAGCGTTGGTCTTAGAGAACCAGAAAATTTGCATTAGTGTGTCTTATCGAGTTTGTTAGGATGCATTAGTGAGTCTGGACTTCGACCGTGTTTTCTTTAAAAATGATTGCTTAACATTTTTGTTGAAAACTATATATTTTTAACATATGAATATTATGTGATATATTAATCTCTTAACGTGTTTGATATTATGTGATAGATGTCTACCTCTAGAACAAGTCCCATTGACTCACCTAATAATAATGAAGAATCAAATGTAAATTGGAATGATTTGTGGACTGATTCACAAGTTCCCGAAGAGGAACCGGAAGAAGAGTCGGAACCGGAAGAAGAATCGGAACCGGAAGAAGAATCGGAACCGGATGAAGAAATAGAACCGGTGGGGGAAATAATAAAACGGTTAAGTAAAAGAAACTCCTCAACCAACCGACCAAAGTTAATTATGGTCAATGGTGTTTCCGCCAAGGAAGCAAAATATTGGGAGGATTACCAATTCTCCGATGAATCGGATTCCGACGAGAATTCCGATGATGTTATAGAAATTACCCCAACTGAATTTAAAAAGGCAAAAGAAAATAATAAGGGAAAGGGCATAAAAATAGAGAAATCTAATTCCAACCCCGATGAACTTTATATGTATCGTCAACCCCCGAAGTCCTTAAGTTGTAACAATGACCCGGGAACCTCTAAACCACCAGGTTTTTCTAAACCAATGTGGACAACGACGGCTCGTATTAGGGGAACATCATATATCCCTAGAAACTTGGCAAAACGAACCAAAACCGAAGAAGAAGAAACGAGCGAGTCGGAATAAGATAGTTGTATTCGTGTGGTGTAATATATGTAATATAGTGTTCTTATGCTTTATGATATATGTAAAAATTGCTTGTATTAATAAGTATTTTTTTATGAAACTAACTCTTGTCTATTTTACAGTTTAAAAATACAAAATGGATAGACAACCCAATATTTTAAGAGACCTACCCGGAGACATGATTGATGAAATCTTGTCTAGAGTCGGCCAGAATTCTTCCGCACAACTATTTAAGGCGAGATCAGTTTGTAAGACATTCGAAGAACGTTCCAAGAATGTCTTGGTTTATAAGAGACTTTCGTTTGAAAGATGGGGGATATCACATTAGGAAACCCATAAGTTACGATGTGTTTACTTTGACGCATATATTGCGGGGAACCCAAATGCTATTTTACGCAACGGGTTAAGAAATTATTTTGACTCAATATATCCGAATATTGGACTTCGTGATTTAGAAAAAGCGGCTAACATGCAACATAAAGAAGCATGTTATGCTTACGGATTAGTAATGTTCGCTTCTCACCAAAGTGAGAACAAGAACATTGGGCTACAACTATTAAACAAAACGTTTTCACAAGTGACGGAGTCGGTAATTGGGGTAAGAAATGAGGTTTTTAGATTATTACGGGACTGTTGGACATTACGTAACCCTCGTCCCTTTGATGACGTTACAACACGCTGTCTTATCAACGGCCATAACGGTTATGTTGCACAAGACCAAGGATGGGAAGTAGTCCTAGTAAAACCAGAATGCATGACTTGTTTCTGGACGTATGAATTACGTGTCTTTATTGCCTTTGCCGAACGACTTGTGTACTAGCTAGAATTGTCTTCACAACTATCTTGTATCAAAGTTATTGTGTGCTATATTTCATGCTTTATGTAAAATAAGCGGTATTGTAAGTTTGTAAAATATTGTATAAAAGTTTGAACGCGAAATATTATTACAATCAGTTTTTCATATAGAATTGTAGTAGTTGAATTGTATATTAGCTACTAAGTATGAACTTAACGGGTAGGTACTACCCGAATTTAAACTTATAAAACGCTAATATGAAGAAAAAGCTTTTATAAATGAGTTCATATTATGCTACGAAATACTATTAACTACTCTTAATATTCTGTATGATTAACTTGTTCCATTTAACTATTTTGAAGGAAATGGCACCGACTACTCGACACACCGTGAATATGAATGAAGAGGAATTCCGTACTTTTCTAGCTTCAAACATAGCCGCAGTACAGGCTGCGCTACATACCAACAATAACCTTGGATCTAGCAGTACAGGAAATCGTGTAGGATGCACCTACAAAGAATTCACTGCCTGTAAACCTTTGGAATTTGATGGAACCGAAGGACCGATCGGATTGAAATGGTGGACCGAGAAGGTTGAATCGGTGTTTGCCATAAGTAAGTGTACTGAAGAGGACAAAGTGAAGTACGCTACGCATACCTTCACAGGTTCTGCGTTAACATGGTGGAATACCTATCTAGAGCAAGTGGGACAAGACGATGCGTACGCACTACCGTGGTCAGCATTCAAGCACTTGATGAACGAGAAGTACCGTCCCAGAACCGAGGTCAATAAGCTCAAGACAGAACTTAGAGGGTTACGAACCCAAGGATTTGATATTACCACGTACGAAAGACGATTCACAGAATTGTGCCTATTCTGTCCGGGAGCATTCGAAGATGAGGAAGAGAAGATCGACGCGTTTGTGAAAGGATTACCGGAAAGAATCCAAGAAGATATAAGTTCACACGAGCCCGCCTCCATACAACAGGCATGTAGAATGGCTCACAAACTAGTGAACCAGATTGAAGAAAGAATTAAAGAACAGACTGCTGAAGAGGCCAATGTGAAGCAAGTCAAAAGAAAGTGGGAGGAAAACGGTGATAAGAATCACCAATACAACAACAACAGTAATTACAACAATAATCGCAACAATTATCCCAACAATCGCAACATCAATCGCAACTACAACAAACGGCCCAACAACAACAACAACAACAACAACAACAGCAACTACAACAATCATCCCAACAACAATAATAACCGCAACAACAACAACAATCAGAAGCAGCTATGCCAAAGGTGTGAAAAGAATCACTCGGGGTTCTGCACCAAATTTTGCAACAAGTGTAAAAGAAATGGTCATAGCGCGGCGAAGTGTGAGGTCTACGGACCAGGGGCTAATAGAACGAAAGGAACAAATGGTGTCGGAACGAGTAATGGCGGAGCAAGTAGTGTCGGAGCAAGTTATGCCAATGTAGTTTGTTATAAATGTGGAAAACCAGGCCACATTATTAGAAATTGCCCGAACCAGGAGAACACGAATGGACAAGGCCGTGGAAGAGTTTTCAATATTAATGCGATAGAGGCACAGGAAGACCCGGAGCTTGTTACGGGTACATTTCTTATTGACAATAAATCTGCTTACGTTTTATTTGATTCGGGTGCGGATAGAAGCTATATGAGTAGAGATTTTTGTGCTAAATTAAGTTGTCCATTGACGCCTTTGGATAGTAAATTTTTACTCGAATTAGCAAATGGTAAATTAATTTCAGCAGATAATATATGTCGGAATCGAGAAATTAAACTGGTTAGCGAAACATTTAAGATTGATTTGATACCAGTAGAGTTAGGGAGTTTTGATGTGATAATCGGTATGGACTGGTTGAAAGAAGTGAAAGCGGAGATCGTTTGTTACAAAAATGCAATTCGCATTATACGAGAAAAAGGAAAACCCTTAATGGTGTACGGAGAAAAGGGCAACACGAAGCTACATCTTATTAGTAATTTGAAGGCACAAAAACTAATAAGAAAAGGTTGCTATGCTATTCTAGCACACGTCGAGAAAGTACAAACTGAAGAAAAGAGCATCAATGATGTTCCCATTGCAAAAGAATTTCCCGATGTATTTCCGAAAGAATTACCGGGATTACCCCCACATCGATCCGTTGAATTTCAAATAGATCTTGTACCAGGAGCTGCACCAATAGCTCGTGCTCCTTACAGACTCGCACCCAGCGAGATGAAAGAACTGCAAAGCCAATTACAAGAACTTTTAGAGCGTGGTTTCATTCGACCAAGCACATCACCGTGGGGAGCTCCTGTTTTGTTTGTCAAGAAGAAAGATGGTACATTCAGGTTGTGTATCGACTACCGAGAGTTGAACAAACTTACCATCAAGAACCGCTACCCACTACCGAGAATCGACGACTTATTTGATCAACTACAAGGCTCGTCTGTTTATTCAAAGATTGACTTACGTTCCGGGTATCATCAAATGCGGGTGAAAGAAGATGATATTCCAAAGACTGCTTTCAGAACACGTTACGGTCATTACGAGTTTATGGTCATGCCATTTGGTTTAACTAATGCACCAGCTGTGTTCATGGACCTTATGAACCGAGTGTGTGGACCATACCTTGACAAGTTTGTCATTGTTTTCATTGATGACATACTTATTTACTCAAAGAATGACCAAGAACACGGTGAACATTTGAGAAAGGTGTTAGAAGTATTGAGGAAGGAAGAATTGTACGCTAAGTTTTCAAAGTGTGCATTTTGGTTGGAAGAAGTTCAATTCCTCGGTCACATAGTGAACAAAGAAGGTATTAAGGTGGATCCGGCAAAGATAGAAACTGTTGAAAAGTGGGAAACTCCGAAAACTCCGAAACACATACGCCAGTTTTTAGGACTAGCTGGTTACTACAGAAGGTTCATCCAAGACTTTTCCAGAATAGCAAAACCCTTGACTGCATTAACGCATAAAGGGAAGAAATTTGAATGGAATGATGAACAAGAGAAAGCGTTTCAGTTATTGAAGAAAAAGCTAACTACGGCACCTATATTGTCATTGCCTGAAGGGAATGATGATTTTGTGATTTATTGTGATGCATCAAAGCAAGGTCTCGGTTGTGTATTAATGCAACGAATGAAGGTGATTGCTTATGCATCTAGACAATTGAAGATTCACGAACAAAATTATACGACGCATGATTTGGAATTAGGCGCGGTTGTTTTTGCATTAAAGACTTGGAGGCACTACTTATATGGGGTCAAAAGTATTATATATACCGACCACAAAAGTCTTCAACACATATTTAATCAGAAACAACTGAATATGAGGCAGCGTAGGTGGATTGAATTATTGAATGATTACGACTTTGAGATTCGTTACCACCCGGGGAAGGCAAATGTGGTAGCCGATGCCTTGAGCAGGAAGGACAGAGAACCCATTCGAGTAAAATCTATGAATATAATGATTCATAATAACATTACTACTCAAATAAAGGAGGCGCAACAAGGAGTTTTAAAAGAGGGAAATTTAAAGGATGAAATACCCAAAGGATCGGAGAAGCATCTTAATATTCGGGAAGACGGAACCCGGTATAGGGCTGAAAGGATTTGGGTACCAAAATTTGGAGATATGAGAGAAATGGTACTTAGAGAAGCTCATAAAACCAGATACTCAATACATCCTGGAACGGGGAAGATGTACAAGGATCTCAAGAAACATTTTTGGTGGCCGGGTATGAAAGCCGATGTTGCTAAATACGTAGGAGAATGTTTGACGTGTTCTAAGGTCAAAGCTGAGCATCAGAAACCATCAGGTCTACTTCAACAACCCGAAATCCCGGAATGGAAATGGGAAAACATTACCATGGATTTCATCACTAAATTGCCAAGGACTGCAAGTGGTTTTGATACTATTTGGGTAATAGTTGATCGTCTCACCAAATCTGCACACTTCCTACCAATAAGAGAAGATGACAAGATGGAGAAGTTAGCACGACTGTATTTGAAGGAAGTCGTCTCCAGACATGGAATACCAATCTCTATTATCTCTGATAGGGATGGCAGATTTATTTCAAGATTCTGGCAGACATTACAGCAAGCATTAGGAACTCGTCTAGACATGAGTACTGCCTATCATCCACAAACTGATGGGCAGAGCGAAAGGACGATACAAACACTTGAAGACATGCTACGAGCATGTGTTATTGATTTCGGAAACAGTTGGGATCGACATCTACCGTTAGCAGAATTTTCCTACAACAACAGCTACCATTCAAGCATTGAGATGGCGCCGTTTGAAGCACTTTATGGTAGAAAGTGCAGGTCTCCGATTTGTTGGAGTGAAGTGGGGGATAGACAGATTACGGGTCCGGAGATTATACAAGAAACTACCGAGAAGATCATCCAAATTCAACAACGGTTGAAAACCGCCCAAAGTCGACAAAAGAGCTACGCTGACATTAAAAGAAAAGATATAGAATTTGAAATTGGAGAGATGGTCATGCTTAAAGTTGCACCTTGGAAAGGCGTTGTTCGATTTGGTAAACGAGGGAAATTAAATCCAAGGTATATTGGACCATTCAAGATTATTGATCGTGTCGGACCAGTAGCTTACCGACTAGAGTTACCTCAACAACTCGCGGCTGTACATAACACTTTCCACGTCTCGAATTTAAAGAAATGTTTTGCTAAAGAAGATCTCACTATTCCGTTAGATGAAATCCAAATCAACGAAAAACTTCAATTCATCGAAGAACCCGTCGAAATAATGGATCGTGAGGTTAAAAGACTTAAGCAAAACAAGATACCAATTGTTAAGGTTCGATGGAATGCTCGTAGAGGACCCGAGTTCACCTGGGAGCGTGAAGATCAGATGAAGAAGAAATACCCGCATCTATTTCCAGAAGATTCGTCAACACCTTCAACAGCTTAAAATTTCGGGACGAAATTTATTTAACGGGTAGGTACTGTAGTGACCCGAACTTTTCCATGTTTATATATATTAATTGAGATTGATATTTACATGATTAAATGTTTCCAACATGTTAAGCAATCAAACTTGTTAAGACTTGATTAATTGAAATATGTTTCATATAGACAATTGACCACCCAAGTTGATCGGTGATTCACGAACGTTAAAACTTGTAAAAACTATATGATGACATATATATGGATATATATATATATAGTTAACATGATACTATGATAAGAAAACATATCATAAAGTATATTAACAATGAACTACATATGTAAAAACAAGACTACTAACTTAATGATTTTTAAACGAGACATATATGTAACGATTATCGTTGTAAAGACATTTAATGTATATATATCATATTAAGAGATATTCATACATGATAATATCATGATAATATAATAATTTAAAATCTCATTTGATATTATAAACATTGAGTTAACAACATTTAACAAGATCGTTAACCTAAAGGTTTCAAAACAACACTTACATGTAACGACTAACGATGACTTAACGACTCAGTTAAAATGTATATACATGTAGTGTTTTAATATGTATTTATACACTTTTGAAAGACTTCAATACACTTATCAAAATACTTCTACTTAACAAAAATGCTTACAATTACATCCTCGTTCAGTTTCATCAACAATTCTACTCGTATGCACCCGTATTCGTACTCGTACAATACACAGCTTTTAGATGTATGTACTATTGGTATATACACTCCAATGATCAGCTCTTAGCAGCCCATGTGAGTCACCTAACACATGTGGGAACCATCATTTGGCAACTAGCATGAAATATCTCATAAAATTACAAAAATATGAGTAATCATTCATGACTTATTTACATGAAAACAAAATTACATATCCTTTATATCTAATCCATACACCAACGACCAAAAACACCTACAAACACTTTCATTCTTCAATTTTCTTCATCTAATTGATCTCTCTCAAGTTCTATCTTCAAGTTCTAAGTGTTCTTCATAAATTCCAAAAGTTCTAGTTTCATAAAATCAAGAATACTTTCAAGTTTGCTAGCTCACTTCCAATCTTGTAAGGTGATCATCCAACCTCAAGAAATCTTTGTTTCTTACAGTAGGTTATCATTCTAATACAAGGTAATAATCATATTCAAACTTTGGTTCAATTTCTATAACTATAACAATCTTATTTCAAGTGATGATCTTACTTGAACTTGTTTTCGTGTCATGATTCTGCTTCAAGAACTTCGAGCCATCCAAGGATCCATTGAAGCTAGATCCATTTTTCTATTTTCCAGTAGGTTTATCCAAGGAAATTAAGGTAGTAATGATGTTCATAACATCATTCGATTCATACATATAAAGCTATCTTATTCGAAGGTTTAAACTTGTAATCACTAGAACATAGTTTAGTTAATTCTAAACTTGTTCGCAAATAAAAGTTAATCCTTCTAACTTGACTTTTAAAATCAACTAAACACATGTTCTATATCTATATGATATGCTAACTTAATGATTTAAAACCTGGAAACACGAAAAACACCGTAAAACCGGATTTACGCCGTCGTAGTAACACCGCGGGCTGTTTTGGGTTAGTTAATTAAAAACTATGATAAACTTTGATTTAAAATTTGTTATTCTGAGAAAATGATTTTTATTATGAACATGAAACTATATCCAAAAATTATGGTTAAACTCAAAGTGGAAGTATGTTTTCTAAAATGGTCATCTAGACGTCGTTCTTTCGACTGAAATGACTACCTTTACAAAAACGAATTGTAACTTATTTTTCCGACTATAAACCTATACTTTTCTGTTTAGATTCATAAAATAGAGTTCAATATGAAACCATAGCAATTTGATTCACTCAAAACGGATTTAAAATGAAGAAGTTATGGGTAAAACAAGATTGGATAATTTTTCTCATTTTAGCTACGTGAAAATTGGTAACAAATCTATTCCAACCATAACTTAATCAACTTGTATTGTATATTATGTAATCTTGAGATACCATAGACACGTATACAATGTTTCGACCTATCATGTCGACACATCTATATATATTTCGGAACAACCATAGACACTCTATATGTGAATGTTGGAGTTAGCTATACAGGGTTGAGGTTGATTCCAAAATATATATAGTTTGAGTTGTGATCAATACTGAGATACGTATACACTAGGTCGTGGATTGATTCAAGATAATATTTATCGATTTATTTCTGTATATCTAACTGTGGACAACTAGTTGTAGGTTACTAACGAGGACAGCTGACTTAATAAACTTAAAACATCAAAATATATTAAAAGTGTTGTAAATATATTTTGAACATACTTTGATATATATGTATATATTGTTATAGGTTCGTGAATCAACCAGTGGCCAAGTCTTACTTCCCGACGAAATAAAAATCTGTGAAAGTGAGTTATAGTCCCACTTTTAAAATCTAATATTTTTGGGATGAGAATACATGCAGGTTTTATAAATGATTTACAAAATAGACACAAGTACGTGAAACTACATTCTATGGTTGAATTATCGAAATCGAATATGCCCCTTTTTATTAAGTCTGGTAATCTAAGAATTAGGGAACAGACACCCTAATTGACGCGAATCCTAAAGATAGATCTATTGGGCCTAACAAACCCCATCCAAAGTACCGGATGCTTTAGTACTTCGAAATTTATATCATATCCGAAGGGTGTCCCGGAATGATGGGGATATTCTTATATATGCATCTTGTTATTGTCGGTTACCAGGTGTTCACCATATGAATGATTTTTATCTCTATGTATGGGATGTGTATTGAAATATGAAATCTTGTGGTCTATTGTTACGATTTGATATATATAGGTTAAACCTATAACTCACCAACATTTTTGTTGACGTTTAAAGCATGTTTATTCTCAGGTGAATATTAAGAGCTTCCGCTGTTGCATACTAAAATAAGGACAAGATTTGGAGTCCATGTTTGTATGATATTGTGTAAAAACTGCATTCAAGAAACTGATTTCGATGTAACATATTTGTATTGTAAACCATTATGTAATGGTCGTGTGTAAACAGGATATTTTAGATTATCATTATTTGATAATCTACGTAAAGCTTTTTAAACCTTTATTTATGAAATAAAGGTTATGGTTTGTTTTAAAAATGAATGCAGTCTTTGAAAAACGTCTCATATAGAGGTCAAAACCTCGCAACGAAATCAATTAATATGGAACGTTTTTAATCAATAAGAACGGGACATTTCATAGGTACTATAGTGACCCGAACTTTTCCATGTTTATATATATTAATTGAGATTGATATTTACATGATTAAATGTTTCCAACATGTTAAGCAATTAAACTTATTAAGACTTGATTAATTGAAATGTGTTTCATATAGACAATTGACCACCCAAGTTGACCGGTGATTCACGAACGTTAAAACTTGTAAAAACTATACGATGACATATATATGGTTATATATATAGTTAAAATGTTTTTATTATAAGTATGTATCTCATTAGGTATTTAAACAATGAGTTATATACATAAAAATGAGACTATTAATTTAAGAAACTCGAAAACGATATATATAACGATTATCGTTATAACAACGTCTTACTAGGTACATATGAATCATATTAAGATATTGATACACTTGGTTAATTATGTTAAATGATAAGTAAATATATTATTAAGTGTATTAACAATGAAATACATATGTAAAAATAAGACTACTAACTTAATGATTTCGAAACGAGACATATATGTAACGATTATCGTTGTAACGACATTTAACTGTATATACATCATACTGAGATATATTATATATCATAATATCATGATAATATAACAATTTAACATCTCATTTGTTATAATAAACAATGGGTTAACAACATTCAACAAAATCATTAACCTAAAGGTTTCAAAACAACATTTACATGTAACGACTAACGATGACTTAACGACTCAGTTAAAATGTATATACATGTAGTGTTTTAATATGTATTCATACACTTTTGAAAGACTTCAAGACACTTATCAAAATACTTCTACTTAACAAAAATGCTTACAATTACATCCTCGTTCAGTTTCATCAACAATTCTACTCGTATGCACCCGTATTCGTACTCGTACAATACACAGCTTTTAGATGTATGTACTATTGGTATATACACTCCAATGATCAGCTCTTAGCAGCCCATGTGAGTCACCTAACACATGTGGGAACCATCATTTGGCAACTAGCATGAAATATCTCATAAAATTACAAAAATATGAGTAATCATTCATGACTTATTTACATGAAAACAAAATTACATATCCTTTATATCTAATCCATACACCAATGACCAAAAACACCTACAAACACTTTCATTCTTCAATTTCCTTCATCTAATTGATCTCTCTCAAGTTCTATCTTCAAGTTCTAAGTGTTCTTCATAAATTCTACAAGTTCTAGTTACATAAAATCAAGAATACTTTCAAGTTTGCTAGCTCACTTCCAATCTTGTAAGGTGATCATCCAACCTCAAGAAATCTTTGTTTCTTACAGTAGGTTATCATTCTAATACAAGGTAATAATCATATTCAAACTTTGGTTCAATTTCTATAACTATAACAATCTTATTTCAAGTGATGATCTTACTTGAACTTGTTTTCGTGTCATGATTCTGCTTCAAGAACTTCGAGCCATCCAAGGATCCGTTGAAGCTAGATCCATTTTTCTCTTTTCCAGTAGGTTTATCCAAGGAACTTAAGGTAGTAATGATGTTCATAACATCATTCGATTCATACATATAAAGCTATCTTATTCGAAGGTTTAAACTCGTAATCACTAGAATATAGTTTAGTTAATTCTAAACTTGTTCGCAAACAAAAGTTAATCCTTCTAACTTGACTTTTAAAATCAACTAAACACATGTTATATATCTATATGATATGCTAACTTAATGATTTAAAACCTGGAAACACGAAAAATACCGTAAAACCGGATTTACGCCGTCGTAGTAACACCGCGGGCTGTTTTGGGTTAGTTAATTAAAAACTATGATAAACTTTGATTTAAAAGTTGTTATTCTGAGAAAATGATTTTTATTATGAACATGAAACTATATCCAAAAATTATGGTTAAACTCAAAGTGGAAGTATGTTTTCTAAAATGGTCATCTAGACGTCGTTCTTTCGACTGAAATGACTACCTTTACAAAAACGACTTGTAACTTATTTTTCCGACTATAAACCTATACTTTTTTTGTTTAGATTCATAAAATAGAGTTCAATATGAAACCATAGCAATTTGATTCACTCAAAACGGATTTAAAATAAAGAAGTTATGGGTAAAACAAGATTGGATAATTTTTCTCATTTTAGCTACGTGAAAATTGGTAACAAATCTATTCCAACCATAACTTAATCAACTTGTATTGTATATTATGTAATCTTGAGATACCATAGACACGTATACAATGTTTCGACCTATCATGTCGACACATCTATATATATTTCGGAACAACGATAGACACTCTATATGTGAATGTTGGAGTTAGCTATACAGGGTTGAGGTTGATTCCAAAATATATATAGTTTGAGTTGTGATCAATACTGAGATACGTATACACTGGGTCGTGGATTGATTCAAGATAATATTTATCGATTTATTTCTGTACATCTAACTGTGGACAACTAGTTGTAGGTTACTAACGAGGACAGCTGACTTAATAAACTTAAAACATCAAAATATATTAAAAGTGTTGTAAATATATTTTAAACATACTTTGATATATATGTATATATTGTTATAGGTTCGTGAATCAACCAGTGGCCAAGTCTTACTTCCCGACGAAGTAAAAATCTGTGAAAGTGAGTTATAGTCCCACTTTTAAAATCTAATATTTTTGGGATGAGAATACATGCAGGTTTTATAAATGATTTACAAAATAGACACAAGTATGTGAAACTACATTCTATGGTTGAATTATTGAAATCGAATATGCCCCTTTTTATTAAGTCTGGTAATCTAAGAATTAGGGAACAGACACCCTAATTGACGCGAATCCTAAAGATAGATCTATTGGGCCTAACAAACCCCATCCAAAGTACCGGATGCTTTAGTACTTCGAAATTTATATCATATCCGAAGGGTGTCCCGGAATGATGGGGATATTCTTATATATGCATCTTGTTAATGTCGGTTACCAGGTGTTCACCATATGAATGATTTTTATCTCTATGTATGGGATGTGTATTGAAATATGAAATCTTGTGGTCTATTATTATGATTTGATATATATAGGTTAAACCTATAACTCACCAACATTTTTGTTGACGTTTTAAGCATGTTTATTCTCAGGTGATTATTAAGAGCTTCCGCTGTCGCATACTTAAATAAGGACGAGATTTGGAGTCCATGCTTGTATGATATTGTGTAAAAACTGCATTCAAGAAACTTATTTTGTTGTAACATATTTGTATTGTAAACCATTATGTAATGGTCGTGTGTAAACAGGATATTTTAGATTATCATTATTTGATAATCTACGTAAAGCTTTTTAAACCTTTATTGATGAAATAAAGGTTATGGTTTGTTTTAAAATGAATGCAGTCTTTGAAAAACGTCTCATATAGAGGTCAAAACCTCGCAACGAAATCAATTAATATGGAACGTTTTTAATCAATAAGAACGGGACATTTCAGTTGGTATCCGAGCGTTGGTCTTAGAGAACCAGAAAATTTGCATTAGTGTGTCTTATCGAGTTTGTTAGGATGCATTAGTGATTCTGGACTTCGACCGTGTTTTCTTTAAAAATGATTGCTTAACATTTTTGTTGGAAACTATATATTTTTAACATATGAATATTATGTGATATATTAATCTCTTAATGTGTTTGATATTATGTGATAGATGTCTACCTCTAGAACAAGTCCCATTGACTCACCTAATAATAATGAAGAGTCAAATGTAAATTGGAATGATTCGTGGACTGATTCACAAGTTCCCGAAGAGGAACCGGAAGAAGAGTCGGAACCGGAAGAAGAATCGGAACCGGAAGAAGAATCGGAACCGGAAGAAGAAATAGAACCGGTGGGGGAAATAATAAAACGGTTAAGTAAAAGAAAATCCTCAACCAACCGACCAAGGTTAATTATGGTCAATGGTGTTTCCGCCAAGGAAGCAAAATATTGGGAGGATTACCAATTCTCCGATGAATCGGATTCCGACGAGAATTCCGATGATGTTATAGAAATTACCCCAACTGAATTTAAAAAGGCAAAAGAAAATAATAAGGGAAAGGGCATAAAAATAGAGAAATCTAATTCCAACCCCGATGAACTTTATATGTATCGTCAACCCCCGAAGTCCTTAAGTTGTAACAATGACCCGGGAACCTCTAAACCACCAGGTTTTTCTAAACCAATGTGGACAACGACGGCTCGTATTAGGGGAACATCATATATCCCTAGAAACTTGGCAAAACGAACCAAAACCGAAGAAGAAGAAACGAGCGAGTCGGAATAAGATAGTTGTATTCGTGTGGTGTAATATATGTAATATAGTGTTCTTATGCTTTATGATATATGTAAAAATTGCTTGTATTAATAAGTATTTTTTTATGAATCTAACTCTTGTCTATTTTACAGTTTAAAAACACAAAATGGATAGACAACCCAATATTTTAAGAGACCTACCCGGAGACATGATTGATGAAATCTTGTCTAGAGTCGGCCAGAATTCCTCAGCACAACTATTTAAGGCGAGATCAGTTTGTAAGACATTCGAAGAACGTTCCAAGAATGTCTTGGTTTATAAGAGACTTTCATTTGAAAGATGGGGGATATCACATTGGGAAACCCATAAGTTACGATGTGTTTACTTTGACGCATATATTGCGGGGAACCCAAATGCTATTTTACGCAACGGGTTAAGAAATTATTTTGACTCAATATATCTGAATATTGGACTTCGTGATTTAGAAAAAGCGGCTAACATGCAACATAAAGAAGCATGTTATGCTTACGGATTAGTAATGTTCGCTTCTCACCAAAGTGAGAACAAGAACATCGGGCTACAACTATTAAACAAAACGTTTCCACAAGTGACGGAGTCGGTAATTGGGGTAAGAAATGAGGTTTTTAGATTATTACGGGACTGTTGGACATTACGTAACCCTCGTCCCTTTGACGACGTTAGAACACGCTGTCTTATCAACGGCCATAACGGTTATGTTCCACAAGACCAAGGATGGGAAGTAGTCCTAGTAAAACCAGAATGCATGACATGTTTCTGGACGTATGAATTACGTGTCTTTATTGCCTTTGCTGAACGACTTGTGTACTAGCTAGAATTATCTTCACAACTATCTTGTATCAAAGTTATTGTGTGCTATATTTCATGCTTTATGTAAAATAAGCGGTATTGTAAGTTTGTAAAATATTGTATAAAAGTTTGAACGCGAAATATTATTATAATCAGTTTTTCATATAGAATTGTAGTAGTTGAATTGTATATTAGCTACTAAGTATGAACTTAACGGGTAGGTACTACCCGAATTTAAACTTATAAAACGCTAATATGAAGAAAAAGCTTTTATAAATGAGTTCATATTATGCTATGAAATACTATTAACTACTCTTAATATTCTGTATGATTAACTTGTTCCATTTGACTATTTTGAAGGAAATGGCACCGACTACTCGACACACCGTGAATATGAATGAAGAGGAATTCCGTACTTTTCTAGCTTCAAACATAGCAGCGGTACAGGCTGCGCTACATACCAACAATAACCTTGGATCTAGCAGTACAGGAAATCGTGTAGGATGCACCTACAAAGAATTCACTGCCTGCAAACCTTTGGAATTTGATGGAACCGAAGGACCGATCGGATTGAAACGGTGGACCGAGAAGGTCGAATCGGTGTTTGCCATAAGTAAGTGTACTGAAGAGGACAAAGTAAAGTACGCTACGCATACCTTCACAGGTTCTGCGTTAACATGGTGGAATACCTATCTAGAGCAAGTGGGACAAGACGATGCGTACGCACTACCGTGGTCAGCATTCAAGCACTTGATGAACGAGAAGTACCGTCCCAGAACCGAGGTCAATAAGCTCAAGACAGAACTTAGAGGGTTACGAACCCAAGGATTTGATATTACCACGTACGAAAGACGATTCACAGAATTGTGCCTATTGTGTCCGGGAGCATTCGAAGATGAGGAAGAGAAGATCGACGCGTTTGTGAAAGGATTACCAGAAAGAATCCAAGAAGATATAAGTTCACACGAGCCCGCCTCTATACAGCAGGCATGTAGAATGGCTCACAAACTAGTGAACCAGATTGAAGAAAGAATTAAAGAACAGACTGCTGAAGAGGCCAATGTGAAGCAAGTCAAAAGAAAGTGGGAGGAAAACGGTGATAAGAATCACCAATACAACAACAACAGCAATTACAACAATAATCGCAACAATTATCCCAACAATCGCAACATCAATCGTAACTACAACAAACGACCCAACAACAACAACAACAACAACAACAACAACAACAACAACAGCAACTACAACAATCATCCCAACAACAATAATAACCGCAACAACAACAACAATCAGAAGCAGCTATGCCAAAGGTGTGAAAAGTATCACTCGGGGTTCTGCACCAAATTTTGCAACAAGTGTAAAAGAAATGGTCATAGCGCGGCGAAGTGTGAGGTCTACGGACCAGGGGTTAATAGAACGAAAGGAACAAATGGTGTCGGAACGAGTAATGGCGGAGCAAGTAGTGTCGGAGCAAGTTATGCTAATGTAATTTGTTATAAATGTGGAAAACCGGGCCACATTATTAGAAATTGCCCGAACCAGGAGAACACGAATGGACAAGGCCGCGGAAGAGTTTTCAATATTAATGCGGCAGAGGCACAGGAAGACCCGGAGCTTGTTACGGGTACGTTTCTTATTGATAATAAATCTGCTTACGTTTTATTTGATTCGGGTGCGGATAGAAGCTATATGAGTAGAGATTTTTGTGCTAAATTAAGTTGTCCATTGACGCCTTTGGATAGTAAATTTTTACTCGAATTAGCAAATGGTAAATTAATTTCAGCAGATAATATATGTCGGAATCGAGAAATTAAACTGGTTAGCGAAACATTTAAGATTGATTTGATACCAGTAGAGTTAGGGAGTTTTGATGTGATAATCGGTATGGACTGGTTGAAAGAAGTGAAAACAGAGATCGTTTGTTACAAAAATGCAATTCGCATTATACGAGAAAAAGGTAAACCCTTAATGGTGTACGGAGAAAAGGGCAACACGAAGCTACATCTTATTAGTAATTTGAAGGCACAAAAACTAATAAGAAAAGGTTGCTATGCTGTTCTAGCACACGTCGAGAAAGTACAAACAGAAGAAAAGATCATCAATGATGTTCCCATTGCAAAAGAATTTCCCGATGTATTTCCGAAAGAATTACCGGGATTACCCCCACATCGATCTGTTGAATTTCAAATAGATCTTGTACCAGGAGCTGCACCAATAGCTCGTGCTCCTTACAGGCTCGCACCCAGCGAAATGAAAGAACTGCAAAGCCAATTACAAGAACTTTTAGAGCGTGGTTTCATTCGACCAAGCACATCACCGTGGGGAGCTCCTGTTTTGTTTGTCAAGAAGAAAGATGGTACATTCAGGTTGTGTATCGACTACCGAGAGTTGAACAAACTTACCATCAAGAACCGCTACCCACTACCGAGAATCGACGACTTATTTGATCAACTACAAGGCTCGTCTGTTTATTCAAAGAATGACTTACGTTCCGGGTATCATCAAATGCGGGTGAAAGAAGATGATATTCCAAAGACTGCTTTCAGAACACGTTACGGTCATTACGAGTTTATGGTCATGCCGTTTGGTTTAACTAATGCACCAGCTGTGTTCATGGACCTTATGAACCGAGTGTGTGGACCATACCTTGACAAGTTTGTCATTGTTTTCATTGATGACATACTTATTTACTCAAAGAATGACCAAGAACACGGTGAACATTTGAGAAAGGTGTTAGAAGTATTGAGGAAGGAAGAATTGTACGCTAAGTTTTCAAAGTGTGCATTTTGGTTGGAAGAAGTTCAATTCCTCGGTCACATAGTGAACAAAGAAGGTATTAAGGTGGATCCGGCAAAGATAGAAACTGTTGAAAAGTGGGAAACCCCAAAAACTCCGAAACACATACGCCAGTTTTTAGGACTAGCTGGTTACTACAGAAGATTCATCCAAGACTTTTCCAGAATAGCAAAACCCTTGACTGCATTAACGCATAAAGGGAAGAAATTTGAATGGAAGGATGAACAAGAGAAAGCGTTTCAGTTATTGAAGAAAAAGCTAACTACGGCACCTATATTGTCATTGCCTGAAGGGAATGATGATTTTGTGATTTATTGTGACGCATCAAAGCAAGGTCTCGGTTGTGTATTAATGCAGTGAACGAAGGTGATTGCTTATGCCTCTAGACAATTGAAGATTCACGAGCAAAATTATACGACGCATGATTTGGAATTAGGCGCGGTTGTTTTTGCATTAAAGACTTGGAGGCACTACTTATATGGGGTCAAAAGTATTATATATACCGACCACAAAAGTCTTCAACACATATTTAATCAGAAACAACTGAATATGAGGCAGCGTAGGTGGATTGAATTGTTGAATGATTACGACTTTGAGATTCGTTACCACCCGGGGAAGGCAAATGTGGTAGCCGATGCCTTGAGCAGGAAGGACAGAGAACCCATTCGAGTAAAATCTATGAATATAATGATTCATAATAACCTTACTACTCAAATAAAAGAGGCGCAACAAGGAGTTTTAAAAGAGGGAAATTTAAAGGATGAAATACCCAAAGGATCGGAGAAGCATCTTAATATTCGGGAAGACGGAACCCGGTATAGGGCTGAAAGGATTTGGGTACCAAAATTTGGAGATATGAGAGAAATGGTACTTAGAGAAGCTCATAAAACCAGATACTCAATACATCCTGGAACGGGAAAGATGTACAAGGATCTCAAGAAACATTTTTGGTGGCCGGGTATGAAAGCCGATGTTGCTAAATACGTAGGAGAATGTTTGACGTGTTCTAAGGTCAAAGCTGAGCATCAGAAACCATCAGGTCTACTTCAACAACCCGAAATCCCAGAATGGAAATGGGAAAACATTACCATGGATTTCATCACTAAATTGCCAAGGACTGCAAGTGGTTTTGATACTATTTGGGTAATAGTTGATCGTCTCACCAAATCAGCACACTTCCTGCCAATAAGAGAAGATGACAAGATGGAGAAGTTAGCACGACTGTATTTGAAGGAAGTCGTATCCAGACATGGAATACCAATCTCTATTATCTCTGATAGGGATGGCAGATTTATTTCAAGATTCTGGCAGACATTACAGCAAGCATTAGGAACTCGTCTAGACATAAGTACTGCCTATCATCCACAAACTGATGGGCAGAGCGAAAGGACGATACAAATGCTTGAAGACATGCTACGAGCATGTGTTATTGATTTCGGAAACAGTTGGGATCGACATCTACCGTTAGCAGAATTTTCCTACAACAACAGCTACCATTCAAGCATTGAGATGGCGCTGTTTGAAGCACTTTATGGTAGAAAGTGCAGGTCTCCGATTTGTTGGAGTGAAGTGGGGGATAGACAGATTACGGGTCCGGAGATTATACAAGAAACTACCGAGAAGATCATCCAAATTCAACAACGGTTGAAAACCGCCCAAAGTCGACAAAAGAGCTACGCTGACATTAAAATAAAAGATATAGAATTTGAAATTGGAGAGATGGTCATGCTTAAAGTTGCACCTTGGAAAGGCGTTGTTCGATTTGGTAAACGAGGGAAATTAAATCCAAGGTATATTGGACCATTCAAGATTATTGATCGTGTCGGACCAGTAGCTTACCGACTTGAGTTACCTCAACAACTCGCTACTGTACATAACACTTTCCACGTCTCGAATTTGAAGAAATGTTTTGCTAAAGAAGATCTCACTATTCCGTTAGATGAAATCCAAATCAACGAAAAACTTCAATTCATCGAAGAACCCGTCGAAATAATGGATCGTGAGGTTAAAAGACTTAAGCAAAACAAGATACCAATTGTTAAGGTTCGATGGAATGCTCGTAGAGGACCCGAGTTCACCTGGGAGCGTGAAGATCAGATGAAGAAGAAATACCCGCATCTATTTCCAGAAGATTCGTCAACACCTTCAACAGCTTAAAATTTCGGGACGAAATTTATTTAACGGGTAGGTACTGTAGTGACCCGAACTTTTCCATGTTTATATATATTAATTGAGATTGATATTTACATGATTAAATGTTTCCAACATGTTAAGCAATTAAACTTGTTAAGACTTGATTAATTGAAATGTGTTTCATATAGACAATTGACCACCCAAGTTGACCGGTGATTCACGAACGTTAAAACTTGTAAAAACTATACGATGACATATATATGGTTATATATATAGTTAAAATGTTTTTATTATAAGTATGTATCTCATTAGGTATTTTAACAATGAGTTATATACATAAAAATGAGACTATTAATTTAAGAAACTCGAAAACGATATATATAACGATTATCGTTATAACAACGTCTTACTAGGTACATATGAATCATATTAAGATATTGATACACTTGGTTAATTATGTTAAATGATAAGTAAATATATTATTAAGTGTATTAACAATGAAATACATATGTAAAAATAAGACTACTAACTTAATGATTTCGAAACGAGACATATATGTAACGATTATCGTTGTAACGACATTTAACTGTATATACATCATACTGAGATATATTATATATCATAATATCATGATAATATAACAATTTAACATCTCATTTGTTATAATAAACAATGGGTTAACAACATTCAACAAGATCATTAACCTAAAGGTTTCAAAACAACATTTACATGTAACGACTAACGATGACTTAACGACTCAGTTAAAATGTATATACATGTAGTGTTTTAATATGTATTCATACACTTTTGAAAGACTTCAAGACACTTATCAAAATACTTCTACTTAACAAAAATGCTTACAATTACATCCTCGTTCAGTTTCATCAACAATTCTACTCGTATGCACCCGTATTCGTACTCGTACAATACACAGCTTTTAGATGTATGTAGTATTGGTATATATACTCCAATGATCAGATCTTAGAAGCCCATGTGAGTCACCTAACACATGTGGGAACCATCATTTGGCAACTAGCATGAAATATCTCATAAAATTACAAAAATATGAGTAATCATTCATGACTTATTTACATGAAAACAAAATTACATATCCTTTATATCTAATCCATACACCAACGACCAAAAACACCTACAAACACTTTCATTCTTCAATTTTCTTCATCTAATTGATCTCTCTCAAGTTCTATCTTCAAGTTCTAAGTGTTCTTCATAAATTCTACAAGTTCTAGTTAAATAAAATCAAGAATACTTTCAAGTTTGCTAGCTCACTTCCAATCTTGTAAGGTGATCATCCAACCTCAAGAAATCTTTGTTTCTTACAGTAGGTTATCATTCTAATACAAGGTAATAATCATATTCAAACTTTGGTTCAATTTCTATAACTATAACAATCTTATTTCAAGTGATGATCTTACTTGAACTTGTTTTCGTGTCATGATTCTGCTTCAAGAACTTCGAGCCATCCAAGGATCCGTTGAAGCTAGATCCATTTTTCTCTTTTCCAGTAGGTTTATCCAAGGAACTTAAGGTAGTAATGATGTTCATAACATCATTCGATTCATAAATATAAAGCTATCTTATTCGAAGGTTTAAACTCGTAATCACTAGAACATAGTTTAGTTAATTCTAAACTTGTTCGCAAACAAAAGTTAATCCTTCTAACTTGACTTTTAAAATCAACTAAACACATGTTCTATATCTATATGATATGCTAACTTAATGATTTAAAACCTGGAAACATGAAAAACACCGTAAAACCGGATTTACGCCGTCGTAGTAACACCGCGGGCTGTTTTGGGTTAGTTAATTAAAAACTATGATAAACTTTGATTTAAAAGTTGTTATTCTGAGAAAATGATTTTTATTATGAACATGAAACTATATCCAAAAATTATGGTTAAACTCAAAGTGGAAGTATGTTTTCTAAAATGGTCATCTACACGTCGTTCTTTCGACTGAAATGACTACCTTTACAAAAACGACTTGTAACTTATTTTTCTGACTATAAACCTATACTTTTTTTGTTTAGATTCATAAAATAGAGTTCAATATGAAACCATAGCAATTTGATTCACTCAAAACGGATTTAAAATAAAGAAGTTATGGGTAAAACAAGATTGGATAATTTTTCTCATTTTAGCTACGTGATAATTGGTAACAAATCTATTCCAACCATAACTTAATCAACTTGTATTGTATATTATGTAATCTTGAGATACCATAGACACGTATACAATGTTTCGACCTATCATGTCGACACATCTATATATATTTCGGAACAACTATAGATACTCTATATGTGAATGTTGGAGTTAGCTATACAGGGTTGAGGTTGATTCCAAAATATATATAGTTTGAGTTGTGATCAATACTGAGATACGTATACACTGGGTCGTGGATTGATTCAAGATAATATTTATCGATTTATTTCTGTACATCTAACTGTGGACAACTAGTTGTAGGTTACTAACGAGGACAGCTGACTTAATAAACTTAAAACATCAAAATATATTAAAAGTGTTGCAAATATATTTTGAACATACTTTGATATATATGTATATATTGTTATAGGTTCGTGAATCAACCAGTGGCCAAGTCTTACTTCCCGACGAAGTAAAAATCTGTGAAAGTGAGTTATAGTCCCACTTTTAAAATCTAATATTTTTGGGATGAGAATACATGCAGGTTTTATAAATGATTTACAAAATAGACACAAGTATGTGAAACTACATTCTATGGTTGAATTATCGAAATCGAATATGCCCCTTTTTATTAAGTCTGGTAATCTAAGAATTAGGGAACAGACACCCTAATTGACGCGAATCCTAAAGATAGATCTATTGGGCCTAACAAACCCCATCCAAAGTACCGAATGCTTTAGTACTTCGAAATTTATATCATATCCGAAGGGTGTCCCGGAATGATGGGGATATTCTTATATATGCATCTTGTTAATGTCGGTTACCAGGTGTTCACCATATGAATGATTTTTATCTCTATGTATGGGATGTGTATTGAAATATGAAATCTTGTGGTCTATTATTATGATTTGATATATATAGGTTAAACCTATAACTCACCAACATTTTTGTTGACGTTTTAAGCATGTTTATTCTCAGGTGATTATTAAGAGCTTCCGCTGTCGCATACTTAAATAAGGACGAGATTTGGAGTCCATGCTTGTATGATATTGTGTAAAAACTGCATTCAAGAAACTTATTTTGTTGTAACATATTTGTATTGTAAACCATTATGTAATGGTCGTGTGTAAACAGGATATTTTAGATTATCATTATTTGATAATCTACGTAAAGCTTTTTAAACCTTTATTGATGAAATAAAGGTTATGGTTTGTTTTAAAATGAATGCAGTCTTTGAAAAACGTCTCATATAGAGGTCAAAACCTCGCAACGAAATCAATTAATATGGAACTTTTTTAATCAATAAGAACGGGACATTTCAGTTTGTCCCAAATATTTTTCAAAACGAGGCCTCGAAAGCCTTCATTTTTGCCTTTTTTGTTTAATTTTAGACGCTCTTTTGACCGTTTTGAATTTCTATCATATTATTTCATTTAGTATGCATGACTTAGCATGGTACATATTATTTTAAGGCCTATTATTTCACTCACAATGTAATTTTGTATAACGCATATAATTTTGAATCTAATGTCACTTCATTAAATGCCCTTTTTATATCAATCATATGCGCCGCCAAATGCAGTACCATTTGGCGGCGCATAACCTTTCGTTTCAAATTGTGTTGAAATTCTCAAGATCACTCTAAAACGACCCTAACATCAAGACTCTCGGAAAGTTTATTGCCATTCGAGGTCGTTAGGATGTCGAAAAAAGACATTTTACTCAATATTAATGTTTTTTTGAACGTTTTCAATATATATCGTATTATTACTTTTGTGTATACATGACTTAACATGGTATATTTAGTTTTAAGGCCTATTATTTCACTCACACTGTAATTATGTATAACTCATATTATTTTGAGTCTAATGTCACTTCATTAAACATGCTTTTTAAATCATTAATATGCGCCGCCAGATGGAGTGACATTCGGCGGTGCATAACCTTTAGTCACCGTTTTTTTTAAATCGTGTATTTTTTCGAGAGCTATGCGTTGGCAAACCGCCGTAGGCGGTTTGTCCCAACTATTTTTCGAAACCAGGTCTCGAAAGCTTCAATTTTGCCTTTTTTGGTTTATTTTAGACGCTCGTTTGACCATTTTGAATTTCTATCATATTATTTCTTTTTGTATGCTTGACTTAGCATGGTACATATTGTTTTAAGGCCTATTATTTCACTCACAATGTAATTATGTATAACGCAAATAATTTTGAATCTAATGACACTTCATTAAAATCACTTTTTATATCTGTCATATGCGCCGCCAAATGGAGTACCATATGGCGGCCCATAACCTTTCATTTCAGATTGTGTTGAAATTATCAAGATCACCCTAAAACGGCCCTAACATCAAGACTCTCGACAAGTTTATTGCCATTCGAGGTCGTCATTATGTCGAAAAAAGACATTTTACTCACTATTAATGTTTTTTTGAACGTTTTCAATATATATCGTATTATTACTTTTGTGTATACATGACTTAGCATGGTATATATAGTTTTAAGGCCTATTATTTCACTCACACTGTAATTATGTATAACTCATATTATTTTGAGTCTAATGTCACTTCATTAAACATGCTTTTTAAATCATTAATATGTGCCACCAGATGGAGTGACTTTTGGCGGCGCATAACCTTTGGTTTCAGATTGTGCTGAAATTCTCAGGATCACCCTAAACCGGCCCAACAAGTAAGACTCTCTTAACGTGCTTGACATTCGAGGTCGTCTAAATTCCGAAAAATACATCTTTCCTCGCAAATTCACACCACGCACCAAACACCACCGACGGTTCGTGGTGCTTGGTGTTTTTTGTCTTTGACCAAAATGTTAGATCTATCGTATCTTTTGACTCGTTGCTCCGATTTAGTCACCGTTTTATTAAATCGTGTATTTTTTTGAGATCTTTGCGTTGGTAAACTACTGTAGGCGGTTTGTCCCAAATATTTTTTGAAACGGGGCCTCGAAAGCCTTCAATTTTACTTTTTTGTTTAATTTTAGACGCTCTTTTGACCGTTTTGAATTTCTATCATATTATTTCTTTTTGTATGCATGACTTAGCACGGTACATATTATTTTAAGGCCTATTATTTCACTCACAATGTAATTATGTATAACGCACATAATTTTGAATCTAATGTCACTTCATTAAACACGCTTTTTATATCAATCATATGCGCCGCCAAATTGAGTACCATTTGGCGGCGGTTTCAGATTGTGTTGAAATTTTCAAGATCACCCTAAAACGACCCTAATATCAAGACTCTCGGAAAGTTTATTACCATTCGAGGTCGTCAGGATGCCGAAAAAAGACATTTTACTCACTATTAATGTTTTTTTGAACGTTTTCAATATATATCGTATTATTACTTTTGTGTATACATGACTTAGCATGGTATATATAGTTTTAAGGCCTATTATTTCACTCACACTGTAATTATGTATAACACATATTATTTTGAGTCTAATCACACTTCATTAAACATGTTTTTTAAATTATTAATATGCGCCGCCAGATGGAGTGACATTTGGCGGCGCCAAAACCTTTAGTTTCAGATTGTGCTGAAATTCTCAGGATCACCCTAAACCAGCCCAACAAGCAAGACTCTCTGAACATGCTTGCCATTCAAGGTCATCTAAATTCTGAAAAAGACATCTTTCCTCGCAAATTCACACCACGCACCAAACACCACCGACGGTTCGTGGTGCTTGTTGTTTTTTGTCTTTGGCGAAAATGTTAGATCTATAGTATCATTTGACTCGTTGCTCCGATTTAGTCACCATTTTTTTTAAATCGTATATTGTTTCGAGATCTATGCGTTGGCAAATTGCCGTAGGCGGTTTGTCCCAAATATTTTTCGAAACGAGGCCTCGAAAGCCTTCATTTTTGCCTTTTTTGTTTAATTTTAGACGCTCTTTTGACCGTTTTGAATTTCTATCATATTATTTCTTTTAGTATGCATGACTTTGCATAGTAGATATTGTTTTAAGGCCTATTATTTCACTCACAATATAATTATGTATAACGCATATAATTTTGAATCTAATGTCACTTCATTAAACGCGGTTTTTATATCAATCATATGCACCGCCAAATGGAGTTCCTTTTGGCGGCGCATAACTTTTCGTTTCAAATTGTGTTGAAACTCTCATGATCACCCTAAAATGACCCTAACATCAAGACTCTCGGAAAGTTTATTGCCATTCGAGGTCGTCAGGATGCCGAAAAAAGACATTTTACTCATTATTAATGTTTTCTTGAACATTTTCAATATATATCGTATTATTACTTTTGTGTATACATGATTTAACATGGTGTATATAGTTTTAAGGCCTATTATTTCACTCACACTGTAATTATACATAACTCGTATTATTTTGAGTCTAATGTCACTTCATTAAACATGCTTTTTAAATCATTAATATGCGCCGCCAGATGGAGTGACATTTGGCGACGCATAACCTTTGGTTTCAGATTGTGCTGAAATTCTCAGGATCACCCTAAACAGGCCCAATGAGCAAGACTCTCTGAACGTGCTTGCCATCCGAGGTCGTCTAAATTCCGAAAAAGACATCTTTCCTCGCAAATTCACACCATGCACCAAACACCACCGAGGGTTCGTGGTGCTCAATGATTTTTTGTCTTTGGCCAAAATGTTTGATCTATAGTATCTTTTGACTCGTAGCTCCGATTTAGTCAACGTTTTTTTTTTTAAATCGTGTATTTTTTTGAGATATATGCTGTAGGGACCCGAACTTTTCCATGTTTATATATATATTAAATGAAATTGTTATTTACATGATTAAGTGTTTCCAACATATTAAGCAATCAAACTTGTTAAGACTTGATTAATTGAAATAGGTTTCATATAGACAATTGACCACCCAAGTTGACCGGTGATTCACGAACGTTAAAACTTGTAAAAACTATATGATGACATATATATGGTTATATATATAGTTAACATAATATTATGATAAGTAAACATATCATTAAGTATATTAATAATGAACTACATATGTAAAAACAAGACTACTAACTTAATGATTTTGAAACGAGACATATATGTAACGATTATCGTTATAACGACATTTAATGTATATATATCATATTAAGAGATATTCGTACATCATAATATCATCATAATATAATAATTTAAAATCTCATTTGATATTATAAACATTAGGTTAACAACATTTAACAAGATCGTTAACCTAAAGGTTTCAAAACAACACTTACATGTAACGACTAACGATGACTTAACGACTCAGTTAAAATGTATATACATGTAGTGTTTTAATATGTATTCATACACTTTTGAAATACTTCAAGACACTTATCAAAATACTTCTACTTAACAAAAATGCTTACAATTACATCCTCGTTCAGTTTCATCAACAATTCTACTCGTATGCACCCGTATTCGTACTCGTACAATATATAGCTTTTAGATGTATGTACTATTAGTATATACACTCCAATGATCAGCTCTTAGCAGCCCATGTGAGTCACCTAACACATGTGGGAACCATCATTTGGCAACTAGCATGAAATATCTCATAAAATTACAAAAATATGAGTAATCATTCATGACTTATTTACATGAAAACAAAATTACATATCCTTTATATCTAATGCATATACCAACGACCAAAAACACCTATAAACACTTTCATTCTTCAATTTTCTTCATCTAATTGATCTCTCTCAAGTTCTAACTTCAAGTTCTAAGTGTTCTTCATAAATTCTACAAGTTCTAGTTACATAAAATCAAGAATACTTTCAAGTTTGCTAGCTCACTTCCAATCTTGTAAGGTGATCATCCAACCTCAAGAAATCTTTGTTTCTTACAGTAGGTTATAATTCTAATACAAGGTAATAATCATATTCAAACTTTGGTTCAATTTCTATAACTATAACAATCTTATTTCAAGTGGTGATCTTACTTGAACTTGTTTTCGTGTCATGATTCTGCTTCAAGAACTTCGAGCCATCCAAGGATCCGTTGAAGCTAGATCCATTTTTCTATTTTCTAGTAGGTTTATCCAAGGAACTTAAGGTAGTAATGATGTTCATAACATCATTCGATTCATACATAAAAAGCTATCATATTCGAAGTGGTAAACTAGTAATCACTAGAACATAGTTTAGTTAATTCTAAACTTGTTCGCAAATAAAGTGAATCCTTCTAACTACACTTTTAAAATCAACTATACACATGATCTATATCTATATGATATGCTAACTTAATTATTTAAAACCCGGAAACACGATAACCACCATAAAACCGGATTTACATCGTCGTAGTTACAACCGGGGGCTGTTTTGGTTTGGATAATTAAAAACTATGAAAAACTTTGATTTAAAAGCTATACTTCTGGGAAAATTATTTTTCTTATGAACATGAAACCATATCCAAAAGTCATGGTTAAACTCAAAGTGAAAGTATGTTTTTCAAAACAGTCATCAAGATGTCGTTCTTTCGACGGAAATGACTACCTCTTTCAAAAATGACTTTTAACTTGTATTTCCGACAATAAACCTATACCCTTTCTGTTTAGTTTCATAAATTCAAGTTCAATACGAAACCGTGGCCACTTAAATCACTCAAAACGGATTAGAAACGAAGAAATGGCGAGCAAAACAAAATTGGTAAAAACTACTCATTTTAGCTACGTGAAAATTGGTAACAAATCTATTCCAACCATAACTTAATCAACTTGTATTGTATATTATGTAATCTTGAGATACCATAGACACGTATACAATGTTTTGACCTATCATGTCGACACATCTATATATATTTCGGAATAACCATAGACACTCTATATGTGAATGTTGGAGTTAGCTATACAGGGTTGAGGTTGATTCCAAAATATATATAGTTTGAGTTGTGATCAATACTGAGATATGTATACACTGGGTCGTGGATTGATTCAAGATAATATATATCAATTTTTTTCTGTACATCTAACGTTGCACAACTAGTTATAGGTTACTAACGAGGACAGCTGACTTAATAAACTTAAAACATCAAAATGTATTAAAAGTGTTGTAAATATATTTTGAATATACTTTGATATATATGTACATATTTGTTATAGGTTCGTGAATCGACAGTGGCCAAGTCTTACTTCCCGACGAAGTAAAAAAATCTGTGAAAGTGAGTTATAGTCCCACTTTTAAAATCTAATATTTTTGGGATGAGAATACATGCAGGTTTTATAAATGATTTACAAAATAGACACAAGTACGTGAAACTACATTCTATGGTTGAATTATCGAAATCGAATATGCCCCTTTTTATTAAGTCTGGTAATCTAAGAATTAGGGAACAGACACCCTAATTGACGCGAATCCTAAAGATAGATCTATTGGGCCTAACAAACCCCATCCAAAGTACCGTATGCTTTAGTACTTCGAAATTTATATCATATCCGAAGGATGTCCCGAAATGATGGGGATATTCTTAAATATGCATCTTGTTAATGTCGGTTACCAGGTGTTCACCATATGAATGATTTTTATCTCTATGTATGGGATGTGTATTGAAATATGAAATCTTGTGGTCTATTATTATGATTTGATAATATATAGGTTAAACCTATAACTCACCAACATTTTTGTTGACGTTTTAAGCATGTTTATTCTCAGGTGATTATTAAGAGCTTCCGCTGTCGCATACTTAAATAAGGACGATATTTGGAGTCCATGCTTGTATGATATTGTGTAAAAACTGCATTCAAGAAACTTATTTCGTTGTAACATATTTGTATTGTAAACCATTATGTAATGGTCGCGTGTAAACACGATATTTTAGATTATCATTATTTGATAATCTACGTAAAGCTTTTTAAACCTTTATTGATGAAATAAAGGTTATGGTTTGTTTTAAAATGAATGCAGTCTTTGAAAAACATCTCATATAGAGGTCAAAACCTCGCAACGAAATCAATTAATATGGAACGTTTTTAATCAATAAGAACGGGACATTTCAGTTGGTATCCGAGCGTTGGTCTTAGAGAACCAGAATTTTGCATTAGTGTATCTTATCAAGTTTGTTAGGATGCATTAGTGAGTTTGGACTTCGACCGTGTTTACTTGAAAAATGATTGCTTAACAAATTTTGTTGGAAACTATATATTTTTAACATGTGAATATTATGTGATATATTAATCTCTTAACGTGTTTGATATTATGTGATAGATGTCTACCTCTAGAACAAGTCCCATTGACTCACCTAATAATAATGAAGAGTCAAATGTAAATTGGAATGATTCGTGGACTGATTCACAAGTTCCCGAAGAGGAACCGGAAGAAGAGTCAAAACCGGAAGAAGAATCAGAACCGGAAGAAGAAATAGAACCAGTGGGGGAAATAATAAAACGGTTAAGTAGAAGAAAATCCTCAACCAACTGACCAAAGTTAATTATGGTCAATGGTGTTTCCTCCAAGGAAGCAAAGTATTGGGAGGATTACCAATTCTCCGATGAATCGGATCCCGACAAGGATTCCGATGATGTTATAGAAATTACCCCAACACAATTTAATAAGGAAAAAGAGAACAATAAGGGAAAGGGCATAAAAATAGAGAAATTTGATTCCAAACCCGATGAACTTTATATGTATCGTCAACACCCGTATTTCTTAAGTTGTGACAATAACCCGGGAACCTCTAAACCACCAGGTTTTTCTAAACCAATGTGGAAAACAACGGTTCGTATTAGGGGAACATCATATATCCCTAGAAACTTGACAAAATGAACCAAAACCGAAGAAGAAGAAACGAGCGAGTCGGAATAAGACAGTTGTATTCGTGTGGTGTAATATATGTAATATAGTGTGCTTATGCTTTATGATATATGTAAAAATTGCTTGTATTAATAAGTATTTTTTTTTATGAATCTAACTCTTATCTATTTTACAGTATAAAAAAAAATGGATAGACAACCCAATATTTTAAGAGACCTACCCGGAGACATGATTGATGAAATCTTGTCTAGAGCCGGTCAGAATTCCTCGGCACAACTATTTAAGGCGAGATCAGTTTGTAAGACATTCGAAGAACGTTCCAAGAATGCCTTGGTTTATAAAAGGCTTTCGTTCGAAAGATGGGGGATATCACATTGGGAAATCCATAAGTTACGATGTGTTTACTTTGACGCATATATTGCGGAGAACCCAAATGCTATTTTACGCAACGGGTTAAGAAATTATTTTGACTCAATATATCCGAATATAGGACTTCGTGATTTAGAAAAAGCGGCTAACATGCAACATAAAGAAGCATGTTATGCTTACGGGTTAGTAATGTTCGCTTCTCACCAAAGTGAGAACAAGAACATCGGGCTACAACTATTAAACAAAACGTTCCCACAAGTGACGGACTCAGTAGTTGGGGTGAGAAACAAGGTTTTTAGATTGTTACGGGACTGTTGGACATTACGTAACCCTCGTCCCTTTGACGACGTTACAACACGCTGTCTTATCAACGGCCATAACGGTTATGTTCCATAAGACCAAGGATGGGAAGTGGTATTAGTAAAACCAGAATGCATGACTTGTTTCTGGATGTATGAATTACGTGTCTTTATTGCCTTTGCTGAACGCCTTATTTATTAACTAGAATTATCTTCGCAACTACTTTGTATCAAAGTTTTATGTGCTATATTTCATGATATATGTAAAAAAAAGCGGTATTGTAAGTTTGCAAGTTATTGTATAAAGGTTTGAATATGATATTTTTTTTTTTTTTTGTGATTAGTTTTTCATATAGAATTTGTAGTGACCCGAACTTTTCCATGTTTATATATATTAATTGAGATTGATATTTACATGATTAAATGTTTCCAACATGTTAAGCAATCAAACTTGTTAAGACTTGATTAATTGAAATATGTTTCATATAGACAATTGACCACCCAAGTTGACCGGTGATTCACGAACGTTAAAACTTGTAAAAACTATATGATGACATATATATGGATATATATATATAGTTAACATGATACTATGATAAGTAAATATATCATTAAGTATATTAACAATGAACTACATATGTAAAAACAAGACTACTAACTTAATGATTTTTAAACGAGACATATATGTAACGATTATTGTTATAAAGACATTTAATGTATATATATATCATATTAAGAGATATTCATATATGATAATATCATGATAATATAATAATTTAAAATCTCATTTGATATTATAAACATTGGGTTAACAACATTTAACAAGATCGTTAACCTAAAGGTTTCAAAACAACACTTACATGTAACGACTAACGATGACTTAACGACTCAGTTAAAATGTATATACATGTAGTGTTTTAATATGTATTTATACACTTTTGAAAGACTTCAATACACTTATCAAAATACTTCTACTTAACAAAAATGCTTACAATTACATCCTCGTTCAGTTTCATCAACAATTCTACTCGTATGCACCCGTATTCGTACTCGTACAATACACAGCTTTTAGATGTATGTACTATTGGTATATACACTCCAATGATCAGATCTTAGCAGCCCATGTGAGTCACCTAACACATGAGGGAACCATCATTTGGCAACTAGCATGAAATATCTCATAAAATTACAAAAATATGAGTAATCATTCATGACTTATTTACATGAAAACAAAATTACATATCCTTTATATCTAATTCATACACCAACGACCAAAAACACCTACAAACACTTTCATTCTTCAATTTTCTTCATCTAATTGATCTCTCTCAAGTTCTATCTTCAAGTTCTAAGTGTTCTTCATAAATTCCAAAAGTTCTAGTTTCATAAAATCAAGAATACTTTCAAGTTTGCTAGCTCACTTCCAATCTTGTAAGGTGATCATCCAACCTCAAGAAATCTTTGTTTCTTACATTAGGTTATCATTCTAATACAAGGTAATAATCATATTCAAACTTTGGTTCAATTTCTATAACTATAACAATCTTATTTCAAGTGATGATCTTACTTGAACTTGTTTTCGTGTCATGATTCTGCTTCAAGAACTTCGAGCAATCCAAGGATCCATTGAAGCTAGATCCATTTTTCTCTTTTCCAGTAGGTTTATCCAAGGAACTTAAGGTAGTAATGATGTTCATAACGTCATTCGATTCATACATATAAAGCTATCTTATTCGAAGGTTTAAACTTGTAATCACTAGAACATAGTTTAGTTAATTCTAAACTTGTTCGCAAACAAAAGTTAATCCTTCTAACTTGACTTTTAAAATCAACTAAACACATGTTCTATATCTATATGATATGCTAACTTAATGATTTAAAACCAGGAAACACGAAAAACACCGTAAAACCGGATTTACGCCGTCGTAGTAACACCGCGGGCTGTTTTGGGTTAGTTAATTAAAAACTATGATAAACTTTGATTTAAAAGTTGTTATTCTGAGAAAATGATTTTTATTATGAACATGAAACTATATCCAAAAATTATGGTTAAACTCAAAGTGGAAGTATGTTTTCTAAAATGGTCATCTAGACGTCGTTCTTTCGACTGAAATGACTACCTTTACAAAAATGACTTGTAACTTATTTTTCCGACTATAAACCTATACTTTTTCTATTTAGATTCATAAAATAGAGTTCAATATGAAACCATAGCAATTTGATTCACACAAAACCGATTTAAAATGAAGAAGTTATGGGTAAAACAAGATTGGATAATTTTTCTCATTTTAGCTACGTGAAAATTGGTAACAAATCTATTCCAACCATAACTTAACCAACTTGTATTGTATATTATGTAATCTTGAGATACCATAGACACGTATACAATGTTTCGACCGATCATGTCGACACATCTATATATATTTCGGAACAACCATAGACACTCTATATGTGAATATTGGAGTTAGCTATACAGGGTTGAGGTTGATTCCAAAATATATATAGTTTGAGTTGTGATCAATACTGAGATACGTATACACTGGGTCGTGGATTGATTCAAGATAATATTTATCGATTTATTTCTGTACATCTAACTGTGGACAACTAGTTGTAGGTTACTAACGAGGACAGCTGACTTAATAAACTTAAAACATCAAAATATATTAAAAGTGTTGCAAATATATTTTGAACATACTTTGATATATATGTATATATTGTTATAGGTTCGTGAATCAACCAGTGGCCAAGTCTTACTTCCCGACGAAGTAAAAATCTGTGAAAGTGAGTTATAGTCCCACTTTTAAAATCTAATATTTTTGGGATGAGAATACATGCAGGTTTTATAAATGATTTACAAAATAGACACAAGTACGTGAAACTACATTCTATGCTTGAATTATCGAAATCGAATATGCCCCTTTTTATTAAGTCTGGTAATCTAAGAATTAGGGAACAGACACCCTAATTGACGCGAATCCTAAAGATAGATCTATTGGGCCTAACAAACCCCATCCAAAGTACCGGATGCTTTAGTACTTCGAAATTTATATCATATCCGAAGGGTGTCCCGGAATGATGGGGATATTCTTATATATGCATCTTGTTAATGTCGGTTACCAGGTGTTCACCATATGAATGATTTTTATCTCTATGTATGGGATGTGTATTGAAATATGAAATCTTGTGGTCTATTATTATGATTTGATATATATAGGTTAAACCTATAACTCACCAACATTTTTGTTGACGTTTTAAGTATGTTTATTCTCAGGTGATTATTAAGAGCTTCCGCTGTCGCATACTTAAATAAGGACGAGATTTGGAGTCCATGCTTGTATGATATTGTGTAAAAACTGCATTCAAGAAACTTATTTTGTTGTAACATATTTGTATTGTAAACCATTATGTAATGGTCGTGTGTAAACAGGATATTTTAGATTATCATTATTTGATAATCTACGTAAAGCTTTTTAAACCTTTATTGATGAAATAAAGGTTATGGTTTGTTTTAAAATGAATGCAGTCTTTGAAAAACGTCTCATATAGAGGTCAAAACCTCGCAACGAAATCAATTAATATGGAACGTTTTTAATCAATAAGAACGGGACATTTCAGTTGGTATCCGAGCGTTGGTCTTAGAGAACCAGAATTTTGCATTAGTGTGTCTTATCGAGTTTGTTAGGATGCATTAGTGAGTCTGGACTTTGACCGTGTTTACTTGAAAAATGATTGCTTAACAATTTTTGTTGGAAACTATATATTTTTAACATGTGAATATTATGTGATATATTAATCTCTTAACGCGTTTGATATTATGTGATAGATGTCTACCTCTAGAACAAGTCCCATTGACTCACCTAATAATAATGAAGAGTCAAATGTAAATTGGAATGATTCGTGGACTGATTCACAAGTTCCCGAAGAAGAACCGGAAGAAGAGTCGGAACCGGAAGAAGAATCGGAACCGGAAGAAGAATCGGAACCGGATGAAGAAATAGAACCGGTGGGGGAAATAATAAAACGGTTAAGTAAAAGAAAATGCTCAACCAGCCGACCAAGGTTAATTATGGTCAATGGTGTTTCCGCCAAGGAAGCAAAATATTGGGAGGAATACCAATTCTCCGATGAATCGGATTCCGACGAGAATTCCGATGATGTTATAGAAATTACCCCAACTGAATTTAAAAAGGCAAAAGAAAATAATAAGGGAAAGGGCATAAAAATAGAGAAATCTAATTCCAACCCCGATGAACTTTATATGTATCGTCAACCCCCGAAGTCCTTAAGTTGTAACAATGACCCGGGAACCTCTAAACCACCAGGTTTTTCTAAACCAATGTGGATAACGACGGCTCGTATTAGGGGAATATCATATATCCCTAGAAACTTGACAAAACGAACCAAAACCGAAGAAGAAGAAACAAGTGAGTCGGAATAAGATAGTTGTATTCGTGTGGTGTAATATATGTAATATAGTGTGCTTACGCTTTATGATATATGTAAAAATTGCTTGTATTAATAAGTATTTTTTTTTATGAATCTAACTCTTGTCTATTTTACAGTATAAAAACATAAAATGGATAGACAACCCAATATTTTAAGAGATCTACCCGGAGACATGATTGATGAAATCTTGTCTAGAGTCGGTCAGAATTCTTCGGCACAACTATTTAAGGCGAGATCAGTTTGTAAGACATTCGAAGAACGTTCCAAGAATGTCTTGGTTTATAAGAGACTTTCGTTTGAAAGATGGGGGATATCACATTGGGAAACCCATAAGTTACGATGTGTTTACTTTGACGCATATATTGCGGGGAACCCAAATGCTATTTTACGCAACGGGTTAAGAAATTATTTTGACTCAATGTGTAACGACCCGAAAATTTCTGACCAAATTTAAACTCTAATCTCTATATGGTTCCGACACGATAAGCAAAAACCCTAAAGTTGACCCGCACTTTTTCGATCGTTCTATACTTATAAGATTAATATTTACATAAATTAAACCTTACCAACATGATAAGTAATCCAAATTGTTGAGACTTATGTTTTCGAAAAGAGTTTTACACAACGTTTGACCGTCTAGTTTGACCGATGATATCACGAACTATACAATATATGATAATTATACGTTTGTGTATATATATGTATATATACATATTTAACATGATCTAAGAATGTTTTAATATCTCATTTTGTATTAATAACAATAAGTTATAAGTATATTTTGAAACTACTAACTTAAGTTTTCAAAACGATAACCATACGTAACGTTATTTGACTTAAATACTTATGACCTATAATGTTTATACATATATCGTATAAGTAATGTATTTAATCACTTTTAAAGACTTAAATACATAAAACAATATAAGTATATTTACAAAAGATAGCTATATTTGAATCCTCGTTCCGTTTTCTCAAAGATTTCTATACGTATACCTAGGGTATATGTACCCGTATCATACGCAGCTTCTAGATGTATTTACTATTGGTATATACCAATAAAAATCTGCTCCTTAGCAGCCTTAAATGATTAAGAAACATGTGGAACCAACCATTTGTCAAGTAGCATGAATTATTTAGCAAGAAAACAAAGTTAGGTATTTTTTTTTCCTTTATAACCTAAAAACGTTTTTATGCATGCACACCATTTCTTCACCCCATTTTCTCATACTTACACTTCCATTTCTCTCTCAAAATACTCTTAACTTCATACTTGATCATCTCTAAGAATTTTCCCCATCATTTAGCTTCAAAAACAACACTTAAACCTCATAAGAAAACCTTACAAAAACACTTCAAGAAATCCTTCCAAGAACACAAACTTACTTCCAATCTTTCATCCAATTCCATCACCCTTTTGGTTCTAGCTTTTTACTCCTCTTTTACAGCAACCTTGTCCAAGGAACTTGAGGTAGTAACTATGTTCATAACTTTATTCGATTCATATATATATAGCTATCATATTTTGTGGTATACAATTTTAACAACAAGAACATAGTTTGAAAGTTTTCAAACTTGTTTGCAAACTAAATAGATTCTTCTAACTTAACTTTTAAAATACTTCAAGACCTGTAATATAACTTAAGTATATGCTAATTTAACAAGGTATAACTTGGTTTTTCAAAGAACACCTTAAAAACTGTTTTTACGACGTCGGAGTGCAACCGGGGGCTGTTTTGGGTTGGATAATTAAAAACCATCTTAAACTTTGAATTGGAAGTTTATTCTCTGGAAAAATGATTTTTACTATAAATATGTTAACACATAAAAATTTCATGATTTAATTCAAAGTATAAGTATTTTTAGAAAAATGGTCATTAAATGATATTTTTTGTAACAAAAATGTTTAACTTCATAAGTTTCACTAAAGTTTCACCTATTCCGTGTGATTTTGAATACAAACTAAGGTATTTACAGTTCATAGTCTTAAAGAGGGACTCGATCCAAGGAGATGGCAAGTTGAAACAACGAAAACGGAGTTGTAACGAAGAAACTATGACCGAAACAAAATCGGATATCCAAGACTAGTTTAGCCACGAAAATAATTGGGAAAAATTAAATAAATCACATCTTTTTAAGATAACATGATATTTTATATATATGTACTTATAATTCAATTTTATATGGTTCAGGATTACCCGTAAACAACACGAGAAGATTAATCATAAGATCCCATGATTGTACGCAACACGTCATTTGACAACACCGGTACTTTATGTACGCAACACGTCATTTGACAATACCGGTACCGTGGGTCAAGATTAATCTCGACCAATACATATACGATGGGGGTTTTATTATTTCGTTGGGGGTTTATTAAACATCTAAAAATGAACCATTAAAATTGAATTACTAACATCGAACTGCTAACTACGGACTAAGGAATTATTAAAAGTATTAAAAGTATAACAAGTATATATGAAATGTCCCGTTCTTATTGATTAAAAACGTTCCATATTAATTGATTTCGTTGCGAGGTTTTGACCTCTATATGAGACGTTTTTCAAAGACTGCATTCATTTTTAAAACAAACCATAACCTTTATTTCATAAATAAAGGTTTAAAAAGCTTTACGTAGATTATCAAATAATGATAATCTAAAATATCCTGTTTACACACGACCATTACATAATGGTTTACAATACAAATATGTTACATCGAAATCAGTTTCTTGAATGCAGTTTTTACACAATATCATACAAACATGGACTCCAAATCTTGTCCTTATTTTAGTATGCAACAGCGGAAGCTCTTAATATTCACCTGAGAATAAACATGCTTTAAACGTCAACAAAAATGTTGGTGAGTTATAGGTTTAACCTATATATATCAAATCATAACAATAGACCACAAGATTTCATATTTCAATACACATCCCATACATAGAGATAAAAATCATTCATATGGTGAACACCTGGTAACCGACAATAACAAGATGCATATGTAAGAATATCCCCATCATTCCGGGACACCCTTCGGATATGATATAAATTTCGAAGTACTAAAGCATCCGGTACTTTGGATGGGGTTTGTTAGGCCCAATAGATCTATCTTTAGGATTCGCGTCAATTAGGGTGTCTGTTCCCTAATTCTTAGATTACCAGACTTAATAAAAAGGGGCATATTCGATTTCGATAATTCAACCATAGAATGTAGTTTCACGTACTTGTGTCTATTTTGTAAATCATTTATAAAACCTGCATGTATTCTCATCCCAAAAATATTAGATTTTAAAAGTGGGACTATAACTCACTTTCACAGATTTTTACTTCGTCGGGAAGTAAGACTTGGCCACTGTTGATTCACGAACCTATAACAATATATACATATATATTAAAGTATGTTCAAAATATATTTACAACACTTTTAATATATTTTGATGTTTTAAGTTTATTAAGTCAGCTGTCCTCGTTAGTAACCTATAACTAGTTGTCCACAGTTAGATGTACAGAAATAAATCGATAAATATTATCTTGAATCAATCCACGACCCAGTGTATACGTATCTCAGTATTGATCACAACTCAAACTATATATATTTTGGAATCAACCTCAACCCTGTATAGCTAACTCCAACATTCACATATAGAGTGTCTATGGTTGTTCCGAAATATATGTAGATGTGTCGACATGATAGGTCGAAACATTGTATACGTGTCTATGGTATCTCAAGATTACATAATATACAATACAAGTTGATTAAGTTATGGTTGGAATAGATTTGTTACCAATTTTCACGTAGCTAAAATGAGAAAAATTATCCAATCTTGTTTTACCCATAACTTCTTCATTTTAAATCCGTTTTGAGTGAATCAAATTGCTATGATTTCATATTGAACTCTATTTTATGAATCTAAACAGAAAAAGTATAGGTTTATAGTCGGAAAAATAAGTTACAAGTCGTTTTTGTAAAGGTAGTCATTTCAGTCGAAAGAACGACGTCTAGTTGACCATTTTAGAAAACATACTTCCACTTTGAGTTTAACCATAATTTTTGGATATAGTTTCATGTTCATAATAAAAATCATTTTCTCAGAATAACAACTTTTAAATCAAAGTTTATCATAGTTTTTAATTAACTAACCCAAAACAGCCCGCGGTGTTACTACGACGGCGTAAATCCGGTTTTACGGTGTTTTTCGTGTTTTCAGGTTTTAAATCATTAAGTTAGCATATCATATAGATATAGAACATGTGTTTAGTTGATTTTAAAAGTCAAGTTAGAAGGATTAACTTTTGTTTGCGAACAAGTTTAGAATTAACTAAACTATGTTCTAGTGATTACAAGTTTAAACCTTCGAATAAGATAGCTTTATATGTATGAATCGAATGACGTTATGAACATCATTACTACCTTAAGTTCCTTGGATGAACCTACTGGAAAAGAGAAAAATGGATCTAGCTTCAATGGATCCTTGGATGGCTCAAAGTTCTTGAAGCAAAATCATGACACGAAAACAAGTTCAAGTAAGATCATCACTTGAAATAAGATTGTTATAGTTATAGAAATTGAACCAAAGTTTGAATATGATTATTACCTTGTATTAGAATGATAACCTACTGTAAGAAACAAAGATTTCTTGAGGTTGGATGATCACCTTACAAGATTGGAAGTGAGCTAGCAAACTTGAAAGTATTCTTGATTTTATGAAACTAGAACTTTTGGAATTTATGAAGAACACTTAGAACTTGAAGATAGAACTTGAGAGAGTTCAATTAGATGAAGAAAATTGAAGAATGAAAGTGTTTGTAGGTGTTTTTGGTCGTTGGTGTATGGATTAGATATAAAGGATATGTAATTTTGTTTTCATGTAAATAAGTCATGAATGATTACTCATATTTTTGTAATCTTATGAGATATTTCATGCTAGTTGCCAAATGATGGTTCCCACATGTGTTAGGTGACTCACATGGGCTGCTAAGAGCTGATCATTGGAGTGTATATACCAATAGTACATACATCTAAAAGCTGTGTATTGTACGAGTACGAATACGGGTGCATACGAGTAGAATTGTTGATGAAACTGAACGAGAATGTAATTGTAAGCATTTTTGTTAAGTAGAAGTATTTTGATAAGTGTATTGAAGTCTTTCAAAAGTGTATAAATACATATTAAAACACTACATGTATATACATTTTAACTGAGTCGTTAAGTCATCGTTAGTCGTTACATGTAAGTGTTGTTTTGAAACCTTTAGGTTAACGATCTTGTTAAATGTTGTTAACCCAATGTTTATAATATCAAAAGAGATTTTAAATTATTATATTATCATGATATTATGATGTACGAATATCTCTTAATATGATATATATACATTAAATGTCGTTACAGCGATAAACGTTACATATATGTCTCGTTTCAAAATCATTAAGTTAGTAGTCTTGTTTTTACATATGTAGTTCATTGTTAATATAATTAATGATATGTTTACTTATCATAATATCATGTTAACTATATATATAACCATATATATGTCATCATATAGTTTTTTACAAGTTTTAACGTTCGTGAATCACCGATCAACTTGGGTGGTCAATTGTCTATATGAAACATATTTCAATTAATCAAGTCTTAACAAGGTTGATTGCTTAACATGTTGGAAACATTTAATCATGTAAATATCAATCTCAATTAATATATATAAACATGGAAAAGTTCGGGTCACTACAGTACCTACCCGTTAAATAAATTTCGTCCCGAAATTTTAAGCTGTTGAAGGTGTTGACGAATCTTCTGGAAATAGATGCGGGTATTTCTTCTTCATCTGATCTTCACGCTCCCAGGTGAACTCGGGTCCTCTACGAGCATTCCATCGAACCTTAACAATTGGTATCTTGTTTTGCTTAAGTCTTTTAACCTCACGATCCATTATTTGGACGGGTTCTTCGATGAATTGAAGTTTTTCGTTGATTTGGATTTCATCTAACGGAATAGTGAGATCTTCTTTAGCAAAACATTTCTTTAAATTCGAGACGTGGAAAGTGTTATGTACAGCCGCGAGTTGTTGAGGTAACTCTAGTCGGTAAGCTACTGGTCCGACACGATCAATAATCTTGAATGGTCCAATATACCTTGGATTTAATTTCCCTCGTTTACCAAATCGAACAACGCCTTTCCAAGGTGCAACTTTAAGCATGACCATCTCTCCAATTTCAAATTCTATATCTTTTCTTTTAATGTCAGCGTAGCTCTTTTGTCGACTTTGGGCGGTTTTCAACCGTTGTTGAATTTGGATGATCTTCTCGGTAGTTTCTTGTATAATCTCCGGACCCGTAATCTGTCTATCCCCCACTTCACTCCAACAAATCGGAGACCTGCACTTTCTACCATAAAGTGCTTCAAACGGCGCCATCTCAATGCTTGAATGGTAGCTGTTGTTGTAGGAAAATTCTGCTAACGGTAGATGTCGATCCCAACTGTTTCCGAAATCAATAACACATGCTCGTAGCATGTCTTCAAGCGTTTGTATCGTCCTTTCGCTCTGCCCATCAGTTTGTGGATGATAGGCAGTACTCATGTCTAGACGAGTTCCTAATGCTTGCTGTAATGTCTGCCAGAATCTTGAAATAAATCTGCCATCCCTATCAGAGATAATAGAGATTGGTATTCCATGTCTGGAGACGACTTCCTTCAAATACAGTCGTGCTAACTTCTCCATCTTGTCATCTTCTCTTATTGGTAGGAAGTGTGCTGATTTGGTGAGACGATCAACTATTACCCAAATAGTATCAAAACCACTTGCAGTCCTTGGCAATTTAGTGATGAAATCCATGGTAATGTTTTCCCATTTCCATTCTGGGATTTCGGGTTGTTGAAGTAGACCTGATGGTTTCTGATGCTCAGCTTTGACCTTAGAACACGTCAAACATTCTCCTACGTATTTAGCAACATCGGCTTTCATACCCGGCCACCAAAAATGTTTCTTGAGATCCTTGTACATCTTCCCCGTTCCAGGATGTATTGAGTATCTGGTTTTATGAGCTTCTCTAAGTACCATTTCTCTCATATCTCCAAATTTTGGTACCCAAATCCTTTCAGCCCTATACCGGGTTCCGTCTTCCCGAATATTAAGATGCTTCTCCGATCCTTTGGGTATTTCATCCTTTAAATTTCCCTCTTTTAAAACTCCTTGTTGCGCCTCCTTTATTTGAGTAGTAATGTTATTATGAATCATTATATTCATAGATTTTACTCGAATGGGTTCTCTATCCTTCCTGCTCAAGGCATCGGCTACCACATTTGCCTTCCCCGGGTGGTAACGAATCTCAAAATCGTAATCATTCAATAATTCAATCCACCTACGCTGCCTCATATTCAGTTGTTTCTGATTAAATATGTGTTGAAGACTTTTGTGGTCGGTATATATAATACTTTTGACCCCATATAAGTAGTGCCTCCAAGTCTTTAATGCAAAAACAACCGCGCCTAATTCCAAATCATGCGTCGTATAATTTTGTTCGTGAATCTTCAATTGTCTAGACGCATAAGCAATCACCTTCGTTCGTTGCATTAATACACAACCGAGACCTTGCTTTGATGCGTCACAATAAATCACAAAATCATCATTCCCTTCAGGCAATGACAATATAGGTGCCGTAGTTAGCTTTTTCTTCAATAACTGAAACGCTTTCTCTTGTTCATCATTCCATTCAAATTTCTTCCCTTTATGCGTTAATGCAGTCAAGGGTTTTGCTATTCTGGAAAAGTCTTGGATGAACCTTCTGTAGTAACCAGCTAGTCCTAAAAACTGGCGTATGTGTTTCGGAGTTTTCGGGGTTTCCCACTTTTCAACAGTTTCTATCTTTGCCGGATCCACCTTAATACCTTCTTTGTTCACTATGTGACCGAGGAATTGAACTTCTTCCAACCAAAATGCACACTTTGAAAACTTAGCGTACAATTCTTCCTTCCTCAATACTTCTAACACCTTTCTCAAATGTTCACCGTGTTCTTGGTCATTCTTTGAGTAAATAAGTATGTCATCAATGAAAACAATGACAAACTTGTCAAGGTATGGTCCACACACTCGGTTCATAAGGTCCATGAACACAGCTGGTGCATTAGTTAAACCAAACGGCATGACCATAAACTCGTAATGACCGTAACGTGTTCTGAAAGCAGTCTTTGGAATATCATCTTCTTTCACCCGCATTTGATGATACCCGGAACGTAAGTCAATCTTTGAATAAACAGACGAGCCTTGTAGTTGATCAAATAAGTCGTCGATTCTCGGTAGTGGGTAGCGGTTCTTGATGGTAAGTTTGTTCAACTCTCGGTAGTCGATACACAACCTGAATGTACCATCTTTCTTCTTGACAAACAAAACAGGAGCTCCCCACGGTGATGTGCTTGGTCGAATGAAACCACGCTCTAAAAGTTCTTGTAATTGGCTTTGCAGTTCTTTCATCTCGCTGGGTGCGAGTCTGTAAGGAGTACTAGCTATTGGTGCAGCTCCTGGTACAAGATCTATTTGAAATTCAACGGATCGATGTGGGGGTAATCCCGGTAATTCTTTCGGAAATACATCGGGAAATTCTTTTGCAATGGGAACATCATTGATGCTCTTTTCTTCAGTTTGTACTTTCTCGACGTGTGCTAGAACAGCATAGCAACCTTTTCTTATTAGTTTTTGTGCCTTCAAATTACTAATAAGATGTAGCTTCGTGTTACCCTTTTCTCCGTACACCATTAAGGGTTTTCCTTTTTCTCGTATAATGCGAATTGCATTTTTGTAACAAACGATCTCCGCTTTCACTTCTTTCAACCAGTCCATACCGATTATCACATCAAAACTCCCTAACTCTACTGGTATCAAATCAATCTTAAATGTTTCGCTAACCAGTTTAATTTCTCGATTCCGACATATATTATCTGCTGAAATTAATTTACCATTTGCTAATTCGAGTAAAAATTTACTATCCAAAGGCGTCAATGGACAACTTAATTTAGCACAAAAATCTCTACTCATATAGCTTCTATCCGCACCCGAATCAAATAAAACGTAAGCAGATTTATTGTCAATAAGAAACGTACCCGTAACAAGCTCCGGGTCTTCCTGTGCCTCTATCGCATTAATATTGAAAACTCTTCCACGGCCTTGTCCATTCGTGTTCTCCTGGTTCGGGCAATTTCTAATAATGTGGCCTGGTTTTCCACATTTATAACAAACTACATTGGCATAACTTGCTCCGACACTACTTGCTCCGCCATTACTCGTTCCGACACCATTTGTTCCTTTCGTTCTATTAGCCCCTGGTCCGTAGACCTCACACTTCGCCGCGCTATGACCATTTCTTTTACACTTGTTGCAAAATTTGGTGCAGAACCCCGAGTGATTCTTTTCACACCTTTGGCATAGCTGCTTCTGATTGTTGTTGTTGTTGTTGCGGTTATTATTGTTGTTGGGATGATTGTTGTAGTTGCTGTTGTTGTTGTTGTTGTTGTTGTTGGGCCGTTTGTTGTAGTTGCGATTGATGTTGCGATTGTTGGGATAATTGTTGCGATTATTGTTGTAATTACTGTTGTTGTTGTATTGGTGATTCTTATCACCGTTTTCCTCCCACTTTCTTTTGACTTGCTTCACATTGGCCTCTTCAGCAGTCTGTTCTTTAATTCTTTCTTCAATCTGGTTCACTAGTTTGTGAGCCATTCTACATGCCTGTTGTATGGAGGCGGGCTCGTGTGAACTTATATCTTCTTGGATTCTTTCCGGTAATCCTTTCACAAACGCGTCGATCTTCTCTTCCTCATCTTCGAATGCTCCCGGACACAATAGGCACAATTCTGTGAATCGTCTTTCGTACGTGGTAATATCAAATCCTTGGGTTCGTAACCCTCTAAGTTCTGTCTTGAGCTTATTGACCTCGGTTCTGGGACGGTACTTCTCGTTCATCAAGTGCTTGAATGCTGACCACGGTAGTGCGTACGCATCATCTTGTCCCACTTGCTCTAGATAGGTATTCCACCATGTTAACGCAGAACCTGTGAAGGTATGCGTAGCGTACTTCACTTTGTCCTCTTCAGTACACTTACTTATGGCAAACACCGATTCAACCTTCTCGGTCCACCGTTTCAATCCGATCGGTCCTTCGGTTCCATCAAATTCTAAAGGTTTGCAGGCAGTGAATTCTTTGTAGGTGCATCCTACACGATTTCCTGTACTGCTAGATCCAAGGTTATTGTTGGTATGTAGCGCAGCCTGTACTGCGGCTATGTTTGAAGCTAGAAAAGTACGGAATTCCTCTTCATTCATATTCACGGTGTGTCGAGTAGTCGGTGCCATTTCCTTCAAAATAGTTAAATGGAACAAGTTAATCATACAGAATATTAAGAGTAGTTAATAGTATTTCGTAGCATAATATGAACTCATTTATAAAAGCTTTTTCTTCATATTAGCGTTTTATAAGTTTAAATTCGGGTAGTACCTACCCGTTAAGTTCATACTTAGTAGCTAATATACAATTCAACTACTACAATTCTATATGAAAAACTGATTATAATAATATTTCGCGTTCAAACTTTTATACAATATTTTACAAACTTACAATACCGCTTATTTTACATAAAGCATGAAATATAGCACACAATAACTTTGATACAAGATAGTTGTGAAGACAATTCTAGCTAGTACACAAGTCGTTCAGCAAAGGCAATAAAGACACGTAATTCATACGTCCAGAAACAAGTCATGCATTCTGGTTTTACTAGGACTACTTCCCATCCTTGGTCTTGTGCAACATAACCGTTATGGCCGTTGATAAGACAGCGTGTTGTAACGTCATCAAAGGGACGAGGGTTACGTAATGTCCAACAGTCCCGTAATAATCTAAAAACCTCATTTCTTACCCCAATTACCGACTCCGTCACTTGTGGAAACGTTTTGTTTAATAGTTGTAGCCCGATGTTCTTGTTCTCACTTTGGTGAGAAGCGAACATTACTAATCCGTAAGCATAACATGCTTCTTTATGTTGCATGTTAGCCGCTTTTTCTAAATCACGAAGTCCAATATTCGGATATATTGAGTCAAAATAATTTCTTAACCCGTTGCGTAAAATAGCATTTGGGTTCCCCGCAATATATGCGTCAAAGTAAACACATCGTAACTTATGGGTTTCCCAATGTGATATCCCCCATCTTTCAAACGAAAGTCTCTTATAAACCAAGACATTCTTGGAACGTTCTTCGAATGTCTTACAAACTGATCTCGCCTTAAATAGTTGTGGCGAAGAATTCTGGCCGACTCTAGACAAGATTTCATCAATCATGTCTCCGGGTAGGTCTCTTAAAATATTGGGTTGTCTATCCATTTTGTGTTTTTAAACTGTAAAATAGACAAGAGTTAGATTCATAAAAAAATACTTATTAATACAAGCAATTTTTACATATATCATAAAGCATAAGCACACTATATTACATATATTACACCACACGAATACAACTATCTTATTCCGACTCGCTCGTTTCTTCTTCTTCGGTTTTGGTTCGTTTTGCCAAGTTTCTAGGGATATATGATGTTCCCCTAATACGAGCCGTCGTGATCCACATTGGTTTAGAAAAACCTGGTGGTTTAGAGGTTCCCGGGTCATTGTTACAACTTAAGGACTTCGGGGGTTGACGATACATATAAAGTTCATCGGGGTTGGAATTAGATTTCTCTATTTTTATGCCCTTTCCCTTATTATTTTCTTTTGCCTTTTTAAATTCAGTTGGGGTAATTTCTATAACATCATCGGAATTCTCGTCGGAATCCGATTCATCGGAGAATTGGTAATCCTCCCAATATTTTGCTTCCTTGGCGGAAACACCATTGACCATAATTAACTTTGGTCGGTTGGTTGAGGATTTTCTTTTACTTAACCGTTTTATTATTTCCCCCACCGGTTCTATTTCTTCATCCGGTTCCGATTCTTCTTCCGATTCCGATTCTTCTTCCGGTTCCTCTTCGGGAACTTGTGAATCAGTCCACGAATCATTCCAATTTATATTTGACTCTTCATTATTATTAGGTGAGTCAATGGGACTTGTTCTAGAGGTAGACATCTATCACATAATATCAAACGCGTTAAGAGATTAATATATCACATAATATTCACATGTTAAAAATATATAGTTTCCAACAAAATTTGTTAAGCAATCATTTTTCAAGTAAACACGGTCGAAGTCCAGACTCACTAATGCATCCTAACAAACTCGATAAGACACACTAATGCAAAATTCTGGTTCTCTAAGACCAACGCTCGGATACCAACTGAAATGTCCCGTTCTTATTGATTAAAAACGTTCCATATTAATTGATTTCGTTGCGAGGTTTTGACCTCTATATGAGACGTTTTTCAAAGACTGCATTCATTTTTAAAACAAACCATAACCTTTATTTCATAAATAAAGGTTTAAAAAGCTTTACGTAGATTATCAAATAATGATAATCTAAAATATCCTGTTTACACACGACCATTACATAATGGTTTACAATACAAATATGTTACATCGAAATCAGTTTCTTGAATGCAGTTTTTACACAATATCATACAAACATGGACTCCAAATCTTGTCCTTATTTTAGTATGCAACAGCGGAAGCTCTTAATATTCACCTGAGAATAAACATGCTTTAAACGTCAACAAAAATGTTGGTGAGTTATAGGTTTAACCTATATATATCAAATCATAACAATAGACCACAAGATTTCATATTTCAATACACATCCCATACATAGAGATAAAAATCATTCATATGGTGAACACCTGGTAACCGACAATAACAAGATGCATATGTAAGAATATCCCCATCATTCCGGGACACCCTTCGGATATGATATAAATTTCGAAGTACTAAAGCATCCGGTACTTTGGATGGGGTTTGTTAGGCCCAATAGATCTATCTTTAGGATTCGCGTCAATTAGGGTGTCTGTTCCCTAATTCTTAGATTACCAGACTTAATAAAAAGGGGCATATTCGATTTCGATAATTCAACCATAGAATGTAGTTTCACGTACTTGTGTCTATTTTGTAAATCATTTATAAAACCTGCATGTATTCTCATCCCAAAAATATTAGATTTTAAAAGTGGGACTATAACTCACTTTCACAGATTTTTACTTCGTCGGGAAGTAAGACTTGGCCACTGTTGATTCACGAACCTATAACAATATATACATATATATTAAAGTATGTTCAAAATATATTTACAACACTTTTAATATATTTTGATGTTTTAAGTTTATTAAGTCAGCTGTCCTCGTTAGTAACCTATAACTAGTTGTCCACAGTTAGATGTACAGAAATAAATCGATAAATATTATCTTGAATCAATCCACGACCCAGTGTATACGTATCTCAGTATTGATCACAACTCAAACTATATATATTTTGGAATCAACCTCAACCCTGTATAGCTAACTCCAACATTCACATATAGAGTGTCTATGGTTGTTCCGAAATATATGTAGATGTGTCGACATGATAGGTCGAAACATTGTATACGTGTCTATGGTATCTCAAGATTACATAATATACAATACAAGTTGATTAAGTTATGGTTGGAATAGATTTGTTACCAATTTTCACGTAGCTAAAATGAGAAAAATTATCCAATCTTGTTTTACCCATAACTTCTTCATTTTAAATCCGTTTTGAGTGAATCAAATTGCTATGATTTCATATTGAACTCTATTTTATGAATCTAAACAGAAAAAGTATAGGTTTATAGTCGGAAAAATAAGTTACAAGTCGTTTTTGTAAAGGTAGTCATTTCAGTCGAAAGAACGACGTCTAGTTGACCATTTTAGAAAACATACTTCCACTTTGAGTTTAACCATAATTTTTGGATATAGTTTCATGTTCATAATAAAAATCATTTTCTCAGAATAACAACTTTTAAATCAAAGTTTATCATAGTTTTTAATTAACTAACCCAAAACAGCCCGCGGTGTTACTACGACGGCGTAAATCCGGTTTTACGGTGTTTTTCGTGTTTTCAGGTTTTAAATCATTAAGTTAGCATATCATATAGATATAGAACATGTGTTTAGTTGATTTTAAAAGTCAAGTTAGAAGGATTAACTTTTGTTTGCGAACAAGTTTAGAATTAACTAAACTATGTTCTAGTGATTACAAGTTTAAACCTTCGAATAAGATAGCTTTATATGTATGAATCGAATGACGTTATGAACATCATTACTACCTTAAGTTCCTTGGATGAACCTACTGGAAAAGAGAAAAATGGATCTAGCTTCAATGGATCCTTGGATGGCTCAAAGTTCTTGAAGCAAAATCATGACACGAAAACAAGTTCAAGTAAGATCATCACTTGAAATAAGATTGTTATAGTTATAGAAATTGAACCAAAGTTTGAATATGATTATTACCTTGTATTAGAATGATAACCTACTGTAAGAAACAAAGATTTCTTGAGGTTGGATGATCACCTTACAAGATTGGAAGTGAGCTAGCAAACTTGAAAGTATTCTTGATTTTATGAAACTAGAACTTTTGGAATTTATGAAGAACACTTAGAACTTGAAGATAGAACTTGAGAGAGTTCAATTAGATGAAGAAAATTGAAGAATGAAAGTGTTTGTAGGTGTTTTTGGTCGTTGGTGTATGGATTAGATATAAAGGATATGTAATTTTGTTTTCATGTAAATAAGTCATGAATGATTACTCATATTTTTGTAATCTTATGAGATATTTCATGCTAGTTGCCAAATGATGGTTCCCACATGTGTTAGGTGACTCACATGGGCTGCTAAGAGCTGATCATTGGAGTGTATATACCAATAGTACATACATCTAAAAGCTGTGTATTGTACGAGTACGAATACGGGTGCATACGAGTAGAATTGTTGATGAAACTGAACGAGAATGTAATTGTAAGCATTTTTGTTAAGTAGAAGTATTTTGATAAGTGTATTGAAGTCTTTCAAAAGTGTATAAATACATATTAAAACACTACATGTATATACATTTTAACTGAGTCGTTAAGTCATCGTTAGTCGTTACATGTAAGTGTTGTTTTGAAACCTTTAGGTTAACGATCTTGTTAAATGTTGTTAACCCAATGTTTATAATATCAAAAGAGATTTTAAATTATTATATTATCATGATATTATGATGTACGAATATCTCTTAATATGATATATATACATTAAATGTCGTTACAGCGATAAACGTTACATATATGTCTCGTTTCAAAATCATTAAGTTAGTAGTCTTGTTTTTACATATGTAGTTCATTGTTAATATAATTAATGATATGTCTTATCATAATATCATGTTAACTATATATATAACCATATATATGTCATCATATAGTTTTTTACAAGTTTTAACGTTCGTGAATCACCGATCAACTTGGGTGGTCAATTGTCTATATGAAACATATTTCAATTAATCAAGTCTTAACAAGTTTGATTGCTTAACATGTTGGAAACATTTAATCATGTAAATATCAATCTCAATTAATATATATAAACATGGAAAAGTTCGGGTCACTACAATATATATGTGACGTTTGTTTAAAAAGAAAAGGTATTGATATATTATATATGGATAGGTTCGTGATATCAACCGGAGACCAAGTCAAAATATATATATCTTCAAGACGAAAGTGAGTATATAGTCCCTTTTAAACTCTAAATATTTTTGGGCTGAGAATACATGCGCTGTTTTTATAAATGATTTACGTTATGGACACAAGTAACTGAAAAATATATTCTACATTGAGTTGTACCACTGGCATACTTCCCTGTAGCTTGGTAACTAATATTTACAGCGGTATTGTAAACGCGAATCCTGTTGATAGATCTATCGGGCCTGACAACCCCAACCGGACTGGACGACCAGTATTCAACGGTTGCACAGTACTTCGTTTTGTGACTACACTTGGTACGGTGTAGTAAGATTTCATATTAAAGGGAATATGCGACGTGATTGAATGTTAAGTATGGTTATCAAGTGCTCAACCACTTAGAATATTTTTATGAAAATGTTTATATATGAAATCTTGTGGTCTATATATATATATATATATATATATATATATATATATATATATATATATATATCGCTGCCGGCATTAAACCTATATCTCACCAACTTTATGTTGACATTTTAAAGCATGTTATTCTCAGGTATGAATTAAGTCTTCCGCTGTGCATTAGCTCGTACTAAGGATACTACTTGAGGCCATTAAGGACTTATATCATAAGGCGTTACATTCGAGTCATTGAAGTTCATAGAGACTATTATTAAGTAAATGGCGGTTTAGGTCATTTGAATATTATGAAATGTCAGGCGAATATGTCAATTCTGGATGTAACTATAGATTGCCTTTTAAGAATATATGCAACGTTTGTAAGATGTATTATATAGAGGGCAAGTACCTCGCAATGTTATCAACTATTGTAATTCGTTTGTAATCAATATGGACAACGTCCGGATGATTAGTTTCGGATCCTTTCAGTTGGTATCAGAGCATTGGTCTTAGCGAACCAGGCCTTGCATTAGTGTGTCTAACTAGTAGTTGTTAGGATACATTAAGTGAGTCTGGACTTTGACCGTGTCTGCCTGTCAAAAGTTTTGCTTATCAATCCTAGTCGGAAATCATCTGCTTATCATCCTTAGGGAACTGCCTGCTTATCATTCTTAAGTCTAGACACATCTTACTGCATTTAGTGCATCGATAGTGTATAGACAAAATTCATATCCTAGCGTATATGTTACTATAGACATTGCCTGACGTATTTCAAAGATTCTCCGTAATTCATGGGATTTTGATATTATATATACATATGTAAATTATGTATTGAAGAGTACCAAACCTAACTCCTATAATCTATTCCAAACAAAAAAATTCATTTCTCCGACCATACAAGATGGATTCTTCATCCAGCTCAAATTCCTCCGACTTCGATAGCTTCGCCGATATGGATTTCCATTCGAGCTCCGAGAACAGCGTTACCGGAATGGATCAACCAATTTCCCATCATCTATTCTGGATGAATTGGGGATGGGTTCGTAATATACTAAATTTCTGGAGGCAAGAAGAAAGTGATCCATTCCATCCACCAAATTGTCCTCTTAACGATGAACCTGAAGCACTTACCGGCAAACCTATTCGAAACACCATTTTCTCGCTCATTTCTAGAGTATCTCGTCATGATTACATACTATCCCATATTTCAAATCTTGTTCATTCGCTCGTTCCAACCGTCAATCATTCCGGTATAATAGAAGAAGTCAACGAACTCCGTGCTCGGGTAGTGGTTTTGGAGAATATGGTGCGAAGGTTACAAACACCAACAGCAGCACCAGCAGCATAATCCGTACTACCATCGTCAACGCCGACAGTACCTTTATCACCCCAATCACAACCGCGCCTTAAATCTCAACATCACAATCTGTATCTCGAATATCAACATCACACGACTCAATATCTGTACTTCGAGTATGATCTTCGTTCTATATATCGTTCTACATCGATTATCTTCGCTTTACGTATCGTATGACGATTACGTAATTTCTAAAGTCTTAGAGATTATGTAATCTAGAATTAACGATAAATCAAATGAGTTTAATATCTTATTGACTCATTAAATCTATGATTATCTCTGAAGAAAATATATATGCAAGTATATTTTCATAAAGATAGTAATTAAAAATTCCTTCGTACAAACTATTAATGATGAATATATTTTAACGGGTGGGTAGTACCCGAGGAATATTTAGAATTCACATTAATAAGTTATATTGTACATTCTTGAATCTGATTCAACGGTTATCTATTATCTTACTTACAACCACCGATATTCGTATCCGCTCACCCTAGAATAACCATTTTCAATCAAATTTCATATTCGGATTTTGACCTACCAGAATCCAACAAGTGGTATAAAGAAGAAAACTCTGGACAATTAAAATGAATTAAAATGTTGATTGTAACATATGAAACTAAACAATTCTTCAAGCTTGCCACTTGATTTTATCTTAAACCTCATTCGTAACTTGACGATTACAATTCGCATTCAAATCTTTTCATGATTCTTGAAAACACCTCGATCGAGAAGTTGAACCAGCCGCACCTCGTTTACGGAAGAAAGATTTATGCATACAGTGATGCACCTGAAAAATTTTCGAAACCGAAGTTATAGTTAAAACGTATCCGCGTCGAATTCCTTATCATTCATTATCAAAAACAATCATACGATTCCTTTTCAAGAAGCTAATTTTGTCACAGCTCCACTTCGACTTCTCAGTGAGACTACTCCTATTATAATCTCGATATTTATACTTTGTCCTTTCGCCGTTGTTACCGGAGAACCTTTTTCACAACATCATCAGCAGACGTACCAGCAACTCGTTATCTCTTTGGCGAGATCCGCAATCAGTATTTTGAAAATCTCGTAGAAATTCTCCAAGTTATACCGAGAACGACTATCCCTAAGAATTACATATTTCGAATGTGAAGTTCTGAAAAAAAATCCTGGACTATGAAGTAGTTCTTGAAATGCTGAAGAAGCAGCAAAAACTGTAAACGACTTTAACAGTCAAAAGTTTAATGATGAAGTACATTGTGTTGGTAAAGCTTAGAAAAAGAGGAGAGTTGGAACTGGAAAACGGATTGAGCAAAGTATGAAGGAGGATGTAGATAAATCACAAGAACTGAATCTGCTTTCAAAGGATTCAAACGATTCAGTGCCTGCTGAAACCATTAGTAAAAACCCTACCCCTTATCCTAAACCTTTCCCGATGATATTCTTCATCATCATCTTATCCTAGATATTATAAGATATCTTCATATCTTCCGTTATACATATTCTCCATATTTCTGGAAATATTTTCACAACTATTCTTATCTGAGAATATTTATCTCTCCGTAATATCTGCGTTACAACATAAAAGAAACTGTGTTAGTTTCTAAGTTCTAAAACCTTCAAGTTTAAAATAGGAATGTTCTGAAGCAGTGTTGGGAACTGATGCATGAATTAGTATAATATAATGAAACTTGATCAACTTCATTATATTACAGTAAGTCATGTTAAGTTTCTAATGAAATGTGATGATTCACAGTACCATCATCATGTGCCATGTTACACGGCTCTTACATTCTATCCAATTCTCAAACATAATAGGAACATGTCATCCTGACAGTTCTATCTTTTCCGGGGTATTCTGGTAATTTGACAAATCAAAATTTGTCCTATTACCATTTCTTTCTTAGAGCATTAGCTATACTCATTTCGAATCTCATATCTACAAATTCCGGACCATTACTTGCTTGACTCGAAGTCAGGAAGAGAAAACGAAAGTATGAAGCTTTGAAAAATAATGAAGAATACAAAGGCCGAAAATCACCCAGGATTTACAAACCGTGTATATCAATACGTATTGCAACGTAAAGACACGGGAGAATTAAAAATATTATAATTCCGAGGAAAGGATAGAAGTAAATAGATTCTTCTGGCGATAAATGAAAGAGAAGAATGAAAGATATGAAAGTTAGAAGTATAACAAGAATTAGAACGGGATGGAGCATTTAAAAGAATACTTTAAGGTATGAGTTGAAGGAGAAAGGATAGAAGATGTGAGTTGTGGAAATAAGGAAGAGAAGGAAATGGATTTATAGCAAAATATTCGACAAAGAAATCGAAACAGATCGCCGCACTAAATCAAAGAAGATCTTGATCGCCAAAGAACCAAATCTTATTACGTAAGATTTTCCATAAATTCCGGAAATCAATCCTAATCACGTCATCGGTTACAACAATTCTATATTTACTCATTTCACTCTTTTGTGATAGCTTCGCTCGTGCGTCTCACATAACCGAATCGTTTTATCTAAATCTTTCAATAATGATAAAATTTCATTATTACCTCATATTCGTCATGAAAACATTCCTATTGTTATTTATGACAACCTCTACCAAATTTCGAGGACGAAATTTCTTTAACGGGTGGGTACTGTAACGACCCGAAAATTTCTGACCAAATTTAAACTCTAATCTCTATATGGTTCCGACACGATAAGCAAAAACCCTAAAGTTGACCCGCACTTTTTCGATCGTTCTATACTTATAAGATTAATATTTACATAAATTAAACCTTACCAACATGATAAGTAATCCAAATTGTTGAGACTTATGTTTTCGAAAAGAGTTTTACACAACGTTTGACCGTCTAGTTTGACCGATGATATCACGAACTATACAATATATGATAATTATACGTTTGTGTATATATATGTATATATACATATTTAACATGATCTAAGAATGTTTTAATATCTCATTTTGTATTAATAACAATAAGTTATAAGTATATTTTGAAACTACTAACTTAAGTGTTCAAAACGATAACCATACGTAACGTTATTTGACTTAAATACTTATGACCTATAATGTTTATACATATATCGTATAAGTAATGTATTTAATCACTTTTAAAGACTTAAATACATAAAAAAATATAAGTATATTTACAAAAGATAGCTATATTTGAATCCTCGTTCCGTTTTCTCAAAGATTTCTATACGTATACCTAGGGTATATGTACCCGTATCATACGCAGCTTCTAGATGTATTTACTATTGGTATATACCAATAAAAATCTGCTCCTTAGCAGCCTTAAATGATTAAGAAACATGTGGAACCAACCATTTGTCAAGTAGCATGAATTATTTAGCAAGAAAACAAAGTTAGGTATTTTTTTTTCCTTTATAACCTAAAAACGTTTTTATGCATGCACACCATTTCTTCACCCCATTTTCTCATACTTACACTTCCATTTCTCTCTCAAAATACTCTTAACTTCATACTTGATCATCTCTAAGCATTTTCCCCATCATTTAGCTTCAAAAACAACACTTAAACCTCATAAGAAAACCTTACAAAAACACTTCAAGAAATCCTTCCAAGAACACAAACTTACTTCCAATCTTTCATCCAATTCCATCACCCTTTTGGTTCTAGCTTTTTACTCCTCTTTTACAGCAACCTTGTCCAAGGAACTTGAGGTAGTAACTATGTTCATAACTTTATTCGATTCATATATATATAGCTATCATATTTTGTGGTATACAATTTTAACAACAAGAACATAGTTTGAAAGTTTTCAAACTTGTTTGCAAACTAAATAGATTCTTCTAACTTAACTTTTAAAATACTTCAAGACCTGTAATATAACTTAAGTATATGCTAATTTAACAAGGTATAACTTGGTTTTTCAAAGAACACCTTAAAAACTGTTTTTACGACGTCGGAGTGCAACCGGGGGCTGTTTTGGGTTGGATAATTAAAAACCATCTTAAACTTTGAATTGGAAGTTTATTCTCTGGAAAAATGATTTTTACTATAAATATGTTAACACATAAAAATTTCATGATTTAATTCAAAGTATAAGTATTTTTAGAAAAATGGTCATTAAATGATATTTTTTGTAACAAAAATGTTTAACTTCATAAGTTTCACTAAAGTTTCACCTATTCCGTGTGATTTTGAATACAAACTAAGGTATTTACAGTTCATAGTCTTAAAGAGGGACTCGATCCAAGGAGATGGCAAGTTGAATCAACGAAAACGGAGTTGTAACGAAGAAACTATGACCGAAACAAAATCGGATATCCAAGACTAGTTTAGCCACGAAAATAATTGGGAAAAATTAAATAAATCACATCTTTTTAAGATAACATGATATTTTATATATATGTACTTATAATTCAATTTTATATGGTTCAGGATTACCCGTAAACAACACGAGAAGATTAATCATAAGATCCCATGATTGTACGCAACACGTCATTTGACAACACCGGTACTTTATGTACGCAACACGTCATTTGACAACACCGGTACCGTGGGTCAAGATTAATCTCGACCAATACATATACGATGGGGGTTTTATTATTTCGTTGGGGGTTTATTAAACATCTAAAAATGAACCATTAAAATTGAATTACTAACATCGAACTGCTAACTACGGACTAAGGAATTATTAAAAGTATTAAAAGTATAACAAGTATATATATGTGACGTTTGTTTAAAAAGAAAAGGTATTGATATATTATATATGGATAGGTTCGTGATATCAACCGGAGACCAAGTCAAAATATATATATCTTCAAGACGAAAGTGAGTATATAGTCCCTTTTAAACTCTAAATATTTTTGGGCTGAGAATACATGCGCTGTTTTTATAAATGATTTACGTTATGGACACAAGTAACTGAAAAATATATTCTACAATGAGTTGTACCACTGGCATACTTCCCTGTAGCTTGGTAACTAATATTTACAGCGGTATTGTAAACGCGAATCCTGTTGATAGATCTATCGGGCCTGACAACCCCAACCGGACTGGACGACCAGTATTCAACGGTTGCACAGTACTTCGTTTTGTGACTACACTTGGTACGGTGTAGTAAGATTTCATATTAAAGGGAATATGCGACGTGATTGAATGTTAAGTATGGTTATCAAGTGCTCAACCACTTAGAATATTTTTATGAAAATGTTTATATATGAAATCTTGTGGTCTATATATATATATATATATCGCTGCCGGCATTAAACCTATATCTCACCAACTTTATGTTGACATTTTAAAGCATGTTATTCTCAGGTATGAATTAAGTCTTCCGCTGTGCATTAGCTCGTACTAAGGATACTACTTGAGGCCATTAAGGACTTATATCATAAGGCGTTACATTCGAGTCATTGAAGTTCATAGAGACTATTATTAAGTAAATGGCGGTTTAGGTCATTTGAATATTATGAAATGTCAGGCGAATATGTCAATTCTGGATGTAACTATAGATTGCCTTTTAAGAATATATGCAACGTTTGTAAGATGTATTATATAGAGGGCAAGTACCTCGCAATGTTATCAACTATTGTAATTCGTTTGTAATCAATATGGACAACGTCCGGATGATTAGTTTCGGATCCTTTCACAATGTATCCGAATATAGGACTTCATGATTTAGAAAAAGCGGCTAACATGCAACATAAAGAAGCATGCTATGCTTACGGGTTAGTAATGTTCGTTTCTCACCAAAGTGAGAAAAAGAACATCGGGCTACAGCTATTAAACAAAACGTTCCCACAAGTGACGGAGTCGGTAATTGGGGTAAGAAATGAGGTTTTTAGATTATTACGGGACTGTTGGACATTACGTAACCCTCGTCCCTTTGACGACGTTACAACACGCTGTCTTATCAACGGCCATAACGGTTATGTTCCACAAGACCAAGGATGGGAAGTAATCCTAGTAAAACCAGAATGCATGACTTATTTCTGGACGTATGAATTACGTGTCTTTATTGCCTTTGCTGAACGACTTGTGTACTAGCTAGAATTATCTTCACAACCATCTTGTATCAAATTTATTGTGTGCTATATTTCATGCTATATGTAAAATAAGCGGTATTGTAAGTTTGTAAAATATTGTGTAAAAGTTTGAACGCGAAATATTATTATAATCAGTTTTTCATATAGAATTGTAGTAGTTGAATTGTATATTAGCTACTAAGTATGAACTTAACGGGTAGGTACTACCCGAATTTAAACTTATAAAACGCTAATATGAAGAAAAAGCTTTTATAAATGAGTTCATATTATGCTACGAAATACTATTAACTACTCTTAATATTCTGTATGATTAACTTGTTCCATTTAACTATTTTGAAGGAAATGGCACCGACTACTCGACACACCGTGAATATGAATGAAGAGGAATTCCGTACTTTTCTAGCTTCAAACATAGCCGCAGTACAGGCTGCGCTACATACCAACAATAACCTTGGATCTAGCAGTACAGGAAATCGTGTAGGATGCACCTACAAAGAATTCACTGCCTGCAAACCTTTGGAATTTGATGGAACCGAAGGACCGATCGGATTGAAACGGTGGACCGAGAAGGTTGAATCGGTGTTTGCCATAAGTAAGAGTACTGAAGAGGACAAAGTGAAGTACGCTACGCATACCTTCACAGGTTCTGCGTTAACATGGTGGAATACCTATCTAGAGCAAGTGGGACAAGATGATGCGTATGCACTACCGTGGTCAGCATTCAAGCACTTGATGAACGAGAAGTACCGTCCCAGAACTGAGGTCAATAAGCTCAAGACAGAACTTAGAGGGTTACGAACCCAAGGATTTGATATTACCACGTACGAAAGACGATTCACAGAATTGTGCCTATTGTGTCCGGGAGCATTCGAAGATGAGGAAGAGAAGATCGACGCGTTTGTGAAAGGATTACCGGAAAGAATCCAAGAAGATATAAGTTCACACGAGCCCGCCTCCATACAACAGGCATGTAGAATGGCTCACAAACTAGTGAACCAGATTGAAGAAAGAATTAAAGAACAGACTGCTGAAGAGGCCAATGTGAAGCAAGTCAAAAGAAAGTGGGAGGAAAATGGTGATAAGAATCACCAATACAACAACAACAGTAATTATAACAATAATCGCAACAACTATCCTAACAATCGCAACATCAATCGCAACTACAACAAACGGCCCAACAACAACAACAACAACAACAACAACAACAACAACCACAACAATCATCTTAACAACAATAATAACCGCAACAACAACAACAATCAGAAGCAGCTATGCCAAAGGTGTGAAAAGTATCACTCGGGGTTCTGCACCAAATTTTGCAACAAGTGTAAAAGAAATGGTCATAGTGCGGCGAAGTGTGATGTCTACGGACCAGGGGTTAACAGAACAAAAGGAACAAATGGTGTCGGAACGAGTAATGGCGGAGCAAGTAGTGTCGGAGCAAGTTATGCCAATGTAGTTTATTATAAATGTGGAAAACCGGGCCACATTATTAGAAATTGCCCGAACCAGGAGAACACGAATGGACAAGGCCGCGGAAGAGTTTTCAATATTAATGCGGCAGAGGCACAGGAAGACCCGGAGCTTGTTACGGGTACGTTTCTTATTGACAATAAATCTGCTTACGTTTTATTTGATTCGGGTGCGGATAGAAGCTATATGAGTAGAGATTTTTGTGCTAAATTAAGTTGTCCATTGACGCCTTTGGATTGTAAATTTTTACTCGAATTAGCAAATGGTAAATTAATTTCAGCAGATAATATATGTCGGAATCGAGAAATTAAACTGGTTAGCGAAACATTTAAGATTGATTTGATACCAGTAGAGTTAGGGAGTTTTGATGTGATAATCGGTATGGACTGGTTGAAAGAAGTGAAAGCCGAGATCGTTTGTTACAAAAATGCAATTCGCATTATACGAGAAAAAGGAAAACCCTTAATGGTGTACGGAGAAAAGGGCAACACGAAGCTACATCTTATTAGTAATTTGAAGGCACAAAAACTAATAAGAAAAAAGGTTGCTATGCTGTTCTAGCACATGTCGAGAAAGTACAAACTGAAGAAAAGAGCATCAATGATGTTCCCATTGCAAAAGAATTTCCCGATGTATTTCCGAAAGAATTACCGGGATTACCCCCACATCGATCAGTTGAATTTCAAATAGATCTTGTATCAGGAGCTGCACCAATAGCTCGTGCTCCTTACAGACTCGCACCCAGCGAAATGAAAGTACTACAAAGCCAATTACAAGAACTTTTAGAGCGTGGTTTCATTCGACCAAGCACATCACCGTGGGGAGCTCCTGTTTTGTTTGTCAAGAAGAAAGATGGTACATTCAGGTTGTGTATCGACTACCGAGAGTTGAACAAACTTACCATCAAGAACCGCTACCCACTACCGAGAATCGACGACTTATTTGATCAACTACAAGGCTCGTCTGTTTATTCAAAGATTGACTTACGTTCCGGGTATCATCAAATGTGGGTGAAAGAAGATGATATTCCAAAGACTGCTTTCAGAACACGTTACGGTCATTACGAGTTTATGGTCATGCCGTTTGGTTTAACTAATGCACCAGCTGTGTTCATGGACCTTATGAACCGAGTGTGTGGACCATACCTTGACAAGTTTGTCATTGTTTTTATTGATGACATACTTATTTACTCAAAGAATGACCAAGAACACGGTGAACATTTGAGAAAGGTGTTAGAAGTATTGAGGAAGGAAGAATTGTACGCTAAGTTTTCAAAGTGTGCATTTTGGTTGGAAGAAGTTCAATTCCTCGGTCACATAGTGAGCAAAGAAGGTATTAAGGTGGATCCGGCAAAGATAGAAACTGTTGAAAAGTGGGAAACCCCGAAAACTCCGAAACACATACGCCAGATTTTAGGACTAGCTGGTTACTACAGAAGGTTCATCCAAGAATTTTCCAGAATAGCAAAACCCTTGACTGCATTAACGCATAAAGGGAAGAAATTTGAATGGAATGATGAACAAGAGAAAGCGTTTCAGTTATTGAAGAAAAAGCTAACTACGGCACCTATATTGTCATTGCCTGAAGGGAATGATGATTTTGTGATTTATTGTGATGCATCAAAGCAAGGTCTCGGTTGTGTATTAATGCAACGAACGAAGGTGATTGCTTATGCGTCTAGACAATTGAAGATTCACGAACAAAATTATACGACGCATGATTTGGAATTAGGCGCGGTTGTTTTTGCATTAAAGACTTGGAGGCACTACTTATATGGGGTCAAAAGTATTATATATACCGACCACAAAAGTCTTCAACACATATTTAATCAGAAACAACTGAATATGAGGCAGCGTAGGTGGATTAAATTATTGAATGATTACGACTTTGAGATTCGTTACCACCCGGGGAAGGCAAATGTGGTAGCCGATGCCTTGAGCAGGAAGGACAGAGAACCCATTCGAGTAAAATCTATGAATATAATGATTCATAATAACCTTACTACTCAAATAAAGGAGGCGCAACACGGAGTTTTAAAAGAGGGAAATTTAAAGAATGAAATACCCAAAGGATCGGAGAAGCATCTTAATATTCAGGAAGACGGAACCCGGAATAGGGCTGAAAGGATTTGGGTACCAAAATTTGGAGATATGAGAGAAATGGTACTTAGAGAAGCTCATAAAACCAGATACTCAATACATCCTGGAACGGGGAAGATGTACAAGGATCTCAAGAAACATTTTTGGTGGCCTGGTATGAAAGCCGATGTTGCTAAATACGTAGGAGAATATTTGACGTGTTCTAAGGTCAAAGCTGAGCATCAGAAACCATCAGGTCTACTTCAACAACCCGAAATCCCAGAATGGAAATGGGAAAACATTACCATGGATTTCATCACTAAATTGCCAAGGACTGCAAGTAGTTTTGATACTATTTGGGTAATAGTTGATCGTCTCACCAAATCAGCACACTTCCTGCCAATAAGAGAAGATGACAAGATGGAGAAGTTAGCACGACTATATTTGAAGGAAGTCGTCTCCAGACATGGAATACCAATCTCTATTATCTCTGATAGGGATGGCAGATTTATTTCAAGATTCTGGCAGACATTGCAGCAAGCATTAGGAACTCGTCTAGACATGAGTACTGCCTATCATCCACAAACTGATGGGCAGAGCGAAAGGACTATACAAATGCTTGAAGACATGCTATGAGCATGTGTTATTGATTTCGGAAACAGTTGGGATCGACATCTACCGTTAGCAGAATTTTCCTACAACAACAACTACCATTCAAGCATTGAGATTGCGCTGTTTGAAGCACTTTATGGTAGAAAGTGCAGGTCTCCGATTTGTTGGAGTGAAGTGGGGGATAGACAGATTACGGGTCCAGAGATTATACAAGAAACTACCGAGAAGATCATCCTAATTCAACAACGGTTGAAAACCGCCCAAAGTCGACAAAAGAGCTACGCGGACATTAAAAGAAAAGATATAGAATTTGAAATTGGAGAGATGGTCATGCTTAAAGTTGCACCTTGGAAAGGCTTTGTTCGATTTGGTAAACGAGGGAAATTAAATCCAAGGTATATTGGACCATTCAAGATTATTGATCGTGTCGGACCAGTAGCTTACCTACTTGAGTTACCTCAACAACTCGCGGCTGTACATAACACTTTCCACGTCTTGAATTTGAAGAAATGTTTTGCTAAAGAAGATCTCACTATTCTGTTAGATGAAATCCAAATCAACGAAAAACTTCAATTCATCGAAGAACCCGTCGAAATAATGGATCGTGAGGTTAAAAGACTTAAGCAAAACAAGATACCAATTGTTAAGGTTCGATGGAATGCTCGTAGAGGACCCGAGTTCACCTGGGAGCGTGAAGATCAGATGAAGAAGAAATACCCGCATCTATTTCCAGAAGATTCGTCAACACCTTCAACAGCTTAAAATTTCGGGACGAAATTTATTTAACGGGTAGGTACTGTAGTGACCCGAACTTTTCCATGTTTATATATATTAATTGAGATTGATATTTACATGATTAAATGTTTCCAACATGTTAAGCAATCAAACTTGTTAAGACTTGATTAATTGAAATATGTTTCATATAGACAATTGACCACCCAAGTTGACCGGTGATTCACGAACGTTAAAACTTGTAAAAACTATATGATGACATATATATGGATATATATATAGTTAACATGATACTATGATAAGTAAATATATCATTAAGTATATTAACAATGAACTACATATGTAAAAACAAGACTACTAACTTAATGATTTTTAAACGAGACATATATGTAACGATTATCGTTATAAAGACATTTAATGTACATATATATCATATTAAGAGATATTCATATATGATAATATCATGATAATATAATAATTTAAAATCTCATTTGATATTATAAACATTGGGTTAACAACATTTAACAAGATCGTTAACCTAAAGGTTTCAAAACAACACTTACATGTAACGACTAACGATGACTTAACGACTCAGTTAAAATGTATATACATGTAGTGTTTTAATATGTATTTATACACTTTTGAAAGACTTCAATACACTTATCAAAATACTTCTACTTAACAAAAATGCTTACAATTACATCCTCGTTCAGTTTCATCAACAATTCTACTCGTATGCACCCGTATTCGTACTCGTACAATACACAGCTTTTAGATGTATGTACTATTGGTATATACACTCCAATGATCAGATCTTAGCAGCCCATGTGAGTCACCTAACACATGAGGGAACCATCATTTGGCAACTAGCATGAAATATCTCATAAAATTACAAAAATATGAGTAATCATTCATGACTTATTTAGATGAAAACAAAATTACATATCCTTTATATCTAATCCATACACCAACGACCAAAAACACCTACAAACACTTTCATTCTTCAATTTTCTTCATCTAATTGATCTCTCTCAAGTTCTATCTTCAAGTTCTAAGTGTTCTTCATAAATTCCAAAAGTTCTAGTTTCATAAAATCAAGAATACTTTCAAGTTTGCTAGCTCACTTCCAATCTTGTAAGGTGATCATCCAACCTCAAGAAATCTTTGTTTCTTACAGTAGGTTATCATTCTAATACAAGGTAATAATCATATTCAAACTTTGGTTCAATTTCTATAACTATAACAATCTTATTTCAAGTGATGATCTTACTTGAACTTGTTTTCGTGTCATGATTCTGCTTCAAGAACTTCGAGCCATCCAAGGATCCATTGAAGCTAGATCCATTTTTCTCTTTTCCAGTAGGTTTATCCAAGGAACTTAAGGTAGTAATGATGTTCATAACATCATTCGATTCATACATATAAAGCTATCTTATTCGAAGGTTTAAACTTGTAATCACTAGAACATAGTTTAGTTAATTCTAAACTTGTTCGCAAACAAAAGTTAATCCTTCTAACTTGAATTTTAAAATCAACTAAACACATGTTCTATATCTATATGATATGCTAACTTAATGATTTAAAACCAGGAAACACGAAAAACACCGTAAAACCGGATTTACGCCGTCGTAGTAACACCGCGGGCTGTTTTGGGTTAGTTAATTAAAAACTATGATAAACTTTGATTTAAAAGTTGTTATTCTGAGAAAATGATTTTTATTATGAACATGAAACTATATCCAAAAATTATGGTTAAACTCAAAGTGGAAGTATGTTTTCTAAAATGGTCATCTAGACGTCGTTCTTTCGACTGAAATGACTACCTTTACAAAAATGACTTGTAACTTATTTTTCCGACTATAAATCTATACTTTTTCTATTTAGATTCATAAAATAGAGTTCAATATGAAACCATAGCAATTTGATTCACACAAAACGGATTTAAAATGAAGAAGTTATGGGTAAAACAAGATTGGATAATTTTTCTCATTTTAGCTACGTGAAAATTGGTAACAAATCTATTCCAACCATAACTTAACCAACTTGTATTGTATATTATGTAATCTTGAGATACCATAGACACGTATACAATGTTTCGACCTATCATGTCGACACATCTATATATATTTCGGAACAACCATAGACACTCTATATGTGAATGTTGGAGTTAGCTATACAGGGTTGAGGTTGATTCCAAAATATATATAGTTTGAGTTGTGATCAATACTGAGATACGTATACACTGGGTCGTGGATTGATTCAAGATAATATTTATCGATTTATTTCTGTACATCTAACTGTGGACAACTAGTTGTAGGTTACTAACGAGGACAGCTGACTTAATAAACTTAAAACATCAAAATATATTAAAAGTGTTGCAAATATATTTTGAACATACTTTGATATATATGTATATATTGTTATAGGTTCGTGAATCAACCAGTGGCCAAGTCTTACTTCCCGACGAAGTAAAAATCTGTGAAAGTGAGTTATAGTCCCACTTTTAAAATCTAATATTTTTGGGATGAGAATACATGCAGGTTTTATAAATGATTTACAAAATAGACACAAGTACGTGAAACTACATTCTATGGTTGAATTATCGAAATCGAATATGCCCCTTTTTATTAAGTCTGGTAATCTAAGAATTAGGGAACAGACACCCTAATTGACGCGAATCCTAAAGATAGATCTATTGGGCCTAACAAACCCCATCCAAAGTACCGGATGCTTTAGTACTTCGAAATTTATATCATATCCGAAGGGTGTCCCGGAATGATGGGGATATTCTTATATATGCATCTTGTTAATGTCGGTTACCAGGTGTTCACCATATGAATGATTTTTATCTCTATGTATGGGATGTGTATTGAAATATGAAATCTTGTGGTCTATTATTATGATTTGATATATATAGGTTAAACCTATAACTCACCAACATTTTTGTTGACGTTTTAAGCATGTTTATTCTCAGATGATTATTAAGAGCTTCCGCTGTCGCATACTTAAATAAGGACGAGATTTGGAGTCCATGCTTGTATGATATTGTGTAAAAACTGCATTCAAGAAACTTATTTTGTTGTAACATATTTGTATTGTAAACCATTATGTAATGGTCGTGTGTAAACAGGATATTTTAGATTATCATTATTTGATAATCTACGTAAAGCTTTTTAAACCTTTATTGATGAAATAAAGGTTATGGTTTGTTTTAAAATGAATGCAGTCTTTGAAAAACGTCTCATATAGAGGTCAAAACCTCGCAACAAAATCAATTAATATGGAACGTTTTTAATCAATAAGAACGGGACATTTCAGAATTGTAGTAGTTGAAATGGTATGTTAGCTACTAAGTATGAACTTAACGGGTAGGTACTACCCGAATTAAAGAGTATAAAACGCTAATATGAAGAAAGAGCTTTTATAAATAAGTTCATATTACGCTACGAAATACTATTGACTACTCTTGATATTCTATATGATTAACTCGTTTCATTTGACTATTTTGAAGGAAATGGCACCAACTACTCGACACACCTTGAATATGAGCGAAGAGGAATTTCGTGCCTTTCTTGCTTTAAACATAGCCGCAGTACAGGCTGCGCTACATACCAACAATAACCTTGGATCTAGTAGTACAGGAAATCGTGTAGGATGCACCTACAAAGAATTCACTGCCTGCAAACCTTTGGAATTTGATGGAACCGAAGGACCGATCGGATTGAAACGGTGGACCGAGAAGATCGAATCGGTGTTTGCCATAAGTAAGTGTACTAAAGAGGACAAAGTGAAGTACGCTACGCATACCTTCACAGGTTCTGCGTTAACATGGTGGAATACCTATCTAGAGCAAGTGGGACAAGATGATGCTTACGCACTACCGTGGTCAGCATTCAAGCACTTGATGAACGAGAAGTACCGTCCCAGAACCGAGGTTAATAAGCTCAAGATAGAACTTAGAGGGTTACGGACCCAAGGATTTGATATTACCACGTATGAAAGACGATTCACAGAATTGTGCCTATTGTGTCCGGGAGCGTTTGAAGATGAGGAAGAGAAGATCGACGCGTTTGTGAAAGGATTACCGGAAAGAATCCAAGAAGATATAAGTTCACACGAGCCCGCCTCCATTCAACAGGAATGTAGAATGGCTCACGAACTAGTGAACCAGATTGAGGAAAGAATTAAAGAACAGGCGGCTGAAGAGGATAATGTGAAGCAAGTCAAAAGAAAGTGGGAGGAAAACGGTGATGAGAATCACCAATACAACAACAACAGCAATTACAACAATAATCGCAACAACTATACCAACAATCGCAACATCAATCACAACTACAACAAACGGCCCAACAACAACAACAACTACAACAATCATCCTAATAACAATAACAACTGCAACAACAACAACAATCAGAAGCAGGTATGCCAAAGGTGTGAAAAGTATCACTCGGGGTTCTGCACCAAATTTTTCAACAAGTGTAAAAGAAATGGTCATAGCGCAGCGAAGTGTGAGGTCTACGGACCAGGGGTTAACAGAACGAAAGGAAAAAATGGTGTCGGAACGAGTAATGGCGGAGCAAGTAGTGTCGGAGCAAGTTATGCCAATGTAGTTTGTTATAAATGTGGAAAACCGGGCCACATTATTAGAAATTGCCTGAACCAGGAGAACACGAATGGACAAGGCCGCGGAAGAGTTTTCAATATTAATGCGGCAGAGGCACAGGAAGACCCGGAACTTGTTACGAGTACGTTTCTTATTGACAATAAATCTGCTTACGTTTTATTTGATTCGGGTGCGGATAGAAGCTATATGAGCAGAGATTTTTGTGCTAAATTAAGTTGTCCATTGACGCCTTTGGATAGTAAATTTTTACTCGAATTAGCAAATGGTAAATTAATTTCAGCAGATAATATATGTCGGAATCGAGAAATTAAACTGGTTAGCGAAACATTTAAGATTGACTTGATACCAGTAGAGTTAGGGAGTTTTGATGTAATAATCGGTATGGACTGGTTGAAAGAAGTGAAAGCAGAGATCGTTTGTTACAAAAATGCAATTCGCATTATACGAGAAAAAGGAAAACCCTTAATGGTGTACGGAGAAAAGGGCAACACGAAGCTACATCTTATTAGTAATTTGAAGGCACAAAAACTAATAAGAAAAGGTTACTATGCTGTTCTAGCACACGTCGAGAAAGTACAAACTGAAGAAAAGAGCATCAATGATGTTCCGTCGCAAAAGAATTTACCGAGGTATTTCCAAAAGAATTACCGGGACTACCTCCACATCGATCTGTTGAATTTCAAATAGATCTTGTACCAGGAGCTGCACCAATAGCTCGTGCTCCTTACAGACTCGCACCCAGCGAGATGAAAGAACTGCAAAGCCAATTACAAGAACTTTTAGAGCATGGTTTCATTCGACCAAGTACATCACCGTGGGGAGCTCCTGTTTTGTTTGTCAAGAAGAAAGATGGTACATTCAGGTTGTGTATCGACTACCGAGAGTTGAACAAACTTACCATCAAGAACCGCTACCCACTACCGAGAATCGACGACTTATTTGATCAACTACAAGGCTCATCTGTTTATTCAAAGATTGACTTACGTTCCGGGTATCATCAAATGCGGGTGAAAGAAGATGATATTCCAAAGACTAATTTCAGAACACGTTACGGTCATTACGAGTTTATGGTCATGCCGTTTGGTTTAACTAATGCACCAGCTGTGTTCTTGGACCTTATGAACCGAGTGTGTGGACCATACCTTGACAAGTTTGTCATTGTTTTCATTGATGACATACTTATTTACTCAAAGAATGACCAAGAACACGGTAAACATTTGAGAAAGGTGTTACAAGTATTGAGGAAGGAAGAATTGTACGCTAAGTTTTCAAAGTGTGCATTTTAGTTGGAAGAAGTTCAATTCCTCGGTCACATAGTGAACAAAGAAGGTATTAAGGTGGATCCGGCAAAGATAGAAACTGTTGAAAAGTAGGAAACCCCAAAAACTCCAAAACACATACGCCAGTTTTTAGGACTAGCTGGTTAGTACAGAAAGTTCATCCAAGACTTTTCCAGAATAGCAAAACCCTTGACTGCATTAACACATAAAGGGAAGAAATTTGAATGTAAGGATGAACAAGAGAAAGCGTTTCAGTTATTGAAGAAAAAGCTAACTACGGCACCTATATTGTCATTGCCTGAAGGGAATGATGATTTTGTGATTTATTGTGATGCATCAAAGCAAGGTCTCGGTTGTGTATTAATGCAACGAATGAAGGTGATTGCATATGCGTCTAGACAATTGAAGATTCACGAACAAAATTATACGACGCATGATTTGGAATTAGGCGCGGTTGTTTTTGCATTAAAGACTTGAAGGCACTACTTATATGGGGTCAAAAGTATTAAATATACCGACCACAAAAGTCTTCAACACATATTTAATCAGAAACAACTGAATATGAGGCAGCGTAGGTGGATTGAATTGTTGAATGATTATGACTTTGAGATTCGTTACCACCCGGGGAAGGCAAATGTGGTAGCCGACGCCTTGAGCAGGAAGGACAGAGAACCCATTCGAGTAAAATCTATGAATATAATGATTCACAATAACCTTACTACTCAAATAAAGGAGGCGCAACAAGGAGTTTTAAAAGAGGAAAATTTAAAGGATAAAATACCCAAAGGATCGGAGAAGCATCTTAATATTCGGGAAGACGGAACTCGGTATAGGGTTGAAAGGATTTGGGTACCAAAATTTAGAGATATGAGAGAAATGGTACTTAGAGAAGCTCATAAAACCAGATACTCAATACATCCTGGAACGGGGAAGATGTACAAGGATCTCAAGAAACATTTTTGGTCGCCGGGTATGAAAGCTGATGTTGCTAAATACGTAGGAGAATGTTTGACGTGTTCTAAGGTCAAAGCTGAGCATCAGAAACCATCAGGTCTACTTCAACAACCCGAAATCCTGGAATGGAAATGGGAAAATATTACCATGGATTTCATCACTAAATTTCCAAGGACTGCAAGTGGTTTTGATACTATTTGGGTAATAGTTGATCGTCTCACCAAATCCGCACACTTCCTGCCAATAAGAGAAGATGACAAGATGGAGAAGTTAGCATGACTGTATTTGAAGGAAGTCGTCTCCAGACATGGAATACCAATCTCTATTATCTCTGATAGGGATGTCAGATTTCTTTCAAGATTCTGGCAGACATTACAGCAAGCATTAGGAACTCGTCTAGACATGAGTACTGCCTATCATCCACAAACTGATGGGCAGAGCGAAAGGACGATACAAATGCTTGAAGACATGCTACGAGCATGTGTTATTGATTTCGGAAACAGTTGGGATCGACATCTACCGTTAGCAGAATTTTCCTACAACAACAGCTACCATTCAAGCATTGAGATGGTGCCGTTTGAAGCACTTTATGGTAGAAAGTGCATGTCTCCGATTTGTTGGAGTGAAGTGGGGGATAGACAGATTACGGGTCCGGAGATAATATAAGAAACTACCGAGAAGATCATCCAAATTCAACAACGGTTGAAAACCGCCCAAAGTCGACAAAAGAGCTACGCTGACATTAAAAGAAAAGATATAAAATTTGAAATTTGAGAGATGGTCATGCTTAAATTTGCACCTTGGAAAGGTGTTGTTCGATTTGGTAAACGAGGAAAATTAAATCCAAGATATATCGGACCATTCAAGATTATTGATCGTGTCGGACCAGTAGCTTACCGACTTGAGTTACCTCAACAACTCGCAGCTGTACATAACACTTTCCACGTCTCGAATTTGAAGAAATGTTTTGCTAAAGAAGATCTCACTATTCTGTTAGATGAAATCCAAATCAACGAAAAACTTCAATTCATCGAAGAACCCGTCGAAATAATGGATCGTGAGGTTAAAAGACTTAAGCAAAACAAGATACCAATTGTTAAGGTTCGATGGAATGCTCGTAGAGGACCCGAGTTCACCTGGGAACGAGAAGATCAGATGAAGAAGAAATACCCGCATTTATTTCCAGAAGATACGTCAACACCTCCAACTGCTTAAAATTTCGGGACGAAATTTATTTAACTGGTAGGTACTGTAGTGACCCGAACTTTTCCATGTTTATATATATATTAAATAAAATTGTTATTTACATGATTAAGTGTTTCCAACATGTTAAGCAATCAAACTTGTTAAGACTTGATTAATTGAAATAGGTTTCATATAGACAATTGACCACCCAAGTTGACCGGTGATTCACGAACGTTAAAACTTGTAAAAACTATATGATGACATATATATGGTTATATATATAGTTAACATGATATTATGATAAGTAAACATATCATTAAGTATATTAATAATGAACTACATATGTAAAAACAAGACTACTAACTTAATGATTTTGAAACGAGACATATATGTAACGATTATCGTTGTAACGACATTTAATGTATATATATCATATTAAGAGATATTCGTACATCATAATATCATGATAATATAATAATTTAAAATCTCATTTGATATTATAAACATTAGGTTAACAACATTTAACAAGATCGTTAACCTAAAGGTTTCAAAACAACACTTACATGTAACGACTAACGATGACTTAACGACTCAGTTAAAATGTATATACATGTAGTGTTTTAATATGTATTCATACACTTTTGAAAGACTTCAAGACACTTATCAAAATACTTCTATTTTACAAAAATGCTTACAATTACATCCTCGTTCAGTTTCATCAACAATTCTACTCGTATGCACCCGTATTCGTACTCGTACAATACATAGCTTTTAGATGTATGTACTATTGGTATATACACTCCAATGATCAGCTCTTAGCAGCCCATGTGAGTTACCTAACACATGTGGGAACCATCATTTGGCAACTAGCATGAAATATCTCATAAAATTACAAAAATATGAGTAATCATTCATGACTTATTTACATGAAAACAAAATTACATATCCTTTATATCTAATCTATACACCAACGACGAAAAACACCTACAAACACTTTCATTCTTCAATTTTCTTCATCTAATTGATCTCTCTCAAGTTCTAACTTCAAGTTCTAAGTGTTCTTCATAAATTCTACAAGTTCTAGTTACATAAAATCAAGAATACTTTCAAGTTTGCTAGCTCACTTCCAATCTTGTAAGGTGATCATCCAAGATCAAGAAACCTTTGTTACTTACAGTAGGTTATCATTCTAATACAAGGTAATAATCATATTCGAATTTTGGTTCAATTTCTATAACTATAACAATCTTATTTCAAGTGATGATCTTACTTGAACTTGTTTTCGTGTCATGATTCTGCTTCAAGAACTTCGAGCCATCCAAGGATTCGTTGAAGCTAGATCCATTTTTCTCTTTCCCAGTAGGTTTATCCAAGGAAATTAAGGTAGTAATGATGTTCATAACATCATTCGATTCATACATAAAAAGCTATCATATTCGAAGTGGTAAACTAGTAATCACTAGAACATAGTTTAGTTAATTCTAAACTTGTTCGCAAATAAAGTTAATCCTTCTAACTACACTTTTTAAATCAACTATACACATGATCTATATCTATATTATATGCTAACTTAATGATTTAAAACCCGAAAACACGATAAACACCATAAAACCGGATTTACGCCGTCGTAGTTACAACCGGGGGCTGTTTTGGTTTGGATAATTAAAAACTATGAAAAACTTTGATTTAAAAGCTATACTTCTGGGAAAATTATTTTTCTTATGAACATGAAACCATATCCAAAAAATCATGGTTAAACTCAAAGTGAAAGTATGTTTTTCAAAACAGTCATCAAGATGTCGTTCTTTCGACGGAAATGACTACCTCTTTCAAAAATGACTTGTAACTTGTATTTCCGACTATAAACCTATACCTTTTCTGTTTAGTTTCATAAATTTAAGTTTAATACGAAACCGTGGCTGCTTAAATCACTAAAAACGGATTAGAAACGAAGAAATGGCGAGCAAAACAAAATTGGTAAAAACTACTCATTTTAGCTACGTGAAAATTGGTAACAAATCTATTCCAACCATAACTTAATCAACTTGTATTGTATATTATGTAATCTTGAGATACCATAGACACGTATACAATGTTTCGACCTATCATGTCGACACATCTATATATATTTCAGAACAACCATAGACACTCTTATATGTGAATGTTGGAGTTAGCTATACAGGGTTGAGGTTGATTCCAAAATATATATAGCTTGAGTTGTGATCAATACTGAGATATGTATACACTGGGTCGTGGATTGATTCAAGATAATATATATCAATTTTTTTCTGTACATCTAACGTTGAACAACTAGTTGTAGGTTACTAACGAGGACAGCTGACTTAAAAACTTAAAACATCAAAATGTATTAAAAGTGTTGTAAATATATTTTGAATATACTTTGATATATATGTACATATTTGTTATAGGTTCGTGAATCGACCAGTGGCCAAGTCTTACTTCCTGACGAAGTAAAAAAAATCTGTGAAAGTGAGTTATAGTCCCACTTTTAAAATCTAATATTTTTGGGATGAGAATACATGCAGGTTTTATAAATGATTTACAAAATAGACACAAGTACGTGAAACTACATTCTATGGTTGAATTATCGAAATCGAATATGCCCCTTTTTATTAAGTCTGGTAATCTAAGAATTAGGGAACAGACACCCTAATTGATGCGAATCCTAAAGATAGATCTATTGGGCCTAACAAACCCCATCCAAAGTACCGGATGCTTTAGTACTTCGAAATTTATATCATATCCGAAGGGTGTCCCGGAATGATGGGGATATTCTTAAATATGCATCTTGTTAATGTCGGTTACCAGGTGTTCACCATATGAATGATTTTTATCTCTATGTATGGGATGTGTATTGAAATATGAAATCTTGTGGTCTATTATTATGATTTGATAATATATAGGTTAAACCTATAACTCACCAACATTTTTGTTGACGTTTTAAGCATGTTTATTCTCAGGTGATTATTAAGAGCTTCCGCTGTCGCATACTTAAATAAGGACGAGATTTGGAGTCCATGCTTGTATGATATTGAGTAAAAACTGCATTCAAGAAACTTATTTCATTGTAACATATTTGTATTGTAAACCATTATGTAATGGTCGCATGTAAACAGGATATTTTAGATTATCATTATTTGATAATCTACGTAAAGCTTTTTAAACCTTTATTAATGAAATAAAGGTTATGGTTTGTTTTAAAATGAATGCAGTCTTTGAAAAACGTCTCATATAGAGGTCAAAACCTCGCAACGAAATCAATTAATATGGAACGTTTTTAATCAATAAGAACGGGACATTTCATATGCGTTGGCAAACTGTCGTAGGCGGTTTTTCCCAAATATTTTTCGAAACCAGGCCTCGAAAGGCTAAAATTTTGCTTTTTTTGTTTAACTTTTGACGCTCTTTTGACCGTTTTGAATTTCTATCATATTATTTATTTTTGTATGCATGACTTAGCATGGTACATATTGTTTTAAGGCCTATTATTTCACTCACAATGTAATTATGTATAACGCAAATAATTTTGAATCTAATGTCACTTCATTAAACGCACTTTTTATATCAGTCATATGCGCCGCCAAATGGATTACCATTTGGCGGCGCATAACCTTTCGTTTCAGATTGTGTTGAAATTCTCAAGATCACCCTAAAACGACCCTAACATCAAGACTCTCGGAAAGTTTATTGCCATTCGAGGTCGTTATGATGTCGAAAAAAGACATTTTACTCACTATGAATGTTTTTTTGAACGTTTTCAATATATATATCGTATTATTACTTTTGTGTATACATGACTTAGCATGGTATATATAGTTTTAAGGCCTATTATTTCACTCACACTGTAATTATGTATAACTCATATTATTTTGAGTCTAATGTCACTTCATTAAACATGCTTTTTAAATCATTAATATGTGCCGCCAGATGGAGTGACATTTGGCGGCGCATAACCTTTGGTTTCAGATTGTGCTGAAATTCTCAGGATCATCCTAAAACGGCCCAACAAGCAAGACTCTCAGAACGTGCTTGCCATTCGAAGTCATCTAAATTCCAAAAAATACATCTTTCCTCGCAAATTCACACCACGCACCAAACACCACCGATGGTTCGTGGTGCTTGGTATTTTTTGTCTTTGACCAAAATGTTAGATCTATCGTATCTTTTGACTCGTTGCTCCGATTTAGTCACCGTTTTTTTAAATCATGTATTTTTTTCCAGATCTTTGCGTTGGCAAACTGCTGTAGGCGGTTTTTCCTAAACATGTTTTGAAACGAGGCCTCGAAAGCCTTCAATTTTACTTTTTTGTTTAATTTTAGACGCTATTTTGACCGTTTTGAATTTCGATCATATTATTTCTTTTTGTATGCATGACTTAGCATGGTACATATTGTTTTAAGGCCTATTATTTCACTCACAATGTAATTATGTATAACGCACATAATTTTGAATCTAATGTCACTTCATTAAACACGCTTTTTATATCAATCATATGCGCCACCAAATGGAGTACCATTTGGCGGCGTGTAACATTTCGTTTCAGATTGTGTTGAAATTCTCAAGATCACCCTAAAACGACCCTAACATCAAGACTCTCGGAAAGTTTATTACCATTCGAGGTCGTCAGGATGCCGAAAAAAGACATTTTACTCACTATTAATGTTTTTTGAACGTTTTCAATATATATCGTATTATTACTTTTGTGTATACATGACTTAGCATGGTATATATAGTTTAAGGCCTATTATTTCACTCACACTGTAATTATGTATAACTCAAATTATTTTGAGTCTAATCTCACTTCATTAAACATGCTTTTTAAATTATTAATATGCGCCGCCAGATGGAGTGACATTTGGCGGCGCCAAAACTTTTAGTTTCAGATTGTGCTGAAATTTTCAGGATCACCCTAAACCGGCCCAACAAGCAAGACTCTCTGGACGTTTTTTCCATTCGAGGTGGTCTAAATTCTGAAAAAGACATCTTTCCTCGCAAATTCACACCACGCACCAAACACCACCGACGGTTCGTGGTGCTTGTTGTTTTTTGTCTTTGGCGAAAATGTTAGATCTATAGTATCTTTTGACTCGTTGCTCCGATTTAGTCACCGTTTTTTTTAAATCGTGTATTGTTTCGAGATCTATGCGTTGGCAAACTGCCGTAGGCGGTTTGTCCCAAATATTTTTCGAAACGAGGCCTCGAAAGCCTTCATTTTTGCCTTTTTTGTTTAATTTTAGACGCTCTTTTGACCGTTTTGAATTTCTATCGTATTATTTCTTTTAGCATGCATGAATTAGCATGGTACATATTATTTTAAGGCCTATTATTTCATTCACAATGTAATTATGTATAACGCAAATAATTTTGAATCTAATGCCACTTCATTAAATGCACTTTTTATATCAATCATATGCGCCGCCAAATGGAGTACCATTTGGCGGCGCATAAACTTTCGTTTCAAATTGTGTTGAAATTCTTAAGATCACCCTAAAACGATCCTAACATCAAGACTCTCAGAAATTTTATTGCCATTCGAGATCGTCAGGATGTCGAAAAAAGACATTTTACTCATTATTAATGTTTTCTTGAACGTTTTCAATATATATCGTATTATTACTTTTGTGTATACATGACTTAGCATGGTATATATAGTTTTAAGGCCTATTATTTCACTCACACTGTAATTATGTATAACTCATATTATTTTGAGTCTAACGTCACTTCATTAAACATGCTTTTTAAATCATTAATATGTGCCGCCAAATGGAGTGACAGTTGGCTTCGCATAACCTTTGGTTTCAGATTGTGCTGAAATTCTCAGGATCACCCTAAACCGGCCCAACGGGCAAGACTGTCTGAACGTGCTTGTCATTCTAGGTCGTCTAAATTCCGTAAAAGACATCTTTCCTCGTAAATTCACACCACGCACCAAACACCACCGGCGGTTCGTAGTGCTCGGTGATTTTTGTCTTTGGCCAAAATGTTAGATCTATAGTATCTTTTGACTCGTAGCTCTGATTTAGTCACCGTTTTTTTTTAAATCATGTATTTTTTCGAGATCTATGCGTTGGCAAATGCCATAGGCGGTTTATCCCAAATATTTTTCGAAACCAGGCCTCGAAAGCCTTCAATTTTGCCTTTTTGTTTAATTTTAGACGCTCTTTTGACCGTTTTGAATTTCTATCATATTATATCTTTTTGTATGCATGACTTAGCATGGTACATGTTGTTTTAAGGCCTATTATTTCACTCACAATGTAATTATGTATAACGCAAATAATTTTGAATCTAATGTCACTTCATTAAACGCACTTTTTATATCAGTCATATGCGCCGCCAAATGGAGTACCATTTGGCGGCGCATAACCTTTCGTTTCAAATTGTGTTGAAACTCTCAAGATCACTCTAAAACGACCCTAACATCAAGACTCTCGGAAAGTTTATTGTCATTCGAGGTCGTCAGGATGCCAAAAAAGACATTTTACTCATTATTAATGTTTTTTTGAACATTTTCAATATATATCGTATTATTACTTTGGTGTATACATGATTTAGCATGGTATATATAGTTTTAAGAGCTATTATTTCACTCACACTGTAATTATGTACAACTCATATTATTTTGAGTCTAATGTCACTTCATTAAACATGCTTTTTAAATCATTAATATGCGCCGCCAGATGGAGTGACATGTAACGACCCAACCCGTCAATTTCCTGCCCATAAAATTTTTTCCTTTTTAATATACATTAAATAACACTTTAGGTTCCATTACACAATTTCCAAAACGTATTTGTTTTCACATTACGTCTAACGACTTTAATAAAACGTACATTACATAATTAAATCATAAATCGGGTTATACTCATGACCCGACTAGTTACTTTTACAAAACCGAGCATGGTGATTGGGACTACACTACCCAATCCTAAATCGAGTCCAAAAGCAAGATCTTCTAAAGCAACCTAGCTAAGATCTCTAATCCCCACGCTTACTCGAGCCGCCATCACGCGAACCTATAAAGAATATCAACAACGAGAGGGTAAGCTAATGCTTAGTGAATGTAAAGGTACTATTCACATACATATGCATAAAATGGCTACGCATCACCAAGCACAAAAAATAAACACATACCACCTCTACATGGTAAACAAGCTACAAAAGAGCACATACACAAAGTAGCTACACGCTACGTAAACACCAAGCTAACGCCACAAGATTAGCTACAACACAACAATAAGTATATACGCATATACAATAAATATAATCAACACATCAATAAGGTTAACCCCTTAACCTAAACCACATGAAGGTTGGCTGAACTTCACGCGCCTTAGTGAATCCGAACTTCACGCGACTCACTACCTCCAAACAACTTGACTATTAAGGATGGCCGAACTTCACGCTCCTTTATGAATCCGAACATCACGCGACTCATACCTTAGTTAAACATCACAATAGGGTTGGCCGAACTTCACCCGCCTTAGTGAATCTGAACATCACGCGATTTACTACCCGAATCATCTCCACGACAAATGATAGCAAAACCCATCGCCAAGGGTTTATCCAACACGCTAGCCAATCACAACATCAAGGGTGGTAACCCCAAAATGCATAAGCGTATCACATGGACCCGAAGCACAAGAGGAGTCCATTCTCCTACACAAACACAGAGTAAACCCGAGCAAGGGTCACCCTACACACACGCACCCATCCTATACATACATACACGTATAGTAAATTTACACTCACCATAAACGCCTCGATGAAGTGCAATCTAAACCCACAACTCGCCAATGGAACGTACCTATTCCATTTATCACATAATCATCAATACAAACTCATTTGGACTCTCGACCCGCCCAAATGAACAACAAGTGCAAATCACACCCTTTTGCACTTTTAACGCTACACGAAGATCCGAAACTAACGAGGCTAGTTCCCACGTTCCCGAAATACCCAAAGACACCACATTTAGCCATTAAACACACACTAGTTCGCATATTCGCCCAAAACCCATTTTGACCCTTAACAAAGTCAAATTCTCACATTTACAAGTTTTGACTTCAAAACGCCACCAACACAAGTTTATACTTTAACTTCACTTAATTTAAGTTTATAAACTCAACTAATTCGACAATCGGGCCACAATCATCATCAAACCCTAATTTTGACTCTATTCAAAATTAGTCAGCCAAATGTACACAAATGGTTTCCACTACTTCAATAATCACTAATACTAGTGATTATTCACTCTTTGCAAGTCTTACATATTTAGACTCGCTCACCAAAACCCAAAACCCGCCTTCATCACTTATAAACCCGAATCCTAGTTATCATCTTCCATTAACAACTAGTAGGGTTCCATTTATGAACATACAATCAAAAGCCCTAAATTAGATGATGAACACGAAAAAGTAATTCGGAGTTAGAGCTTACCGCTAGTATCAACTTGTAGCTAAGAATGAGGAGAACAATGTTTCTTCTTGCTCCAAAGATCGAATCCCGCTTCTTCGCTTCCAAATCACACTTTGAATCAATTGGGGTTTTTGAAGGAAATGAGAGAAAATGGAGAAGAAAAAGAAAATAAGAAAATGAAATGAATGGACCAGATTTGGGAATATAATCTGTCCCATACGCAAAAAGACCAAAACGCCCTCACTTTGCCTTTAAAATTGCGAAATCCGGAACCAGTCACCCAGAAGCGCCGCGCCGCGGCCTTCTGGTGAAATGTCCCGTTCTTATTGATTAAAAACGTTCCATATTAATTGATTTCGTTGCAAGGTTTTGACCTCTATATGAGAAGTTTTTCAAAGACTGCATTCATTTTTAAAACAAACCATAACCTTTATTTCATAAATAAAGGTTTAAAAAGCTTTACGTAGATTATCAAATAATGATAATCTAAAATATCCTGTTTACACACGACCATTACATAATGGTTTACAATACAAATATGTTACATCGAAATCAGTTTCTTGAATGAAGTTTTTACACAATATCATACAAACATGGACTCCAAATCTTGTCCTTATTTTAGTATGCAACAGCGGAAGCTCTTAGTATTCACCTGAGAATAAACATGCTTTAAACGTCAACAAAAATGTTGGTGAGTTATAGGTTTAACCTATATATATCAAATCGTAACAATAGACCACAAGATTTCATATTTCAATACACATCCCATACATTGAGATAAAAATCATTCATATGGTGAACACCTGGTAACCGACATTAACAAGATGCATATATAAGAATATCCCCATCATTCTGGGACACCCTTCGGATATGATATAAATTTCGAAGTACTAAAGCATCCGGTACTTTGGATGGGGTTTGTTAGGCCCAATAGATCTATCTTTAGGATTCGCGTCAATTAGGGTGTCTGTTCCCTAATTCTTAGATTACCAGACTTAATAAAAAGGGGCATATTCGATTTCGATAATTCAACCATAGAATGTAGTTTCACGTACTTGTGTCTATTTTGTAAATCATTTATAAAACCTGCATGTATTCTCATCCCAAAAATATTAGATTTTAAAAGTGGGACTATAACTCACTTTCACAGATTTTTACTTCGTCGGGAAGTAAGACTTGGCCACTGGTTGATTCACGAACCTATAACAATATATACATATATATCAAAGTATGTTCAAAATATATTTATAATACTTTTAATACATTTTGATGTTTTAAGTTTATTAAGTCAGCTGTCCTCGTTAGTAACCTACAACTAGTTGTCCACAGTTAGATGTACAAAAATAAATCGATAAATATTATCTTGAATCAATCCACGACCCAGTGTATATGTATCTCAGTATTAATCACAACTCAAACTATATATATTTTGGAATCAACCTCAACCCTGTATAGCTAACTCCAACATTCACATATAGAGTGTCTATGGTTGTTCCGCAATATATATATAGATGGGTCGACATGATAGGTCGAAACATTGTATACGTGTCTATGGTATCTCAAGATTACATAATATACAATATAAGTTTATTAGGTTATGGTTGGAATAGATTTATTACTAACTTTCACGTAGGTAAAATGAGTAGTTTTTATCAATCTTGTTTTACTCGCCATTTCTTCGTTTCTAATCCGTTTTGAGTGATTCCAGTGGCCACGGTTTCGTATTGAACTTAACTTTATGAATATAAATAGAAAACTTATAAGTTTATAGTCAGAAATACAAGTTACAAGTCGTTTTTGAAAGAGGTAGTCATTTCCGTCGAAAGAACGACATCTTGATGACCATTTTGAAAAACATACTTTCACTTTGAGTTTAACCATGACTTTTGGATATAGTTTCATGTTCATAATAAAAATCTTTTTTCCAGAAGTATAGCTTTTAAATCAAAGTTCTTCTTAGCTTTTAATTATCCCAACCAAAACAGCCCCCGGTTTTACTACGACGGCGTATATCCAGTTTTATGGTGTTTATCGTGTTTTCGGGTTTTAAATCATTAAGTTAGAATATCATATAGATATAGAAAATGTATTTAGTTGATTTTAAAAGTCGGGAAGGATTAACTTTATTTGCGAACAAGTTTAGAATTAACTAAACTATGTTCTAGTGATTACAAGTTTATAACGTTGAATAAGACAGCTTTTTATGTATGAATCGAATGATGTTATGAACATCATTACTACCTCAAGTTCCTTGGATAAACCTACTGGAAATGAGAAAAATGGATCTAGCTTCAAAGGATCCTTGGATGGCTTGAAAGTTCTTGAAGCAGAATCATGACACGAAAACAATTTCAAGTAAGATTTTCACTCGAAATAAGATTGTTATAGTTATAGAAATTGAAGTAAAGTATGAATATGATTGTTACCTTGTATTATAAAGATAACCTACTGTAAGTAACAAAGGTTTCTTGATCTTGGATGATTACTTAGAATGGATTTAGAAAACTTGGAAGTAAACTTGCAATCTTGGAAGTATTCTTGATTTTATGAAACTAGAACTTTTGGAATTTATGAAGAACACTTAGAACTTGAAGATAGAACTTGAGAGAGATCAATTAGATGAAAAAAATTGAACAATGAAAGGGTTTGTAGGTGTTTTTGGTCGTTGGTGTATGGATTAGATATAAAGGATATGTAATTTTGTTTTCATGTAAATAAGTCATGAATGATTACTCATATTTTTGTAATTTTATGAGATATTTCATGCTAGTTTTCAAATGATGGTTCCCACATATGTTAGGTGACTCACATGGGCTGCTAAGAGATGATCATTGGAGTGTATATACCAATAGTACATACATCTAAAAGCTGTGTATTGTACGAGTACGAATACGGGTGCATACGAGTAGAATTGTTGATGAAACTGAACGAGGATGTAATTGTAAGCATTTTTGTTAAGTAGAAGTATTTTGATAAGTGTCTTGAAGTCTTTCAAAAGTGTATGAATACATATTAAAACACTACATGTATATACAATTTAACTGAGTCGTTAAGTCATCGTTAGTCGTTACATGTAAGTGTTGTTTTGAAACCTTTAGGTTAACGATCTTGTTAAGTGTTGTTAACCCAATGTTTATAATATCAAATGAGATTTTAAATTATTATATTATCATGATATTATGATGTATAAATATCTCTTAATATGATATATATATATATACATTAAATGTCGTTACAACGATAATCGTTACATATATGTCTCGTTTCAAAATCATTAAGTTAGTAGTCTTGTTTTTACATATGTAGTTCATTTTTAATATACTTAATGATATGTTTACTTATCATAATATCATGTTAACTATATATATATCCATATATATGTCATCATATAGTTTTTACAAGTTTTAACGTTCGTGAATCACCGGTCAACTTGGGTGGTCAATTGTCTATATGAAACCTATTTCAATTAATCAAGTCTTAACAAGTTTGATTGCTTAACACGTTGGAAACAGTTAGTCATGTAAATATCAATCTCAATTAATATATATAAACATGAAAAAGTTCGGGTCACTACATCTGGCTCCACGCCGCGACCCACAGCGTGGTCTGGTGGTCTTGGTTACATGTTGTCTGATCCTGATTTGAGTTCAATACCGCGCCGTGGTTCCCTCGGTCATGCCGCAACCTTGGGAGTGTTTCGTCCATTTTTTAAATTGTCGAGCAATAAGACTCATACCCGCTTCGAGCTCTTCATTCGTGCAACGTACATACACTTTATGACACGTATAACAACCCTCGATCAACTCTCGCACTCTTTATACATGTATGCATATATATATATTCTTTACTTATATTTATATATATTCGTTATACGTCGTATGTGCTCTACCTATATACATCGTACGAATAAACGGGTCTTACATGACATTTGGTGGCGCATAACCTTTGGTTTTAGATTGTGCTTAAATTCTCAGAATCACCCTAAAACGGCCCAATGAGCAAGACTCTCTGAACGTGCTTGCCATTCGAGGTCGTTTAGATTTCGAAAAAGACATCTTTCCTTGCAAATTCACACCACGCACCAAACACCACTGACGGTTCGTGGTGCTTGGTGTTTTTTGTCTTTGGCTAAAATGTTAGATCTATCGTATCTTTTGACTCGTTGCTCCGATTTAGTCACCGTTTTTTTTTAAATAGTGCATTTTTCGAGATCTATGCGTTGGCAAACTGTCGTAGGCGGTTTGTCCCAAATATTTTTTGAAACGAGGCCTCGAAAGCCTTCAATTTTGCCTTTTTTTAAATTTTAGACGCTCTTTTGACCGTTTTGAATTTCTATCATATTATTTCTTTTTGTATGCATGACTTAGCATGGTACATATTGTTTTAAGGCTTATTATTTCACTCACAATGTAATTATGTATAACGCATATAATTTTGAATCTAATGTCACTTCATTAAACGCGCTTTTTATATCAATCATATGCGCCGCCAAATGGAGTACCATTTTGCAGCGCATAACCTTTCTTTTCAGATTGTGTTGAAATTCTCAAGATCACCCTAAAACGACCCTATCATCAAGACTCTCGAAAAGTTTATTGCCATTCGAGGTCGTCAGGATGCCGAAAAAATACATTTTACTAATTATTAATGATTTTTTGAACGTTTTCAATATATATCGTATTATTACTTTTGTGTATACATGACTTAGCATGATATATATAGTTTTAAGACCTATTATTTCACTCACACTGTAATTATGTATAAATCATATTATTTTGAATCTAATGTTACTTCATTAAACATGCTTTTTAAATCATTAATATGCACTACCAGATGGAGTGACATTTGGCGGTGCATAACCTTTGGTTTCAGATTGTGCTGAAATTCTCAGGTTCACCCTAAAACGGCCCAACGAGCAAGACTCTCTGAACGTGCTGCCAATTTGAGGTCGTCTAAATTCCGAAAAAGACATATTTCCAAGCAAATTCACGTCACGCACCAAACACCACCGACGGTTCGTAGTGCTTGGTGTTTTTCGTCTTTGACCAAAATGTTAGATCTATCGTATCTTTTGACTCGTATCTCTGATTTAGTCACCGTTTTTTTTTAATCGTATATTTTTTCGAGATCTATGCGTTGGCAAACTGCCGTACGCAGTTTGTGTAGTGACCCGAATTTTTCCATGTTTATATATATTAATTGAGATTGATATTTACATGATTAAATGTTTCCAACATGTTAAGCAATCAAACTTGTTAAGACTTGATTAATTGAAATATGTTTCATATAGACAATTGACCACCCAAGTTGACCGGTGATTCACGAACGTTAAAACTTGTAAAAACTATATGATGACATATATATGGATATATATATAGTTAACATGATACTATGATAAGTAAACATATCATTAAGTATATTAACAATGAACTACATATGTAAAAACAAGACTACTAACTTAATGATTTTTAAACGAGACATATATGTAACGATTATCGTTGTAAAGACATTTAATGTATATATATCATATTAAGAGATATTCATACATGATAATATCATGATAATATAATAATTTAAAATCTCGTTTGATATTATAAACATTGGGTTAACAACATTTAACAAGATCGTTAACCTAAAGGTTTCAAAACAACACTTACATGTAACGACTAACGATGACTTAACGACTCAGTTAAAATGTATATACATGTAGTGTTTTAATATGTATTTATACACTTTTGAAAGACTTCAATACACTTATCAAAATACTTCTACTTAACAAAAATGCTTACAATTACATCCTCGTTCAGTTTCATCAACAATTCTACTCGTATGCACCCGTATTCGTACTCGTACAATACACAGCTTTTAGATATATGTACTATTGGTATATACACTCCAATTATCAGCTCTTAGCAGCCCATGTGAGTCACCTAACACATGTGGGAACCATCATTTGGCAACTAGCATGAAATATCTCATAAAATTACAAAAATATGAGTAATCATTCATGACTTATTTACATGAAAACAAAATTACATATCCTTTATATCTAATCCATACACCAATGACCAAAAATACCTACAAACACTTTCATTCTTCAATTTTCTTCGTCTAATTGATCTCTCTCAAGTTCTATCTTCAAGTTCTAAGTGTTCTTCATAAATTCTACAAGTTCTAGTTACATAAAATCAAAAATACTTTCAAGTTTGCTTGCTCACTTCCAATCTTGTAAGGTGATCATCCAACCTCAAGAAATCTTTGTTTCTTACAGTAGGTTATCATTCTAATACAAGGTAATAATCATATTCAAACTTTGGTTCAATTTCTATAACTATAACAATCTTATTTCAAGTGATGATCTTACTTGAACTTGTTTTCGTGTCATGATTCTGCTTCAAGAACTTCGAGCCATCCAAGGATCCGTTGAAGCTAGATCCATTTTTCTCTTTTCCAGTAGGTTTATCCAAGGAACTTAAGGTAGTAATAATGTTCATAACATCATTCGATTCATACATATAAAGCTATCTTATTCGAAGGTTTAAACTTGTAATCACTAGAACATAGTTTAGTTAATTCTAAACTTGTTCGCAAACAAAAGTTAATCCTTCTAACTTGACTTTTAAAATCAACTAAACACATTTTCTATATCTATATGATATGCTAACTTAATGATTTAAAACCTGGAAACACGAAAAACACCGTAAAATCGGATTTACGCCGTCGTAGTAACACCGCGGGCTGTTTTGGGTTAGTTAACTAAAAACTATGATAAACTTTGATTTAAAAGTTGTTATTCTGAGAAAATGATTTTTATTATGAACATGAAACTATATCCAAAAATTATGGTTAAACTCAAAGTGGAAGTATGTTTTCTAAAATGGTCATCTAGACGTCGTTCTTTCGACTGAAATGACTACCTTTACAAAAATGACTTGTAACTTATTTTTCCGACTATAAACCTATACTTTTTCTGTTTAGATTCATAAAATAGAGTTCAATATGAAACCATAGCAATTTGATTCACTCAAAACGGATTTAAAATGAAGAAGTTATGGGTAAAACAAGATTGGATAATTTTTCTCATTTTAGCTACGTGAAAATTGGTAACAAATCTATTCCAACCATAACTTAATCAACTTGTATTGTATATTATGTAATCTTGAGATACCATAGACACGTATAAAATGTTTCGACCTATCATGTTGACACATCTATATATATTTCGGAACAACCATAGACACTCTATATGTGAATGTTGGAGTTAGCTATACAGGGTTGAGGTTGATTCCAAAATATATATAGTTTGAGTTGTGATCAATACTGAGATACGTATACACTGGGTCGTGAATTGATTCAAGATAATATTTATCGATTTATTTCTGTACATCTAACTGTGGACAACTAGTTGTAGGTTACTAACGAGGACAGCTGACTTAATAAACTTAAAACATCAAAATATATTAAAAGTGTTGTAAATATATTTTGAACATACTTTGATATATATGTATATATTGTTATAGGTTCATGAATCAACCAGTGGCCAAGTCTTACTTCCCGACGAAGTAAAAATCTGTGAAAGTGAGTTATAGTCCCACTTTTAAAATCTAATATTTTTGGGATGAGAATACATGCAGGTTTTATAAATGATTTACAAAATAGACACAAGTACGTGAAACTACATTCTATGGTTGAATTATCGAAATCGAATATGCCCCTTTTTATTAAGTCTGGTAATCTAAGAATTAGGGAACAGACTCCCTAATTTATGCGAATCCTAAAGATAGATCTATTGGGCCTAACAAACCCCATCCAAAGTACCGGATGCTTTAGTACTTCGAAATTTATATCATATCCGAAGGGTGTCCCGGAATGATGGGGATATTCTTAAATATGCATCTTGTTAATGTCGGTTACCAGGTGTTCACCATATGAATGATTTTTATCTCTATGTATGGGATGTGTATTGAAATATGAAATCTTGTGGTCTATTATTATGATTTGATATATATAGGTTAAACCTATAACTCACCAACATTTTTGTTGACGTTTTAAGCATGTTTATTCTCAGGTGATTATTAAGAGCTTCCGCTGTCGCATACTTAAATAAGGACGAGATTTGGAGTCCATGCTTGTATGATATTATGTAAAAACTGCATTCAAGAAACTTATTTTGTTGTAACATATTTGTATTGTAAACCATTATGTAATGGTCGTGTGTAAACAGGATATTTTAGATTATCATTATTTGATAATCTACGTAAAGCTTTTTAAAACCTTTATCTATGAAATAAAGGTTATGGTTTGTTTTAAAAATGAATGCAGTCTTTGAAAAACGTCTCATATAGAGGTCAAAACCTCGCAACGAAATCAATTAATATGGAACGTTTTTAATCAATAAGAACGGGACATTTCAGTTGGTATCCGAGCATTGGTCTTAGAGAACCAGAATTTTGCATTAGTGTGTCTTATCGAGTTTGTTAGGATGCATTAGTGAGTCTGGACTTCGACCGTGTTTACTTGAAAAATGATTGCTTAACAAATTTTGTTGGAAACTATATATTTTTAACATGTGAATATTATGTGATATATTAATCTCTTAACGCGTTTGATATTATGTGATAGATGTCTACCTCTAGAACAAGTCCCATTGACTCACCTAATAATAATGAAGAGTCAAATGTAAATTGGAATGATTCGTGGACTGATTCACAAGTTCCCGAAGAGGAACCGGAAGAAGAGTCGGAACCGGAAGAAGAATCGGAACCGGAAGAAGAATCGGAACCGGATGAAGAAATAGAACCGGTGGGGGAAATAATAAAACGGTTAAGTAAAAGAAAATCCTCAACCAACCGACCAAGGTTAATTATGGTCAATGGTGTTTCCGCCAAGGAAGCAAAATATTGGGAGGATTACCAATTCTCCGATGAATCGGATTCCGACGAGAATTCCGATGATGTTATAGAAATTACCCCAACTGAATTTAAAAAGGCAAAAGAAAATAATAAGGGAAAGGGCATAAAAATAGAGAAATCTAATTCCAACCCCGATGAACTTTATATGTATCGTCAACCCCCGAAGTCCTTAAGTTGTAACAATGACCCGGGAACCTCTAAACCACCAGGTTTTTCTAAACCAATGTGGAAAACGACGGCTCGTATTAGGGGAACATCATATATCCCTAGAAACTTGGCAAAACGAACCAAAACCAAAGAAGAATAAACAAGCGAGTCGGAATAAGATAGTTGTATTCGTGTGGTGTAATATATGTAATATAGTGTGTTTATGCTTTATGATATATGTAAAAATTGCTTGTATTAATAAGTATTTTTTTTTTATGAATCTAACTCTTGTCTATTTTATAGTATAAAAACACAAAATGGATAGACAACCCAATATTGTAAGAGACCTACCCGGAGACATGATTGATGAAATCTTGTCTAGAGTCGGTCAGAATTCTTCGGCACAACTATTTAAGGTGAGATCAGTTTGTAAGACATTCGAAGAACGTTCCAAGAATGTCTTGGTTTATAAAAGGCTTTCGTTCGAAAGATGGGGGATATCACATTGGAAAATCCATAAGTTACGATGTGTTTACTTTAACGCATATATTGCGGGGAACCCAAATGCTATTTTACGCAATGGGTTAAGAAATTATTTTGACTCAATATATCCGAATATTGGACTTCGTGATTTAGAAAAAGCGGCTAACATGCAACATAAAGAAGCATGTTATGCTTACGGATTAGTAATGTTCGCTTCTCACCAAAGTGAGAACAAGAACATCGGGCTACAACTATTAAACAAAACATTTCCACAAGTGACGGAGTCGGTAATTGGGGTAAGAAATGAGGTTTTTAGATTGTTACGGGACTGTTGGACATTACGTAACCCTCGTCCCTTTGACGACGTTACAACACGCTGTCTTATCAACGGCCATAACGGTTATGTTCCACAAGACCAAGGATGGGAAGTAATCCTAGTAAAACCAGAATGCATGACTTGTTTCTGGACGTATGAATTACGTGTCTTTATTGCCTTTGCAGAACGACTTGTGTACTAGCTAGAATTATCTTCACAACCATATTGCATCAAATTTATTGTGTGCTATATTTCATGCTATATGTAAAATAAGCGGTATTATAAGTTTGTAAAATATTGTGTAAAAGTTTGAACGCGGAATATTATTATAATCAGTTTTTCATATAGAATTGTAGTAGTTGAATTGTATATTAGCTACTAAGTATGAACTTAACGGGTAGGTACTACCCGAATTTAAACTTATAAAACGCTAATATGAAGAAAAAGCTTTTATAAATGAGTTCATATTATGCTACGAAATACTATTAACTACTCTTAATATTCTGTATGATTAACTTGTTCCATTTGACTATTTTGAAGGAAATGGCACCGACTACTCGACACACCGTGAATATGAATGAAGAGGAATTCCGTACTTTTCTAGCTTCAAACATAGCCGCAGTACAGGCTGCGCTACATACCAACAATAACCTTGGATCTAGCAGTACAGGAAATCGTGTAGGATGCACCTACAAAGAATTCACTGCCTGCAAACCTTTAGAATTTGATGGAACCGAAGGACCGATCGGATTGAAACGGTGGACCGAGAAGGTCGAATCGGTGTTTGCCATAAGTAAGTGTACTGAAGAGGACAAAGTGAAGTACGCTACGCATACCTTCACAGGTTCTGCGTTAACATGGTGGAATATCTATCTAGAGCAAGTGGGACAAGACGATGCGTACGCACTACCGTGGTCAGCATTCAAGCACTTGATGAACGAGAAGTACCGTCCCAGAACCGAGGTCAATAAGCTCAAGACAGAACTTAGAGGGTTACGAACCCAAGGATTTGATATTACCACGTACGAAAGACGATTCACAGAATTGTGCCTATTGTGTCCGGGAGCATTCGAAGAAGAGGAAGAGAAGATCGACGCGTTTGTGAAAGGATTACCTGAAAGAATCCAAGAAGATATAAGTTCACACGAGCCCGCCTCCATACAACAGGCATGTAGAATGGCTCACAAACTAGTGAACCAGATTGAAGAAAGGATTAAAGAACAGACTGCTGAAGAGGCTAATGTGAAGCAAGTCAAAAGAAAGTGGGAGGAAAACGGTGATAAGAATCACCAATACAACAACAACAGCAATTACAACAATAATCGCAACAATTATCCCAACAATCGCAACATCAATCGCAACTACAACAAACGGCCCAACAACAACAACAACAACAACAGCAACTACAACAATCATCCCAACAACAATAATAACCGCAAAAACAACAACAATCAGAAGCAGCTATGCCAAAGGTGTGAAAAGTATCACTCGGGGTTCTGCACCAAATTTTGCAACAAGTGTAAAAGAAATGGTCATAGAGCGGTGAAGTGTGAGGTCTATGGACCAGGGGTTAATAGAACGAAAGGAACAAATGGTGTCGGAACGAGTAATGGCGGAGCAAGTAGTGTCAGAGCAAGTTATGCCAATGTAGTTTGCTATAAATGTGGAAAACTGGGCCACATTATTAGAAATTGCCCGAACCAGGAGAACACGAATGGACAAGGCCGCGGAAGAGTTTTCAATATTAATGCGGCAGAGGCACAGGAAGACCCGGAGCTTGTTACGGGTATGTTTCTTATTGACAATAAATCTGCTTACGTTTTATTTGATTCGGGTGCGGATAGAAGCTATATGAGTAGAGATTTTTGTGCTAAATTAAGTTATCTATTGATGCCTTTGGATAGTAAATTTTTACTCGAATTAGCAAATGGTAAATTAATTTCAGCAGATAATATATGTCGGAATCGAGAAATTAAACTGGTTAGCGAAACATTTAAGATTGATTTGATACCAGTAGAGTTAGGGAGTTTTGATGTGATAATCGGTATGGACTGGTTGAAAGAAGTGAAAGCAGAGATCGTTTGTTACAAAAATGCAATTCGCATTATACGAGAAAAAGGAAAACCCTTAATGGCGTACGGAGAAAAGGGCAACACGAAGCTACATCTTATTAGTAATTTGAAGGCACAAAAACTAATAAGAAAAGGTTGCTATGCTATTCTAGCACACGTCGAGAAAGTACAAACTGAAGAAAAGAGCATCAATGATGTTCCCATTGCAAAAGAATTTCCCGATGTATTTCCGAAAGAATTACCGGGATTACCCCCACATCGATCCGTTGAATTTCAAATAGATCTTGTACCAAGAGCTGCACCAATAGCTCGTGCTCCTTACAGACTCGCACCCAGCGAGATGAAAGAACTGCAAAGCCAATTACAAGAACTTTTAGAGCGTGGTTTCATTCGACCAAGCACATCACCGTGGGGAGCTCCTGTTTTGTTTGTCAAGAAGAAAGATGGTACATTCAGGTTGTGTATCGACTACCGAGAGTTGAACAAACTTACCATCAAGAACCGCTACCCACTACCGAGAATCGACGACTTATTTGATCAACTACAAGGCTCGTCTGTTTATTCAAAGATTGACTTACGTTCCGGGTATCATCAAATGCGGGTGAAAGAAGATGATATTCCAAAGACTGATTTCGGAAGACGTTACGATCATTACGAGTTTATGGTCATGCCGTTTGGTTTAACTAATGCACCAGCTGTGTTCATGGACCTTATGAACCGAGTGTGTGGACCATACCTTGACAAGTTTGTCATTGTTTTCATTGATGACATACTTATTTACTCAAAGAATGACCAAGAACACGGTGAACATTTGAGAAAGGTGTTAGAAGTATTGAGGAAGGAAGATTTGTACGCTAAGTTTTCAAAGTGTGCATTTTGGTTGGAAGAAGTTCAATTACTCGGTCACATAGTGAACAAAGAAGGTATTAAGGTGGATCCGGCAAAGATAGAAACTGTTGAAAAGTGGGAAACCCCGAAAACTCCGAAACACATACGCCAGTTTTTAGGACTAGCTGGTTACTACAGAAGGTTCATCCAAGACTTTTCCAGAATAGCAAAACCCTTGACTGCATTAACGCATAAAGGGAAGAAATTTGAATGGAATGATGAACAAGAGAAAGCGTTTCAGTTATTGAATAAAAAGCTAACTACGGCACCTATATTGTCATTGCCTGAAGGGAATGATGATTTTGTGATTTATTGTGACGCATCAAAGCAAGGTCTCGGTTGTGTATTAATGTAACGAACGAAGGTGATTGCTTATGCGTCTAGACAATTGAAGATTCACGAACAAAATTATACGACGCATGATTTGGAATTAGGCGCGGTTGTTTTTGCATTAAAGACTTGGAGGCACTACTTATATGAGGTCAAAAGTATTATATATACCGACCACAAAAGTCTTCAACACATATTTAATCAGAAACAACTGAATATGAGGCAGCGTAGGTGGATTGAATTATTGAATGATTACGACTTTGAGATTCGTTACCACCTGGGGAAGGCAAATGTGGTAGCCGATGCCTTGAGCAGGAAGGACAGAGAACCCATTCGAGTAAAATCTATGAATATAATGATTCATAATAACCTTACTACTCAAATAAAGGAGGCGCAACAAGGAGTTTTAAAAAAGGGAAATTTAAAGGATGAAATACCCAAAGGATCGGAGAAGCATCTTAATATTCGGGAAGACGGAACCCGGTATAGGGCTGAAAGGATTTGGGTACCAAAATTTGGAGATATGAGAGAAATGATACTTAGAGAAGCTCATAAAACCAGATACTCAATACATCCTGGAACGGGGAAGATGTACAAGGATCTCAAGAAACATTTTTGGTGGCCGGGTATGAAAGCCGATGTTGCTAAATACGTAGGAGAATGTTTGACGTGTTCTAAGGTCAAAGCTGAGCATCAGAAACCATCAGGTCTACTTCAACAACCCGAAATCCTGGAATGGAAATGGGAAAACATTACCATGGATTTCATCACTAAATTGCCAAGGACTGCAAGTGGTTTTGATACTATTTGGGTAATAGTTGATCGTCTCACCAAATCAGCACACTTCCTGCTAATAAGAGAAGATGACAAGATGGAGAAGTTAGCACGACTGTATTTGAAGGAAGTCGTCTCCAGACATGGAATACCAATCTCTATTATCTCTGATAGGGATGGCAGATTTATTTCAAGATTCTGGCAGACATTACAGCAAGCATTAGGAACTCGTCTAGACATGAGTACTGCCTATCATCCACAAACTAATGGACAGAGCGAAAGGACAATACAAACGCTTGAAGACATACTACGAGCATGTGTTATTGATTTCGGAAATAGTTTGGATCGACATCTACCGTTAGCAGAATTTTCCTACAACAACATCTACCATTCAAGCATTGAGATGGCGCCGTTTGAAGCACTTTATGGTAGAAAGTGCAGGTCTCTGATTTGTTGGAGTGAAGTGGGGGATAGACAGATTACGAGTCCGGAGATTATACAAGAAACTACCGAGAAGATCATCCAAATTCAACAACGGTTGAAAACCGCCCAAAGTCGACAAAAGAGCTACGCTGACATTAAAAGAAAAGATATAGAATTTGAAATTGGAGAGATGGTCATGCTTAAAGTTGCACCTTGGAAAGGCGTTGTTCGATTTGGTAAACGAGGGAAATTAAATCCAAGGTATATTGGGCCATTCAAGATTATTGATCGTGTCGGACCAGTAGCTTACCGACTTGAGTTACCTCAACAACTCGCGGCTGTACATAACACTTTCCACGTCTCGAATTTGAAGAAATGTTTTGCTAAAGAAGATCTCACTATTCCGTTAGATGAAATCCAAATCAACGAAAAACTTCAATTCATCGAAGAACCCGTCGAAATAATGGATCGTGAGGTTAAAAGACTTAAGCAAAACAAGATACTAATTGTTAAGGTTCGATGGAATGCTCGTAGAGGACCCGAGTTCACCTGGGAGCGTGAAGATCAGATGAAGAAGAAATACCCGCATTTATTTCCAGAAGATTCGTCAACACCTTCAACAGCTTAAAATTTTGGGACGAAATTTATTTAACGGGTAGGTACTGTAGTGACCCGAATTTTTCCATGTTTATATATATTAATTGAGATTGATATTTACATGATTAAATGTTTCCAACATGTTAAGCAATCAAACTTGTTAAGACTTCATTAATTGAAATATGTTTCATATAGACAATTGACCACCCAAGTTGACCGGTGATTCACGAACGTTAAAACTTGTAAAAACTATATGATGACATATATATGGATATATATATAGTTAACATGATACTATGATAAGTAAACATATCATTAAGTATATTAACAATGAACTACATATGTAAAAACAAGACTACTAACTTAATGATTTTTAAACGAGACATATATGTAACGATTATCGTTGTAAAGACATTTAATGTATATATATCATATGAAGAGATATTCATACATGATAATATCATGATAATATAATAATTTAAAATCTCATTTGATATTATAAACATTGGGTTAACAACATTTAACAAGATCGTTAACCTAAAGGTTTCAAAACAACACTTACATGTAACGACTAACGATGACTTAACGACTCAGTTAAAATGTATATACATGTAGTGTTTTAGTATGTATTTATACACTTTTGATAGACTTCAATACACTTATCAAAATACTTCTACTTAACAAAAATGCTTACAATTACATCCTCGTTCAGTTTCATCAACAATTCTACTCGTATGCACCCGTATTCGTACTCGTACAATACACAGCTTTTAGATGCATGTACTATTGGTATATACACTCCAATGATCAGCTCTTAGCAGCCCATGTGAGTCACCTAACACATGTGGGAACCATCATTTGGCAACTAGCATGAAATATCTCATAAAATTACAAAAATATGAGTAATCATTCATGACTTATTTACATGAAAACAAAATTACATATCCTTTATATCTAATCCATACACCAACGACCAAAAACACCTACAAACACTTTCATTCTTCAATTTTCTTCATCTAATTGATCTCTCTCAAGTTCTATCTTCAAGTTCTAAGTGTTCTTCATAAATTCTACAAGTTCTAGTTACATAAAATCAAGAATACTTTCAAGTTTGCTAGCTCACTTCCAATCTTGTAAGGTGATCATCCAACCTCAAGAAATCTTTGTTTCTTACAGTAGGTTATCATTCTAATACAAGGTAATAATCATATTCAAACTTTGATTCAATTTCTATAACTATAACAATCTTATTTCAAGTGATGATCTTACTTGAACTTGTTTTCGTGTCATGATTCTGCTTCAAGAACTTCGAGCCATCCAAGGATCCGTTGAAGCTAGATCCATTTTTCTCTTTTCCAGTAGGTTTATCCAAGGAACTTAAGGTAGTAATGATGTTCATAACATCATTCGATTCATACATATAAAGCTATCTTATTCGAAGGTTTAAACTTGTAATCACTAGAACATAGTTTAGTTAATTCTAAACTTGTTCGCAAATAAAAGTTAATCCTTCTAACTTGACTTTTAAAATCAACTAAACACATGTTCTATATCTATATGATATGCTAACTTAATGATTTAAAACCTGGAAACACGAAAAACACCGTAAAACCGGATTTACACCGTCGAGGTAACACCGCGGGCTGTTTTGGGTTAGTTAATTAAAAACTATGATAAACTTTGATTTAAAAGTTGTTATTCTGAGAAAATGATTATTATTATGAACATGAAACTATATCCAAAAATTATGGTTAAACTCAAAGTGGAAATATGTTTTCTAAAATGGTCATCTAGACGTCGTTCTTTCGACTGAAATGACTACCTTTAAAAAAATGACTTGTAACTTATTTTTCTGACTATAAACCTATACTTTTTCTGTTTAGATTCATAAAATAGAGTTCAATATGAAACCATAGCAATTTGATTCACTCAAAACGGATTTAAAATGAAGAAGTTATGGGTAAAACAAGATTGGATAATTTTTCTCATTTTAGCTACGTGAAAATTGGTAACAAATCTATTCCAACCATAACTTAATCAACTTGTATTGTATATTATGTAATCTTGAGATACCATAGACACGTATACAATGTTTCGACCTATCATGTCGACACATCTATATATATTTCGGAACAACCATAGACACTCTATATGTGAATGTTGGAGTTAGCTATACAGGGTTGAGGTTGATTCCAAAATATATATAGTTTGAGTTTTGATCAATACTGAGATACGTATACACTGGGTCGTGGATTGATTCAAGATAATATTTATCGATTTATTTCTGTACATCTAACTGTGGACAACTAGTTGTAGGTTACTAACGAGGACAGCTGACTTAATAAACTTAAAACATCAAAATATATTAAAAGTGTTGTAAATATATTTTGAACATACTTTGATATATATGTATATATTGTTATAGGTTCGTGAATCAACCAGTGGCCAAGTCTTACTTCCCGACGAAGTAAAAATCTGTGAAAGTGAGTAATAGTCCCACTTTTAAAATCTAATATTTTTGGGATGAGAATACATGCAGGTTTTATAAATGATTTACAAAATAGACACAAGTACGTGAAACTACATTCTATGGTTGAATTATCGAAATCGAATATGCCCCTTTTTATTAAGTCTGGTAATCTAAGAATTAGGGAACAGACACCCTAATTGATGCGAATCCTAAAGATAGATCTATTGGGCCTAACAAACCCCATCCAAAGTACCGGATGCTTTAGTACTTCGAAATTTATATCATATCCGAAGGGTGTCCCGGAATGATGGGGATATCCTTAAATATGCATCTTGTTAATGTCGGTTACCAGGTATTCACCATATGAATGATTTTTATCTCTATGTATGGGATATGTATTGAAATATGAAATCTTGTGGTCTATTATTATGATTTGATATATACAGGTTAAACCTATAACTCACCAACATTTTTGTTGACGTTTTAAGCATGTTTATTCTCAGGTGATTATTAAGAGCTTCCGCTGTCGCATACTTAAATAAGGACGAGATTTGGAGTCCATGCTTGTATGATATTATGTAAAAACTGCATTCAAGAAACTTATTTTGTTGTAACATATTTGTATTGTAAACCATTATGTAATGGTCGTGTGTAAACAGGATATTTTAGATTATCATTATTTGATAATCTACGTAAAGCTTTTTAAAACCTTTATCTATGAAATAAAGGTTATGGTTTGTTTTAAAAATGAATGCAGTCTTTGAAAAACGTCTCATATAGAGGTCAAAACCTCGCAACGAAATCAATTAATATGGAACGTTTTTAATCAATAAGAACGGGACATTTCAGTTGGTATCCGAGCGTTGGTCTTAGAGAACCAGAATTTTGCATTAGTGTGTCTTATCGAGTTTGTTAGGATGCATTAGTGAGTCTGGACTTCGACCGTGTTTACTTGAAAAATGATTGCTTAACAAATTTTGTTGGAAACTATATATTTTTAACATGTGAATATTATGTGATATATTAATCTCTTAACGCGTTTGATATTATGTGATAGATGTCTACCTCTAGAACAAGTCCCATTGACTCACCTAATAATAATGAAGAGTCAAATGTAAATTGGAATGATTCGTGGACTGATTCACAAGTTCCCGAAGAGGAACCGGAAGAAGAGTCAGAACCGGAAGAAGAATCGGAACCGGAAGAAGAATCGGAACCGGATGAAGAAATAGAACCGGTGGGGGAAATAATAAAACGGTTAAGTAAAAGAAAATCCTCAACCAACCGACCAAGGTTAATTATGGTCAATGGTGTTTCCGCCAAGGAAGCAAAATATTGGGAGGATTACCAATTCTCCGATGAATCGGATTCCGACGAGAATTCCGATGATGTTATAGAAATTACCCCAACTGAATTTAAAAAGGCAAAAAAAAATAATAAGGGAAAGGGCATAAAAATAGAGAAATCTAATTCCAACCCCGATGAACTTTATATGTATCGTCAACCCCCGAAGTCCTTAAGTTGTAACAATGACCTGGGAACCTCTAAACCACCAGGTTTTTCTAAACCAATGTGGAAAACGACGGCTCGTATTAGGGGAACATCATATATCCCTAGAAACTTGGCAAAACGAACCAAAACCAAAGAAGAAGAAACAAGCGAGTCGGAATAAGATAGTTGTATTCGTGTGGTGTAATATATGTAATATAGTGTGCTTATGCTTTATGATATATGTAAAAATTGCTTGTATTAATAAGTATTTTTTTTATGAATCTAACTCTTGTCTATTTTACAATATAAAAACACAAAATGGATAGACAACCCAATATTTTAAGAGACCTACCCGGAGACATGATTGATGAAATCTTGTCTAGAGTCGGTCAGATTTCTTCGGCACAACTATTTAAGGTGAGATCAGTTTGTAAGACATTCGAAGAACGTTCCAAGAATGTCTTGGTTTATAAAAGGCTTTCGTTTGAAAGATGCGGGATATCACATTGGGAAATCCATAAGTTACGATGTGTTTACTTTAACGCATATATTGCGGGGAACCCAAATGCTATTTTACGCAATGGGTTAAGAAATTATTTTGACTCAATATATCCGAATATTGGACTTCGTGATTTAGAAAAAGCGGCTAACATGCAACATAAAGAAGCATGTTATGCTTACGGATTAGTAATGTTCGCTTCTCACCAAAGTGAGAAAAAGAACATCGGGCTACAACTATTAAACAAAACGTTTCCACAAGTGACGGAGTCGGTAATTGGGGTAAGAAATGAGGTTTTTAGATTGTTACGGGACTGTTGGACATTACATAACCCTCGTCCCTTTGATGACGTTACAACACGCTGTCTTATCAACGACCATCACGGTTATGTTCCACAAGACCAAGGATGGGAAGTAATCCTAGTAAAACCAGAATGCATGACTTGTTTCTGGACGTATGAATTACGTGTCTTTATTGCCTTTGCAGAACGACTTGTGTACTAGCTAGAATTATCTTCACAACCATATTGTATTCAAATTTATTGTGTGCTATATTTCATGCTATATGTAAAATAAGCTGTATTATAAGTTTGTAAAATATTGTGTAAAAGTTTGAACGCGAAATATTATTATAATCAGTTTTTCATATAGAATTGTAGTTGTTGAATTGTATATTAGCTACTAAGTATGAACTTAACGGGTAGGTACTACCCGAATTTAAACTTATAAAACGCTAATATGAAGAAAAAGCTTTTATAAATGAATTCATATTATGCTACGAAATACTATTAACTACTCTTAATATTCTGTATGATTAACTTGTTCCATTTGACTATTTTGAAGGAAATGGCACCGACTACTCGACACACCGTGAATATGAATGAAGAGGAATTCCGTACTTTTCTAGCTTCAAACATAGCCGCAGTACAGGCTGCGCTACATACCAACAATAACCTTGGATCTAGCAGTACAGAAAATCGTGTAGGATGCACCTACAAAGAATTCACTGCCTGCAAACCTTTGGAATTTGATGGAACCGAAGGACCGATCGGATTGAAACGGTGGACCGAGAAGGTCGAATCGGTGTTTGCCATAAGTAAGTGTACTGAAGAGGACAAAGTGAAGTACGCTACGCATACCTTCACAGGTTCTGCGTTAACATGGTGGAATATCTATCTAGAGCAAGTAGGACAAGACGATGTGTACGCACTACCGTGGTCAGCATTCAAGCACTTGATGAACGAGAAGTACCGTCCCAGAACCGAGGTCAATAAGCTCAAGACAGAACTTAGAGGGTTACGAACCCAAGGATTTGATATTACCACGTACGAAAGACGATTCACAGAATTGTGCCTATTGTGTCCGGGAGCATTCGAAGAAGAGGAAGAGAAGATCAACGCGTTTGTGAAAGGATTACCGGAAAGAATCCAAGAAGATATAAGTTCACACGAGCCCGCCTCCATACAACAGGCATGTAGAATGGCTCACAAACTAGTGAACCAGATTGAAGAAATTATTAAAGAACAGACTGCTGAAGAGGCCAATGTGAAGCAAGTCAAAAGAAAGTGGGAGGAAAATGGTGATAAGAATCACCAATACAACAACAACAGCAATTACAACAATAATCGCAACAATTATCCCAACAATCGCAACATCAATCGCAACTACAACAAATGGCCCAACAGCAACAACAACAACAACAGCAACTACAACAATCATCCCAACAACAATAATAACCGCAAAAACAACAACAATCAGAAGCAGCTATGCCAAAGGTGTGAAAAGTATCACTCGGGGTTCTGCACCAAATTTTGCAACAAGTGTAAAAGAAATGGTCATAGCGCGGCGAAGTGTGAGGTCTACGGACCAGGGGTTAATAGAACGAAAGGAACAAATGGTGTCAGAACGAGTAATGGCGGAGCAAGTAGTGTCGGAGCAAGTTATGCCAATGTAGTTTGTTATAAATGTGGAAAACCGGGCCACATTATTAGAAATTGCCCGAACCAGGAGAACACGAATGGACAAGGCCGCGGAAGAGTTTTCAATATTAATGCGGCAGAGGCACGGGAAGACCCGGAGCCTGTTACGGGTACATTTTTTATTGACAATAAATCTGCTTACGTTTTATTTGATTCGGATGCGGATAGAAGCTATATGAGTAGAGATTTTTGTGCTAAATTAAGTTGTCCATTGACACCTTTGGATAGTAAATTTTTACTCGAATTAGCAAATGGTAAATTAATTTCAGCAGATAATATATGTCGGAATCGAGAAATTAAACTGGTTAGCGAAACATTTAAGATTGATTTGATACCAGTAGAGTTAGGGAGTTTTGATGTGATAATCGGTATGGACTGGTTGAAAGAAGTGAAAGCATTGATCGTTTGTTACAAAAATGCAATTCGCATTATACGAGAAAAAGGAAAACCCTTAATGGTGTACGGAGAAAAGGGCAACACGAAGCTACATCTTATTAGTAATTTGAAGGCACAAAAACTAATAAGAAAAGGTTTCTATGCTGTTCTAGCACACGTCGAGAAAGTACAAACTGAAGAAAAGAGCATCAATGATGTTCCCATTGCAAAAGAATTTCCCGATGTATTTCCGAAAGAATTACCGGGATTACCCCCACATCGGTCCGTTGAATTTCAAATAGATCTTGTACCAGGAGCTGCACCAATAGCTCGTGCTCCTTACAGACTCGCACCCAGCGAGATGAAAGAACTGCAAAGCCAATTACAAGAACTTTTAGAGTGTGGTTTCATTCGGCCAAGCACATCACCGTGGGGAGCTCCTGTTTTGTTTGTCAAGAAGAAAGATGGTACATTCAGGTTGTGTATCGACTACCGAGAGTTGAACAAACTTACCATCAAGAACCGCTACCCACTACCGAGAATCGACGACTTATTTGATCAACTACAAGGCTCGTCTATTTATTCAAAGATTGACTTACGTTTCGGGTATCATCAAATGCGGGTGAAAGAAGATGATATTCCAAAGATTGCTTTCAGAACACGTTACGGTCATTACGAGTTTATGGTCATGTCGTTTGGTTTAACTAATGCACCAGCTGTGTTCATGGACCTTATGAACCGAGAGTGTGGACCATACCTTGACAAGTTTGTCATTGTTTTCATTGACGACATACTTATTTACTCAAAGAATGACCAAGAACACGGTGAACATTTGAGAAAGGTGTTAGAAGTATTGAGGAAGGAAGAATTGTACGCTAAGTTTTCAAAGTGCGCATTTTGGTTGGAAGAAGTTCAATTACTCAATCACATAGTGAACAAAGAAGGTATTAAGGTGGATCCGGCAAAGATAGAAACTGTTGAAAAGTGGGAAACCCCGAAAACTCCTAAACACATACGCCAGTTTTTAGGACTAGCTGGTTACTACAGAAGGTTCATCCAAGACTTTTCCAGAATAGCAAAACCCTTGACTGCATTAACGCATAAAGGGAAGAAATTTGAATGGAATGATGAACAAGAGAAAGCGTTTCAGTTATTGAAGAAAAAGCTAACTACGGCACCTATATTGTCATTGCCTGAAGGGAATGATGATTTTGTGATTTATTGTGACGCATCAAAGCAAGGTCTCGGTTGTGTATTAATGCAACGAACGAAGGTGATTGCTTATGCGTCTAGACAATTGAAGATTCACGAACAAAATTATACGACGCATGATTTGGAATTAGGCACGGTTGTTTTTGCATTAAAGACTTGGAGGCACAACTTATATGGGGTCAAAAGTATTATATATACCGACCACAAAAGTCTTCAACACATATTTAATCAGAAACAACTGAATATGAGGCAGCGTAGGTGGATTGAATTATTGAATGATTACGACTTTGAGATTCGTTACCACCTGGGGAAGGCAAATGTGGTAGCCGATGCCTTGAGCAGGAAGGACAGAGAACCCATTCGAGTAAAATCTATGAATATAATGATTCATAATAACCTTACTACTCAAATAAAGGAGGCGCAACAAGGAGTTTTAAAAGAGGGAAATTTAAAGGATGAAATACCCAAAGGATCGGAGAAGCATCTTAATATTCGGGAAGACGGAACCCGGTATAGGGCTGAAAGGATTTGGGTACCAAAATTTAGAGATATGAGAGAAATGGTACTTAGAGAAGCTCATAAAACCAGATACTCAATACATCCTGGAATGGGGAAGATGTACAAGGATCTCAAGAAACATTTTTGGTGGCCGGGTATGAAAGCCGATGTTGCTAAATACGTAGGAGAATGTTTGACATGTTCTAAGGTCAAAGCTGAGCATCAGAAACTATCAGGTCTACTTCAACAACCCGAAATCCCGGAATGGAAATGGGAAAACATTACCATGGATTTCATCACTAAATTGCCAAGGACTGCAAGTGGTTTTGATACTATTTGGGTAATAGTTGATCGTCTCACCAAATCAGCACACTTCCTGCCAATAAGAGAAGATGACAAGATGGAGAAGTTAGCACGACTGTATTTGAAGGAAGTCGTCTCCAGACATGGAATACCAATCTCTATTATCTCTGATAGGGATGGCAGATTTATTTCAAGATTCTGGCAGACATTACAGCAAGCATTAGGAACTCGTCTAGACATGAGTACTGCCTATCATCCATAAACTGATGGACAGAGCGAAAGGACGATACAAACGCTTGAAGACATGCTACGAGCATGTGTTATTGATTTCGGAAACAGTTGGGATCGACATCTACCGTTAGTAGAATTTTCCTACAACAACATCTACCATTCAAGCATTGAGATGGCGCCGTTTGAAGCACTTTATGGTAGAAAGTGCAGGTCTCCGATTTGTTGGAGTGAAGTGGGGGATAGACAGATTACGGGTCCGGAGATTATACAAGAAACTACCGAGAAGATCATCCAAATTCAACAACGGTTGAAAACCGCCCAAAGTCGACAAAAGAGCTACGCTGACATTAAAAGAAAAGATATAGAATTTGAAATTGGAGAGATGGTCATGCTTAAAGTTGCACCTTGGAAAGGCGCTGTTCGATTTGGTAAACGAGGGAAATTAAATCCAAGGTATATTGGACCATTCAAGATTATTGATCGTGTCGGACCAGTAGCTTACCGACTTGAGTTACCTCCACAACTCGCGGCTGTACATAACACTTTCCACGTCTCGAATTTGAAGAAATGTTTTGCTAAAGAAGATCTCACTATTCCGTTAGATGAAATCCAAATCAACGAAAAACTTCAATTCATCGAAGAACCCGTCGAAATAATGGATCGTGAGGTTAAAAGACTTAAGCAAAACAAGATACTAATTGTTAAGGTTCGATGGAATGCTCGTAGAGGACCCGAGTTCACCTGGGAACGTGAAGATCAGATGAAGAAGAAATACCCGCATCTATTTCCAGAAGATTCGTCAACACCTTCAACAGCTTAAAATTTTGGGACGAAATTTATTTAACGGGTAGGTACTGTAGTGACCCGACTTTTTCCATGTTTATATATATTAATTGAGATTGATATTTACATGATTAAATGTTTCCAACATGTTAAGCAATCAAACTTGTTAAGACTTGATTAATTGAAATATGTTTCATATAGACAATTGACCACCCAAGTTGACCGGTGATTCACGAACGTTAAAACTTGTAAAAACTATATGATGACATATATATGGATATATATATTGTTAACATGATACTATGATAAGTAAACATATCATTAAGTATATTAACAATGAACTACATATATAAAAACAAGACTACTAACTTAATGATTTTTAAACGAGACATATATGTAACGATTATCGTTGTAAAGACATTTAATGTATATATATCATATTAAGAGATATTCATACATGATAATATCATGATAATATAATAATTTAAAATCTCATTTGATATTATAAACATTGGGTTAACAACATTTAACAAGATCGTTAACCTAAAGGTTTCAAAACAACACTTACATGTAACGACTAACGATGACTTAACGACTCAGTTAAAATGTATATACATGTAGTGTTTTAATATGTATTTATACACTTTTGATAGACTTCAATACACTTATCAAAATACTTCTACTTAACAAAAATGCTTACAATTACATCCTCGTTCAGTTTCATCAACAATTCTACTCGTATGCACCCGTATTCGTACTCGTACAATACACAGCTTTTAGATGTATGTACTATTGGTATATACACTCCAATGATCAGCTCTTAGCAGCCCATGTGAGTCACCTAACACATGTGGGAACCATCATTTGGCAACTAGTATGAAATATCTCATAAAATTACAAAAATATGAGTAATCATTCATGACTTATTTACATGAAAACAAAATTACATATCCTTTATATCTAATCCATACAACAACGACCAAAAACACCTACAAACACTTTCATTCTTCAATTTTATTCATCTAATTGATCTCTCTCAAGTTCTAACTTCAAGTTCTAAGTGTTCTTCATAAATTCTACAAGTTCTAGTTACATAAAATCAAGAATACTTTCAAGTTTGCTAGCTCACTTCCAATCTTGTAAGGTGATCATCCAACCTCAAGAAATCTTTGTTTCTTACAGTAGGTTATCATTCTAATACAAGGTAATAATCATATTCAAACTTTGATTCAATTTCTATAACTATAACAATCTTATTTCAAGTGATGATCTTACTTGAACTTGTTTTCGTGTCATGATTCTGCTTCAAGAACTTCGAGCCATCCAAGGATCCGTTGAAGCTAGATCCATTTTTCTCTTTTCCAGTAGGTTTATCCAAGGAACTTAAGGTAGTAATGATGTTCATAACATCATTCGATTCATACATATAAAGCTATCTTATTCGAAGGTTTAAACTTGTAATCACTAGAACATAGTTTAGTTAATTCTAAACTTGTTCGCAAATAAAAGTTAATCCTTCTAACTTGACTTTTAAAATCAACTAAACACTTGTTCTATATCTATATGATATGCTAACTTAATGATTTAAAACCTGGAAACACGAAAAACACCGTAAAACCGGATTTACACCGTCGTAGTAACACCGCGGGCTGTTTTGGGTTAGTTAATTAAAAACTATGATAAACTTTGATTTAAAAGTTGTTATTCTGAGAAAATGATTTTTATTATGAACATGAAACTATATCCAAAACTTATGGTTAAACTCAAAGTGGAAGTATGTTTTCTAAAATGGTCATCTAGACGTCGTTCTTTCGACTGAAATGACTACCTTTACAAAAATGACTTGTAACTTATTTTTCAGACTATAAACCTATACTTTTTCTGTTTAGATTCATAAAATAGAGTTCAATATGAAACCATAGCAATTTGATTCACTCAAAACGGATTTAAAATGAAGAAGTTATGGGTAAAACAAGATTGGATAATTTTTCTCATTTTAGCTACGTGAAAATTGGTAACAAATCTATTCCAACCATAACTTAATCAACTTGTATTGTATATTATGTAATCTTGAGATACCATAGACACGTATACAATGTTTCGACCTATCATGTCGACACATCTATATATATTTCGGAACAACCATAGACACTCTATATGTGAATGTTGGAGTTAGCTATACAGGGTTGAGGTTGATTCCAAAATATATATAGTTTGAGTTGTGATCAATACTGAGATACGTATACACTGGGTCGTGGATTGATTCAAGATAATATTTATCGATTTATTTCTGTACATCTAACTGTGGACAACTAGTTGTAGGTTACTAACGAGGACAGCTGACTTAATAAACTTAAGACATCAAAATATATTAAAAGTGTTGTAAATATATTTTGAACATACTTTGATATATATGTATATATTGTTATAGGTTCGTGAATCAACCAGTGGCCAAGTCTTACTTCCCGACGAAGTAAAAATCTGTGAAAGTGAGTTATAGTCCCACTTTTAAAATCTAATATTTTTGGGATGAGAATACATGCAGGTTTTATAAATGATTTACAAAATAGACACAAGTACGTGAAACTACATTCTATGGTTGAATTATCGAAATCGAATATGCCCCTTTTTATTAAGTCTGGTAATCTAAGAATTAGGGAACAGACACCCTAATTGACGCGAATCCTAAAGATAGATCTATTGGGCCTAACAAACCCCATCCAAAGTACCGGATGCTTTAGTACTTCGAAATTTATATCATATCCGAAGGGTGTCCCGGAATGATGGGGATATTCTTAAATATGCATCTTGTTAATGTCGGTTACCAGGTGTTCACCATATGAATGATTTTTATCTCTATGTATGGGATGTGTATTGAAATATGAAATCTTGTGGTCTATTATTATGATTTGATATATATAGGTTAAACCTATAACTCACCAACATTTTTGTTGACGTTTTAAGCATGTTTAATCTCAGGTGATTATTAAGAGCTTCCGCTGTCGCATACTTAAATAAGGACGAGATTTGGAGTCCATGCTTGTATGATATTGTGTAAAAACCGCATTCAAGAAACTTATTTTGTTGTAACATATTTGTATTGTAAACCATTATGTAATGGTCGTGTGTAAACAGGATTTTTTAGATTATCATTATTTGATAATCTACGTAAAGCTTTTTAAAACCTTTATCTATGAAATAAAGGTTATGGTTTGTTTTAAAAATGAATGCAGTCTTTGAAAAACGTCTCATATAGAGGTCAAAACCTCGCAACGAAATCAATTAATATGGAACGTTTTTAATCAATAAGAACGGGACATTTCAGTTTGTCCCAAATATTTTTCGAAAAGAGGCCTCGAAAGCCTTCAATTTTTCCTTTTTTTGTTTAATTTTAGACGCTCTTTCGTTTCAGATTGTGTTGAAATTCTCAAGATCACCCTAAAACGACCCTAACATAAAGACTCTCGGAAAGTTTATTGTCATTCGAGGTCGTCAGGATGCCGGAAAAAAGTCATTTTACTCATTATTAATGTTTTTTTTAACATTCTCAATATATATTGTATTACTACTTTTGTGTATACATGACTTAGCATGGTATATATAGTTTTAAGGCCTATTATTTCACTCACACTGTGATATTGAAAATATATTTGCAAGATAAGACAATATCTAATGTTGAGATGATCGAATAAAACATGGAGTCAGTTTAACGTAAAAATTAAGTCTCGAATAAAAAACTATCGTGTTGAGCGTATAATCCATGTAAAACATTAAGTCTTAGTAATATTTAATGAAATTGACATATAGTTTGTTACTCTGTATTTGTTAATTATTATTCATTTTTTTATATTTGTACTCAGGGGTGAAACTACATAGGGGGCAAGGGGGCCGCCCGCCCCCAGTGGATTTTTTTCAGTGTAAAAATTTTGAGTTTTTCGACTTTGCCCCTGGTGGATTTTTTTTTTTTTCTTTTGCCCCAAAACTTACATATTTTGCCCCAAACCTACATATTTTGCCCCAAAACCTTCAAATTTTACCAAAAATTCTCTAACTTTTACCTCAAAACCTTCAAAATTTGCCCAAAAACCTTCATAATTTGCCTAAAATCCTCAATTTTTTGCCCCAAAATCTTCATATTTTGTCCAAAAAAATTGCTACGGTTTTGCCTTCGGTGAAAAAAATCCTAGTCCCGCCACTATTTGTACTTACACTCTTTAACTTAAATAATACTATAATTTTAAATAAATCATAACTAATTATTTAATCATTTTTACTGGACGTGCATCGCACGAGCTTAATGATATAATAAATGCAATTTATTATATATATATATATATATATATATATATATATATATATATATATATATATATATATATATATATACACACTAAAAGAGGTGGGGTTTGGTGTCGTTCCCACAAAAAACAATGTCATTCAACCCCATGCATTCACATTGCAATTTTCACTTATGGCCATTTAACTATGCTCAATCAATAAATTTTGTAGGGACTAAAACTGTAAATTTCAGGGGTATAAAGCGTAACTTTAATATTAACTCCCACCACGATTTTTAATCGGTCTTATCTTCATGTACACCAGGCGTTAGCGTCCATCGACACCACCATTAAACTCAAAATAATTTTACGGACAAAATGAAACTAGCTGCGTTGAAAACATATTTTTTTAAAAACCTAAACACAACGACATACAAAACGGGGCTTACAACATGATCTGTTTTTCCGTCTGTAAACACTAACGCTACGCTAAATAAAAATATTCAAGCCGAAAAACCCGCCGCAACGCGCGATCCGATCCGGTACTAGTTATAACTAATTGTTACGTGATTTTTCAATGGTCGTGCATCGCACGGGTCCAATTCTATTCTACTTACTCCATTATATTACAACCCGCATGTATACATAATTAAAAGAATATACGAAATATGAGATTTTTGAGTAGGATTTGGACCAGGTCTATTGGCCTAGAGCAGTGTTTGTGGATAGCAAAATTTTATAAGGTTTCGAGTTTGAGAACACATTTAGATGCAAACCTGAATACCCCAGCCCATATACAATATCTATTGTTAAAGTTTAAACGTGTCTGATATACACACTCATGTCTTTTTTTAGGGTATTTGAGTTGGGGTATTCAGGTTTGCATCTAAATGTGTTCTGAAACCGAAAACCTTAAAAAAATTTACCATCCACAAACACTGCCCTAGGCCAATAGACTTGGTCCAAATCCTACTCAAAATCTCATATTTCGCATTTTCTTTTAATTATGTATACATGCGGAATATAATATAATGGAGTAAGTAGAATAGAATTGGAATTGAAATAAAATAAAATAAAATAAAATAATAGAGTAGGAGTAGTTTTTATTAAAGAAACAAGACTTTCGAGGTCAATATATATCTCAAAATCCTTGTTTACACATACGCTCTCTTCTTGCATGAAAAGAACAAGAACCGTTAGCGAATTAACAAAATCAATCAATGATCATTGGCATTAAAATCCGATCGGTTCAAATCAAGTAAGTAGTCCCTCCCTACACTTTTCCGATTACAATCATACAAAAGAAACTCGTACTGATTTACGTTTTTACGGTTTCGTAATTATGTTTGATTGATTTATTTTCTTAATATCGTGATCTTGTTATATTATTATTTTTATAATAATTATAATTATAATATAATTATAATAGAAAATGATTATTATTATTATTATCTGTATCTGTATATCTGAAGTTGCATGCCTCGAAAGGTAGGAGTTCGACTAATGTTAGCTACATATTAAAAACACAATTTCATCTCTGCCATGAAGTATCCACTAATAGCACATTTCTCATATCGTTTGGTGTAAAGGGGAGGAGGTTTACTTGGCTGTGCCCTTGGATTAGTTTCAAGGTTTCCTCTCGGACAGCGATGAGGGTATAGTTATTATCGCTGCATCGGCATAGTCGAAACGGGAGATGATCGCAACGGGTGGTTTAGTCCCCCTCCCGATCGCTGTTAAAAAAAAAGTATCATAATTTTTATATTCCAGGTTAAGAGTTACTTCACAATTTTCATATTGCAGGTTTAGAAATTGATTTATGAAATTGACGATGGATACGAGTAATTGGAGGACTCAATTGGCACCTGATATGCGGCAAAAGATTATTAACAAAATGTATGTATTTTTATATACACTCGAGTTATCGTATTTACTTCATATAATCTTTATGGTTTAGGTATTTGAGATAGCATGTATTAAAGTGATTGTTTTAACCTTGTTTTTGCAGTTGTGTTCGAGCTATATGGTACATATTGCATATTTGAGTATTTCTTTATAACATGTATTACATGGGATTGCAAATAAAATAGATAAAATAATGGAAATAACAAAGTGTTAGTGCATATTTTGTAATCCCTAGTTCCGTGAACTTTAACGTTTTATTCGATCATGTTGTAACCTGTAATATTGTTAAACGTTGATTGTCGATGTGTTATTTTATATTTGTAAACGTTTAAATATAATTCGTAATATTACTCGACAGTCGGCCGACTGACATGGTCAGTCGACCGACTGTCATCCACTGTCGACCGACAAAGGAACTGAGGTATTTAAGCCTAATTAATCTTCATTAATTTGGTTAACAACTCTGCACATTACAAACACACGAAAACAGTTCTAGGTCGAGTCTCTCTCAATCTTCATGTCCAAATACCACAGAATGTCAGTCTAGGCTTCGTGTTTATCAAGATCTAATCTTGGTTTGACTTGTACGAACCCGAAAACCCATAGATATTCGTTTAAGCTCTTTCTAGTGTTATTCCGCCTCTAGATCGTGTTAGGTTGATTCTAAGATCCTCTCTCAGCGTCTACAAAGTGGTATCAGAGCGTTGGTTTGCTGAATCAATTGTTTTAAACGAGTTCTTGGTATATTTTTGGGTCAAAAAATTGGTTTTGGATTGAATTTTGTATACTTTTACGTTAAACCTTTGGTTTTAATTGCTTTAGAGTGTTTACAGAAGTCATTCTAAGTTGCTTAAGGTGTTGGTCAGTAGTTTTAGTTCGAAAATTGAGCTTGAAATCGTTTAGAAGTCAAAAACCTGATTTTTTTTATTTTTTTGGGATTCTAACTCTGAAAGAAAGTACAGTCGACCGACTTAGGAGACAATCGACCGATTTTCGTGTATTTCGACCGATTGTCATTAGTTCGACCGATTGTCTTTAAACCGACCGACATATGCTAAACCGACCGACTTAAGTTGTAAACCGACCGACTTAAGTACTAAACCGACCGATTGAAGGAACATCGACCGATTGAAAAAAGTACTACCATTTGACTAAATGTAAACAGAACTTCGACCAATTAACCATTGACAGTCGACCGACTGTAGCTGTTCATCGACCGACTGTCACCAACAGTCGACCGACTTAGGATCAGATTCAACCTTAATTAAATTTTAAAATGTCTGATCAGGCAATGGCAATTACTTCCGGCGTTCAAAACATTTTACTATCTGATAGTGAATCAGGCAGTGCCAATCGTGCTCCTAGACTTGATAATACAAACGATTACATTAGATGGAGGGCTAGGTTCATGAATTACATTAGAGGCCTTGATCCTAGAATGTGGGATTTGATACAACATGAATATAAAGAGCTTTTAGGTACTGATGGTAATAGTAAAAAGTATGAAGATTATAGCGTGACAGAAAAAGAAACATATGCCTTAGAATGTAGATGTTATGCTCAATTGACCCAGGGTTTAGACGGTGATATTTATCATCAATATCAAATGCACTTAACTTCATATTCTCAAGGAAATAAGGCGTATCGTGAAAAGAAAGCTAAAGTAATCAAAAGTGAATGGAAAAGGTTTGCTGCTCTAAGTCATGAAACGTTAGAAGAGACAATCATTCGTTATCGTCATCTTGTCTCTGAATTGGGTAACTTAGGTGTAGAAGTTACAGAACAGAAAGCTATCAAACAATTAACAGATGGTTTACCACACAAGTGGGATGCGTTTATTGAACAGATAGAAGACAGAGCTTCGTCTGCTGGTGAATCACTGACCCTAGATAAATTCACATCAAAATTGATGGTAAAGGACTTGGATATGGAAACCAAGAAGAAACGTCTTGAGGGTCAGCAGAGTCCTATAATTTACAAAGCTGGTACTTCTGGATTGAGCAATGTTCATGCTCCCTTACAAACAGCGTTTGTTTCTAATGATAGTGCTGTAAATAGATCACAACCTGCTCAAAATGTGATGTTTCCAACCCAAGTAAATAAGCCTAGTAGTACAAATCAGTCCACCATTAGACAGGAGCCAAAAACTGTAGTTCTCAACACTGAGAATTTAAGAACTAGGCCCCTTTCAGTTGTAGAGGAAGATATGGCTTTAGTTGCTTTGGTAGTTAATTCTTATAATGAAATGGTTGGTGGTCAAATTGGTAATGCTCATTTAGAAGCAGAAGATTATGAGCAGATTGATGAGGATGAACTTGAAAAGATGGATATCCTCTGGGCTATGGGTAGTGTGATTAGACGAGCGAAGAAATTTCTGAAAAGGACAGGTCAACAGAGCTTAGGTGTTACTAGAGATACTAAGTTAGGTTTTGATATGTCAAAAGTGAGATGTTTTAATTGCAATGAGTTAGGACACTTCAAAAGAACATGTACCAGGCCACAGAAAACTGGTTTTCACAACCCATTTCACAATCAGTATAATAAGACAAAGGTTAATGTGCCAGTTGAAACAACGAGCAGTGATACTATCAGAAATGATAAAGCAAAAGGCTTAATTGCAACATATTCAGATGAAGGTTGTGATTGGACAGTATTTGCTGATGATGAAAATCATGCTAACGTTGTTAGAATGCCTAAGACCGAAGAAGAAACTGAAAGTGAGAAACAAGAGAGAGAGAAAGCTGGTTGTGTTGGTACTGCGAATGAATGCATGTGTTACATCTGCAATATGGAAGCAAGAATTGAGCGAACTTATGCAATGATCAGATATGTTAGAAGAGGTGTTCTTAACAAGAGAGTGTATGAGAATTTCAAGTACGCAATGCACAATGATGGCGATGTATGGAAGGATTACAGTAGTTCGTCTTCATCAGATGGAGAAACTATTGTAGTAGATGATGTCAAGACTTCAGTTGAGTTGAATAATTCTGACTGCTCCAGTTCTAGTTCAGAATCTGAACCTGAATCAGAGACTGAAGAAAAGGAATATGCGTTCATGGCAAACACATCAAGTGACTCTAAGGTACAAACTGAATTTCCTTTGGTATGTAACAATTGTGCTGATCATAAGTTAGAAATTGCTAAACTTGAATCCATAGTTTCTAAACTGAATGATATCCCCTTAGGATGTATCTACTGTCCTGAAGTAAAACAGGAACTTAGGATTGTTAAAGCAGCTTATCTTGAGGTAAAAGGCCTATATGAGACTAATTTAACTCAGTTTAACAATAAAAAGGAATTCAGGGAGACAATCAAAACTCTAGAAAATCAAGTTCATGATTTAAGAGCTACAATTTCAGGTGACCAAAAGGCCATAATGATGTACTTAAATCAACTTGAATGTGCTAAGAGAGAAAAGGAAGAGTTTAAGATTAAGTATGAGTCAGAAAAGGCTAGAAATGACACTTGGCAGCGAATGTCATATGTCATTGACTATACTTTCTATAACAAGAATGATGGTAAAAAGGGTTTAGGTTATAAAGAGTGTCCTCCTCCTCTTAGGAATGAGTACATTAATAAACCTTCTGGTTCTTGCCTTAGTGAAATCCTAAGTGTTAAGCCTGTAGAGAATGAAAAATCAGACAGCACTAAGCCGGTTGCTGAAGACTTAGCTGAGGACAGTAAATCTGATTCAGAGTATGAAAAAGTTTCAGAGTTTGTGACACCAAAATCCAAACCAATTACTATCCTGAAAAATCCATTGAATGCTAGTAAGGCTAGTGAAAGCGGACAACCCACACCTAGAAAACAAGTAAACTCTAGGAACGCTAATGGAAAGAAAATATTTCAGACACCTGTCAAGTATCAGCAGGGACTCAACCTAGATAAAGAATATGTTCTTACACAAGCACCTGAAGAACTATTTAATAAAAGGAGCCCTAATACTAACAATGTGCCTAAATATGTGCATCCTAACCGTCGACCAGGCTTGAAACATCATGTTGAGAAGCCTATGTCACCCATGAAACAGTCTTTTCCCAATAAGCATCTGAGTTCAAAAACACGTACAAAAGAAACTCAAAACTGTAATAAATGTGGGAAAAAGGGTCATTGTGCTGTTAACTGTCAACAGCGTTGGAAAACACCAAAAAGAAAATCTGACACTGAAACGAAAACTACACACTATGCTTCTAGTTCCAGTTCCATAGGTACTTCAAGTAATAGTTCAAAAGGTTTTTATAAACCAAAGTCAAATTCTATTGCTAATTCATCCACAAGGGTACAGTCAGGTGTGAATAAAGTTTTTCAAATGAATGCCTATTATGAGAAATCTGTTGGTAAACGTACCGTTTGGAAGCCTAAAACCGAGACAAATGTTGTTGACAAGTCCAATGATCCATCAGGATCAAAGGGTCAATGGATGGATGTGCAAGTTATTGGTGTCGATGGGAAACCCACTGCCATTCGGGCATGGGTGTCCATCACAAACTAACTTCTTTTCTTGTTGTGCAGGTCACCTACGATCCGAGTAGAAATACCTGGATTGTTGATAGTGGGGCGTCCCGGCACATGACAGGAAACATGTCCTTACTTTCTAATGTCAAATCAGTAAATGGAGGATCTGTTTCTTTTGCAGGAGATGAAGGAGGTTTTATTACAGCTCAGGGTGTGATTGCTAATGCTAATGTTAGTTTTGATAAAGTGAATTTTGTGAAGCAGATGTCAAATAATCTACTGTCAGTTTCGCAAGTAGCAGATAAAAAGCATAAGGTTGCTTTTGATGATCAAAGATGCTACATTTTGAAGAAAGAGTATGTAATACAGGAAGAGATGATTCTTATGACAGCTCCCAGAAATAAAGATTTGTATATTTTGGATATGTCAACAGCCCATGTTAAAGCTGCAACAGGTCTTCAAGCTTTCATATCCAAAGCTACAGAACAAGAATCAATTTCATGGCACAAGCGTATGGGTCATTTGAGCTTGAGAAAGATGAACAATCTTGTTCATAATAATCTGATTGAGGGAGTAAATGTTAAGAGTTTTCAAATTCCTGAAGGATGTCTTCCGTGTAAGAAAGGCAAATAGACTAAAAAGTCACATGCAACAAAGAAACATCATTCAATTGTTGTTCCTCTAGAGTTGTTACATATGGATCTTTTTGGTCCGATTAATTGAACAAGCATCTCTGGAGATTCATATTGTTTAGTAGTGACTGATGAATACTCACGATACTCTTGGGTAGTGATGTTAAAGAAGAAGTCTGACACATTTGAAAATATAAAGTTGTTGTTTTTGAAGCTGGAATCTTTGTACAAGTTAAAGGTTAGGAAGACTCGAACAGATAATGGTACTGAATTTAAGAATCAGCAGATGGAGAGTTTCTGAAACGAGAAAGGCATTAAACAACAGTTCAGTCCAGCTTATACTCCGCAATCAAATGGTGTTGCTGAAAGACGTAACAGAACGTTAATTGAAACTGCGAGAACTATGTTAGCCGATTCAAGTTTACCGGTTAACTTCTGGAGTGAAGCTGTGGCTACAGCATGTTATACAATGAACCGATTGTTAGTAGTCAAGAGACATGAAAAGACTTGCTATGAATTGCTACATAAAAGGAAGCCTAACATTAAATATTTCGAACCCTTTGGTGCACCGTGTTCAATCATGATACGAGATACTGGAGGAAAATTTAATCCTAAGGCTGTTCCTGGTATATTTCTTGGTTATGGGAATCCAAACAAAAGAGTTTTCAACACTGTATCTAAACGTGTTGAAGAACATTTCGAAGTAGATGTTCAAAGAAATGCTGCTATTCCTGCTGGGAAAGGTTTTTCATGGCAGTTTGATTATGAAGATTTGTTTGATTCTTTCGGTCTTCCGTCTGTTGCTACTGATGATGAAGTTATTGCAAGATTACTGAATGAAATCCAGACGTCTCCATCACAAATGGTTCCGAAATCTCAAACGGCACCACAACATCACCCAGTGCCGCAACAACAACATGTTCAAGATGATGAAGAATCGGGTGATTATCAAGATGATCCATCTTATGATGGATCTGATTCTGAAGAGGAGTCACAACCTATAGACAGTGGCGAAAGTTTTCATAATCTGCCACAAATTGTAGAAGTTCAGGAAGAACAACCAGAACCTGAAGGTGTTCGTAGATCATCACGAACAGTTGTCCTACCTCGACACTTAGATGATTTTATTGTTGATTCGAAAGGAGTTTCTGGAGCACCATCAAATGATGCCTCAACGTCTGAAAATCAGAAAGCTTCAACTGAGAATGTTATGCAAGCTTTCTATTCTTCACTAAATAGGTCAGGCAAACTCTTCTTACATGCATATTCATGCTTTGTGTGTCAAATTGAACCAAATTCTGTTGAGGAAGCTCTTCTTTATGATGATTGGGTAAATGCCATGCAAGAAGAGCTTTTGCAATTCAAGCATTTAGGAGTATGGAAACTAGTGACTCCGCCTCATGGTTGCAAACCTTATGGGCTTCGATGGGTATGGAAGAATAAAAAAGACGAGCAAGGTATTGTAATTCGAAATAAAGCTAGACTGGTTGTGAAGGGATATCAACAGATCCCTGATATAGATTATGATGAAGTATTTGCACCAGTGGCTAGACTTGAGGCAATTCGAATATTTTTGGCATTCGCATCTTTTAAAGGCTTCAAGGTCTATCAAATGGATGTCAAAAGCGCCTTTTTGTACGGGACTCTCAATGAGACCGTGTTTGTTAAGCAACCACCGGGTTTTACAGATCCACACTCTCCAGAAAAGGTATATCGTCTAGAAAAAGCACTGTATGGGCTTCATCAAGCTCCAAGAGCGTGGTATGGTACGTTGTCCAACTATATGATTGATAATGGTTTCAGAAGAGGTGTCATCGATCAGACACTTTTCATCAAAGAAAAGGGCAAGCATATAATGCTAGTACAGGTGTACGTGGATGATATTATCTTTGGATCTACAGATAAGACGATGGTGGATGATTTTGAGGAGGTAATGCAGAAACGGTTCAAGATGAGTTCAATGGGAACTATCAAATTCTTCCTTGGTATTCAGGTTGTATGTGACGACCCGGAAATTTCCGACCAAATTTAAACTTAACCTTTATATGTTTCAGACACGATAAGCAGAATTTGTAATGTTGAATCTCAAAAAGTTTGGAACTACATTCATGTAATCAATTACCCTTTGACCGTGTTCAACGATTCACGAACAATTATGTGCATATAGATATGTATATATAATATATAATATTAACTGAAAACATTAACAAAGTATTAGATATATGATACTTTACATGAACGTATTTGTTTCGATATATTTATCAACAGAATTAAGAGATAATATCAAATGATTGAATTATCAGATACATTATGATATGATTACGGGCCTATGTTATGAGGTCCACTGTAATTTAAGAAATCTATTCTTTTTAACAACATTCAAAAAATGGTAAAGTGATTTATAAGTAAGAACAAATGTGTCAATTAATGGGAACTAGACAAGGGTTAGTGGAAATTCCTGTTTAATTTCCAAGGCATGTTTTATAATATTTTCCTCATGACCTTGATAAGATAACTATGTTAACTTTCATTTTATTTAATATGAAAATAAGAACGTGGAGTGTAAATAACTTAGATGTTGAATATCAACAAGTTAAGTAACTCGACATTTTTCATTAAGATAATTTCATACGTTTATTTAACCCTTGGACTTTATCCCATGCTTCACCAACAGACTATAATTTAAAAACTTGAAACCTATTATGAATATATATAATTCTACTTTTCTAAAATGTTTTATGATATAACGATTTCTATTATTTTAACCTTTTAACAAAATGATTCTTAAATATATTTATTTTTGGAAAACAAAATTATCATATTTATTTGATTTAGTTTCAAAAGTAAAAAAAAAAACGTTTTTAGTTTAAAAAGAACTTTATTATTAAAACGTATATATCTTTTATAAATATCTAGAACCACTTTTGACAACTCATTACTTAACCAGTATGATAAAGATAACGATATTTATATTTTATTTTATTAAATATATATAACGATTTAAATTAATATTATATATATTTATACGCGTATTATACGTACATAGTTTTATACTATTACTATACTTTAACTTTACCTTTACTTTACTTTTACTTTACTTTAACTTTAATAATTCATACTTTAATAATTCACTTTAATAATTCATACTTTAATAATTCACTTTAATAATTCACTTTAATAATTCATACTTTAATAATTCACTTTAATAATTCATACTTTAATAATTCACTTTAATAATTCATACTTTAATAATTCAAAAATCTATTATAAATAGAATTCAATAGGTTTCATTATTTAATAGAAACTTAAAAATATATTTCTCTAAACTCTCTCAATCGAATTACATATATATATTTACTTAGTATTATTTCAAGATATTATTAGTATACATAAAATACTACGACGGAGTTATATTCAGACGATTTCAAAATAAGTTTTCAAACGAGATAGAGCTAAGGAAATTATGGGTTATAGCTATGGAGGTTATGGGTATTGATCGAGGGTATTGCTCGTGGGGTCAACCTAACGTTTATCATTTTCGTTGCGTCTACGTACTTTCCTGTAATATTGAATCACAATATTGATACGTTCGTGAATCTGAGACAAACCCTGCTCTTGTTCATTGTTGTCATATACATAATTGCTATGAAATACAGTATTGTGAGTTTCATTTGCTCCCTTTTATATATATTTTTGGGACTGAGAATACATGCGCTGTTTTTATAAATGCTTTACGAAATAGGCACAAGTACTAAAACTAATTCTACGTGGGTTTAAACCAGAAATATACCCTTAGCTTGGTAACATTAAACTACTTGTCTATGTACGGTAGGCGCGAATCCTAAAGATAGATCTATTGGGCCTGACAAACCCCATCCTGACTATGGGATGCTTTAGTACTTCGAGGTTATTTTAAACACACCTGATCTGGTGTACTTTAGAGGGTAAAACATGAACGTTAAGGCTTGTTACCGGGTGCCTACAACTTATAGAATACTTTTATACACTTGCGAGTGTACATATATTTATAAACGGAAATCTTGTAGTCTATTAATATATTGAAATGATTGTTATGATAAACCTATGAACTCACCAACCTTTTGGTTGACACTTTAAAGCATGTTTATTCTCAGGTATTAAAGAAATCTTCCGCTGTGCATTAGCTCATTTTAAGGATATTACTTGGAGTCATTCATGGCATATTTTGAAAGACATTGCATTCGAGTCATTGAGTTCATCAAGATTATTATTAAGCCAATTATAGTTGGATGTATTATGAAATAGTGTGCATGCCGTCAACTTTTGTTGTAAAGAAAGTTTGTCTTTTAAAAAAGAATGCAATGTTTGTAAAATGTATCATATAGAGGTCAAATACCTCGCGATGTAATCAACTATTGTGAATCGTTTATAATGTATATGAACGAGTCCTTTCAGTTGGTATCAGAGCGGTGGTCTTAGCGAACCAGGTCTTGCATTAGTGTGTCTAACTGATAGTTGTTAAGATGCATTAGTGAGTCTGGACTTCGACCGTGTCTGCATGTCAAAAGTTTTGCTTATCATTTTTAGTTGGAAATCATCTACTTACCATCCTTAGGAAATTACCTGCTTATAATTCTTAAGTCTAGACGCGTTTTCCTACATTTATTGCATAATAGTGTATAGACGAATTCTTATCTTAGCATATCTGTTACTGTGAACTTTGACTGAAATCTTTCAAAGATTCCTCCGTAATTTATGGGATTTTGGTATTATATATACATATGTAAATTATGTATTGAAGAATACCAAATCTAAATTCTACAATCTATTTCATACCAAAAATTCTTTCCCTGATCATACAAGATGGATCCCTCAACCAGTTCGAGTTCCTCGGATTCCGACAGCTATGCCGATATGGATTTCCACATGAGCTCCGAAAGCAGCGTGACCGGAATGGATCAAACAATTAGCCATCATCTATTCTGGATGAATTGGGGATGGGTTCGTAATCTACTTAACCATTGGAGACAAGAAGAAGGTGATCCCTTTCATCCATCACATTGCCCTCTTGGCAATGAACCTGAAGCACTTACCGGCGAACCTGTCCGAAACACCATTTTCTCTCTCATTTCCAGAGTATCTCGTCATGATTATATACTACACCAAATTCTAGATCTTATTTATCCGCTCGTCCGAACCGACAATCACCCCGGTGTAATAGAAGAAGTCAACGAGTTTCGCGCTCTGGTAGTGGCTTTGGAGAATATGGTGCAAAGGTTACAAACACCAGCAGCAGCACCAGCAGCATAACCAGTACCGCCATCAACAACATCAACAGTACCATTACCACCACCAACAACAACCGCATTGCAAACCTCAACTTCACAATCTGTCCCACGAGCATCGACATCATACGCTATGTAGATACCAAGGAATACCACAACGATGAAGTATTGATTCATAACTTCATTGGGGAAACATTCTATGGCGATTATGTAATTTCTAAAGTTTAGAAATTATCTATCCTAGCCTTAACCATAAATCAAATGAGTTTAATTTAATATTAACTCATTAAATCTATATTACATCTGAAGAAATATACACATATATATTTCCATAAAGACTGTCATAAAATTCTTTTGTACAAAATATTAATTGTGAAATTTTTTTTTAACGGGTAGGTAATACCCGAGAGATATATAAATTCACAATTAATATGTTACATTCTTCGAATCTGATTCAGCAAATCATCCATTATACTCCCTACTTTCACAACAATATACATTCTTTTATAGAAATCAAAACAACCATACTCATTCAAAATCTAATTACATATTCTGATTTTGAAATCTCAGAATTCGATTCAAGATATAACAGAAATCATCACTCTTAGATTCCTACATCTTTCAAAACTATATTTTAACTTCAAAACTGTCCTAGAACCTCATTTCTATTCATGGAACTCACAAAAATATGTGTATCATTCAAAATCTTAGAACATCATATGTATATTAACAATTACAATATGTGTTCAAACACTTCAAAATTACTAAAGACATGCGAGATGATGATCCAACCACATATTACCCACTGTCATGCACCTGAAAAGCTCTCGAAACCAAAGTTATAGTTTAACACGTATCCGTGTCAAATCCTTTGATATTTATTACCAAATATAATTTTTCAATCTCTTTCCAAAATAGACAGTTTTGTCACAGCTCCAGCAAATCACCTTCATTTGTTTATACGAATAAACCTTATTATAACAATTACCCCTTCATCATTGTTACCGGGGAACCTTTCATATCTCGCCACATTAGCAGTAAACTTATCAACAACTTCATTAACCTTCGACTTAAGCCTCTTCGAAAAGCCACTATACTTATTCATTAAAACCCCATCATGTACTCACCTACATCCTGTAACAATAATTGTCACACCAACTACTGGGAATTAGCAATCAGTGTTTTGAATTTCGCGACAATTTTACGTCAAAAGTTATATGTATACATATAACGTCTATCTCCTAGACTTACATACTTCGAATGTGAATTTTCTGAAAAACATCTCAAACTATGAACTAGTTCTCTGAAATTGAAAAAATGCTGATGAAGCAGCAAAAACTGTAAACGAATTTAACAATCAAAAGTTTGATGATAAAGAATAGTATGGTGGTAAAACTGAGAAAAAGAGAAGGTTTGAAACTGGAAAACGGATTAAGCAGACCATGAAGGAGGCTATGGACAAATCACAAAGACTAAACCTGCCTTCAAAGGATCCAAATGATTCAGTGTCTACTGAAATCGTTAGCAAACACCTTACTTCTTATTCTATACCTTCACAGACAATTGTTAGCAAACACCTTACTTCTTATTTCTAACCTTCAGAGACAAATCTTCTTCATCATCCATCTATGTTAAGAATTCTAAGATATTATCGTATCTTTTATTATAAATATCTTCGATATTCCTGAAGATATTTTCACAACTATTCTTATCCGAAATCTTTTATCTCTTCGCAATATCTACGTTACAACATAAAAAGAAACTATGTTAGTTTCTAAATTCTGAAGAAAAAAAATTCGAATTTAAAATAGGAATGTTTTTGAAGTAGTGTTGGGAACTGAAGCATGAGTTAGTATAATATAATGACACTTGATCAACATGATTATATTACAGTAAGTCATGCTGAGTTTTTAATGGAACGTGATGATTCACAGAACATACCGTCATCATGTACTATATACACGACTCTTACATTCTACCCAATTTCCAAACATATTAAGAACATATCATCTTGATAGCTCTATATTTTCGGATATTCTGGTAATTTGCCAAATCAAGATCGTGCCATTACGATTTTATTCTTGGAACATTAACTATGTTCATCCAAAAATTCATATCTACGAATTCTGGACCATTATCCGCTTGAATTAAGGTCGACGAAAGGATGAAGCTCCGAAATATAATGGAGAATATAAAGCCCGATAACAACCCCGAAATTACAAACCGTGTATATCAATGCGTATAGCAATATAAAGACACGGGAGAATGAAAAACATAATAAACCCAAGGTAATGGTAGAAGAAAATAACTTCCTCCGGTGGTAGATGAAAAAGAAGAATGACAGATATGAAAGTTAAGAGTATATCAAGAATCAATACTGGATGAAGCATATTAATGAATGCTTTAAAGTATGAATTGGGGAGAAAGACTAGAAGGTGTGAGCTGTGGAAATAAAGAAACGAAGGGGGTGGATTTATAGTAAAATATCAGACAGAGAAATCGAGACAGATTATCGCATTTAATCAAAGAAGATCCTGATTTCCTTAATCGCCGAAGAACCAAATCTTATTGCAAAGATTTTATTTAAATCCCATGAATTCCAGTAATCAATCATAACTACGTCATCGGTTAAAACGAATATACGTTTACTCATTTCACTCTCTTGCGATAGCTTCACTTATACTCTTCGCGTAATCAAATTGTTTTATCTATATTACTCAATGATGATAAAACTCTATTTATCAACTCATATTCGTCATGAAAACATTTTTATAGTTAGACATGACGACCTCGATCAAATTTCGGGACGAAATTTCTTTAACGGGTAGGTACTGTGACAACCCGGAAATTTCCGACCAAATTTAAACTTAACCTTTATATGTTTCAGACACGATAAGAAGAATTTGTAATGTTGAATCTCAAAAAGTTTGGAACTACATTCATGTAATCAATTACCCTTTGACCGTGTTCAACGATTCACGAACAATTATGTGTATATAGATATGTATATATAATATATAATATTAACTGAAAACATTAACAAAGTATTAGATATATGATACTTTACATGAACGTATTTGTTTCGATATATTTATCAACAGAATTAAGAGATAATATCAAATGATTGAATTATCAGATACATTATGATATGATTACGGGCCTATGTTATGAGGTCCACTGTGATTTAAGAAATCTATTCTTTTTAACAACATTCAGAAAATGGTAAAGTGATTTATAAGTAAGAACAAATGTGTCAATTAATGGGAACTAGACAAGGGTTAGTGGAAATTCCTGTTTAATTTCCAAGGCATGTTTTATAATATTTTCCTCATGACCTTGATAAGATAACTATGTTAACTTTCATTTTATTTAATATGAAAATGAGAACGTGGAGTGTAAATAACTTAGATGTTGAATATCAACAAGTTAAGTAACTCGACATTTTTCATTAAGATAATTTCATACGTTTATTTAACCTTTGGACTTTATCCCATGCTTCACCAACAGACTATAATTTAAAAACTTGAAACCTATTATGAATATATATAATTCTACATTTCTAAAATGTTTTATGATATAACGATTTCTATTATTTTAACCTTTTAACAAAATGATTCTTAAATATATTTAGTTTTGGAAAACAAAATTATCATATTTATTTGATTTAGTTTCAAAAGTAAAAAAAAAAACGTTTTTAGTTTAAAAAGAACTTTATTATTAAAACGTATATATCTTTTATAAATATCTAGAACCACTTTTGACAACTCATTACTTAACCAGTATGATAAAGATAACGATATTTATATTTTATTTTATTAAATATATATAACGATTTAAATTAATATTATATATATTTATACGCGTATTATACGTACATAGTTTTATACTATTACTATACTTTAACTTTACCTTTACTTTACTTTTACTTTACTTTAACTTTAATAATTCATACTTTAATAATTCACTTTAATAATTCATACTTTAATAATTCACTTTAATAATTCACTTTAATAATTCATACTTTAATAATTCACTTTAATAATTCATACTTTAATAATTCACTTTAATAATTCATACTTTAATAATTCACTTTAATAATTCAAAAATCTATTATAAATAGAATTCAATAGGTTTTATTATTTAATAGAAACTTAAAAATATATTTCTCTAAACTCTCTCAATCGAATTACATATATATATTTACTTAGTATTATTTCAAGATATTATTAGTATACATAAAATACTACGATGGAGTTATATTCAGACGATTTCAAAATAAGTTTTCAAACGGGATAGAGCTAAGGAAATTATGGGTTATATGTAGTGACCCGGAAATTTCCGATCAAATTTAAACTTTAATCTTTATATGTATCCGACACGATAAGCAAAATCTGTAATGTTGAGTCTCGAAAAGTTTGAAAACTATATTCATATAATCAATTACCCTTTGACCATGTCTGACGATTCACGAACAAAAATGTGTAAATAGAAATGTATGTGTATGTACATATGTGTATTTTTTTTAAGCTAAGAAATATTGATAAAACATTTAAGAGCTTGGTGATACAAAAATAGATTATGAGATTATTATGTGACTTGAAAGCATTGAACGAATTAGTTGATATGAATATAAGCTACGAGATCTATTTTATGAACATAGAAATGCTATCACAGTAGTTAGTGAATAATACTTTACTTGAACGTATTTGTTCGATGTAAGTTTATCAATGAGATTAAAAGATAATATCAAGTGATTGATTTATCAGGTACATTGAATTATAATTACGAGTCTTTGTTATGAGGTCCACTTGAATTAGAAAACTCTTACTTTTAACGGTATTCGGAATATTTAGTAAAGTGATTCCATGTAAGAATAAAAGTGTTATTATTGAGGATTAGACAGAGGTTAGCGGAGAGTCTCGTTTAATTATCAAAAGCGTACCTTGCAATGATTGACTTGTGTCACTTGGTAGGTTAATTATTTAGTTTTCTTAATATTGAAGACGTTTTACGATATAGATGAAACCTTTTAAAGAATGATTTTGAATATAACTAATTCTGGAAAACTAAATTATATTTATTCAATTTAGTACAAACACATTTTTTTCGATATAATAGAATTTGATTATAAAATATTTTTATGGATTTTCAATGATATAAAAATAAAAATAAATATAAAATAAAGATTTCTAATGAGCACCAAAAGACTACAACATTTCATCACAAGATTGAAAGTTAAAATGTTGGAAATCACTAAACCTGCGCACTTGCACGAGAAAAATCATAACTAAATCATACTGACTCGAAAAAGGGTGATTCCGGTGTCCAAACGACCGTAACTCAAAAATCTACAACTTTCATGAAGACACCATACACGAATCGTGTACCTATCTACACGAAACGTGTAATCTTGTGCCGACATATTTTGGTGGCGGCTCACTATGCAACATGTTTTTAATTTTTATTAATATTATATTATATTATTATATTATTTATAAATCTATATATATAGGATCGATCATAATTGTTTTCTAACTATCTATCTCTCACACTCTCTCTATAATTATATTTATTATTATTATTGTTAGTGTTATTATTATTATTATTATTATTAGTATTATTATACATAAAATACTACGACGAGGTCATGGGCGAGTTATTTCAAAACGGGTTTTATGAGCGGGATAGAGCTAAGGAAATTATGAGTTATGGTTATGGAGGTGATGGGTATTGTTCATGGGTATGCTTGTGAGGTTAAACTAGTGTTTGTCACCTCCATTGCGTCTACGTACCTTTCCTACAATATTGAACCTCAATATTGATACGTGAGTACTCCTAATTTAATTTTTACATACTAATAGTGTATCCCTGACTAGTGCTCGAGAAAATAGGATTATGCATGCTTGTAAATTTGATAGTGCCCTTAGATAGGTTATGCCGAATCTTAAAGGTTGTTATATTATAGTTGAAGGAAGATATAAGATTTGCATGTCCTTAAAAAGCTAGAAAAAAATTAAGAACTTTTCCTTTAGATGCTAAATAGATTTGATGGACGGATTAAAAGTTATAGTCAATTAAAATTTCGTAAAAATGATTATTATCGTCGTTAATATCGTTGTCTTAATTTTTTTTATCAAATTGTTATTATTCCAAAATAACACGACTGTTACTTATTATTATTATCAATACTATATTATTAACTAGAAATGTAATACAAATTATATAACTACCTTAATAGAATCTATCGCAGTATTTTTATGATATTAAATGAACTTTATAAGTTTTATTACTTAAGATATATAAAAGTATATTTTAATATAAAATTTTATTTATAAACGAATTATATTATTTACTTTATTAAATCTTTAGAAAAAAAATATTTTAAAAATATAAAACGACGATATTTAAATTATAAAACATTTATAAAGTTTTGAAATCATTTGGAGTTAAACTAATTTTTGTCGACCTTTGCATACTAGACTCGAGCATTAGGATTGTGGTACACTATGACTTAACTTAATGTATTAGACAAATATTGACAAATACATAATTATATATAAATAATTTAGGTTCGTGAATCCAAGGCCAACCTTACACTTGTTCAATGATGTTATATGTATTTTTACTACAAAATACAGTATGGTGAGTTTCATTTGCCTTTTTACCCTTTATATTTTTGGGCTGAGAATACATGCGCAACTTTTATAAATGTTTTACGAAATAGACACAAGTACGTGAAACTACATTCTATGGTTGAATTATCGAAATCGAATATGCCCCTTTTTATTAAGTCTGGTAATCTAAGAATTAGGGAACAGACACCCTAATTGACGCGAATCCTAAAGATAGATCTATTGGGCCTAACAAACCCCATCCAAAGTACCGGATGCTTTAGTACTTCGAAATTTATATCATGTCCGAAGGAGGATCCCGGAATGATAGGGGATATTCTTATATGCATATTGTTAATGTCGGTTACCAGGTGTTCACCATTTGAATGATTATTTTTGTCTCTATGCATGGGACGTATATTTATGAGAACTGGAAATGAAATTCTTGTGGTCTATTAAAATGATGGAAATAAATGATTATGATAAACTAATGAACTCACCAACCTTTTGGTTGACACTTGAAAGCATGTTTATTCTCAGGTTTGAAAGAGATCTTCCGCTGTGCATTAGCTCATTTTAAAGATATTACTTGGAGTCATTCATGACATATTTCAAAAGACGTTGCATTCGAGTCGTTGAAGTTCATTAAAGATTATTATTAAGTAAATGACAGATTAGGTCATTTATAGTTTGGATATTATGAAATGGTATGCATACATGTCAATTTTCGATGTAAAGAAAGATTGTCTTTTAAAAACGAATGCAATGTTTGTAAAATGTATCATATAGAGGTCAAATACCTCGCAATGTAATCAACTATTGTGAATCGTTTATAATGTATATGAACGGGTCCTTTCAGTTGGTATCAGAGCGGTGGTCTTAGCGAACCAAGTCTGCATTAGTGTGTCTAACTGATAAGTCGTTAGGATACATTAGTGAGTCTGGACTTCGACCGTGTCTGCATGTCAAAAGTTTTGCTTATCATTTCGTGTCGAAAATTACCTGCTTATCATTTTTAAGTCTAGACACGCTTTCCTGCATTTATTGCATAATAGTGTATAGACGAATTCTTATCTTAGCATATCTGATACTGTGAACTTTGACTTACATTTTTCAAAGATTCTCCGTAATTTATGGGATTTTGGTATTATATATACATATGTAAATTATGTATAGAAAGATATCAAATCTAACTCCTATAATCTATTTCATATCAAAAATTCATTCCCTTGATCATACGAGATGGATCCCTCAACCAGTTCGAATTCCTCAGATTACGACAGCTATTCCGATATGGAGTCTCATTCCAGCTCCGAAAGCAGTATGACCGGAATAGATCAACCAATCAGTCATCACCTATTCTGGATGAAATGGGGATGGGTTCGTAGCCTCCTCAATTATTGGAGACAAGAAGAAGGTGATCCTTTCCATCCACCAAATTGCCCTATTGACAATGAACCTGAGGCACTTACCGGCGAACCTGTTCGAGAAACCATTTTCTCTCTCATCTCCAGAGTATCTCGTCACGATTATATACTACACCAAATTCTTGATTATATTTATCCGCTCGTCCGAACCGACGATCACCCCGGTGTAATAGAAGAAGTTAACGAGCTTCGCGCTCGGGTAGTGGCTTTGGAGAATACGGTGCGAAGGTTACAAACACCATCAGCAGCACCAGCAGCGTAACCAGTACCGCCAGTAACATCCACATCGCAAGTCTCAATACTAAAAGCACCAGCAGCATCACCGACATCAACATCAACCACCATTATTAACATCAACAGGATCATTACCACCACCAACAATCACATCCGCATCACACACCTCAATATCCCAATCTGTATATCGGATATCAACGTCACACGCACCAAAGATACCAAGGAGTACCAACAACAACAAACGATGAAGTATTAATTCATAACTTCATCGGAGAAACATTCTGTGGTGATTAGGTAATCTCTAAAGTTTTAGAGATTATCTATCTCAGCCTTAACCGTAAACCAGATGAGTGGACAGAGATGATAGAGAGAAGAACCGAAACCCTAACAAGACTGGTGCGTAAGGTACAAGCTAGACTTGTTTTACCAACATCATCAGCAGTACCAATAGCCTCACCAACACAGTCAATGCTGTCAACATTGTTAGAATCGTCAGCACCTCTAACCTCACAAGTTTCGCCAATTCAAGAATCACTGTGGAAACCATTACAAATTAATAACAAGTATATTGTATCAACGAGTTATGAAGTATTAACTCAGTTCCTCCGAAGAATTTATATGTATATTCTATAAAAAAAATTTTACCATAATAAATCTTTCTGTACTAAGCTATTATGTATGGAACTTAACTATCTGGTTAATTCATATTACTAATTTGCTATGATGTACATTCTTCGTTAACAATTTAATCATTGTTAACTACAATCTCTGCTTCAACTCAATGAATTTTATTTCATAATAAATCAAGTGTATCATTCAATAACATGTTTGATTATACACTTTCATCTTTGATATACCCGAAATTTACGGGAAAACAATATTCGTATCTTGCGAAGTTAGCAAGAGTTCCATGAGCATCAGCATGATTCACTAAGGAAATACATATAAATATTGAAGCAATGATTACATTAGTGAAATACTCCGCAAAGTTTATGTAATCTCTAATGTTTTAGAGAAAATTCATTTCTAATTCAATCCGAAAATCAAATGAGCTTAGTATGATATTAACTCATTGAATCTGTACTACATCTGAAGAAAATATACCCACATATATTTTCATAAAGATTGTAATGAGAATTCTTGTTCAAAATATTATTTGTGAAATTTTTTTAACGGGTAGGTAATACCCGAGAGATATATAAAATCACAATTAATATGTTACATTCTTCAATTCTGATTCAATAATCATCAACTAAACCAATATACATTCTTCTATAGAAATCAAAACAATCATACTCATTCGAATCTAATTACATATTCTGATTTTGGGAATTTCAGAATTCAACTCGAGATACAACCAAAATCATCACTCTTAGATCCTTATATTTTTCAAAGCTATACTTTGACTTCAAAACTGTGATAGCACATCACTTTTAATCGTAACACACAAGATGGATATGAGAAATCATTCGGGATTTAGGACGATTTCATCATTTGGATATTGACTATGACAATCTGCAATCAAAACCCTCCGAAATTCTAGAAGACACTTCAAATAATAAACAATTGAGATGATGATCCAACCACACGTTACCCGAAGTTTTGTACCTGAAAAACTCTCGAAACCAAAGTCATAATCTAACATGTACCTGCGTCGAATTCTTCTAGCAAGAACAACATTTCAATTTCTTTTCAAAGTAGCCAATTTTGTCACGGATCCAGCAAGTCAACTTCGATTTTTTCAGTCGGACCAGTCTTATTATAACCCTGCTAGATACGTTGCCCTTTCGTCATTATTACTGGGGAACCTTTCATATTCCACCATATTACCACCAGCGTTTAATCATCTAAAACACGATTCTTCTGAACCCACCTCAGATTGATAACCAGAGATTCAGATATTATTGCATTAAATGCAGAGGAAACATAAAAATGGTAGATGGTTTAAACGGTCAAAAGTTTGATGATAAAAGATAGTGAGTTGGTAAAGCTCAGAAAAAGAAAGGATTTGGTACTGAAAAATGGATTGAGCAAAGTATGAAGGAAGCCATGGACAAATCACAGAGACTGAATCTGCCTTCAAAGGATCCAAATGATTCAGTGCCTGCTGAACTCGTTAGCGAACACCTTATTTCTTATTCTAAATCTCCACAGACAAATATTCTTCATCATCATCATATCTTGAATATTTTAAGATATCATAGTATCTTTCATTATAAATATCCTTGATAATTCTGAAGATATTTTCATAAGTATTCTCATTTGAAATCAATTATCTCTCTGTAATATCTGCAACATAAAAAGAAACTGTGTTAGTTTCTAAATACTGAAAAATTCGAATTTGAATGTTTTTGAAGTAGTGTTGGGAACTGATACATGAGTTAATATAATATAATGACACTTGATCAACGTCATTATATTACAGTAGGTCATGTTAAGTTTCTAATGGGATGTGATGATTCACAGCACCATCATCATGTGCCATTTACACGACTCTTACATTCGATCTAATCCTTAAACATAGCAAGAAAATATTTCTTGATGATTTGATCTTTTACAGGATATTCTGGTAATTTGACAAGTCAAAATCGCATCATTAAGATTTCCTTCTTAGAACATTAACTATGTTCATTCCGAAATTCATAACTGCAAATTCTGGACCATTACTCGCTTGACTCGAGGACGGGAAGAGGAAACGAAAGAATGAAGCTCCAAACTAGAAATTGGAGCATAAACCGCAGCAAATAAAAGAGAATATTAATTATGGGTGACAATGATTATAGAAGACAGATGCAGGGGCATCGAAATATAAGGGAAGATATAAAACTCAACAACCACCCTGAAGCTACAAACCGTGCATATCAATACGTATTGCCACGTAAAGGCACGGAAAAATTAATAACACTATAACCCCAAGATAATAGTAGAAGTAAATAAAATCTTCCGGTGGTAGATGAAAGAGAAGGATGACAGATGTAAAAATTAAGAGTATATCAAGGATCAAAATGGGATGGAGCATATTGACGAATGTTTTAAAGTATGAACTGAGGAGAAAGAATAGAAGGTGTGAGTTGTAAGGAAACAAAGAGGGTGGATTTATAGAAAAATATCCGACAGAGCAATCGGAACAGATTATTACATTTACTCAAAGAAGATCCTGATTTCCTAAGTCGCCGAAGAACCAAATCTTATTACGAAAATTTTCTTTAAATCCCTTAAATTCCGGAAATCAATCATAGCTACGTCATCAGTTAAAACAAATCTACATTTACTCATTTCGCTCTTTTACGATAGCTTCACTCATACGCTTCGAGAAATCGAATTATTTTATCCGTACTTCTTAATCATGATAAAACTCTATGTATCAGCTTATATTCGTCATAATAACATTCTTACTATTAGCTATGACGACCTCTATCAAATTTCGGGACGAAATTTCTTTTAACGGGTAGGTACTGTAGTGACCCGGAAATTTCCGATCAAATTTAAACTTTAATCTTTATATGTATCCGACACGATAAGCAAAATCTGTAATGTTGAGTCTCGAAAAGTTTGAAAACTATATTCATATAATCAATTACCCTTTGACCATGTCTGACGATTCACGAACAAAAATGTGTAAATAGAAATGTATGTGTATGTACATATGTGTATTTTTTTTAAGCTAAGAAATATTGATAAAACATTTAAGAGCTTGGTGATACAAAAATAGATTATGAGATTATTATGTGACTTGAAAGCATTGAACGAATTAGTTGATATGAATATAAGCTACGAGATCTATTTTATGAACATAGAAATGCTATCACAGTAGTTAGTGAATAATACTTTACTTGAACGTATTTGTTCGATGTAAGTTTATCAATGAGATTAAAAGATAATATCAAGTGATTGATTTATCAGGTACATTGAATTATAATTACGAGTCTTTGTTATGAGGTCCACTTGAATTAGAAAACTCTTACTTTTAACGGTATTCGGAATATTTAGTAAAGTGATTCCATGTAAGAACAAAAGTGTTATTATTGAGGATTAGACAGAGGTTAGCGGAGAGTCTCGTTTAATTATCAAAAGCGTACCTTGCAATGATTGACTTGTGTCACTTGGTAGGTTAATTATTTAGTTTTCTTAATATTGAAGACGTTTTACGATATAGATGAAACCTTTTAAAGAATGATTTTGAATATAACTAATTCTGGAAAACTAAATTATATTTATTCAATTTAGTACAAACACATTTTTTTTCGATATAATAGAATTTGATTATAAAATATTTTTATGGATTTTCAATGATATAAAAATAAAAATAAATATAAAATAAAGATTTCTAATGAGCACCAAAAGACTACAACATTTCATCACAAGATTGAAAGTTAAAATGTTGGAAATCACTAAACCTGCGCACTTGCACGAGAAAAATCATAACTAAATCATACTGACTCGAAAAAGGGTGATTCCGGTGTCCAAACGACCGTAACTCAAAAATCTACAACTTTCATGAAGACACCATACACGAATCGTGTACCTATCTACACGAAACGTGTAATCTTGTGCCGACATATTTTGGTGGCGGCTCACTATGCAACATGTTTTTAATTTTTATTAATATTATATTATATTATTATATTATTTATAAATCTATATATATAGGATCGATCATAATTGTTTTCTAACTATCTATCTCTCACACTCTCTCTATAATTATATTTATTATTATTATTGTTAGTGTTATTATTATTATTATTATTAGTATTATTATACATAAAATACTACGACGAGGTCATGGGCGAGTTATTTCAAAACGGGTTTTATGAGCGGGATAGAGCTAAGGAAATTATGAGTTATGGTTATGGAGGTGATGGGTATTGTTCATGGGTATGCTTGTGAGGTTAAACTAGTGTTTGTCACCTCCATTGCGTCTACGTACCTTTCCTACAATATTGAACCTCAATATTGATACGTGAGTACTCCTAATTTAATTTTTACATACTAATAGTGTATCCCTGACTAGTGCTCGAGAAAATAGGATTATGCATGCTTGTAAATTTGATAGTGCCCTTAGATAGGTTATGCCGAATCTTAAAGGTTGTTATATTATAGTTGAAGGAAGATATAAGATTTGCATGTCCTTAAAAAGCTAGAAAAAAATTAAGAACTTTTCCTTTAGATGCCAAATAGATTTGATGGACGGATTAAAAGTTATAGTCAATTAAAATTTCGTAAAAATGATTATTATCGTCGTTAATATCGTTGTCTTAATTTTTTTTATCAAATTGTTATTATTCCAAAATAACACGACTGTTACTTATTATTATTATCAATACTATATTATTAACTAGAAATGTAATACAAATTATATAACTACCTTAATAGAATCTATCGCAGTATTTTTATGATATTAAATGAACTTTATAAGTTTTATTACTTAAGATATATAAAAGTATATTTTAATATAAAATTTTATTTATAAACGAATTATATTATTTACTTTATTAAATCTTTAAAAAAAAAATATTTTAAAAATATAAAACGACGATATTTAAATTATAAAACATTTATAAAGTTTTGAAATCATTTGGAGTTAAACTAATTTTTGTCGACCTTTGCATACTAGACTCGAGCATTAGGATTGTGGTACACTATGACTTAACTTAATGTATTAGACAAATATTGACAAATACATAATTATATATAAATAATTTAGGTTCGTGAATCCAAGGCCAACCTTACACTTGTTCAATGATGTTATATGTATTTTTACTACAAAATACAGTATGGTGAGTTTCATTTGCCTTTTTACCCTTTATATTTTTGGGCTGAGAATACATGCGCAACTTTTATAAATGTTTTACGAAATAGACACAAGTACGTGAAACTACATTCTATGGTTGAATTATCGAAATCGAATATGCCCCTTTTTATTAAGTCTGGTAATCTAAGAATTAGGGAACAGACACCCTAATTGACGCGAATCCTAAAGATAGATCTATTGGGCCTAACAAACCCCATCCAAAGTACCGGATGCTTTAGTACTTCGAAATTTATATCATGTCCGAAGGAGGATCCCGGAATGATAGGGGATATTCTTATATGCATATTGTTAATGTCGGTTACCAGGTGTTCACCATTTGAATGATTATTTTTGTCTCTATGCATGGGACGTATATTTATGAGAACTGGAAATGAAATTCTTGTGGTCTATTAAAATGATGGAAATAAATGATTATGATAAACTAATGAACTCACCAACCTTTTGGTTGACACTTGAAAGCATGTTTATTCTCAGGTTTGAAAGAGATCTTCCGCTGTGCATTAGCTCATTTTAAAGATATTACTTGGAGTCATTCATGACATATTTCAAAAGACGTTGCATTCGAGTCGTTGAAGTTCATTAAAGATTATTATTAAGTAAATGACAGATTAGGTCATTTATAGTTTGGATATTATGAAATGGTATGCATACATGTCAATTTTCGATGTAAAGAAAGATTGTCTTTTAAAAACGAATGCAATGTTTGTAAAATGTATCATATAGAGGTCAAATACCTCGCAATGTAATCAACTATTGTGAATCGTTTATAATGTATATGAACGGGTCCTTTCATTATAGCTATGGAGGTTATGGGTATTGATCGAGGGTATTGCTCGTGGGGTCAACCTAACGTTTATCATTTTCGTTGCGTCTACGTACTTTCCTGCAATATTGAATCACAATATTGATACGTTCGTGAATCTGAGACAAACCCTGCTCTTGTTCAGTGTCGTCATATACATAATTGCTATGAAATACAGTATTGTGAGTTTCATTTGCTCCCTTTTATATATATTTTTGGGACTGAGAATACATGCGCTGTTTTTATAAATGCTTTACGAAATAGGCACAAGTACTCAAACTAATTCTACGTGGGTTTAAACCAGAAATATACCCTTAGCTTGGTAACATTAAACTACTTGTCTATGTACGGTAGGCGCGAATCCTAAAGATAGATCTATTGGGCCTGACAAACCCCATCCTGACTATGGGATGCTTTAGTACTTCGAGGTTATTTTAAACACACCTGATCTGGTGTACTTTAGAGGGTAAAACATGAACGTTAAGGCTTGTTACCGGGTGCCTACAACTTATAGAATACTTTTATACACTTGCGAGTGTACATATATTTATAAACGGAAATCTTGTGGTCTATTAATATATTGAAATGATTGTTATGATAAACCTATGAACTCACCAACCTTTTGGTTGACACTTTAAAGCATGTTTATTCTCAGGTATTAAAGAAATCTTCCGCTGTGCATTAGCTCATTTTAAGGATATTACTTGGAGTCATTCATGGCATATTTTGAAAGACGTTGCATTCGAGTCATTGAGTTCATCAAGATTATTATTAAGCCAATTATAGTTGAATGTATTATGAAATGGTGTGCATGCCGTCAACTTTTGTTGTAAAGAAAGTTTGTCTTTTAAAAACGAATGCAATGTTTGTAAAATGTATCATATAGAGGTCAAATACCTCGCCATGTAATCAACTATTGTGAATCGTTTATAATGTATATGAACGAGTCCTTTCATTGTACAAACAAATCAGGGTATCTTTTTACATCAGACAAAATATGTATTAGATATTCTGAAAAGATTCAAAATGGAAGATGAACGTCCTGCAAGGACGCCGCTATCGGTGAATCACAGGATTACACCGGATAAGGAAGGTGATAAGGTTGATCAAACCTTATATAGAGCCATCATTGGTTCGTTGATGTATCTAACAGCGTCTCGCCCTGATATCATGTTCGCAGTTTATTTATGTGCTCGCTATCAAGCAAATCCGAATGTACATCATTTGCTTGTGGTGAAAAAGATTATGCGTTATTTAAAGCAAACTCCGAATTTGGGCCTATGGTATCCCTGTGATAATGATTTTGTACTGACGGCTTATAGTGATTCCGACTATGGTGGATGCAAGAAAGATTTTAAGTCAACATCAGGAGGTTGTCAATTCCTTGGAATCAGACTAGTTACATGGCAGTGCAAGAAGCAGACAGCAGTGGCCTTGTCCACTTGTGAAGCTGAATACATTGCTGCAGCAAGCTGTGCATCTCAGGTTTTGTGGATACAACAGCAGCTTCGTGACTACGGTTTGAATATTTCTAACACTCCTATTTTTGTTGATAATTCTGCTGCCATAGCTATTAAGAAAATCCTGTGAATCATTCTAAGACCAAACACATAGGGATTAAATATCATTTTATTCGAGACTGTTATGAGAAAAGGCTAATTGATGTTATCCTAATTGGCACAACTACGCAAAGGGCTGATCTTTTCACAAAAGCTTTTGATAAACCACGTTTTGATTTCTTGTTAACTGAGTTAAGTGTCAAAATATTGTCAGATGTCGTTCCTGACGAAGAGACCAACGAGTAACTTCATTTTATGTGTTCTGCTTGCATAGTTGTATATACTGTGTGGTTATATTTCTTTTCTTTCTGATTGTTTCTGTGTGTTTAAAATCTAAAAAACCAAAAAGATTTTAGATTTTTAGTATTTTAGGGGGAGTAATGAATGCAACATCAGATATTCAGAAAATAAAAAACCGAGTTTGATCTATATAAAAATGGGATACGGACTTAATCATAGAATGAGATTATCATAATCACAATCATGTAAATATCTTGATAAGGAACTCATGGAAAGGTTTACAGCGGTTGAGGGTAGTCACTTAATTACCACAGGTGCATACTTTAAAGAAAATTGTTGAGGAAATCAACAAAAGGCGAGGGTATCCCCTATCATGACGTATAATCTAGAAACACATGATGTAGAATATCCCCAAGCAAATTCCAAATTGCTGCACCATTGAGTCTCACGACTAATTGGGATATTTAAGCGATCAATAAGAGTTGAAAATGTTCTAATTGACTATGCATACCGACTTCTATCAAAATTTAATTCTTGAATCGTACCTAAACTCTAAAATAGTAAGTTTATCTCAATAAGTGTGTCTTTCCTGTGAACGGGTTGAAAAGTGTGGTTCTATATTACAGACAGTCCATGAATGAATGATTTAAGTTAATTGATACACAAATAAAGAAAAGAGATCTTCATCGCAAGGAAGTCAATTCGAGAACTAAATCAAAGTCAAGACTGCAATGTGTTGTTTAAAAAAAAATGGCACATTGCATATCAAGTTATTATTATATCATGAAAACAGAAGTGAAATCATGGAAGTCGAAAATATCAAGGTCAAGATAATGATGAAATCGAGAAGAGAAGTCTTTGCAAGAATACAAATGAGTGTGAAGATTACTAAGAAGAACTTAAATCATTCATACTTCAACAAAACCATTCTATTGGACTTATTATCATTGTCTGTGATATGGGACTGTACCCATTAAGGCCTAGACAGCGAAAGATGTTTTCAGAGAGATATTCTGAATACTCACTTATTAAGAAAGCTACGTCTTTCATTCCGTTTCCTCTAATAACTTTAATAATAAAGAAGGAATGAGATTGATAGCAATTGGTTGATTGCATGATTGATAGAATATTGAATATACTGTGAGATCCATCAGAATCATATGAATTGAAAAGTATACTTTACGATAGAAGCTAATGGCTGATAGGGATATTCCAAAATTACTATGAGAATCTTCCTGTTCAATTGGACCTAACGTATGTGTTTGTGGACGGAAAGCGTCAATAGACTTGTGCTCAATTGACTACCTAAAAAATCGTGCGATCTCACATTGATGACCGAGTCTGTGATTGAATCTAACATAGTAATATGTTAATGTAATTAATTAACTTGATCATCAAAATGTCTAAGAGGAAAGTCTGTAAAAGGTTGATGAAAATAGAAACCATGTTAAAATCATTTCTCTGTTATTGTTTGCTTTTACTTGTGAAATTTTGTGTACATACTGTTGTCTGAATGTTAATTGAACATGTATACATTTTGATAATTTAGCTTCCTTAGGTTTATGACTTACAGAAACTGCTTCCTGTTGTAGTGACCCGAACTTTTCCATGTTTATATATATTAATTGAGATTGATATTTACATGATTAAATGTTTCCAACATATTAAGCAATCAAACTTGTTAAGACTTGATTAATTGAAATATGTTTCATATAGACAATTGACCACCCAAGTTGACCAGTGATTCACGAACGTTAAAACTTGTAAAAACTATATGATGACATATATATGGATATATATATAGTTAACATGATACTATGATAAGTAAATATATCATTAAGTATATTAACAATGAACTACATATGTAAAAACAAGACTACTAACTTAATGATTTTTAAACGAGACATATATGTAACGATTATCGTTGTAAAGACATTTAATGTATATATATATCATATTAAGAGATATTCATACATGATAATATCATGATAATATAATAATTTAAAATTTCATTTGATATTATAAACATTGGGTTAACAACATTTAACAAGATCGTTAACCTAAAGGTTTTAAAACAACACTTACATATAACGACTAACGATGACTTAACGACTCAGTTAAAATGTATATACATGTAGTGTTTTAATATGTATTTATACACTTTTGAAAGACTTCAATACACTTATCAAAATACTTCTACTTAACAAAAATGCTTACAATTACATCCTCGTTCAGTTTCATCAACAATTCTACTCGTATGCACCCGTATTCGTACTCGTACAATACACAGCTTTTAGATGTATGTACTATTAGTATATACACTTCAATGATCAGCTCTTAGAAGCCCATGTGAGTCACCTAACACATGTGGGAACCATCATTTGGCAACTAGCATGAAATATCTCATAAAATTACAAAAATATGAGTAATCATTCATGACTTATTTACATGAAAACAAAATTACATATCCTTTATATCTAATCCATACACCAACGACCAAAAACACCTACAAACACTTTCATTCTTCAATTTTCTTCATCTAATTGATCTCTCTCAAGTTCTATCTTCAAGTTCTAAGTGTTCTTCATAAATTCCAAAAGTTCTAGTTTCATAAAATCAAGAATACTTTCAAGTTTGCTAGCTCACTTCCAATCTTGTAAGGTGATCATCCAACCTCAAGAAATCTTTGTTTCTTACAGTAGGTTATCATTCTAATACAAGGTAATAATCATATTCAAACTTTGGTTCAATTTCTATAACTATAACAATCTTATTTCAAGTGATGATCTTACTTGAACTTGTTTTCGTGTCATGATTCTGCTTCAAGAACTTCGAGCCATCCAAGGATCCATTGAAGCTAGATCCATTTTTCTATTTTCCAGTAGGTTTATCCAAGGAACTTAAGGTAGTAATGATGTTCATAACATCATTCGATTCATACATATAAAGCTATCTTATTCGAAGGTTTAAACTTGTAATCATTAGAACATAGTTTAGTTAATTCTAAACTTGTTCGCAAACAAAAGTTAATCCTTCTAACTTGACTTTTAAAATCAACTAAACACATGTTCTATATCTATATGATATGCTAACTTAATGATTTAAAACCTGAAAACACGAAAAACACCGTAAAACCGGATTTACGCCGTCGTAGTAACACCGCGGGCTGTTTTGGGTTAGTTAATTAAAAACTATGATAAACTTTGATTTAAAAGTTGTTATTCTGAGAAAATGATTTTTATTATGAACATGAAACTATATCCAAAAATTATGGTTAAACTCAAAGTGGAAGTATGTTTTCTAAAATGGTCATCTAGACGTCGTTCTTTCGACTGAAATGACTACCTTTACAAAAACGACTTGTAACTTATTTTTCCGACTATAAACCTATACTTTTTCTGTTTATATTCATAAAATAGAGTTCAATATGAAACCATAGCAATTTGATTCACTCAAAACGGATTTAAAATGAAGAAGTTATGGGTAAAACAAGATTGGATAATTTTTCTCATTTTAGCTACGTGAAAATTGGTAACAAATCTATTCCAACCATAACTTAATCAAATTGTATTGTATATTATGTAATCTTGAGATACCATAGACATGTATACAATGTTTCGACCTATCATGTCGACACATCTATATATATTTCGGAACAACCATAGACACTCTATATGTGAATGTTGGAGTTAGCTATACAGGGTTGAGGTTGATTCCAAAATATATATAGTTTGAGTTGTGATCAATACTGAGATACGTATACACTGGGTCGTGGATTGATTCAAGATAATATTTATCGATTTATTTTTGTACATCTAACTGTGGACAACTAGTTGTAGGTTATTAACGAGGACAGCTGACTTAATAAACTTAAAACATCAAAATATATTAAAAGTGTTGTAAATATATTTTGAACATACTTTGATATACATGTATATATTGTTATAGGTTTGTGAATCAACCAGTGGCCAAGTCTTACTTCCCGACGAAGTAAAAGTCTGTAAAAGTGAGTTATAGTCCCACTTTTAAAATCTAATATTTTTGGGATGAGAATACATGCAGGTTTTATAAATGATTTACAAAATAGACACAAGTTCGTGAAACTACATTCTATGGTTGAATTATCGAAATCGAATATGCCCCTTTTTATTAAGTCTGGTAATCTAAGAATTTGGGAACAGACACCCTAATTGACGCGAATCCTAAAGATAGATCTATTGGGCCTAACAAACCCCATCCAAAGTACCGGATGCTTTAGTACTTCGAAATTTATATCATATCCGAAGGGTGTCCCGGAATGATGGGGATATTCTTATATATGCATCTTGTTAATGTCGGTTACCAGGTGTTCACCATATGAATGATTTTTATCTCTATGTATGGGATGTGTATTGAAATATGAAATCTTGTGGTCTATTATTATGATTTGATATATATAGGTTAAACCTATAACTCACCAACATTTTTGTTGACGTTTTAAGTATGTTTATTCTCAGGTGATTATTAAGAGCTTCCGCTGTCGCATACTTAAATAAGGACGAGATTTGGAGTCCATGCTTGTATGATATTGTGTAAAAACTGCATTCAAGAAACTTATTTTGTTGTAACATATTTGTATTGTAAACCATTATGTAATGGTCGTGTGTAAACAGGATATTTTAGATTATCATTATTTGATAATCTACGTAAAGCTTTTTAAAAACTTTATCTATGAAATAAAGGTTATGGTTTGTTTTAAAAATGAATGCAGTCTTTGAAAAATGTCTCATATAGAGGTCAAAACCTCGCAACGAAATCAATTAATATGGAACGTTTTTAATCAATAAGAACGGGACATTTCAGTTGGTATCCGAGCGTTGGTCTTAGAGAACCAGAATTTTGCATTAGTGTGTCTTATCGAGTTTGTTAGGATGCATTAGTGAGTCTGGACTTCGACCGTGTTTACTTGAAAAATGATTGCTTAACAAATTTTGTTGGAAACTATATATTTTTAACATGTGAATATTATGTGATATATTAATCTCTTAACGCGTTTGATATTATGTGATAGATGTCTACCTCTAGAACAAGTCCCATTGACTCACCTAATAATAATGAAGAGTCAAATGTAAATTGGAATGATTCGTGGACTGATTCACAAGTTCCCGAAGAGGAACCGGAAGAAGAGTCGGAACCGGAAGAAGAATCGGAACCGGAAGAAGAATCGGAACCGGATGAAGAAATAGAACCGGTGGGGGAAATAATAAAACGGTTAAGTAAAAGAAAATCCTCAACCAACTGACCAAGGTTAATTATGGTCAATGGTGTTTCCGCCAAGGAAGCAAAATATTGGGAGGATTACCAATTCTCCGATGAATCGGATTCCGACGAGAATTCCGATGATGTTATAGAAATTACCCCAACTGAATTTAAAAATGCAAAAGAAAATAATAAGGGAAAGGGCATAAAAATAGAGAAATCTAATTCCAACCCCGATGAACTTTATATGTATCGTCAACCCCCGAAGTCCTTAAGTTGTAACAATGACCCGGGAACCTCAAAACCACCAGGTTTTTCTAAACCAATGTGGATCACGACAGCTCGTATTAGGGGAACATCATATATCCCTAGAAACTTGGCAAAACGAACCAAAACCGAAGAAGAAGAAACAAGCGAGTCGGAATAAGATAGTTGTATTCGTGTGGTGTAATATATGTAATATAGTGTGCTTATGCTTTATGATATATGTAAAAATTGCTTGTATTAATAAGTATTTTTTTTATGAATCTAACTCTTGTCTATTTTACAGTATAAAAACACAAAATGGATAGACAACCCAATATTTTAAGAGACCTACCCGGAGACATGATTGATGAAATCTTGTCTAGAGTCGGTCAGAATTCTTCGGCACAACTATTTAAGGCGAGATCAGTTTGTAAGACATTCGAAGAACGTTCCAAGAATGCCTTGGTTTATAAAAGGCTTTCGTTCGAAAGATGGGGGATATCACATTGGGAAATCCATAAGTTACGATGTGTTTACTTTGACGCATATATTGCGGGGAACCCAAATGCTATTTTACGCAATGGGTTAAGAAATTATTTTGACTCAATATATCCGAATATTGGACTTCGTGATTTAGAAAAAGCGGCTAACATGCAACATAAAGAAGCATGTTATGCTTACGGATTAGTAATGTTCGCTTCTCACCAAAGTGAGAACAAGAACATCGGGCTACAACTATTAAACAAAACGTTTCCACAAGTGACGGAGTCGGTAATTGGGGTAAGAAATGAGGTTTTTAGATTGTTACGGGACTGTTGGACATTACGTAACCCTCGTCCCTTTGACGATGTTACAACACGCTGTCTTATCAACGGCCATAACGGTTATGTTCCACAAGACCAAGGATGGGAAGTAATCCTAGTAAAACCAGAATGCATGACTTGTTTCTGGACGTATGAATTACGTGTCTTTATTGCCTTTGCTGAACTACTTGTGTACTAGCTAGAATTATCTTCACAACCATCTTGTATCAAATTTATTGTGTGCTATATTTCATGCTATATGTAAAATAAGCGGTATTGTAAGTTTGTAAAATATTGTGTAAAAGTTTAAACGCGAAATATTATTATAATCAGTTTTTCATATAGAATTGTAGTAGTTGAATTGTATATTAGCTACTAAGTATGAACTTAACGGGTAGGTACTACCCGAATTTAAACTTATAAAACGCTAATATGAAGAAAAAGCTTTTATAAATGAGTTCATATTATGCTACGAAATACTATTAACTACCCTTAATATTCTGTATGATTAACTTGTTCCATTTAACTATTTTGAAGGAAATGGCACCGACTACTCGACACACCGTGAATATGAATGAAGAGGAATTCCGTACTTTTCTAGCTTCAAACATAGCCGCAGTACAGGCTGCGCTACATACCAACAATAACCTTGGATCTAGCAGTACAGGAAATCGTGTAGGATGCACCTACAAAGAATTCACTGCCTGCAAACCTTTGGAATTTGATGGAACCGAAGGACCGATCGGATTGAAACGGTGGACCGAGAAGGTTGAATCGGTGTTTGCCATAAGTAAGTGTACTGAAGAGGACAAAGTGAAGTACGCTACGCATACCTTCACAGGTTCTGCGTTAACATGGTTGAATACCTATCTAGAGCAAGTGGGACAAGACGATGCGTACGCACTACCGTGGTCAGCATTCAAGCACTTGATGAACGAGAAGTACCGTCCCAGAACCGAGGTCAATAAGCTCAAGACAGAACTTAGAGGGTTACGAACCCAAGGATTTGATATTACCACGTACGAAAGACGATTCACAGAATTGTGCCTATTGTGTCCGGGAAAATTCGAAGATGAGGAAGAGAAGATCGACGCGTTTGTGAAAGGATTACCGGAAAGAATCCAAGAAGATATAAGTTCACACGAGCCCGCCTCCATACAACAGGCATGTAGAATGGCTCACAAACTAGTGAACCAGATTGAAGAAAGAATTAAAGAACAGACTGTTGAAGAGGCCAATGTGAAGCAAGTCAAAAGAAAGTGGGAGGAAAACGGTGATAAGAATCACCAATACAACAACAACAGCAATTATAACAATAATCGCAACAACTATCCTAACAATCGCAACATCAATCGCAACTACAACAAACGGCCCAACAACAACAACAACAACAACAACAACAACAACAACAACCACAACAATCATCTTAACAACAATAATAACCGCAACAACAACAACAATCAGAAGCAGCTATGCCAAAGGTGTGAAAAGTATCACTCGGGGTTCTGCACCAAATTTTGCAACAAGTGTAAAAGAAATGGTCATAGCGCGGCGAAGTGTGATGTCTACGGACCAGGGGTTAACAGAACGAAAGGAACAAATGGTGTCGGAACGAGTAATGGTGGAGCAAGTAGTGTCGGAGCAAGTTATGCCAATGTAGTTTGTTATAAATGTGGAAAACCGGGCCACATTATTAGAAATTGCCCGAACCAGGAGAACACGAATGGACAAGGCCGCGGAAGAGTTTTCAATATTAATGCGGCAGAGGCACAGGAAGACCCGGAGCTTGTTACGGGTACGTTTCTTATTGACAATAAATCTGCTTACGTTTTATTTGATTCGGGTGCGGATAGAAGCTATATGAGTAAAGATTTTTGTGCTAAATTAAGTTGTCCATTGACGCCTTTGGATAGTAAATTTTTACTCGAATTAGCAAATGGTAAATTAATTTCAGCAGATAATATATGTCGGAATCGAGAAATTAAACTGGTTAGCGAAACATTTAAGATTGATTTGATACCAGTAGAGTTAGGGAGTTTTGATGTGATAATCGGTATGGACTGGTTGAAAGAAGTGAAAGCAGAGATCGTTTGTTACAAAAATGCAATTCGCATTATACGAGAAAAAGGAAAACCCTTAATGGTGTACGGAGAAAAGGGCAACACGAAGCTACATCTTATTAGTAATTTGAAGGCACAAAAACTAATAAGAAAAGGTTGCTATGCTGTTCTAGCACACGTCGAGAAAGTACAAACTGAAGAAAAGAGCATCAATGATGTTCCCATTGCAAAAGAATTTCCCGATGTATTTCCGAAAGAATTACCGGGATTACCCCCACATCGATCCGTTGAATTTCAAATAGATCTTGTACCAGGAGCTGCACCAATAGCTTGTGCTCCTTACAGACTCGCACCCAGCGAGATGAAAGAACTACAAAGCCAATTACAAGAACTTTTAGAGCGTGGTTTCATTCGACCAAGCACATCACCGTGGGGAGCTCCTGTTTTGTTTGTCAAGAAGAAAGATGGTACATTCAGGTTGTGTATCGACTACCGAGAGTTGAACAAACTTACCATCAAGAACCGCTACCCACTACCGAGAATCGATGACTTATTTGATCAACTACAAGGCTCGTCTGTTTATTCAAAGATTTACTTACGTTCCGGGTATTATCAAATGCGGGTGAAAGAAGATGATATTCCAAAGACTGCTTTCAGAACACGTTACGGTCATTACGAGTTTATGGTCATGCCGTTTGGTTTAACTAATGCACCAGCTGTGTTCATGGACCTTATGTGAAATGTCCCGTTCTTATTGATTAAAAACGTTCCATATTAATTGATTTCGTTGCGAGGTTTTGACCTCTATATGAGACGTTTTTCAAAGACCGCATTCATTTTAAAACAAACCATAACCTTTATTTCATAAATAAAGGTTTAAAAAGCTTTACGTAGATTATCAAATAATGATAATCTAAAATATCCTGTTTACACACGACCATTACATAATGGTTTACAATACAAATATGTTACATCAAAATCAGTTTCTTGAATGCAGTTTTTACACAATATCATACAAACATGGACTCCAAATCTTGTCCTTATTTTAGTATGCAACAGCGGAAGCTCTTAGTATTCACCTGAGAATAAACATGCTTTAAACGTCAACAAAAATGTTGGTGAGTTATAGGTTTAACCTATATATATCAAATCATAATAATAGACCACAAGATTTCATATTTCAATACACATCCCACATAGAGATAAAAATCATTCATATGGTGAACACCTGGTAACCGACATTAACAAGATGCATATATAAGAATATCCCCATCATTCCGGGACACCCTTCGAATATGATATAAATTTCGAAGTACTAAAGCATCCGGTACTTTGGATGGGGTTTGTTAGGCCCAATAGATCTATCTTTAGGATTCGCGTCAATTAGGGTGTTTGTTCCCTAATTCTTAGATTACCAGACTTAATAAAAAGGGGCATATTCGATTTCGATAATTCAACCATAGAATGTAGTTTCACGTACTTGTGTCTATTTTGTAAATCATTTATAAAACCTGCATGTATTCTCATCCCAAAAATATTAGATTTTAAAAGTGGGACTATAACTCACTTTCACAGATTTTTACTTCGTCGGGAAGTAAGACTTGGCCACTGGTTGATTCACGAACCTATAACAATATATACATATATATCAAAGTATGTTCAAAATATATTTACAACACTTTTAATATATTTTGATGTTTTAAGTTTATTAAGTCAGCTGTCCTCGTTAGTAACCTACAACTAGTTGTCCACAGTTAGATGTACAGAAATAAATCGATAAATATTATCTTGAATCAATCCACGACCCAGTGTATACATATCTCAGTATTGATCACAACTCAAACTATATATATTTTGGAATCAACCTCAACCCTGTATAGCTAACTCCAACATTCACATATAGAGTGTCTATGGTTGTTCCGAAATATTTATAGATGTGTCGACATGATAGGTCGAAACATTGTATACGTGTCTATGGTATCTCAAGATTACATAATATACAATACAAGTTGATTAAGTTATGGTTGGAATAGATTTGTTACCAATTTTCACGTAGCTAAAATGAGAAAAATTATCCAATCTTGTTTTACCCATAACTTCTTCATTTTAAATCCGTTTTGAGTGAATCAAATTGCTATGGTTTCATATTGAACTCTATTTTATGAATCTAAACAGAAAAAGTATAGGTTTATAGTCGGAAAAATAAGTTACAAGTCGTTTTTGTAAAGGTAGTCATTTCAGTCGAAAGAACGACGTCTAGATGACCATTTTAGAAAACATACTTCCACTTTGAGTTTAACCATAATTTTTGGATATAGTTTCATGTTCATAATAAAAATCATTTTCTCAGAACAACAACTTTTAAATCAAAGTTTATCATAGTTTTTAATTAACTAACCCAAAACAGCCCGCGGTGTTACTACGACGGCGTAAATCCGGTTTTACGGTGTTTTTCGTGTTTCCAGGTTTCAAATCATTAAGTTAGCATATCATATAGATATAGAACATGTGTTTAGTTGATTTTAAAAGTCAAGTTAGAAGGATTAACTTTTGTTTGCGAACAAGTTTAGAATTAACTAAACTATGTTCTAGTGATTACAAGTTTAAACCTTCGAATAAGATAGCTTTATATGTATGAATCGAATGATGTTATGAACATCATTACTACCTTAAGTTCCTTGGATAAACCTACTGGAAAATAGAAAAATGGATCTAGCTTCAATGGATCCTTGGATGGCTCGAAGTTCTTGAAGCAGAATCATGACACGAAAACAAGTTCAAGTAAGATCATCACTTAAAATAAGATTGTTATAGTTATAGAAATTGAACCAAAGTTTGAATATGATTATTACCTTGTATTAGAATGATAACCTACTGTAAGAAACAAAGATTTCTTGAGGTTGGATGATCACCTTACAAGATTGGAAGTGAGCTAGCAAACTTGAAAGTATTCTTGATTTTATGAAACTAGAACTTTTGGAATTTATGAAGAACACTTAGAACTTGAAGATAGAACTTGAGAGAGATCAATTAGATGAAGAAAATTGAAGAATGAAAGTGTTTGTAGGTGTTTTTGGTCGTTGGTGTATGGATTAGATATAAAGGATATGTTATTTTGTTTTCATGTAAATAAGTCATGAATGATTACTCATATTTTTGTAATTTTATGAGATATTTCATGCTAGTTGCCAAATGATGGTTCCCACATGTGTTAGGTGACTCACATGGGCTGCTAAGAGCTGATCATTGGAGTGTATATACCAATAGTACATACATCTAAAAGCTGTGTATTGTACGAGTACGAATACGGGTGCATACGAGTAGAATTGTTGATGAGACTGAATGAGGATGTAATTGTAAGCATTTTTGTTAAGTAGAAGTATTTTGATAAGTGTATTGAAGTCTTTCAAAAGTGTATAAATACATATTAAAACACTACATGTATATATATTTTAACTGAGTCGTTAAGTCATCGTTAGTCGTTACATGTAAGTGTTGTTTTGAAACCTTTAGGTTAACGATCTTGTTAAATGTTGTTAACCCAATGTTTATAATATCAAATGAGATTTTAAATTATTATATTATCATGATATTATCATGTATGAATATCTCTTAATATGATATATATACATTAAATGTCTTTACAACGATAATCGTTACATATATGTCTCGTTTAAAAATCATTAAGTTAGTAGTATTGTTTTTACATATATAGTTCATTGTTAATATACTTAATGATATATTTACTTATCATAGTATCATGTTAACTATATATATATCCATATATATGTCATCATATAGTTTTTACAAGTTTTAACGTTCGTGAATCACCGGTCAACTTGGGTGGTCAATTGTCTATATGAAACATATTTCAATTAATCAAGTCTTAACAAGTTTGATTGCTTAACATATTGGAAACATTTAATCATGTAAATATCAATCTCAATTAATATATATAAACATGGAAAAGTTCGGGTCACTACAGTACCTACCCGTTAAATAAATTTCGTCCCGAAATTTTAAGCTGTTGAAGGTGTTGACGAATCTTCTGGAAATAGATGTGGGTATTTCTTCTTCATCTGATCTTCATGCTCCCAGGTGAACTCGGGTCCTCTACGAGCATTCCATCGAACCTTAACAATTGGTATCTTGTTTTGCTTAAGTCTTTTAACCTCACGATCCATTATTTCGACGGGTTCTTCGATGAATTGAAGTTTTTCGTTGATTTGGATTTCATCTAACGGAATAGTGAGATCTTCTTTAGCAAAACATTTCTTCAAATTCGAGACGTGGAAAGTGTTATGTACAGCCGCGAGTTGTTGAGGTAACTCTAGTCGGTAAGCTACTGGTCCGACAAGATCAATAATCTTGAATGGTCCAATATACCTTGGATTTAATTTCCCTCGTTTACCAAATCGAACAACGCCTTTCCAAGGTGCAACTTTAAGCATGACCATCTCTCCAATTTCAAATTCTATATCTTTTCTTTTAATGTCAGCGTAGCTCTTTTGTCGACTTTGGGCGGTTTTCAACCGTTGTTGAATTTGGATGATCTTCTCGGTAGTTTCTTGTATAATCTCCGGACCCGTAATCTGTCTATCCCCCACTTCACTCCAACAAATCGGAGACCTGCACTTTCTACCATAAAGTGCTTCAAACGGCGCCATCTCAATGCTTGAATGGTAGCTGTTGTTGTAGGAAAATTCTGCTAATGGTAGATGTCGATCCCAACTGTTTCCGAAATCAATAACACATGCTCGTAGCATGTCTTCAAGCGTTTGTATCGTCCTTTCGCTCTGCCCATCAGTTTGTGGATGATAGGCAGTACTCATGTCTAGACGAGTTCCTAATGCTTGCTGTAATGTCTGCCAGAATCTTGAAATAAATCTGCCATCCCTATCAGAGATAATAGAGATTGGTATTCCATGTCTGGAGACGACTTCCTTCAAATACAGTCGTGCTAACTTCTCCATCTTGTCATCTTCTCTTATTGGCAGGAAGTGTGCTGATTTGGTGAGACGATCAACTATTACCCAAATAGTATCAAAACCACTTGCAGTCCTTGGCAATTTAGTGATGAAATCCATGGTAATGTTTTCCCATTTCCATTCCGAGATTTCGGGTTGTTGAAGTAGACCTGATGGTTTTTGATGCTCAGCTTTGACCTTAGAACACGTCAAACATTCTCCTACGTATTTAGCAACATCGGCTTTCATACCCGGCCACCAAAAATGTTTCTTGAGATCCTTGTACATCTTCCCCGTTCCAGGATGTATTGAGTATCTGGTTTTATGAGCTTCTCTAAGTACCATTTCTCTCATATCTCCAAATTTTGGTACCCAAATCCTTTCAGCCCTATACCTGGTTCCGTCTTCTCGAATATTAAGATGCTTCTCCGATCCTTTGGATATTTCATCCTTTAAATTTCCCTCTTTTAAAACTCCTTGTTGCGCCTCCTTTATTTGAGTAGTAATGTTATTTTGAATCATTATATTCATAGATTTTACTCGAATGGGTTCTCTGTCCTTCCTGCTCAAGGCATCGGCTACCACATTTGCCTTCCCCGGGTGGTAACGAATCTCAAAGTCGTAATCATTCAATAATTCAATCCACCTACGCTGCCTCATATTCAGTTGTTTCTGATTAAATATGTGTTGAAGACTTTTGTGGTCGGTATATATAATACTTTTGACCCCATATAAGTAGTGCCTCCAAGTCTTTAATGCAAAAACAACCGCGCCTAATTCCAAATCATGTGTCGTATAATTTTGTTCGTGAATCTTCAATTGTCTAGACGCATAAGCAATTACCTTCGTTCGTTGCATTAATACACAACCGAGACCTTGCTTTGATGCGTCACAATAAATCACAAAATCATCATTCCCTTCAGGCAATGACAATATAGGTGCCGTAGTTAGCTTTTTCTTCAATAACTGAAACGCTTTCTCTTGTTCATCATTCCATTCAAATTTCTTCCCTTTATGCGTTAATGCAGTCAAGGGTTTTGCTATTCTGGAAAAGTCTTGGATGAACCTTCTGTAGTAACCAGCTAGTCCTAAAAACTGGCGTATGTGTTTCGGAGTTTTCGGGGTTTCCCACTTTTCAACAGTTTCTATCTTTGCCGGATCCACCTTAATACCTTCTTTGTTCACTATGTGACCGAGGAATTGAACTTCTTCCAACCAAAATGCACACTTTGAAAACTTAGCGTACAATTCTTCCTTCCTCAATACTTCTAACACCTTTCTAAAATGTTCACCGTGTTCTTGGTCATTCTTTGAGTAAATAAGTATGTCATCAATGAAAACAATGACAAACTTGTCAAGGTATGGTCCACACACTCGGTTCATAAGGTCCATGAACACAGCTGGTGCATTAGTTAAACCAAACGGCATGACCATAAACTCGTAATGACCGTAACGTGTTCTGAAAGCAGTCTTTGGAATATCATCTTCTTTCACCCGCATTTGATGATACCCGGAACGTAAGTCAATCTTTGAATAAACAGACGATCCTTGTAGTTGATCAAATAAGTCGTCGATTCTCGGTAGTGGGTAGCGGTTCTTGATGGTAAGTTTGTTCAACTCTCGGTAGTCGATACACAACCTGAATGTACCATCTTTCTTCTTGACAAACAAAACAGGAGCTCCCCACGGTGATGTGCTTGGTCGAATGAAACCACGCTCTAAAAGTTCTTGTAATTGGCTTTCTAGTTCTTTCATCTCGCTGGGTGCGAGTCTGTAAGGAGCACGAGCTATTGGTGCAGCTCCTGGTACAAGATCTATTTGAAATTCAACGGATCGATGTGGGGGTAATCCCGGTAATTCTTTCGGAAATACATCGGAAAATTCTTTTGCGATGGGAACATCATTGATGCTCTTTTCTTCAGTTTGTACTTTCTCGACGTGTGCTAGAACAGCATAGCAACCTTTTCTTATTAGTTTTTGTGCCTTCAAATTACTAATAAGATGTAGCTTCGTGTTGCCCTTTTCTCCGTACACCATTAAGGGTTTTCCTTTTGCTCGTATAATGCGAATTGCATTTTTGTAACAAACGATCTCTGCTTTCACTTCTTTCAACCAGTCCATACCGATTATCACATCAAAACTCCCTAACTCTACTGGTATTAAATCAATCTTAAATGTTTCGCTAACCAGTTTAATTTCTCGATTCCGACATATATTATCTGCTGAAATTAATTTACCATTTGCTAATTCGAGTAAAAATTTACTATCCAAAGGCGTCAATGGACAACTTAATTTAGCACAAAAATCTCTACTCATATAGCTTCTATTCGCACCCGAATCAAATAAAACGTAAGCAGATTTATTGTCAATAAGAAACGTACCCGTAACAAGCTCCGGGTCTTCCTGTGCCTCTGCCGCATTAATATTGAAAACTCTTCCGCGGCCTTGTCCATTCGTGTTCTCCTGGTTCGGGAAATTTCTAATAATGTGGCCAGGTTTTCCACATTTATAACAAACTACATTGGCATAACTTGCTCCGACACTACTTGCTCCGCCATTACTCGTTCCGACACCATTTGTTCCTTTCGTTCTGTTAACCCCTGGTCCGTAGACATCACACTTCGCCGCGCTATGACCATTTCTTTTACACTTGTTGCAAAATTTGGTGCAGAACCCCGAGTGATACTTTTCACACCTTTGGCATAGCTGCTTCTGATTGTTGTTGTTGTTGCGGTTATTATTGTTGTTAAGATGATTGTTGTGGTTGTTGTTGTTGTTGTTGTTGTTATTGTTGTTGTTGTTGTTGTTGGGCCGTTTGTTGTAGTTGCGATTGATGTTGCGATTGTTAGGATAGTTGTTGCGATTATTGTTATAATTGCTGTTGTTGTTGTATTGGTGATTCTTATCACCGTTTTCCTCCCACTTTCTTTTGACTTGCTTCACATTGGCCTCTTCAGCAGTCTGTTCTTTAATTCTTTCTTCAATCTGGTTCACTAGTTTGTGAGCCATTCTACATGCCTGTTGTATGGAGGTGGGCTCGTGTGAACTTATATCTTCTTGGATTCTTTCCGGTAATCCTTTCACAAACGCGTCGATCTTCTCTTCCTCATCTTCGAATGCTCCCGGACACAATAGGCACAATTCTGTGAATCGTCTTTCGTACGTGGTAATATCAAATCCTTGGGTTCGTAACCCTCTAAGTTCTGTCTTGAGCTTATTGACCTCGGTTCTGGGACGGTACTTCTCGTTCATCAAGTGCTTGAATGCTGACCACGGTAGTGCGTACGCATCGTCTTGTCCCACTTGCTCTAGATAGGTATTCCACCATGTTAACGCAGAACCTGTGAAGGTATGCGTAGCGTACTTCACTTTGTCCTCTTCAGTACACTTACTTATGGCAAACACCGATTCGACCTTCTCGGTCCACCGTTTCAATCCGATCGGTCCTTCGGTTCCATCAAATTCCAAAGGTTTGCAGGCAGTGAATTCTTTGTAGGTGCATCCTACACGATTTCCTGTACTGCTAGATCCAAGGTTATTGTTGGTATGTAGCGCAGCCTGTACTGCGACTATGTTTGAAGCTAGAAAAGTACCGAATTCCTCTTCATTCATATTCACGGTGTGTCGAGTAGTCGGTGCCATTTCCTTCAAAATAGTCAAATGGAACAAGTTAATCATACAGAATATTAAGAGTAGTTAATAGTATTTCGTAGCATAATATGAACTCATTTATAAAAGCTTTTTCTTCATATTAGCGTTTTATAAGTTTAAATTCGGGTAGTACCTACCCGTTAAGTTCATACTTGGTAGCTAATATACAATTCAACTACTACAATTCTATATGAAAAACTGATTATAATAATATTTCGCGTTCAAACTTTTATACAATATTTTACAAACTTACAATACAGCTTATTTTACATAAAGCATGAAATATAGCACACAATAACTTTGATACAAGATAGTTGTGAAGATAATTCTAGCTAGTACACAAGTCGTTCAGCAAAGGCAATAAAGACACGTAATTCATACGTCCAGAAACAAGTCATGCATTCTGGTTTTACTAGGACTACTTCCCATCCTTGGTCTTGTGCAACATAACCGTTATGGCCGTTGATAAGACAGCGTGTTGTAACGTCGTCAAAGGGACGAGGGTTACGTAATGTCCAACAGTCCCGTAACAATCTAAAAACCTCATTTCTTACCCCAATTACCGACTCCGTCACTTGTGGGAACGTTTTGTTTAATAGTTGTAGCCCGATGTTCTTGTTCTCACTTTGGTGAGAAGCGAACATTACTAATCCGTAAGCATAACATGCTTCTTTATGTTGCATGTTAGCCGCTTTTTCTAAATCACGAAGTCCAATATTCGGATATATTGAGTCAAAATAATTTCTTAACCCATTGCGTAAAATAGCATTTGGGTTCCCCGCAATATATGCGTCAAAGTAAACACATCGTAACTTATGGGTTTCCCAATGTGATATCCCCCATCTTTCAAACGAAAGTCTCTTATAAACCAAGACATTCTTGGAACGTTCTTCGAATGTCTTACAAACTGATCTCGCCTTAAATAGTTGTGCCGAGGAATTCTGACCGACTCTAGACAAGATTTCATCAATCATGTCTCCGGGTAGGTCTCTTAAAATATTGGGTTGTCTATCCATTTTGCGTTTTTATACTGTAAAATAGACAAGAGTTAGATTCATAAAAAATAATACTTATTAATACAAGCAATTTTTACATATATCATAAAACATAAGCACACTATATTACATATATTACACCACATGAATACAACTATCTTATTCCGACTCGCTTGTTTCTTCTTCTTCGGTTTTGGTTCGTTTTGCCAAGTTTCTAGGGATATATGATTTTCCCCTAATACGAGCCGTCGTTATCCACATTGGTTTAGAAAAACCTGGTGGTTTAGAGGTTCCCGGGTCATTGTTACAACTTAAGGACTTCGGGGGTTGACGATTCATATAAAGTTCATCGGGGTTGGAATTAGATTTCTCTATTTTTATGCCCTTTCCCTTATTATTTTCTTTTGCCTTTTTAAATTCAGTTGGGGTAATTTCTATAACATCATCGGAATTCTCGTCGGAATCCGATTCATCGGAGAATTGGTAATCCTCCCAATATTTTGCCTCCTTGGCGGAAACACCATTGACCATAATTAACCTTGGTCGGTTGGTTGAGGATTTTCTTTTACTTAACCGTTTTATTATTTCCCCCACCGGTTCTATTTCTTCATCCGGTTCCGATTCTTCTTCCGGTTCCGATTCTTCTTCCGGTTCCGACTCTTCTTCCGGTTCCTCTTCGGGAACTTGTGAATCAGTCCACGAATCATTCCAATTTACATTTGACTCTTCATTATTATTAGGTGAGTCAATGGGACTTGTTCTAGAGGTAGACATCTATCACATAATATCAAACGCGTTAAGAGATTAATATATCACATAATATTCACATGTTAAAAATATATAGTTTCCAACAAAATTTGTTAAGCAATCATTTTTCAAGTAAACACGGTCGAAGTCCAGAATCACTAATGCATCCTAACAAACTCGATAAGACATACTAATGCAAAATTCCGGTTCTCTAAGACCAACGCTTGGATACCAACTGAAATGTCCCGTTCTTATTGATTAAAAACGTTCCATATTAATTGATTTCGTTGCGAGGTTTTGACCTCTATATGAGACGTTTTTCAAAGACCGCATTCATTTTAAAACAAACCATAACCTTTATTTCATAAATAAAGGTTTAAAAAGCTTTACGTAGATTATCAAATAATGATAATCTAAAATATCCTGTTTACACACGACCATTACATAATGGTTTACAATACAAATATGTTACATCAAAATCAGTTTCTTGAATGCAGTTTTTACACAATATCATACAAACATGGACTCCAAATCTTGTCCTTATTTTAGTATGCAACAGCGGAAGCTCTTAGTATTCACCTGAGAATAAACATGCTTTAAACGTCAACAAAAATGTTGGTGAGTTATAGGTTTAACCTATATATATCAAATCATAATAATAGACCACAAGATTTCATATTTCAATACACATCCCATACATAGAGATAAAAATCATTCATATGGTGAACACCTGGTAACCGACATTAACAAGATGCATATATAAGAATATCCCCATCATTCCGGGACACCCTTCGGATATGATATAAATTTCGAAGTACTAAAGCATCCAGTACTTTGGATGGGGTTTGTTAGGCCCAATAGATCTATCTTTAGGATTCGCGTCAATTAGGGTGTTTGTTCCCTAATTCTTAGATTACCAGACTTAATAAAAAGGGGCATATTCGATTTCGATAATTCAACCATAGAATGTAGTTTCACGTACTTGTGTCTATTTTGTAAATCATTTATAAAACCTGCATGTATTCTCATCCCAAAAATATTAGATTTTAAAAGTGGGACTATAACTCACTTTCACAGATTTTTACTTCGTCGGGAAGTAAGACTTGGCCACTGGTTGATTCACTAACCTATAACAATATATACATATATATCAAAGTATGTTCAAAATATATTTACAACACTTTTAATATATTTTGATGTTTTAAGTTTATTAAGTCAGCTGTCCTCGTTAGTAACCTACAACTAGTTGTCCACAGTTAGATGTACAGAAATAAATCGATAAATATTATCTTGAATCAATCCACGACCCAGTGTATACATATCTCAGTATTGATCACAACTCAAACTATATATATTTTGGAATCAACCTCAACCCTGTATAGCTAACTCCAACATTCACATATAGAGTGTCTATGGTTGTTCCGAAATATTTATAGATGTGTCGACATGATAGGTCGAAACATTGTATACGTGTCTATGGTATCTCAAGATTACATAATATACAATACAAGTTGATTAAGTTATGGTTGGAATAGATTTGTTACCAATTTTCACGTAGCTAAAATGAGAAAAATTATCCAATCTTGTTTTACCCATAACTTCTTCATTTTAAATCCGTTTTGAGTGAATCAAATTGCTATGGTTTCATATTGAACTCTATTTTATGAATCTAAACAGAAAAAGTATAGGTTTATAGTCGGAAAAATAAGTTACAAGTCGTTTTTGTAAAGGTAGTCATTTCAGTCGAAAGAACGACGTCTAGATGACCATTTTAGAAAACATACTTCCACTTTGAGTTTAACCATAATTTTTGGATATAGTTTCATGTTCATAATAAAAATCATTTTCTCAGAACAACAACTTTTAAATCAAAGTTTATCATAGTTTTTAATTAACTAACCCAAAACAGCCCGCGGTGTTACTACGACGGCGTAAATCCGGTTTTACGGTGTTTTTCGTGTTTCCAGGTTTCAAATCATTAAGTTAGCATATCATATAGATATAGAACATGTGTTTAGTTGATTTTAAAAGTCAAGTTAGAAGGATTAACTTTTGTTTGCGAACAAGTTTAGAATTAACTAAACTATGTTCTAGTGATTACAAGTTTAAACCTTCGAATAAGATAGCTTTATATGTATGAATCGAATGATGTTATGAACATCATTACTACCTTAAGTTCCTTGGATAAACCTACTGGAAAATAGAAAAATGGATCTAGCTTCAATGGATCCTTGGATGGCTCGAAGTTCTTGAAGCAGAATCATGACACGAAAACAAGTTCAAGTAAGATCATCACTTAAAATAAGATTGTTATAGTTATAGAAATTGAACCAAAGTTTGAATATGATTATTACCTTGTATTAGAATGATAACCTACTGTAAGAAACAAAGATTTCTTGAGGTTGGATGATCACCTTACAAGATTGGAAGTGAGCTAGCAAACTTGAAAGTATTCTTGATTTTATGAAACTAGAACTTTTGGAATTTATGAAGAACACTTAGAACTTGAAGATAGAACTTGAGAGAGATCAATTAGATGAAGAAAATTGAAGAATGAAAGTGTTTGTAGGTGTTTTTGGTCGTTGGTGTATGGATTAGATATAAAGGATATGTTATTTTGTTTTCATGTAAATAAGTCATGAATGATTACTCATATTTTTGTAATTTTATGAGATATTTCATGCTAGTTGCCAAATGATGGTTCCCACATGTGTTAGGTGACTCACATGGGCTGCTAAGAGCTGATCATTGGAGTGTATATACCAATAGTACATACATCTAAAAGCTGTGTATTGTACGAGTACGAATACGGGTGCATACGAGTAGAATTGTTGATGAGACTGAACGAGGATGTAATTGTAAGCATTTTTGTTAAGTAGAAGTATTTTGATAAGTGTATTGAAGTCTTTCAAAAGTGTATAAATACATATTAAAACACTACATGTATATATATTTTAACTGAGTCGTTAAGTCATCGTTAGTCGTTACATGTAAGTGTTGTTTTGAAACCTTTAGGTTAACGATCTTGTTAAATGTTGTTAACCCAATGTTTATAATATCAAATGAGATTTTAAATTATTATATTATCATGATATTATCATGTATGAATATCTCTTAATATGATATATATACATTAAATGTCTTTACAACGATAATCGTTACATATATGTCTCGTTTAAAAATCATTAAGTTAGTAGTATTGTTTTTACATATATAGTTCATTGTTAATATACTTAATGATATATTTACTTATCATAGTATCATGTTAACTATATATATATCCATATATATGTCATCATATAGTTTTTACAAGTTTTAACGTTCGTGAATCACCGGTCAACTTGGGTGGTCAATTGTCTATATGAAACATATTTCAATTAATCAAGTCTTAACAAGTTTGATTGCTTAACATATTGGAAACATTTAATCATGTAAATATCAATCTCAATTAATATATATAAACATGGAAAAGTTCAGGTCACTACATTATGAACCGAGTGTGTGGACCATACCTTGACAAGTTTGTCATTGTTTTCATTGATGACATACTTATTTACTCAAAGAATGACCAAGAACACGGTGAACATTTGAGAAAGGTGTTAGAAGTATTGAGGAAGGAAGAATTGTACGCTAAGTTTTCAAAGTGTGCATTTTGGTTGGAAGAAGTTCAATTCCTCGGTCACATAGTGAACAAAGAAGGTATTAAGGTGGATCCGGCAAAGATAGAAACTGTTGAAAAGTGGAAAACCCCGAAAACTCCGAAACACATACGCCAGTTTTTAGGACTAGCTGGTTACTACAGAAGGTTCATCCAAGACTTTTCCAGAATAGCAAAACCCTTGACTACATTAACGCATAAAGGGAAGAAATTTGAATGGAATGATGAACAAGAGAAAGCGTTTCAGTTATTGAAGAAAAAGCTAACTACGGCACCTATATTGTCATTGCCTGAAGGGAATGATGATTTTGTGATTTATTGTGATGCATCAAAGCAAGGTCTCGGTTGTGTATTAATGCAACGAACGAAAGTGATTGTGATAAGGCTAAAAAGGAACATATATTTCATAACATTATTCCCCAAGAAAGACAAGATTTCAGTTGCAATTGTTCCATTTTCAAGTAATATTCGTTTATTTTAAATAAGTGCGAAGACAAAAGGCGAAAACGACGAATTGAAGACGGAAAGGTCTAAAAAGTTCAAATGTACAAGATACAATTAAAAAGGTTCAAAATATTGATGAGGAACGTCTAAAAATGACAAGAGTACAAGTTACAACACACAAAGTACACGATATAAAATAGTACGCAAGGACGTTCGAAAATCCGGAACCGGGACCCGAGCCAAGAAGAAACGCCCGACGCAATGGACCAAAAATATCTAGTCTACTATGCATATAAATATAATATAATATATAAATAATTATTAAAATTATTTATATTTTATATATATTTAATAAATATGTCGACGAACGTAAAAACAAAAAGTATGTGAGCTGTCCCTGGTAGCCATGCGAGTCGCATGGCTGGAAGGCCATTCTCATGCGAGTCGCATGAGCCCAAAAATCTGGCCAGGTCTATAAATTGCAACGTTTTCTTGCCAGTTTACAACACCACACACACAAATAAATAATAATACTCTGTAATAAATAATAATAAATATATATATTATATATATAGTATAGGGTAGTTTTATATTAGATTAGTTCGGGTTATGTAAAGGTTATTTTACGGGTTTTTGAAGTCGAAATTCTGTCCGTGTAACACTACGCGATAAATACTCAATGTAAGTTATGTTCTCCTTTTTAAATTAATGTCTCGTAACTAAGTTATTATTATGCTTATTTGAGCCGAAGTAATCATGATGTTGGACTAAATATTAAGACGGGGTAATTGGGCTTTGTACCATAATTGGGGTTTGGACAAAAGAACGACACTTGTGGAAATTAGACTATGGGCTATTAATGGGCTTTATATTTGTTTAACTAAATGATAGTTTGTTAATTTTAATATAAAGATTTACAATTGGATGTACCTATAAATAACCATATACACTCGATCGGACACGATGGGCGGGGTATTTATATGTACGAATAATCGTTCATTTAACCGGACACGGGAATGGATTAATAGCCACTAGAATAATTAAAACAGGGGTGAAATTATGTACAAGGACACTTGGCATAATTGATAACAAAGTATTAAAACCTTGGGTTACACGCAGTCGATATCCTGGTGTAATTATTAAACAAAGTATTAAAACCTTGTTACAGTTTAAGTCCCCAATTAGTTGGAATATTTGACTTCGGGTATAAGAATAAATTGACGAGGACACTCGCACTTTAAATTTATGACCGATGGACTGTTATGGACAAAAACCAGACGGACATATTAAATAATCCAGGACAAAGGACAATTAACCCATGGGCATAAAACTAAAATTAATACGCCGAACATCATGATTATAGAAGTTTAAATAAGCATAATCCCTTTTATTTCATATTTAATTGCACTTTTAATTTTCGCACTTTAATTTCTGTCATTTTAATTATCGTCATTTACTTTACTCTTTAAATTAAGTTTTTAGTTATTTTTAATATTTTGCATTAGCTTTTAATTGTGACTTTAAAATATAAAATCGACAAACCGGTCATTAAACGGTAAAACCCCCCTTTTTATATTTATATTTATATATTGTTATATAAAAATAAAGTGTTTCATAAGCCCGTCTCCCTGTGGAACGAACCGGACTTACTAAAAACTATACTACTTCGCGACTAGGTACACTGCCTATTGTGTTGTAGCAAGGTTTTGGTATATCCATTTTGTAAATATTTAATTAAAACTTGTTAAATTTTGTAGCATTCCGTATTAAAAATATACACTATTTCGTAACCCCGTGCTACCACATCAAGTTTTTGGCGCCGCTGCCGGGGAGTCGGCGAAATATTTATATCATTTTTAGAAAAACAATATAAAATCCTAAAAATTAAAAAAAACTTAAAAAAAAAAAAAAAAAAAAACCGAAAAAAAAAATATATATTTTTATATAGTTTTAAGATTTTTATTTATAAAATTATCAAATATTTCTATTTTTTTATTTAAATTATATATATATTTTATTTAATATATAAAACAGAAAATATAAATAAATATAAATAATACGGTTGAACCTGTCATTTGACCCCCCTCATTTGAACCGGCTCTGGAGGTCATGCGACTCGCATGACCCTTAGCCTGAACCCCATGCGAGTCGCATGAGGGGTCTGACAGGGCCACATACAACCCTACTTTTGCATTAAATACGGTATATTATTTAATTTTATTATATTTAACCCTAGTTAGTTTATTTGTTTAATATAATTAGTTTTTAGTTTTATTTGTATTTTACTTTTAATTAGTTTTATTAATATATAAATTGATATCTTTAATAAATAATAATATAAAAATTATATTTTTATAAAAATTGTACTTTTTACCATTTTTTATATATTTTTATATTTTGTATCTTTTTATCGTTTTAGCGTAATTTGTGTATTTTTATTCGTTCGTGCTTAGTTTTAAGTCTAGTTTTTGTCGTAGTTTTAATTTTTATTTCTAGAATTTTTAGGCTTTGCCGTAAAATCCCTTAAGTGCTTATTCCTTAGACTAAGATTTAGGTGCTTTAGAATTTTGCGACGCCGTGTTTCGACGTTTTTCTTTCTTATTTTTATTTTTCGACACTTTTCGACGCGCAATCTATTTCTTTCTATTTTCTCGACACTCTAGTTTTTAGGACCTAGAATTTTCTCTATTTCTTATCTAATATCTCAAACGGAAAGAAAAATTATTTAAGCGGTTAAATTAATGGACGTTGACATTTTTCTGCTTCGTAGTAATAGTTGGATTTGTTAGTGGCTGAGTTGTGGCTTTTCCGATTTAAAGGTGCCTGGCTCCCTGCTACATCTTTTGGCTATTCGAAACGTGGGCAAAAGCAGAAAAGTCTATTAATTGGACAACTTATTTAAGTTTTTCTATTTTTATAACTAATAGGAATTGCGCAAAACTGTAGCTAAAATTTGGCCATCGCAATAAAATGGAAAATTTTGAAAACAAGGCCTTGGAAACTCTTTTTGAACTCCAAAATCAATTAAATCAATACTCTCAAACGAGTGTTGATGACAATTCGGTCAGTCAATCTTGGATCGCGAACGACGAAACAATAACTGGTTGTGAAATCTGTGGAGATTATCACTCAACATGGGAATGTTACTATTACGTTCCTATGGAAAATTACGCACCCACGGAACCTGAATGGAACGATTATGAAGAACACAATTCAAATTGGGATTATTCCCAAGAATATATCCAAACTCAACAACCAGAAGACGAGGAAAATTACGTGTCCGAAAATTCTTTAGATTATATGAGAATCAAACTCGAAGAACTTGATGCTCAAAAGGAACAAATGAGAGAGTTTGTAAACCGGCAAGCTGAAACTCTATCAGATTATACACCTGTTGATCTGAGGAGTATTGTGCAAGAAAATTTCAAATCATCGAATTTTGATGAATTCGAGAGCTCCGAAATCACCAACTATCCCGATGATACTTTTTATTCAGTCTTACCAATTTCACAACATATCGACACATTAGCCTCTACTGACGAAATCATCAGTCCATCAATGGATAAAGATGAAGTAAGGGAGACAAATTGGTACTATTGGGAAAACGATAACGTTGAAAATTTTACCCTCGAGACCAAACCGAACTTCACCATTCCACAACCTTCCAACCCAATATTCTCAATAGAGGAGTCATCTACTGAAGATGAACCACGAGATGTAATAGATAATGACACCTCGGATTTTACCCAATTGGGTAATAGAGGTGAAAACTTTGATCCCAAGAATAAACGGAAGGAAATATTAGGAATTGTCCGCCCTATAATAGGTATGTCGGTGTATATCGATCCATTTGACCAAGAACCAGAAAAGAGACATATCCATTTACTAAAAGCTACACTTAAAAAAGAATTAAGTAGTGACGATCGGGTGAGTCTAAACTTTAAACCCATTGATATATTATACACCACCCGAGATATAAATAACTGGCTCACTATTTTAATTCGAGGAACTTATTCCACCGACTTCACATATCGTCAGCTAAAGTGTAGGGAAGTCTAACCCCACTTAACGTTAAATTAGGGGTTCGGGTTAGTGCATAACTCGTTAATAAACATGCATGATAACTTAGGGTAAAATACGCATTTTCAAAGATTAGCAAATAGTTCAGAAAAGTAACCATTTTTGAAGAAAAACATGTGTGATAAAACAAGAAGGAATGAACGGTGAGGCGCGCCATCTATCATTCGACGAGCTTTGTAAGTACAAACTAGGTATTCTTAATCACTTTTCTACACTAATCACCCTCATGAATTTATAATTATAGTCTGATTTCATGCAAATGAGGGCATTGCATGATCTCAAGTGTGGGGAAGGGTTATAAATTCTCTTGGGTTTATACTTGGTTTATTTGCCGAAATTTTGTGAAAATTTGAAAAAATTTCAATTAAATGAACTCAAAATCATGTTTATACATATTTATGAATGATGAAAACTAGGTGTTAATACCGAAATTATCGTTACCTCGAAAAGGACATAAATTGAGAAACAACCCAAAACGCTTGAATTCATTTAAAATGAAATAAAGGAGAATAAAAAGGCAAAGAAAGAAACTAAGTGTGGGGAGAATGTACCAAGTTATTCAAAAATATCTATCACATGTTTCTGTAAAGTTATTACAGGTGTTTTTGTTTTGAACTAAATTAACTATTTTACCCGATGAAAGAAAAGAGAGATGGATCTACACGATGAATCAATTCCATCATTTGAAGGAAGTAAAGTCTTCCGAAAAAGACACGCGCTTCTTGATTTAGGTCAGGAAGTTGTCGTCCAGACCAGCTGTAGGTTGACGAAAAATCTAGAAAAGTCATCTCTAAAATCAGCTGGAAATCCACGGACCTCAGCATCAAACAGGGTCGCCAAGTGGTCAGATTTATCCTAACTATGAGAAGGATTTATCTCGTACAATGGGGGGGCACCGTGCAAATTAGCTTGATAAGACTAATGAATCAGATCCCCAGAAAGGATAATCTCCTTTAAAGATCAAAAATCAGCTTTTAAGCCTGATATTACTCAATCCTTGAGATTGACCTTAAAGATTGAGAATTCAAACTCATAGAATTCAATGATATCTAAACTCGAGCTTGAACGAGAAAATATTTTGATCAAAATTACAAACCGATTTGTTTTCTGAAAACCCATTTTCAATGCGTTCATTACCATTGAACGTAAAATCCTAGGAATTCACCTGGAATTCATTAGGTCACCTGAACCAAATCGGGTGTCAACCGTAAGAACGGTGGTTGCATAGCATGGTCGGAGACAGGACCTTGTGCCAGACCGAAAAATTATAGGATGATCTTTACTATTGCTCCTACCAAGGATAGTTCTAGCATCCGACACGTTAAAAAGACCATGAAAATTTGCATGTCATTAGACATTGCCTTAACAGTTTCTTGTTCATCGCTTTCCTTTACAACCGGACGGTAGTTTACCGAAAGGTAATATACGGAACAAGTAAACTGGATGTGTGCTTTCCGATACCGGGATAGCAGTGGATTACACGAGCCTAAAAGTTTTAGCCAAAATATTGATCCACAAATATATTTTGCAACACCAATGGTGGGTCAAATCAGAAAACTTGTCTAGGGTAAAATCTAGCTTGAATTTTTAAAAGATCAAATGTTTTCATAAAGATCCAATTTTCTTAAGGATCTACATTTTTATAGTCATGTGGGACTGTAAACCGCCTTTCAAATGTGCACTTTGCTTTGGAAACCGAAAGTAAATCGGCTATTTGATTGCAAGTGTCGTTGACCTAAACCCGAGGCAACTGTGAATGACACACCCACCTTTAACCATGGTTCTATCGTTACTATCATTGTTTATACCGCTCTATCAAAATCACTGATGTATAAAGTGTGAAGAATAAAGAAGTGATTTGTATGTTTTTATTTCAAGACTGTATTGCTTGAGGACAAGCAACGTTCAAGTGTGGGGATATTGATAAGGCTAAAAAGGAACATATATTTCATAACATTATTCCCCAAGAAAGACAAGATTTCAGTTGCAATTGTTCCATTTTCAAGTAATATTCGTTTATTTTAAATAAGTGCGAAGACAAAAGGCGAAAACGACGAATTGAAGACGGAAAGGTCCAAAAAGTTCAAATGTACAAGATACAATTAAAAAGGTTCAAAATATTGATGAGGAACGTCTAAAAATGACAAGAGTACAAGTTACAACACACAAAGTACACGATATAAAATAGTACGCAAGGACGTTCGAAAATCCGGAACCGGGACCCGAGCCAAGAAGAAACGCCCGACGCAATGGACCAAAAATATCTAGTCTACTATGCATATAAATATAATATAATATATAAATAATTATTAAAATTATTTATATTTTATATATATTTAATAAATATGTCGACGAACGTAAAAACAAAAAGTATGTGAGCTGTCCCTGGTAGCCATGCGAGTCGCATGGCTGGAAGGCCATTCTCATGCGAGTCGCATGAGCCCAAAAATCTGGCCAGGTCTATAAATTGCAACGTTTTCTTGCCAGTTTACAACACCACACACACAAATAAATAATAATACTCTGTAATAAATAATAATAAATATATATATTATATATATAGTATAGGGTAGTTTTATATTAGATTAGTTCGGGTTATGTAAAGGTTATTTTACGGGTTTTTGAAGTCGAAATTCTGTCCGTGTAACACTACGCGATAAATACTCAATGTAAGTTATGTTCTCCTTTTTAAATTAATGTCTCGTAACTAAGTTATTATTATGCTTATTTGAGCCGAAGTAATCATGATGTTGGACTAAATATTAAGACGGGGTAATTGGGCTTTGTACCATAATTGGGGTTTGGACAAAAGAACGACACTTGTGGAAATTAGACTATGGGCTATTAATGGGCTTTATATTTGTTTAACTAAATGATAGTTTGTTAATTTTAATATAAAGATTTACAATTGGATGTACCTATAAATAACCATATACACTCGATCGGACACGATGGGCGGGGTATTTATATGTACGAATAATCGTTCATTTAACCGGACACGGGAATGGATTAATAGCCACTAGAATAATTAAAACAGGGGTGAAATTATGTACAAGGACACTTGGCATAATTGATAACAAAGTATTAAAACCTTGGGTTACACGCAGTCGATATCCTGGTGTAATTATTAAACAAAGTATTAAAACCTTGTTACAGTTTAAGTCCCCAATTAGTTGGAATATTTGACTTCGGGTATAAGAATAAATTGACGAGGACACTCGCACTTTAAATTTATGACCGATGGACTGTTATGGACAAAAACCAGACGGACATATTAAATAATCCAGGACAAAGGACAATTAACCCATGGGCATAAAACTAAAATTAATACGCCGAACATCATGATTATAGAAGTTTAAATAAGCATAATCCCTTTTATTTCATATTTAATTGCACTTTTAATTTTCGCACTTTAATTTCTGTCATTTTAATTATCGTCATTTACTTTACTCTTTAAATTAAGTTTTTAGTTATTTTTAATATTTTGCATTAGCTTTTAATTGTGACTTTAAAATATAAAATCGACAAACCGGTCATTAAACGGTAAAACCCCCCTTTTTATATTTATATTTATATATTGTTATATAAAAATAAAGTGTTTCATAAGCCCGTCTCCCTGTGGAACGAACCGGACTTACTAAAAACTATACTACTTCGCGACTAGGTACACTGCCTATTGTGTTGTAGCAAGGTTTTGGTATATCCATTTTGTAAATATTTAATTAAAACTTGTTAAATTTTGTAGCATTCCGTATTAAAAATATACACTATTTCGTAACCCCGTGCTACCACATCAAGTTTTTGGCGCCGCTGCCGGGGAGTCGGCGAAATATTTATATCATTTTTAGAAAAACAATATAAAATCCTAAAAATTAAAAAAAACTTAAAAAAAAAAAAAAAAAAAAAAACCGAAAAAAAAAATATATATTTTTATATAGTTTTAAGATTTTTATTTATAAAATTATCAAATATTTCTATTTTTTTATTTAAATTATATATATATTTTATTTAATATATAAAACAGAAAATATAAATAAATATAAATAATACGGTTGAACCTGTCATTTGACCCCCCTCATTTGAACCGGCTCTGGAGGTCATGCGACTCGCATGACCCTTAGCCTGAACCCCATGCGAGTCGCATGAGGGGTCTGACAGGGCCACATACAACCCTACTTTTGCATTAAATACGGTATATTATTTAATTTTATTATATTTAACCCTAGTTAGTTTATTTGTTTAATATAATTAGTTTTTAGTTTTATTTGTATTTTACTTTTAATTAGTTTTATTAATATATAAATTGATATCTTTAATAAATAATAATATAAAAATTATATTTTTATAAAAATTGTACTTTTTACCATTTTTTTATATATTTTTATATTTTGTATCTTTTTATCGTTTTAGCGTAATTTGTGTATTTTTATTCGTTCGTGCTTAGTTTTAAGTCTAGTTTTTGTCGTAGTTTTAATTTTTATTTCTAGAATTTTTAGGCTTTGCCGTAAAATCCCTTAAGTGCTTATTCCTTAGACTAAGATTTAGGTGCTTTAGAATTTTGCGACGCCGTGTTTCGACGTTTTTCTTTCTTATTTTTATTTTTCGACACTTTTCGACGCGCAATCTATTTCTTTCTATTTTCTCGACACTCTAGTTTTTAGGACCTAGAATTTTCTCTATTTCTTATCTAATATCTCAAACGGAAAGAAAAATTATTTAAGCGGTTAAATTAATGGACGTTGACATTTTTCTGCTTCGTAGTAATAGTTGGATTTGTTAGTGGCTGAGTTGTGGCTTTTCCGATTTAAAGGTGCCTGGCTCCCTGCTACATCTTTTGGCTATTCGAAACGTGGGCAAAAGCAGAAAAGTCTATTAATTGGACAACTTATTTAAGTTTTTCTATTTTTATAACTAATAGGAATTGCGCAAAACTGTAGCTAAAATTTGGCCATCGCAATAAAATGGAAAATTTTGAAAACAAGGCCTTGGAAACTCTTTTTGAACTCCAAAATCAATTAAATCAATACTCTCAAACGAGTGTTGATGACAATTCGGTCAGTCAATCTTGGATCGCGAACGACGAAACAATAACTGGTTGTGAAATCTGTGGAGATTATCACTCAACATGGGAATGTTACTATTACGTTCCTATGGAAAATTACGCACCCACGGAACCTGAATGGAACGATTATGAAGAACACAATTCAAATTGGGATTATTCCCAAGAATATATCCAAACTCAACAACCAGAAGACGAGGAAAATTACGTGTCCGAAAATTCTTTAGATTATATGAGAATCAAACTCGAAGAACTTGATGCTCAAAAGGAACAAATGAGAGAGTTTGTAAACCGGCAAGCTGAAACTCTATCAGATTATACACCTGTTGATCTGAGGAGTATTGTGCAAGAAAATTTCAAATCATCGAATTTTGATGAATTCGAGAGCTCCGAAATCACCAACTATCCCGATGATACTTTTTATTCAGTCTTACCAATTTCACAACATATCGACACATTAGCCTCTACTGACGAAATCATCAGTCCATCAATGGATAAAGATGAAGTAAGGGAGACAAATTGGTACTATTGGGAAAACGATAACGTTGAAAATTTTACCCTCGAGACCAAACCGAACTTCACCATTCCACAACCTTCCAACCCAATATTCTCAATAGAGGAGTCATCTACTGAAGATGAACCACGAGATGTAATAGATAATGACACCTCGGATTTTACCCAATTGGGTAATAGAGGTGAAAACTTTGATCCCAAGAATAAACGGAAGGAAATATTAGGAATTGTCCGCCCTATAATAGGTATGTCGGTGTATATCGATCCATTTGACCAAGAACCAGAAAAGAGACATATCCATTTACTAAAAGCTACACTTAAAAAAGAATTAAGTAGTGACGATCGGGTGAGTCTAAACTTTAAACCCATTGATATATTATACACCACCCGAGATATAAATAACTGGCTCACTATTTTAATTCGAGGAACTTATTCCACCGACTTCACATATCGTCAGCTAAAGTGTAGGGAAGTCTAACCCCACTTAACGTTAAATTAGGGGTTCGGGTTAGTGCATAACTCGTTAATAAACATGCATGATAACTTAGGGTAAAATACGCATTTTCAAAGATTAGCAAATAGTTCAGAAAAGTAACCATTTTTGAAGAAAAACATGTGTGATAAAACAAGAAGGAATGAACGGTGAGGCGCGCCATCTATCATTCGACGAGCTTTGTAAGTACAAACTAGGTATTCTTAATCACTTTTCTACACTAATCACCCTCATGAATTTATAATTATAGTCTGATTTCATGCAAATGAGGGCATTGCATGATCTCAAGTGTGGGGAAGGGTTATAAATTCTCTTGGGTTTATACTTGGTTTATTTGCCGAAATTTTGTGAAAATTTGAAAAAATTTCAATTAAATGAACTCAAAATCATGTTTATACATATTTATGAATGATGAAAACTAGGTGTTAATACCGAAATTATCGTTACCTCGAAAAGGACATAAATTGAGAAACAACCCAAAACGCTTGAATTCATTTAAAATGAAATAAAGGAGAATAAAAAGGCAAAGAAAGAAACTAAGTGTGGGGAGAATGTACCAAGTTATTCAAAAATATCTATCACATGTTTCTGTAAAGTTATTACAGGTGTTTTTGTTTTGAACTAAATTAACTATTTTACCCGATGAAAGAAAAGAGAGATGGATCTACACGATGAATCAATTCCATCATTTGAAGGAAGTAAAGTCTTCCGAAAAAGACACGCGCTTCTTGATTTAGGTCAGGAAGTTGTCGTCCAGACCAGCTGTAGGTTGACGAAAAATCTAGAAAAGTCATCTCTAAAATCAGCTGGAAATCCACGGACCTCAGCATCAAACAGGGTCGCCAAGTGGTCAGATTTATCCTAACTATGAGAAGGATTTATCTCGTACAATGGGGGGGCACCGTGCAAATTAGCTTGATAAGACTAATGAATCAGATCCCCAGAAAGGATAATCTCCTTTAAAGATCAAAAATCAGCTTTTAAGCCTGATATTACTCAATCCTTGAGATTGACCTTAAAGATTGAGAATTCAAACTCATAGAATTCAATGATATCTAAACTCGAGCTTGAACGAGAAAATATTTTGATCAAAATTACAAACCGATTTGTTTTCTGAAAACCCATTTTCAATGCGTTCATTACCATTGAACGTAAAATCCTAGGAATTCACCTGGAATTCATTAGGTCACCTGAACCAAATCGGGTGTCAACCGTAAGAACGGTGGTTGCATAGCATGGTCGGAGACAGGACCTTGTGCCAGACCGAAAAATTATAGGATGATCTTTACTATTGCTCCTACCAAGGATAGTTCTAGCATCCGACACGTTAAAAAGACCATGAAAATTTGCATGTCATTAGACATTGCCTTAACAGTTTCTTGTTCATCGCTTTCCTTTACAACCGGACGGTAGTTTACCGAAAGGTAATATACGGAACAAGTAAACTGGATGTGTGCTTTCCGATACCGGGATAGCAGTGGATTACACGAGCCTAAAAGTTTTAGCCAAAATATTGATCCACAAATATATTTTGCAACACCAATGGTGGGTCAAATCAGAAAACTTGTCTAGGGTAAAATCTAGCTTGAATTTTTAAAAGATCAAATGTTTTCATAAAGATCCAATTTTCTTAAGGATCTACATTTTTATAGTCATGTGGGACTGTAAACCGCCTTTCAAATGTGCACTTTGCTTTGGAAACCGAAAGTAAATCGGCTATTTGATTGCAAGTGTCGTTGACCTAAACCCGAGGCAACTGTGAATGACACACCCACCTTTAACCATGGTTCTATCGTTACTATCATTGTTTATACCGCTCTATCAAAATCACTGATGTATAAAGTGTGAAGAATAAAGAAGTGATTTGTATGTTTTTATTTCAAGACTGTATTGCTTGAGGACAAGCAACGTTCAAGTGTGGGGATATTGATAAGGCTAAAAAGGAACATATATTTCATAACATTATTCCCCAAGAAAGACAAGATTTCAGTTGCAATTGTTCCATTTTCAAGTAATATTCGTTTATTTTAAATAAGTGCGAAGACAAAAGGCGAAAACGACGAATTGAAGACGGAAAGGTCCAAAAAGTTCAAATGTACAAGATACAATTAAAAAGGTTCAAAATATTGATGAGGAACGTCTAAAAATGACAAGAGTACAAGTTACAACACACAAAGTACACGATATAAAATAGTACGCAAGGACGTTCGAAAATCCGGAACCGGGACCCGAGCCAAGAAGAAACGCCCGACGCAATGGACCAAAAATATCTAGTCTACTATGCATATAAATATAATATAATATATAAATAATTATTAAAATTATTTATATTTTATATATATTTAATAAATATGTCGACGAACGTAAAAACAAAAAGTATGTGAGCTGTCCCTGGTAGCCATGCGAGTCGCATGGCTGGAAGGCCATTCTCATGCGAGTCGCATGAGCCCAAAAATCTGGCCAGGTCTATAAATTGCAACGTTTTCTTGCCAGTTTACAACACCACACACACAAATAAATAATAATACTCTGTAATAAATAATAATAAATATATATATTATATATATAGTATAGGGTAGTTTTATATTAGATTAGTTCGGGTTATGTAAAGGTTATTTTACGGGTTTTTGAAGTCGAAATTCTGTCCGTGTAACACTACGCGATAAATACTCAATGTAAGTTATGTTCTCCTTTTTAAATTAATGTCTCGTAACTAAGTTATTATTATGCTTATTTGAGCCGAAGTAATCATGATGTTGGACTAAATATTAAGACGGGGTAATTGGGCTTTGTACCATAATTGGGGTTTGGACAAAAGAACGACACTTGTGGAAATTAGACTATGGGCTATTAATGGGCTTTATATTTGTTTAACTAAATGATAGTTTGTTAATTTTAATATAAAGATTTACAATTGGATGTACCTATAAATAACCATATACACTCGATCGGACACGATGGGCGGGGTATTTATATGTACGAATAATCGTTCATTTAACCGGACACGGGAATGGATTAATAGCCACTAGAATAATTAAAACAGGGGTGAAATTATGTACAAGGACACTTGGCATAATTGATAACAAAGTATTAAAACCTTGGGTTACACGCAGTCGATATCCTGGTGTAATTATTAAACAAAGTATTAAAACCTTGTTACAGTTTAAGTCCCCAATTAGTTGGAATATTTGACTTCGGGTATAAGAATAAATTGACGAGGACACTCGCACTTTAAATTTATGACCGATGGACTGTTATGGACAAAAACCAGACGGACATATTAAATAATCCAGGACAAAGGACAATTAACCCATGGGCATAAAACTAAAATTAATACGCCGAACATCATGATTATAGAAGTTTAAATAAGCATAATCCCTTTTATTTCATATTTAATTGCACTTTTAATTTTCGCACTTTAATTTCTGTCATTTTAATTATCGTCATTTACTTTACTCTTTAAATTAAGTTTTTAGTTATTTTTAATATTTTGCATTAGCTTTTAATTGTGACTTTAAAATATAAAATCGACAAACCGGTCATTAAACGGTAAAACCCCCCTTTTTATATTTATATTTATATATTGTTATATAAAAATAAAGTGTTTCATAAGCCCGTCTCCCTGTGGAACGAACCGGACTTACTAAAAACTATACTACTTCGCGACTAGGTACACTGCCTATTGTGTTGTAGCAAGGTTTTGGTATATCCATTTTGTAAATATTTAATTAAAACTTGTTAAATTTTGTAGCATTCCGTATTAAAAATATACACTATTTCGTAACCCCGTGCTACCACATCAAGTTTTTGGCGCCGCTGCCGGGGAGTCGGCGAAATATTTATATCATTTTTAGAAAAACAATATAAAATCCTAAAAATTAAAAAAAACTTAAAAAAAAAAAAAAAAAAAAAACCGAAAAAAAAAATATATATTTTTATATAGTTTTAAGATTTTTATTTATAAAATTATCAAATATTTCTATTTTTTTATTTAAATTATATATATATTTTATTTAATATATAAAACAGAAAATATAAATAAATATAAATAATACGGTTGAACCTGTCATTTGACCCCCCTCATTTGAACCGGCTCTGGAGGTCATGCGACTCGCATGACCCTTAGCCTGAACCCCATGCGAGTCGCATGAGGGGTCTGACAGGGCCACATACAACCCTACTTTTGCATTAAATACGGTATATTATTTAATTTTATTATATTTAACCCTAGTTAGTTTATTTGTTTAATATAATTAGTTTTTAGTTTTATTTGTATTTTACTTTTAATTAGTTTTATTAATATATAAATTGATATCTTTAATAAATAATAATATAAAAATTATATTTTTATAAAAATTGTACTTTTTACCATTTTTTTATATATTTTTATATTTTGTATCTTTTTATCGTTTTAGCGTAATTTGTGTATTTTTATTCGTTCGTGCTTAGTTTTAAGTCTAGTTTTTGTCGTAGTTTTAATTTTTATTTCTAGAATTTTTAGGCTTTGCCGTAAAATCCCTTAAGTGCTTATTCCTTAGACTAAGATTTAGGTGCTTTAGAATTTTGCGACGCCGTGTTTCGACGTTTTTCTTTCTTATTTTTATTTTTCGACACTTTTCGACGCGCAATCTATTTCTTTCTATTTTCTCGACACTCTAGTTTTTAGGACCTAGAATTTTCTCTATTTCTTATCTAATATCTCAAACGGAAAGAAAAATTATTTAAGCGGTTAAATTAATGGACGTTGACATTTTTCTGCTTCGTAGTAATAGTTGGATTTGTTAGTGGCTGAGTTGTGGCTTTTCCGATTTAAAGGTGCCTGGCTCCCTGCTACATCTTTTGGCTATTCGAAACGTGGGCAAAAGCAGAAAAGTCTATTAATTGGACAACTTATTTAAGTTTTTCTATTTTTATAACTAATAGGAATTGCGCAAAACTGTAGCTAAAATTTGGCCATCGCAATAAAATGGAAAATTTTGAAAACAAGGCCTTGGAAACTCTTTTTGAACTCCAAAATCAATTAAATCAATACTCTCAAACGAGTGTTGATGACAATTCGGTCAGTCAATCTTGGATCGCGAACGACGAAACAATAACTGGTTGTGAAATCTGTGGAGATTATCACTCAACATGGGAATGTTACTATTACGTTCCTATGGAAAATTACGCACCCACGGAACCTGAATGGAACGATTATGAAGAACACAATTCAAATTGGGATTATTCCCAAGAATATATCCAAACTCAACAACCAGAAGACGAGGAAAATTACGTGTCCGAAAATTCTTTAGATTATATGAGAATCAAACTCGAAGAACTTGATGCTCAAAAGGAACAAATGAGAGAGTTTGTAAACCGGCAAGCTGAAACTCTATCAGATTATACACCTGTTGATCTGAGGAGTATTGTGCAAGAAAATTTCAAATCATCGAATTTTGATGAATTCGAGAGCTCCGAAATCACCAACTATCCCGATGATACTTTTTATTCAGTCTTACCAATTTCACAACATATCGACACATTAGCCTCTACTGACGAAATCATCAGTCCATCAATGGATAAAGATGAAGTAAGGGAGACAAATTGGTACTATTGGGAAAACGATAACGTTGAAAATTTTACCCTCGAGACCAAACCGAACTTCACCATTCCACAACCTTCCAACCCAATATTCTCAATAGAGGAGTCATCTACTGAAGATGAACCACGAGATGTAATAGATAATGACACCTCGGATTTTACCCAATTGGGTAATAGAGGTGAAAACTTTGATCCCAAGAATAAACGGAAGGAAATATTAGGAATTGTCCGCCCTATAATAGGTATGTCGGTGTATATCGATCCATTTGACCAAGAACCAGAAAAGAGACATATCCATTTACTAAAAGCTACACTTAAAAAAGAATTAAGTAGTGACGATCGGGTGAGTCTAAACTTTAAACCCATTGATATATTATACACCACCCGAGATATAAATAACTGGCTCACTATTTTAATTCGAGGAACTTATTCCACCGACTTCACATATCGTCAGCTAAAGTGTAGGGAAGTCTAACCCCACTTAACATTAAATTAGGGGTTCGGGTTAGTGCATAACTCGTTAATAAACATGCATGATAACTTAGGGTAAAATACGCATTTTCAAAGATTAGCAAATAGTTCAGAAAAGTAACCATTTTTGAAGAAAAACATGTGTGATAAAACAAGAAGGAATGAACGGTGAGGCGCGCCATCTATCATTCGACGAGCTTTGTAAGTACAAACTAGGTATTCTTAATCACTTTTCTACACTAATCACCCTCATGAATTTATAATTATAGTCTGATTTCATGCAAATGAGGGCATTGCATGATCTCAAGTGTGGGGAAGGGTTATAAATTCTCTTGGGTTTATACTTGGTTTATTTGCCGAAATTTTGTGAAAATTTGAAAAAATTTCAATTAAATGAACTCAAAATCATGTTTATACATATTTATGAACGATGAAAACTAGGTGTTAATACCGAAATTATCGTTACCTCGAAAAGGACATAAATTGAGAAACAACCCAAAACGCTTGAATTCATTTAAAATGAAATAAAGGAGAATAAAAAGGCAAAGAAAGAAACTAAGTGTGGGGAGAATGTACCAAGTTATTCAAAAATATCTATCACATGTTTCTGTAAAGTTATTACAGGTGTTTTTGTTTTGAACTAAATTAACTATTTTACCCGATGAAAGAAAAGAGAGATGGATCTACACGATGAATCAATTCCATCATTTGAAGGAAGTAAAGTCTTCCGAAAAAGACACGCGCTTCTTGATTTAGGTCAGGAAGTTGTCGTCCAGACCAGCTGTAGGTTGACGAAAAATCTAGAAAAGTCATCTCTAAAATCAGCTGGAAATCCACGGACCTCAGCATCAAACAGGGTCGCCAAGTGGTCAGATTTATCCTAACCATGAGAAGGATTTATCTCGTACAATGGGGGGGCACCGTGCAAATTAGCTTGATAAGACTAATGAATCAGATCCCTAGAAAGGATAATCTCCTTTAAAGATCAAAAATCAGCTTTTAAGCCTGATATTACTCAATCCTTGAGATTGACCTTAAAGATTGAGAATTCAAACTCATAGAATTCAATGATATCTAAACTCGAGCTTGAACGAGAAAATATTTTGATCAAAATTACAAACCGATTTGTTTTCTGAAAACCCATTTTCAATGCGTTCATTACCATTGAACGTAAAATCCTAGGAATTCACCTGGAATTCATTAGGTCACCTGAACCAAATCGGGTGTCAACCGTAAGAACGGTGGTTGCATAGCATGGTCGGAGACAGGACCTTGTGCCAGACCGAAAAATTATAGGATGATCTTTACTATTGCTCCTACCAAGGATAGTTCTAGCATCCGACACGTTAAAAAGACCATGAAAATTTGCATGTCATTAGACATTGCCTTAACAGTTTCTTGTTCATCGCTTTCCTTTACAACCGGACGGTAGTTTACCGAAAGGTAATATACGGAACAAGTAAACTGGATGTGTGCTTTCCGATACCGGGATAGCAGTGGATTACACGAGCCTAAAAGTTTTAGCCAAAATATTGATCCACAAATATATTTTACAACACCAATGGTGGGTCAAATCAGAAAACTTGTCTAGGGTAAAATCTAGCTTGAATTTTTAAAAGATCAAATGTTTTCATAAAGATCCAATTTTCTTAAGGCTCTACATTTTTATAGTCATGTGGGACTGTAAACCGCCTTTCAAATGTGCACTTTGCTTTGGAAACCGAAAGTAAATCGGCTATTTGATTGCAAGTGTCGTTGACCTAAACCCGAGGCAACTGTGGATGACACACCCACCTTTAACCATGGTTCTATCGTTACTATCATTGTTTATACCGCTCTATCAAAATCACTGATGTATAAAGTGTGAAGAATAAAGAAGTGATTTGTATGTTTTTATTTCAAGACTGTATTACTTGAGGACAAGCAACGTTCAAGTGTGGGGATATTGATAAGGCTAAAAAGGAACATATATTTCATAACATTATTCCCCAAGAAAGACAAGATTTCAGTTGCAATTGTTCCATTTTCAAGTAATATTCGTTTATTTTAAATAAGTGCGAAGACAAAAGGCGAAAACGACGAATTGAAGACGGAAAGGTCCAAAAAGTTCAAATGTACAAGATACAATTAAAAAGGTTCAAAATATTGATGAGGAACGTCTAAAAATGACAAGAGTACAAGTTACAACACACAAAGTACACGATATAAAATAGTACGCAAGGACGTTCGAAAATCCGGAACCGGGACCCGAGCCAAGAAGAAACGCCCGACGCAATGGACCAAAAATATCTAGTCTACTATGCATATAAATATAATATAATATATAAATAATTATTAAAATTATTTATATTTTATATATATTTAATAAATATGTCGACGAACGTAAAAACAAAAAGTATGTGAGCTGTCCCTGGTAGCCATGCGAGTCGCATGGCTGGAAGGCCATTCTCATGCGAGTCGCATGAGCCCAAAAATCTGGCCAGGTCTATAAATTGCAACGTTTTCTTGCCAGTTTACAACACCACACACACAAATAAATAATAATACTCTGTAATAAATAATAATAAATATATATATTATATATATAGTATAGGGTAGTTTTATATTAGATTAGTTCGGGTTATGTAAAGGTTATTTTACGGGTTTTTGAAGTCGAAATTCTGTCCGTGTAACACTACGCGATAAATACTCAATGTAAGTTATGTTCTCCTTTTTAAATTAATGTCTCGTAACTAAGTTATTATTATGCTTATTTGAGCCGAAGTAATCATGATGTTGGACTAAATATTAAGACGGGGTAATTGGGCTTTGTACCATAATTGGGGTTTGGACAAAAGAACGACACTTGTGGAAATTAGACTATGGGCTATTAATGGGCTTTATATTTGTTTAACTAAATGATAGTTTGTTAATTTTAATATAAAGATTTACAATTGGATGTACCTATAAATAACCATATACACTCGATCGGACACGATGGGCGGGGTATTTATATGTACGAATAATCGTTCATTTAACCGGACACGGGAATGGATTAATAGCCACTAGAATAATTAAAACAGGGGTGAAATTATGTACAAGGACACTTGGCATAATTGATAACAAAGTATTAAAACCTTGGGTTACACGCAGTCGATATCCTGGTGTAATTATTAAACAAAGTATTAAAACCTTGTTACAGTTTAAGTCCCCAATTAGTTGGAATATTTGACTTCGGGTATAAGAATAAATTGACGAGGACACTCGCACTTTAAATTTATGACCGATGGACTGTTATGGACAAAAACCAGACGGACATATTAAATAATCCAGGACAAAGGACAATTAACCCATGGGCATAAAACTAAAATTAATACGCCGAACATCATGATTATAGAAGTTTAAATAAGCATAATCCCTTTTATTTCATATTTAATTGCACTTTTAATTTTCGCACTTTAATTTCTGTCATTTTAATTATCGTCATTTACTTTACTCTTTAAATTAAGTTTTTAGTTATTTTTAATATTTTGCATTAGCTTTTAATTGTGACTTTAAAATATAAAATCGACAAACCGGTCATTAAACGGTAAAACCCCCCTTTTTATATTTATATTTATATATTGTTATATAAAAATAAAGTGTTTCATAAGCCCGTCTCCCTGTGGAACGAACCGGACTTACTAAAAACTATACTACTTCGAGACTAGGTACACTGCCTATTGTGTTGTAGCAAGGTTTTGGTATATCCATTTTGTAAATATTTAATTAAAACTTGTTAAATTTTGTAGCATTCCGTATTAAAAATATACACTATTTCGTAACCCCGTGCTACCACATCAGATTGCTTATGCGTCTAGACAATTGAAGATTCACGAACAAAATTATACGACGCATGATTTGGAATTAGGCGCGGTTGTTTTTGCATTAAAGACTTGGAGGCACTACTTATATGGGGTCAAAAGTATTATATATACCGACCACAAAAGTCTTCAACACATATTTAATCAGAAACAACTGAATATGAGGCAGCGTAGGTGGATTGAATTATTGAATGATTACGACTTTGAGATTCGTTACCACCCGGGGAAGGCAAATGTGGTAGCCGATGCCTTGAGCAGGAAGGACAGAGAACCCATTCGAGTAAAATCTATGAATATAATGATTCATAATAACATTACTACTCAAATAAAGGAGGCGCAACAAGGAGTTTTAAAAGAGGGAAATTTAAAGGATGAAATACCCAAAGGATCGGAGAAGCATCTTAATATTCGGGAAGACGGAACCCGGTATAGGGCTGAAAGGATTTGGGTACCAAAATTTGGAGATATGAGAGAAATGGTACTTAGAGAAGCTCATAAAACCAGATACTCAATACATCCTGGAACGGGGAAGATGTACAAGGATCTCAAGAAACATTTTTGGTGGCCGGGTATGAAAGCCGATGTTGCTAAATACGTAGGAGAATGTTTGACGTGTTCTAAGGTCAAAGCTGAGCATCAGAAACCATCAGGTCTACTTCAACAACCCGAAATCCCGGAATGGAAATGGGAAAACATTACCATGGATTTCATTACTAAATTGCCAAGGACTGCAAGTGGTTTTGATACTATTTGGGTAATAGTTGATCGTCTCACCAAATCAGCACACTTCCTACCAATAAGAGAAGATGACAAGATGGAGAAGTTATCACGACTGTATTTGAAGGAAGTCGTCTCCAGACATGGAATACCAATCTCTATTATCTCTGATAGGGATGGCAGATTTATTTCAAGATTCTGTAGACATGAGTATTGCCTATCATCCACAAACTGATGGGCAGAGCGAAAGGACGATACAAACGCTTGAAGACATGCTACGAGCATGTGTTATTGATTTCGGAAACAGTTGGGATCGACATCTACCGTTAGCAGAATTTTCCTACAACAACAGCTACCATTCAAGCATTGAGATGGCGCCGTTTGAAGCACTTATGGTAGAAAGTGCAGGTCTCCGATTTGTTGGAGTGAAGTGGGGGATAGACAGATTACGGGTCCGGAGATTATACAAGAAACTACCGAGAAGATCATCCAAATTCAACAACGGTTGAAAACCACCCAAAGTCGACAAAAGAGCTACGCTGACATTAAAAGAAAAGATATAGAATTTGAAATTGGAGAGATGGTCATGCTTAAAGTTGCACCTTGGAAAGGCGTTGTTCGATTTGGTAAACGAGGGAAATTAAATCCAAGGTATATTGGACCATTCAAGATTATTGATCGTGTCGGACCAGTAGCTTACCGACTAGAGTTACCTCAACAACTCGCGGCTGTACATAACACTTTCCACGTCTCGAATTTGAAGAAATGTTTTGCTAAAGAAGATCTCACTATTCCGTTAGATGAAATCCAAATCAACGAAAAACTTCAATTCATCGAAGAACCCGTCGAAATAATGGATCGTGAGGTTAAAAGACTTAAGCAAAACAAGATACCAATTGTTAAGGTTCGATGGAATGCTCGTAGAGGACCCGAGTTCACCTGGGAGCGTGAAGATCAGATGAAGAAGAAATACCCGCATCTATTTCCAGAAGATTCGTCAACACCTTCAACAGCTTAAAATTTCGGGACGAAATTTATTTAACGGGTAGGTACTGTAGTGACCCGAACTTTTCCATGTTTATATATATTAATTGAGATTGATATTTACATGATTAAATTTTTCCAACATATTAAGCAATCAAACTTGTTAAGACTTGATTAATTGAAATATGTTTCATATAGACAATTGACCACCCAAGTTGACCAGTGATTCACGAACGTTAAAACTTGTAAAAACTATATGATGACATATATATGGATATATATATAGTTAACATGATACTATGATAAGTAAATATATCATTAAGTATATTAACAATGAACTACATATGTAAAAACAAGACTACTAACTTAATGATTTTTAAACGAGACATATATGTAACGATTATCGTTGTAAAGACATTTAATGTATATATATATCATATTAAGAGATATTCATACATGATAATATCATGATAATATAATAATTTAAAATCTCATTTGATATTATAAACATTGGGTTAACAACATTTAACAAGATCGTTAACCTAAAGGTTTCAAAACAACACTTACATGTAACGACTAACGATGACTTAACGACTCAGTTAAAATGTATATACATGTAGTGTTTTAATATGTATTTATACACTTTTGAAATACTTCAATACACTTATCAAAATACTTCTACTTAACAAAAATGCTTACAATTACATCCTCGTTCAGTTTCATCAACAATTCTACTCGTATGCACCCGTATTCGTACTCGTACAATACACAGCTTTTAGATGTATGTACTATTGGTATATACACTTCAATGATCAGCTCTTAGCAGCCCATGTGAGTCACCTAACACATGTGGGAACCATCATTTGGCAACTAGCATGAAATATCTCATAAAATTACAAAAATATGAGTAATCATTCATGACTTATTTACATGAAAATAAAATTACATATCCTTTATATCTAATCCATACACCAACGACCAAAAACACCTACAAATACTTTCATTCTTCAATTTTCTTCATCTAATTGATCTCTCTCAAGTTCTATCTTCAAGTTCTAAGTGTTCTTCATAAATTCCAAAAGTTCTAGTTTCATAAAATCAAGAATACTTTCAAGTTTGCTAGCTCACTTCCAATCTTGTAAGGTGATCATCCAACCTCAAGAAATCTTTGTTTCTTACAGTAGGTTATCATTCTAATACAAGGTAATAATCATATTCAAACTTTGGTTCAATTTCTATAACTATAACAATCTTATTTCAAGTGATGATCTTACTTGAACTTGTTTTCGTGTCATGATTCTGCTTCAAGAACTTCGAGCCATCCAAGGATCCATTGAAGCTAGATCCATTTTTCTCTTTTCCAGTAGGTTTATCCAAGGAACTTAAGGTAGTAATGATGTTCATAACATCATTCGATTCATACATATAAAGCTATCTTATTCGAAGGTTTAAACTTGTAATCACTAGAACATAGTTTAGTTAATTCTAAACTTGTTCGCAAACAAAAGTTAATCCTTCTAACTTGACTTTTAAAATCAACTAAACACATGTTCTATATCTATATGATATGCTAACTTAATGATTTAAAACCTGGAAACACGAAAAACACCGTAAAATCGGATTTACGCCGTCGTAGTAACACCGCGGGCTGTTTTGGGTTAGTTAATTAAAAACTATGATAAACTTTGATTTAAAAGTTGTTATTCTGAGAAAATGATTTTTATTATGAACATGAAACTATATCCAAAAATTATGGTTAAACTCAAAGTGAAAGTATGTTTTCTAAAATGGTCATCTAGACGTCGTTCTTTCGACTGAAATGACTACCTTTACAAAAATGACTTGTAACTTATTTTTCCGACTATAAACCTATACTTTTTCTGTTTAGATTCATAAAATAGAGTTCAATATGAAACCATAGCAATTTGATTCACTCAAAACGGATTTAAAATGAAGAAGTTATGGGTAAAACAAGATTGGATAATTTTTCTCATTTTAGCTACGTGAAAATTGGTAACAAATCTATTCCAACCATAACTTAATCAAATTGTATTGTATATTATGTAATTTTGAGATACCATAGACACGTATACAATGTTTTGACCTATCATGTCGACACATCTATATATATTTCGGAACAACCATAGACACTCTATATGTGAATGTTGGAGTTAGCTATACAGGGTTGAGGTTGATTCCAAAATATATATAGTTTGAGTTGTGATCAATACTGAGATACGTATACACTGGGTCGTGGATTGATTCAAGATAATATTTATCGATTTATTTCTGTACATCTAACTGTGGACAACTAGTTGTAGGTTATTAACGAGGACAGCTGACTTAATAAACTTAAAACATCAAAATATATTAAAAGTGTTGTAAATATATTTTGAACATACTTTGATATACATGTATATATTGTTATAGGTTCGTGAATCAACCAGTGGCCAAGTCTTACTTCCCGACGAAGTAAAAGTCTGTGAAAGTGAGTTATAGTCCCACTTTTAAAATCTAATATTTTTGGGATGAGAATACATGCAGGTTTTATAAATGATTTAGAAAATAGACACAAGTTCGTGAAACTACATTCTATGGTTGAATTATCGAAATCGAATATGCCCCTTTTTATTAAGTCTGGTAATCTAAGAATTTGGGAACAGACACCCTAATTGACGCGAATCCTAAAGATAGATCTATTGGGCCTAACAAACCCCATCCAAAGTACCGGATGCTTTAGTACTTCGAAATTTATATCATATCCTAAGGGTGTCCCGGAATGATGGGGATATTCTTATATATGCATCTTGTTAATGTCGGTTACCAGGTGTTCACCATATGAATGATTTTTATCTCTATGTATGGGATGTGTATTGAAATATGAAATCTTGTGGTCTATTATTATGATTTGATATATATAGGTTAAACCTATAACTCACCAACATTTTTGTTGACGTTTTAAGCATGTTTATTCTCAGGTGATTATTAAGAGCTTCCGCTGTCGCATACTTAAATAAGGACGAGATTTGGAGTCCATGCTTGTATGATATAGTGTAAAAACTGCATTCAAGAAACTTATTTTGTTGTAACATATTTGTATTGTAAACCATTATGTAATGGTCGTGTGTAAACAGGATATTTTAGATTATCATTATTTGATAATCTACGTAAAGCTTTTTAAAAACTTTATCTATGAAATAAAGGTTATGTTTTGTTTTAAAAATGAATGCAGTCTTTGAAAAATGTCTCATATAGAGGTCAAAACCTCGCAACGAAATCAATTAATATGGAACGTTTTTAATCAATAAGAACGGGACATTTCACCTGTAAATAACATGTTTTATGCCATACAATCTTGGATCTTTCTTAACCTTGATCATTGACTTTCTGACATGAATTGTACTTCATTTGCATTGTTATTGTGAAAAGTTTTAAAATCCTAAAAACTACAAAAAGATTTTTCAGTGTGTTGATATTTATTTTGAAAAAATACAAAAACATTTTATTTGTTTGCTTATGTGAATATGTGTATATTTCCTTGAAGTTACAAATTGTGTCTCGACGTCAAAAAGAAACGAACTACACATCTCAAATCATAAACCTGTTAAAGTCTTCAAAATGAAAATATTTTGCGTGTAAAATCAGCCAGTGGAAGTGAATAGAAGGAATTATTGGGGTTTCTAAAACGCAAAACTATTTTATAAAGGGAGGAGACAGTCGACCGATTTATAACATAAGTCGGTCGATGTTGAAAAAAGTCGACCGACTTACTCGTTTGTTATAATGTCGACCGTTTATCAAGTATGTCAAGCGATTGTCACATATGTCGACCGACATAACACCAAAGTCGACCGATTGTCGAGCTGGGTATAAAAAGGCCTCAGACGGCCGATTTTCTTTATTTCATACGATTGTGTTGATTTACCAAAAAATTCGAACTTTGCAAGGAAGAGCTTTTGATCGTGTTTTTCGTATACATCTTTGAATTGTGATTCCAGCGCCGTTAACCAATCAAGGTAATTCTTTTTCAATCGAAAGTTATTGAAGTTTTCTTGTTTATTTTTCATTTTCGATTAAATTGGTGAGAATTAGGATCTGTTAGAGTTAGTTGAATACTAGATCATGTATATCGGCTTTCTCTGGATCTTTATTAGTCTTTGATTGAAACAAAACACCATAAAATCGGTGGATTTGAGTTTGGATCTGCGTTTTTGCTTCGTTAGATAAATCGACCGATTGACTTCCTAAGTCGACCGATTTACCCTATGACGGGCGACTTTATAAGTCGATCGATTTGTATAAATGTCGGTCGACTGTCCTTGAAAATCGACCGAATTACATAGTATGTCGACCGACTGTTGTTTCCTGTATTCTTTTTATGGTTTTCGATTTAACGCTTTTCGATTATTGTATATATGTTTGTATAGCAGAATAAATGGCTCAACTAGGTAGTCCAGTGAACGAAGACGTACATGAGGAAGAGGTGATTCTGTCCAAGAATCTTCCAGGCCTGACGGCAAGCGAAAATGCCAATCTAGAGGCATGTCTAAACGAGGAAGGACCTGAAGCAAAGGAAGGCTTCGTTGATATTATCAAATTCTTGAAAAGGTCCAGGATTCATACTGCAATAACTCTAGAATGCAAGGCATACTACTCACACCAACGATAATTCTGGAACAATGCTTCTATTGTCACTGAACAAGGAAGAAAGGTGATACGAAGCAGCGTTGGTGGTACAATTGTAAAGATCTCGGCACAGACAGTTCTTGAAGACTTAGGTTTTCCAGATAAAGATTCTATGCCAGTCACACTGAATAGAACTAAGGTCCGAAGGTGTCTAGTAAGATGTGGATACTCTGGTGATCCAATGAAAGGTGCTGTTAAGAGAACTCGATTCTGTCATCAATACAAATACCTAACTTTGGTGTTGTTAAGATGCATGAGTCCAATGGTAGGCGGTTGATGAGCTGAATGAGACTTATAGCTCAATATTTGCAGCACTAGTTCTTCATGCGGACTTCAATTTCTCCGAAGTAATTTTCAGAAGCATGTTGGTGAACGTGAAAAAGAAGAGCCACTTAATGTTTCCTAGGTTCTTGCAGGTGATGATTGAAAAGCAAGTGCAAGGATTGAATAAGGTTTGGGAGGATGAGATTAAGCTGAATCATCTGAACGATTTGACTTTCAATCGAGTCAGGAAAAAGAGAGGTCCGGATGAACCATTCAAGAGATTGGTTGGCCACCTCGCAAATGAAAACTATGTATGTCCACCAGGTGCTGCCTGTCGTCATGAGAACAGTACGTCTGGTAATGAAGATGATATCGTCGCAGTTGGTGAAGACGATCAAGAGGTTAATCAGCCACCGCCAGTTGTTACAATTGAACAGATACTGGTTGATGAAGACGATGAAGGAGATGACTTTGACCCTGATCAATTCGAGCTGAGAAAGCGAAAACAATCTGAGGGTCCTTCGGTTACGACAAAGCCGAAGCAGAGGCGCATAAGATTCATTAAGAAGGCAAAAAGGACTGAGTCGTCCTCAGCTACTGAACAGCGACAATCACATCAATCACAACCACAACGACAACCTTCAGCTGCTGCTACTCAAGAAACACGTGCTGAAACTGATACAGGAGTTCATGCTACTGCATCCACGACTGCTATTACACAAGATGCTGCGGTTTCTATATTAAGTGAGAAGGTTGTCAATATGGCTTCTGAATTTGAAAAGTTTAAAGAAAAAGTTGATGAACGAGAGAGAAGAAAGGATGCTGAGATTGCCAAACTGACCAAGCAGGTTGAAGATCAACAGGTTGAATTGAAGAAGTTACAAACTAAGTTTGATGCTCAGAATTTGCTGATTGTAAAGGCTGAGACTACAGCGAACAAGGCACTGTCGAAGGTGCTTGAGTGGGAAAATAATTTCGATATTGAGGCTGTTGATCTCGAGGAGGATATAGACTTTGGTAATTTTAACGATCAAGGCGAGGATGAGCTAGGTTTGGATATTGCTAAAGGCACAAGCGAGAACCCACTGTCAGTAATTCCTCTAAATATTGATTATTCTTTACGTGATTTTTTGGCAAAGCAGGATCGTCTGAATCACTCAGTTGTATTTGATGATTTAGAAGAAGGGGAGATCCCGCCGGATCTAAGCGCTGAGGAGCAGGCCGAGCTAGTGCGTCAAGAGCAACAAGCAAGTACTTCAGCTGACGCAACTGCTAGCTCATTTTTTGAGAATCGTTACGATTCTAGTGATGATTTTGAGGAAATTGTCGTAAGTAATGAAAACGACAACGATTTTGATGAAGTAATTATTGAAGATGAACCAATAGGTGATTTTCCGGAGTACGAATGTAAATAATAAAATAGATAAAATAATGGAAATAACAAAGTGTTAGTGCATATTTTGTAATCCCTAGTTCCGTGAACTTTAACGTTTTATTCGATCATGTTGTAACCTGTAATATTGTTAAACATTGATTGTCGATGTGTTATTTTATATTTGTAAACGTTTAAATATAATTCGTAATATTACTCGACAGTCGGCCGACTGACATGGTCAGTCGACCGACTGTCATCCACTGTCGACCGACAAAGGAACTGAGGTATTTAAGCCTAATTAATCTTCATTAATTTGGTTAACAACTCTGCACATTACAAACACACGAAAACAGTTCTAGGTCGAGTCTCTCTCAATCTTCATGTCCAAATACCACAGAATGTCAGTCTAGGCTTCGTGTTTATCAAGATCTAATCTTGGTTTGACTTGTACGAACCCGAAAACCCATAGATATTCGTTTAAGCTCTTTCTAGTGTTATTCCGCCTCTAGATCGTGTTAGGTTGATTCTAAGATCCTCTCTCAGCGTCTACACAAAGTTTTGATTATAAAACATGTGAAGTGTTATATTGTATAATACGGAGTATAAATTTGTTTGGTTTGAATAAGTTGATGTTTCATTCTTTATATAAATACTATGAAAGTATAGTTGGTGAACATTTCTCTTCGTATATGAATTTTGTTAGTTTCACGTATTATGGAGCCAATATACTAAGAGTTGTGAAATTTGTTGTTGATCTATGGGTTCAGGTGGATTATGTCATTTAGTATTATGTTATTATAATAGTATATGTGTTTTTTTTATTATATAGAATGGATACCTTGATGAAAAGCTGTCGATTTTTTGGATCCGAAAAGCTACCGGATTTTAAGAAAATAGCTCTGAGGTTCGAGGAAAAGATTTACAATACTGCAACAAGCCAGGTTTGTTTACTTTTTTTTTTCTACGCTAATATTTTCTGAAAATTATGCATTTAATGGAATAAATATATTGCTAGGGGTTTAGTCTTAAATGTAAAGTCATGAGAAAGATATATTTAGACGCTGTTGTATCCTTCAGAAGCTACAGTTTGCAATATTATTTTTCAGTTATCTATATTATTTTTAATTTTGGTTTTGCAGGCTGATTATATGAGTGAAATATCCGTCAAGCTGATGACTTTTAGATCATCGAATCCTATGACCAATTCTCCACAGTCGAACAATACTGGGAATCCTGTAAACCCATCTGATCAAGGTACTTTAGATATGAATCTGATAAAGAATATTGTAATTTTGACAACGTTATTGCTTCGTCTGCATTGCCACATGGCGGTTGCATATCGCAGTCAACAATGTCAAATATTTCCAGCCAAAACTCAAGTTTGCAGAATATTAAAAACATTCCCGGGGTTCAACAAACTTTTTGTAGGAAATAATATCGGACAAGGGATACGGATACCTCAAAACTCACAGCAGTGTCGTTATCAACAGCAGTTGCATCAAATGGCAAAGCAATCACACATTCAACAGCATAAGTTGTCGCAGCCAAGTCATATTCAATCGTCTCCACAATCAATTATGAATCCCACAATGTTGCAAAACCAGCAATCCATGAGTTGCCAATCGTTCCTAAAACAACAAAGACCGCAGCTACCACATACAAGGATGATCGGCCCGCGGAATAATCTTTCGGGTGGTCAACATACTAAATTATCTGGTATTCATCAGCAACAATTGGGCCCTCAAAGTAGTCAGAAACATTTGCTTCAGTCAACTCAAGGTCAAAAGCCACAAGTGGATTTACAGCAACTCTTAATGCCCCAGTTACAAGCACAATCAGGTCAGTTACAGAACCAGTTAGATATTAAACCGCACGTGAATCTGTCACGAGGCGACGTGCAACAAAGGCCTCCAACATCGGGTTCTTTACAGCAGCAAAATGTAATCTATCAGCAGAAACAGCTAATGCAACCACAGAGAGTTAAAACAGAGCCTTCATCAAGTAAGTAATACACACATATAGACATGCAATTACATATTTGCACAAAATGCTCATAATTTTAATGATAGTTTCATAGCTTTTAGACGTTTTTCTTTTCATTATATATTATATAATTATAATTATATATTGTAGCATCATCAGAAGCAACAGCTCAGATAGGAAATCCAAATTGTGGAGATTGGCAAGAGGTGGTGTTTCAAAAGGTAGTGTACATGTAAAACTTATTGATCTATTTTCTATTTGATAGCAAGTTGATTGAATACAAATGTTTTATACAACTGACTAAGAATTACTCAGTATTATTTACAACTGACTAAGGTTTTGTTATTTCTTTTGTCTTAAATTTTATTTGCGAATGGGTTTTGTTTATTGCGTTGACACTTGTCGTAGTAAGTCTACACTATTCATGTATCAAATGTTATTCCGCTTAAAGTATTTTTACATCCTTTCCAAACCTAAATGTTAGCATACAATGAAACACAAATAATGTTTCCTGCTACTGGAATTTTTAAAAGACATGTGAATAGTATGATTGATGGTTGTTTCTTGTACTTCAGATGAAAGTTTTGAAAGATAAGTATATGCTAGAGTTGAAGGACGTGTACCAGAAACGTGTAGCTGAATTGAATTAGGTAAGTTTAATTACAAATTTAGTTTCTTCTGTTAGTTCTTTTGGTAAAATTCAGACAACCATGAAAGAGAAAACGTAACTTAACGTTAATGGATCGTCTCTGTTATAATTTGATGGATGAATTTTAATGTTCAGCTTGATTCTCTTACTCGTCAACAAAAAAGTGAGCAGTTTGAGAAACTGAAAAAGATTAAACCAATGTTGGAATATTGCATGTCATGCCTACAAGTTCCTAAAGCCGACATACCTCCCAACCATAAAGAAACACTTATTCAGGTTGAGAGACATATTATTAAATTCATGATGGCGTATAATCGCGAGCCCGGTATCATAATGCAGCAACCATTAACTGCACCACATATTGATTCTCTGCACCAATCACAACATACACAAGTGCAGCCACATGAGAATCAGATGAACTCACAGATGCAATCAATTAAGCTACAACATAATAAAGTGGCTGTGTTACAGCATAATAACGTGGGGCCAAATTCCAACATACTCTTTTGTCAGCAATTGAAGCAACTTCAAAATCGGGATAATCCACAAACGAAGCAGCTGCAACAAAATGGGAATCAGATAAATACAAATAATGGTAATGATTTGAATATCAGACAGATGATTGAAATAAAGTCGGAATCTTTGCAGCAGCAGTTTAAGGTGGGACCCACGTTTTCATCTCCACAAATAGACCAGCAAAATCTACTGAATTCTTTTACTAAATCCAGCACACCGATGCAATCTGTAAACTCGGCGTTTATTGCGTCATCACCATCAACACCATCTACGGCTCATATACCTATAGTGTCAGAGAAAATCAATGTTTGTGGTAATGATGTGTCGGTAGAAGATTCCGGAAAGCCGAGTACTATCGAAGATCGCATGGAGCGTTTGGTCAGAGTGGTCAGTATATCATTTTTTTAACCTCCTAGTCTATAAGTAGAAGTACAAGGTTGGGAAACAGGTCAAAATGTATATTTTTGTTCGATTAACAAGGGAGGGGTTGGTTGGAGATTTAGTATGAAAAACTAAGTTATTATTTTATCATTATACCAACGGATCTTCGGTCCAGCGGTACCGTGGTTACACTTGTGTACTCGCAGGGCTAGAGATCTCGGGTTCGAACCTCGTCACCCGCTCTAGGAATTGAAATATATTCCTTGAAGGTGGCCCAAAGGGAAGGTTTTACCGACCCGCTCCGGGACTAAGGTCCGGCCCGCCTGCCCCTCGGGATGGTTTAAGGGTCGGATCCTCATAGTGTGGTTCGGGTTTCCTGCCCGAAAGCGCGTGTGTGTGTGCAAATGATGAGTGTCGTTGAAATAAATGATACGCTGATGCAAGCTTGCCTTTCAAAAAAAAAAATTTATTTTATCATTATACTATTATGAACTATGAATTATGAATTATGAATTATGAATATGAATTAAAACAATCTAAATTTACCAACTTTTTGAAATAAGTATAGATATCGTATGTTTTTCAACCAGATTATACATGTACCAGTATGTATAAGTGTACAACATAAAAAGAATAATATATATATTTTTTCCCTTTTTTAATTAGGTTTCTCATCAGAAATCAAATAATTATGTCATATCTTTGGTTCATAGGTGAAGTCAGCATCACAAAAATCCTTTAATGCTTTGGCTAGCGACATTGGTTCAGTTGTTACTACAATCGATAGCATTGCAGAATCTGCACCTGGTAACGGATCAAGAGAAGAAGGTGAAGACTTGGTTTCCACAACACACATTCGTCTTAAAAGACCTCTCAACACTCAAGATGTAACTACTGAAGCAAGAAAAGTTAAATGTTTTGATGTTGTATCATCCGCTAGCAGTGTAAATGATAGCGTCAACAATATCGATTGTTTGGGGCCCACCGAGGTTGTGTCCATTGCAACCTCTACCACCAAAAGGAGCCGGCTTGAGGTATTATATCTTCTGTAGATCACATCTGTGTTTAGTACATAATCCCTAATTATCCCGGTTGTATGTGAATGGGTCGATATTGCCACTTTTAATCTGTATATGCTTTGTTAAACTGTTGCAGAAGATAAATCCGCTTGTGGAAGAAATAAGAAAGATAAATCAAAGACTCGTAGATACGGTGGTAGAATTTAGTCATGAAGATGTTGATCCAGCTGTATCTTCAGAAGTTGGTAAAGGAACTTTTGTTAAGTGCACATTTAACCCTGTATATCTTGGTCAAAATCGCAAGTCAAACTATTCTTCAGCACAAATGGTATGTTATTGTACATCCGACATCATTTTTTTTTAACAGCAAGATTTTTATTAAAAAACGAAACAAAGGTACATGAGCAATTGAAAGCTCTAACACGAAAAGATACACGACAACAAGACCAACCCGACAATTTATATGAAACAAAATGGCTTGAGATGCAAAGGTTGCAACTCAAACACCAACATCTAAAAAACTAAGGACTCGAAAGATACATAGCCGGATTTGAGAGCAAAGTGGCAGGTTAGTAACGGGTCGAAAAAGGTTACTTTTGGTACAGGTCGAAATGGGTTGGGTTGAATTAAACCAATTTTCCTCCGAAACTTTAAATTTTATATGACGTCGTGCGATCAAACAAATCATATATTCTGAATAATCTATTTTTTGAATAAAATGGTTTAGGACGTTGTATTAATGAACACTTTAACACTACACTTTGACTGACTTTCAAACCTTTCGGCCCCTGTTAAGAGATGTTGAAATTGCCATTTCATTATTTATGTTAAGAGTGTGTGGAAATTAACGTTTTATTTTAACTGATGTGCAGCCACTCATACAACCATTGCAGTTACTTGTTCCTTCAAATTATCCAAATTGCTCCCCGATTATGTTAGATAAGATTCCTTTTGAACTCAGGTGATAAATTTTTTACTTTTACTTGCACCTGTTTCCATTTGGCTTTGTTTGTGGAGAGTGCTTGATTCTATATCTCCTTAAAACAGAATAATTTTCAGATTAATTGACAAAGAAACATTAATTTTACTTACTGAATTAAAATTTAGTGATAAAGAAACAACAATTTTACTTATGATTAAGAGCTATACAATAGATCATTAGTAGCTCCTATTTTGAAAGTACTAGTAGTTTATAACGTGCAAAATCGTGGGTTAATACCAATAATTAATAATAATAGTAATTATTATTAATTATAATACAATAAGGGGCCGTTTGGTTTGTGGGATTTCGTTGGATTTGAAAGGATTTGCATTTCAAATCCCATGAAATCTCATGTTTGGTTGGAGGATTTGGTTGAAGGATTTGCATTTCAAATCTCATGAAATCCTATATATGAAGGATTTTAAAATCCTTTGTATATATGAGGGATTTGAAATCTCATGTTCTAAGATTTGGTTTGAATTAGGAGGAATGTCTCTCTAATTAGGAGGAATGTCTCTCTAATTAGGAGACAATAATGTTTTGGTTTGAATTGTAATCGGTGGTTGATATTCAAATCAATGGTTTAAAAATAAAAGAGATCATCACTCAAATTAATGACGAGATTATGATTTAAAATAATCTAATGGTGTAATTGAATACGCTTCACTTTAGCTAGATTAAATTTAGATTAGATTATAGAACTATAGATAGATATTTGACTGAATTTATTTCCATTGCGCAGCAAAGAACATGTAAATCTCTCCACGAAAGCCAAATTGCGGTTCAGTAGTTGTTTGAGAAGTCTTTCAGACCCGATGTCACTCGAGGACATGGTAAGGACTTGGGACGTATATTCTCGCGAAGTTATTTTGGACCATGCGAAACAAAGCAGTGGTTGTCCGTTCACTTCCAAATATGGAGCATGGGAGGACTGCCTAACCGCAGTATAAAGTGCCGCATTTTACATGTTAATATTTTGTCTCTATATCGTGGCAACGACTTTATGGTGGTTTTGTAGGTTACGGAATGATATGTTACATGCTTCATCTTTAATTAAAGTAAGTGATTTGTTTTGATAACATTAGGCTTTTTGTTATTTATTGGATTAAAGCTAGAGGCAAAGTTGACCATAGTTGGAATTTATGACTTTGTAATCCTTTAGCTCATTGCTAGCCTTCTAATAAAATTAGAAATTAAAAAAATATATTTCGATTGTGATTTTTACTAGGAAAAAAACAAAATAAAAAAGAAAAGAGAAAAAAATCATAATAAAAAATCGTTGGCTGATTATATATTATATGCATTTAAATGCAGCAAATTACATCCAAATTTTAATTAATGCTTATATTATTAACAAACATATGTTCATCATCACAAATTACATGTTAAATTGTTAATTATATGAAATATTCACATGTTACACAAAGAAATATGCACTTCTGAACGGGTTTTTTCGAATTATTTTATATTCATTCTGACTCTCCATCAACAATGATGGGCCCACATATACGTTAAATTTTTACCACGCATAAAAAAATAATACTCTAATTTATCTATTTATTTACTTACATTGTATTTAACTATTAAAAATAAGGTATTTTAACTTTAATTGATAATTTTTTATTTGATTTAACTAAATATAGTTTAAATTTCTAAGCCATAAGCGGGGTTGTCTATCTTGTTACAAATGATGTTAGGCTTGGTCATATTTTTTCCCTGGTTATCCGTATGTATTATACAGGGGGTTATATAAGTAAGATTGAAATAAAATAAAATAAAAGTCTATATCAAAAAAATAAGACTTTCGAGGTCAATATATATCTCAACAAAATCCTTGTTTACACATACGCTCTCTTCTTGCATGAAAAGACCAAGAACCTTCATCTAATTAACAAAATCAATCAATGATCATCGCCATTAAAATCCGATCGGTTTGAATCAAGTAAGTACTCCCTCCCTACACTTTTCCGATTACGATCATACAAAAGAAACTCGCACTGCTTTACGTTTTTACGGTTTCGCAATTATGTTTGTTTGATTTATTTTTAATATCGCGATCTTGTTATATTATTATTGTTATATTTAATAATTAATTACTCGTATTATTATCATCATCTGTATGTATATTTTGTACTTATATATGTTAGTTTCATAATTTTTATATTGCAGGTTAAGAGATACTTCACAATTTTTACATTCCAGGTTTAGAAATTGATTTATGAAATCGACGATGGATACGAGTAATTGGAGGACTAAATTGTTACCTGATTCGCGGCAAAAACTTATTAACAAAATGTATGTATTTTTATGTACACACGAATTATCTTATTTACTTCATATTATCTTTATGGTTTAGGTATTTGAGATTGCATGTATCAAAGTGATTTTTTTTACCTTGTTTTTGCAGTTGTGTTCAAGCTATATCGTACATATTGACATATTGTATTTTTGAGTATTCCTTTATAACATGTGATTGCAAATAAAATAAATAAATAAAACAAGGGAAATAAAAATAACAAAGGTTTGATTATGAACAATCATGTGAATGTTATATTGTATAATAATATTAATAGTATGGATTTATATTTGGTGAATATTTATCTTCGTATATGAATTTAGTTAGTTTCACGTATTATGGAGCTAATATACCAAGAGTTGTGAAATTTGTTGTTGATCTATGGGTTCTGTGGATTATGTCATTTAGTATTATGTTATTATAATAGTATATGTGTTTTTTTATTATATAGAATGGATACCTTGATGAAACGCGGGCCATTTTCCGAAAAGCATCTACAGGATGTTAAGAAATTAGCTCTGCAGTTTGAGGAAAAGATTTACAATATTGCAACAAGCCAGGTTTGCTTTTTTTTTTTTTTTTTTTTTTTTTTACGCTAATATTTTCTGAAAATTATGCTTTTAATGGAATATATATTGCCAGGGATTTAGTCTTAAGTGTAAAGTTATGTGAAAGATATACTTAGACACTGTTATATGTTTCACAAGCTACAGTTTCCAATATTATTTTCAGTTATCTATTATGTATTTATATATATTTTTTTTTGTTTTGCAGGATGATTATATGCGTAAAATATCCGTCAAGCTGATGAATTTTGAGATTAGATCATCGAATCCTGTGACTGATTCTCCACAGTCGAACAATGCTGGAAATTCTGTAAACGCATCTGATCAAGGTACTTTAGATATAAATCTGAAAACATATACAACGATATAAAGTTGTATGTATATATCCATTTGTTATAATATTTTATTTGCCATTCCTAATCTTTTGTCTGTTTTCGTTGAATCTTGGATGTGTAGGCTCTCAGGGCATGCAACAAGTCAACAATCGAGGTCAACCGTCTCCCGTTCCTGTACCTATTAATCATCCTCAACCCGTAAAACAGATTTTACCGCAAAGCAATCACAACGTTGTAGCTTCATCTGCATTGCCACATGGCAGTAGCATATCACAGTCAACAATGTCAAACATTTCCGGTCAAAATTCAAGTTTGCAGAATATTAAAAACGTTTCCGGGGTTCAACAAACTTCTGTAGGAAATAATATGGGACAAGGGATACGGGTCCCGTCCAACAATTTCGTAAGTCAAAGGCAGATGCCAGGAAGTCAACAGCAGCCTCAAAACTCACAGCAGTATCGTTTTCAACAGCAGCAGTTGCATCAAATGGCAAAACAATCACACATTCAACAACATAAGTTGTCTCAACCAAGTCATTTTCAATCGTCTCAACAGTCAATTATGCAAAATCAGCAACCTGTTTTCTCACAATCAAGTCAACCCATGAGTCACCAATCGTTCCTAAAACAACAAAGTGTGCAGCAACCGCAGCCAAGGATGGTGGGCCCGCAGAATAATCTTTCGAGTGGTCAACATAATAAATTATCTGCTGTTCATCAGCAACATTTGGGTCCTCAAAGTAGTCAGAAACAGCAACAGATGATGAACAATCAACATTTTCAGTCAACTCAAGGTCAAAGGCCACAAGTGGATTTACAGCAACTGTTAATGCCCCAGTTACAAGCACATTCAGGTCAGTTACAGAACCAGTTAGATATTAAACCGCACGTGAATCTGTCACGAGGCGATATACAACAAAGGCCTCCAACATCAGGTGCTTTACAGCAGCAAAATGTAATTGATCAGCAGAAACAGCTAATGCAACCACAGAGAGTTAAAGCGGAGCCTTCATCAAGTACGTAATAAACACAAACACACACACACACACACACACATGTATGTATGTATGTATGTATGTATGTATGTATGTATGTATGTATGCATTATGCTATTGGTTTAGCATCCACTTATGCTAAGACCACACTTAACGGCGCGTCACTATCCATCCTTCAGTCTATGTGGCGAAACTGACGAAATCTTATGGATTTTAACGGGGCGTCAGTTAGTCATTGTGTGGGGCGTCAGTTATGTATGTGACGATTTGAAAGCTTCCGCCAGTTTCTTCATCAACCAATCATGCATTTTTTTTGATTTAATAAATATATATTTTTTATAATTAATTTATTTTTTTCCACTCAATTTCAATCAGATTTTACCATATCACCGTACCCAATATGTGACACAAAAAACTGACACAATGGTTAAAAAATGTCAGAAACTGACGTAGTCATGTCACAATTAAAATTCACTTTTTGGCCAAAAAGTGCACCAACGGCCCGTGACGTCACAATCACCATTAGAAATGGTCTAATTTAATTGTAATGATAGTTTCATAGCTTTACAGTTTTTTTTTTCATTATATTGTAGCATCATCAGAATCAACAGCTCAGACAGGAAATACAAACTGTGGAGATTGGCAAGAGGAGGTGTTTCAAAAGGTACCGTACACGTAAAACTTATTGATATATTTTAAAATTTAATAGCTAAAATGTTTTATATACCTGACTTTGAATATTCTACGTTGTACATTAATAACATACGAATGGCTTAATGAGAATAAAGTTACGATTGGGTCATTTAGAATTTTGGGTTAAGTGCGTGGAAATGCAAATAATTAAGGTCTGATATGTGCAGTGCGTACCCATCTATTCAGGTGTATGAGAAGTTTCACCTGGATTTCAGAATAATCAGACTTTAAACATTTTTATAATTTATATATATGTTTTTCTCTTGAATTGTATTTGCGTATGGGGTTTTGGTTATTGTGTTGCCACTTGTCGTATTAAGCCCATACTCTTCATGTACCAAATGTTCTTCCGCCGGATAAATAATGTTTCCTGTTACTGGAATTTTCGAAAGATGTATGTGAATAGTATGATTGATGATTGATTCTTCTATCTCAGATGAAATTTTTGAAAGATAAGTATATGGTAGAGGTGATGGACTTGTACCAGAAACGTGTAGCCGAATTGAATCGGGTAAGTTTTGCTTATATCCTTAAATGCAAACGTATAATACTCCCCCCGTCCCTAATTTATTGTCTAGTATTCCATTTTGGGATGTCTCAAATCTACTGTTCACTTTCATAAATAGATAAGAATATGAAAGTAAATTTTTTTTATACCCTTACTTTATGCATGTGGGACAAAAAAGTGGGTGAAGAGTAAGGGGTAAAACTTTAAACTAAAGAAAAAAGTACATGTAACGGTCACTTTTTCTTAAACGGTAAGTTTTATGTCTGAAAACAATTAATATGAGACGAAGGGAGTACTAAACAACACCATTCTGAATGTTATAGTCTATTACAAAATTTATTTTCTTCTGTTAGTTCTTTTGGTAAAATTCAGACAACCATGAAAGAGAAAACGTAACTTAACGTTAAAAGTTCGTCTCTGTTATAATTTGATTGATGAATTCTAATGTCCAGCCCGATTCTCTTACTCGGCAACAAAAAAGTGAGCAGTTTGAGAGACTGAAAAAGTTCAAATCGATTTGGGAACTTTGCATGCAATGCCTACAAGTCCCTAAAACCAACATACCTCCCAACCATAATGAAAAACTGGTTCAGGTTGAGAAATATATTATGTATTTCATGACGATGTTTAACCGCAAGCCCGGTATCACAACGCAGCAACCAATAACTGCACCACATATCGATTCTCTGCACCAATCACAACATACACAAGTTCAACCGCATGAAAATCAGATGCAGTCGATTAATTTACAGCATAATAAAGTGGCTGCGTTGCAGCATAATAATGTGGGCCCAAATCCCAACATGCTTCTACGTCAGCAATTGAAGCAACTTCAAAATCGGGATATGCAACAACAAGTTATGCATAAACAGCACCAGTTTAATCCACAAACGAAGCAGCTGCAACAAAATGGGAATCAGATAAATAATGGTAATGATTTGAAAGTTAGACAGATGATTGAAATAAGGTCGGAATCTTCGCAGCAGCAGTTTAAGGCGGGACCCACGTTTTCTTCTCCACAAATAGACCAGCAAAATCAACTGAATTCTGTTAATAAATCCACCACGCCTATGCAATCGGTAAACTCGCCGTTTATTGCGTCATCACCATCTACACCATCTACAGCTCATATGCCTATAGAGTCAGAAAAAGTCAATGTTTGTGTTTCGTCACTTATTAATGCTGCCGGTAATAATGGACAACAAACAACTGCTGCAATGTTAGACTCTCAGCCTGTTGCTATCGGTACATCTGGATATCGTGCGTCAGTAGAAGCTTCCGGAAAGTCGACTACTATCGAAGATCCCATGGAGCGTTTGCTCAGAGCGGTCAGTAAATCACTTTTTAACCTCCTAGTCTAAATGTATATTTTTGTGCGATTAAAAAAGGGCGGCGTTGGTTAGATTAAAATTTTATTCTACCTATAGGGAAATTTTTTTCTATTGTGTTAGATTCAATATGAAAAACCAAGTAAGTATTTCAGTAATTATAAATAAAAAAATAAATTTTATTTCAGAAGTTTTTGCTTTTGGTATAGATATTAGTTGATTTCAACAAGATTATACATGTACCAATTTGTATAAGTGTATAACGTACCATGAAAAATATATGGTCCCCGTGGTTTGTGTCATAAATCACCGGTGGTTCCTGTATTTTTTTCCGTCATGGATGGTCTCTGCGGTGAATACCAATGGGGACCATCTTTGATGAAAAAGATGCAAATCACGGGGACCACCAGTGAATTTAATGCAAATCACATGGACCATCTTTGACGGAAAAAAGTACAGGGACCACCGGAACCTCAGGGACCATACGTGCTATTTTGTCTATTTTTTTCTTATTATATTTAGGTTTCTCATCAGAAATTAAATATTTATGTCTAACACTTTGAATATCTTTGGTTCATAGGTGAAGTCAGCTTCGGCCAAATCCTTGAGTGCTTTGGCTAGCGACATTAGTTCAGTTGTTAGTACAATCGATAGCATTGCAGGTTCTGCACCAGGTGGTGAAGACTTGGTTTCCACGACACACTTTTGTCGTAAAAGACCTCAAGATGTAACTACTGAAGCAAGAAAAGCTAAATTTTTTGATGTTGTATCATCTGCTAGCAGTGTAAATGATAGCGTCAACAATATTGATTGTTTGGGGCCCACAGACGTTGATTCAACTGCATCCTCTACCTCTAAAAGGTGCCGAGTTGAGGTATTATCTCTTCATTAGATCACATATGTGTTTAGTACATAGCCCCATATCATCCCGGTTGTACGTGAATGGGTCGAAATTGCCACTTTAAATCTGTATATGATAACATTTATTCATAATGTTGCAGAAGATAAATCCGCTCGTGGAAGAAATAAGAAAGATTAATCAAAGACTTGTAGATACTGTGGTAGAATTTAGTGAGGAAGATGTTGATGCAGCTGTATCTTTAGAAGTTGGTAAAGGAACAGTTGTTAAGTGCACATTTAACCCTGTTTATCTTAGATATGCTTCGGCACAAATGGTATGTTACTGTACGACCGACACTATTTGTATCTTCTTTTTCAAAGTGGCGAGTTAATAACGGGTCAAAATGGGTAACTTTTGGTAACATTTGAAATGAACCAACTTTCTTCTTGGAACTTCAAAATCTTCTAATATGTTGTATGATCAAACAAATCATATCTTCAGAATAATTTACTAGTTTTTGAGTAAAATGATTTAGGACGTTGTTAATTAACACTCTAATTAATTTATGTTAGACTGTTGTATGGAGATTATAGTTTTTGAGTAAAATGATTTAAGAGATGTTGAAATTTTCATCTCTTATTAATTTATGTTAGACCTGTTGTATGGAGATTAAAGTTTTATTTAACTGATTTGCAGCCACTCATACAACCATTGCAGTTGCTTGTTCCTTCTAACTATCCAAATTGCTCCCCAATTATCTTAGATAAGATTCCTTTTGAACTCAGGTGAGAAATCGTTTACTTTCATTTGCACATGACCTTCTTAAACGCGACCATTTCAGGCACTTTTATAATTGCATAAGTTTTGCCAAAATCCAGGCGTTAGTAGCTCCTAATTTGAAGAATACTTGTAGTTTATAACCCGCGACATCACTGTTTAATACCAATAATTATATAAGTACTTTATTAGTAATTTATAAGTAATAATATGTAGTAATTAAAAATAATTAATAATCAATTAAAAGAGAGACAAATAACTAATTTAAGGAAACAAATAACTAATTGGGGGAATTTCTCTCTAGTTACTAGACGAATAATGTTTTGGTTTGAATTGTAATAAGTGGTTGATAATTATGATATCATCACCCAAATCAATGAAGAGATTATGATTTAAAATAATTTATATAACGTTTTAATTGAATATGCTTATCTAATTACCACTTTTATTTGTATATAGTTAGATTAGATTAGATTAGATTAAAGAACTATATTTGACTGGATTTATTTCCATTGCGCAGCAAAGAATATGCAGATCTCTCAACGAAAGCCAAATTGCGTTTCAGTAATTGTTTGAGAAGTCTTTCAGACCCGATGTCACTCGAGGAGATGATAAGGAGTTGGGACGTATGTTGTCGCGAAGTTCTTTTGGAGCATGCTCAAAAGAGTGGCGGCGGTACATTCACTTCCAAATATGGAGCCTGGGAGGACTGTCTCACTGCAGTATAAAGTGCTGCTGCATTTTACATGTTAATTTTGGGTTTCAATTCAATGAAAATTTATTATTCATTATTGTAAATATATTTTTTATGGCTTAACATTTTTGATTACATTTAAATTGATGTTGACAGAAATAATAACTTCTTTTATGATTATATGGTTGATGTTTTTTAAGACACACATTTCAAAACTGTGTCGTATGTGTTTTTATGATATGGATTAATCAGTATACCAACCCCGTGATTTGCATACCTTTCACATATAGTCAAAATCACTAACAAAACAAATGAACGGTCGTTAGTGATTTGGATAATTTGGACTATCCGTGAAAGGTGCAAACCACATTGATGGTTTAGAACAAAAAAATCTTTTTTTTTATTAGATCTGAAATGAAATTTGATACAAACCACATGGGACTATCCTTGTAATTTTGTCATATAATAAATTTACAATTTACAATATGTGAATACCTTCAGGGGCGGAGCCACCATATAAACTATGGTGGCACGTGACACCACTCAACTAAGTAAAAGTAGATTAAGAACTAGGTGCAAATAGGCTTTAAAGTTTGGGCTATAGCCTGGTGCACCCATTAAAAAATAACTGTGCACCTCAAAGTCCAATAAATAAAGGGTTTATCACCGAAATGCCCAATTTTTCGAACTTTTTTGCGTCAGAGCCCATAAAAAATAAAAAAGGCATTTTGCCCTGGCAAGGCGCAAGGTGCCTTGCTCCTTGCATCCTTGCGCCTGGAGGTGCCTCTTGCGACCTTGCTTCCCGGGGACGCAAGGACGCAAGGTGCCTCTTGCGACCTTGCTTCCCGGGGACGCAAGGACGCAAGGGGCCTCTTGCTCCTGCCTGCATATGATAATCGTTTTCTTTCAGACATTTCATCGAACACCTTATCTGCATGCATTGAAAAATATCAAAATATGTGCATGATTAATATTTCAGACAATTAATCATGGATAGGTATTTACTACGTATTTTGATTCAGAGAAAAGTGTCGTTGTTTAAAGAGAGTTCATCAGATAGGAGCGAAAGACTAATTTCTGAATATCACGTGAACTATGCAATAGTCATCATCTGAATCTCCCAAACTACACTAAATTAATTTCAAATTTAATAAACTAATGACTAAAAACAAAAAGCCTCAGAAGAAGGCAACATTTGTTGTAATCATGATTTTAATCATAAATTACGCAAATATATGTAATCATCAGTGGCTTGCTTACTGGAAAAACAAGCTTCATATGTATAAATAAAAAATAAATGGCCTCATAGAGAAGATTAGATATAACAACATGGTTTAATTCAGACATATGCTTGTTTTTTCAATGCGTGCACATAAGGTGTTCGATGAAATGTCTGAAAGAAAACGATTATCATATGCGCAGGAGCAAGAGGCACCTTGCGTCCTTGCGTCCCCTGGAAGCAAGGACGCAAGAGGAACCTTGCGTCCTTGTGTCCCCGGGAAGCAAGGTCGCAAGAGGCACATTGCGTCCTTGCGTCCCCGAGAAGCAATGTTGCAAGAGGCACCTCCAGACGCAAGGCACAAGGGCGCAAGACACCTTGCGCCTTGCGAGGGCAAAATGTCAATTTTATTTTTTTATGGGCTCTGACGCAAAAAAGTTCGAAAAATTGGGCATTTTGGAGATAAACCCATAAATAAACTACTGGTCGGTCTTTTGATCCAGTAGATATACGGAGTATTCTTTCTTCCAGTTGAGGTTACTTACTCATAGGTTAACATAGAAGGATTAAAAAATAATAAAAAGAACCACTTCTTGTGTTACTACTCTGTAGCTTTTACTAGTAACTTTTAGGTACACAATCTATAAGACCACGGATAATGGTGATTGTGACGTGGAGTGGGTAAGGCGCACTTTTTGGGGCAAGTTAGTGATTGGACCATGACAGGAAAAGTGAGGAATTGTTATGGGGGGCTTTTGTCACAGGATGACAATGACGTGTCATTTTATTTTTGATTTTTGTTTGGTCGTTTTAATTAGTTTTTGTTAAGGTAAAATAATAAAATACAAAAAATAAAAAAGACTTAACTAAAAAACATACTATAAACAAAGTAAAAAAGAAAAAAAATATATATAAAATATACTTTAATAAATAAATTCATAAAAAACTTAAGGGGTTAAACTAAAATGATTTTCTAACTGAACTTGCGGGCATAGCCCAACGGTTCTCCCCATGTACTTTGTGTCATGGGATTGGGAGAGGTCATGGGTTCGATCCTTAGGGATGACATGATTTTCTTTAAACCAATTGAACACCAATAATGGTGGTATATATTGACCCTATAGGGAGGTTTTACCGGATTCGTTCACGGACCCCTACCCGGAACCACTGCCCGAATGGATGTGTTCCCGGGTACCGTCAATCGGGTTCGGGTTTCCACCCGAACGTGTGTGTTACGTACAAATTGAAGTGACCCGTCCTAATCCATAAAGACGAATACAATAACATATGATTACATTGCGAGGTATTTGACCTCTATATGATTCATTTTACAAATATTGCATTCATTTTTAAAAGACAACCTTTCATTACATCGAAAGTTGACATGCATGTATACCATTTCATAATATCCAACCTATAAATGACCTAATCTGTCATTTACTTAATAATAATCTCTATTGAACTCAACGACTTGAATACAACGTCTTTTGAAATATGCCATGAATGATTCCAAGTAATATCTTTAAAATGAGCAAATGCACAGCGAAAGATTTCCTTAATACCTGAGAATAAACATGCTTTAAAGTGTCAACCAAAAGGTTAGTGAGTTCATTAGTTTATCTTAACAATCATTTCCATTTTTTAATAGACCACAAGATTTCTATTTCCATTTCTCATAAATATACGTCCCATACATAGAGACAAAAATCATTCATATGGATTGAACACCTGGTAATCGACCTTAACAAGATGCATGTAGAATATCCCCATCATTCCGGGACTCCCTTCGGACATGATAAATTCGAAGTACTAAAGCATCCGGTAATTTGGATGGGGCTTGTTGGGCCCGATAGATCTATCTTTAGGATTCGAGTCAATTAGGGTGTCTGTTCCCTAATTCTTAGATTACCAGACTAAAAAGGGGCATATTCAGTTTAATAATCCAGCCATAGAATGTAGTTTCAATTACTTGTGTCTATTTTGTAAAACATTTATAAAACAGCGCATGTATTCTCAGTCTCAAAAATATATATTGCAAAAGCATTTAAAAAGGGAGCAAATGAAACTCACAATACTGTATTTTGTAGTAAAAATACATATGACGACATTGAACAAGTGTAGGGTTGGCTTTGGATTCACGAACCTATATCATTTATATATATATTAAAACATATACTTGTAGTCGAACAAATATATATTATTATCAGTGATATAATTTTTATATTAATAACATATATATTTCATTATTTGATTATATATATTCATTTTTATAAATAAGATTTTAATATGTATTAATTACATGTATTAAATATGTTTTTATATAAAATGATAATTTTATAATACTTATAATGTTAATAATAATGATACTACTATTATTATTATTATTAATGAGTATACTAATTTTTAATAAATTGATAGATTTAAAAATAATGATATTAATGATACTAATGATTATGATACTTGTAACTGTGATAATAATAATAATAATAATAATAATAATAATAATAATAATAATAATAATAATAATAATAATAATAATAATAATAATAATAATAATAATAATTCCAACATTAATTATAATACTAATAATAATAATACAATAATAATAGTACATTAATAATAATAATAGTACATTAATAATAATAATATTAGTAACGATAATACTAATAATTTTTAAGTGTTAATACTAGTAATAATAATGATAATATCATAAGTTACATTAATAATAATAATCATATAGTTAATAATTAATAATAACTAACATAATAATAGTAATAATGGTAAATGTAATAATATTGGTAATAAATACTAACATTATAATGATAATAACAATATCAATAATATTTGTAATACCTAAGGGTAATAATACTAAATTATAATACTTAAAATTGATACTAATTAGTAATAACAATATTAATAATAATTATAATTACTATAATTATAATACTAATAATAAATGGTAATTAACAATAATAATAATTACAAGATTAGTAATAATAACAATATTATTAATAATAAAAATTTTGGCATAGTAATCTACCTTCTAATGCCCCTTTAAAAAGAATTGCACCAAGATGGGTTCGAACTCGAGACCTCTCGCTCACCGCTAACACCCTCAACCATCCTGCTACTACTTTCTTTCCTGACTTATTCTAACTGGTAATTTATATAACCCGTAATTAATTCTGTGTTCATATTCATCTTCTTCTTTACGATCTACTCGACCAGAGCTTATACAATCAACATAACCATTTATAAATTTGGATTTTTAGGATTCTTATATGTGACGACCCGGGAATTTCCGACCAAATTCAAACCTAATCTTAATATGATTTCGACATGATAAGCAAAGTCTGTAATGATGAAGTCTCAAAAACTTTGAATTGTATTCAATTGACCTTCGACTGTTCTCGACGATTCACGAACAATTGTTATATATATATATATATATATATATATATATATATATATGAAATTAGAAATATATAATAATTTGAAATGTTAATAAGTAATCAAATATGTAAACCAAAATACAAAATAAATAATTGTAATTAAAAATGAATCTATATGTATGATTCTTATAAGTATCATGATATGTATATTATAAAAAAATTTATAAATATTAACTATTCAATAAAAATTACTACATATATTATAACTATTAAACATTATATAATTAATAAACTTTACTATTAACGTAGTAAATGAAAATACAAGTTTAATTATAATTGATATATTACTATTACATTCATTATTATTATTAATAATACTAATATTGGTACTATTAATATATTTAAATGTTATTATAATATGAAATTGATACATTTGATATGTATATTTTTAATATTATTGTTACCATAGTTAATATCATGATAACTAGTAGAAAAATTATAATGATTAATAATAACATTATTATTAGATACTAGCATTTAGAATCGATATTATTATTATAAATTATCAATATTATTAATATAATCTATTAATATCATTATTAAAAACATTATTATTAAAATTTATTATTAACAATTGTTGTTATCATTATTATGATTAGTATGATAATTATTATCAATAATAATAGTATTATCATTTCATTTTATTTCATAATATCAATATTAATTATTATTACCAATTATATTATTACCATTAGTATTTTGACTAAAAATAATATATACATACTAATAATTATGTATGAATGGAAAATTAATAAATATATGCAATACCTGTTCCCGTTCGTTATCTATTCTACTTAGGTAATTTTTCTGTCATTTTCAATCTACATAACAGATCCAAATCTTTTATGAATTGCTGTCATCCTTTAGCTATTTTTTTTTATTATCTTGCTGTACGAATGAAACAAACATGTCGACCACTAACTGCTATAAACCAAACAGATTTATCAGTATTAGGAGGAGAATTATTCAAATACCTACTACCATATTCAATTATACATAACTGAAAAGTCGATGAATTAAACATAAAGAGGAAGAACTGTATCATATACCTCTGTTCTTGACTCGTTTTATTCAAATCTCAAAACCAAACGAAATTACAAAATGTGTAAGTGCAGATAGGTTAGGATCCATTCAATCAAACTCCCTGTAATGTTTCAGAGTTCAATTAATCGAATTGAATTCTAATTTTTAGAGTCAAATCTTATTGTCAAAAAGTCAAAACAAGTGTTCATAGGGAAATTCAATTTTGTTATGATGTTTCTGGATCGAATGATGATCCATAAGGTTTGTATAGATGATTTAAAATCTTTTTCATGTGGGAAGTAATCGATAAAACACTATAAAAATCGAAAATCATTTTTTTTTTTTGATACAACAGCGATGGCCAACAGGGCTGTTTAGATTATATATACATTTTTTGTTGTTGTTCTATTGATACAAACCTTAAACAATCTTTTTAGATTTCATATGAGAGTTTAAATCAAAACAAACAAATTAGTGACAAGGTTACTTTGATTTTATGGAACCTGGGTCGACTATTTGGATGAAGAAGAAAGAAGATAGTGAAACAGATAAACCCTGGTTAAATATTCATGGGGATGTACTAAAACAGAAAAATAGAATGGCTTGGACGGTTTAGTAGTGTGTTGGGGGATCGTGAGGTCTCGGGTTCAATCCCTGCTGGGTGCAATTTTTTTAAAATTGAGCTTATAAGGTAGTCTTTTTACTTCTTTCATTATTATAATAATAATAATAATTATTATTATTATTATTATTATTATTATTATTGATTATGAATATTAATATCATTTTAGTATTAGGCTCAAGTATTACTATTATTGTTATTATCATTATTATGTTTATTATTATTACTAGTAACATGAGTATAGTTACTAATAATATTATCTTTATTAATAATATAAATATTAGTAATGTATTATTAAACTTATTATTATTAGCATTAGTTGTAATATGGATAGTTTTATATAAAATATAATACTACAATATTAAAATTTATATATCACTACACTGTTATTATTAAAATGATAATTACTAAACTATATATATATATATATATATATATATATATATATATATATATATATATATATATATATATATATATATATATATATATATATATATATATATAAAGTTTCAATTAATACGTAAATATATATTGTTATCATATATAAACCTAAATATATATATATTTTTTTATCATATTGTAAAGAATGATAAATATTAGTTATATTATATACATAAACTAAATATATTAAATTGATCTAAATAACAAATGATATAACAAGTATATTATTAATAATAATTTATATAAACTTGCTCGATTACGATTACGTATATTAATAAATATACAAATGATATAGGTTCGTGAATCCGAGGCCAACCCTATACTTGTTCAAAGTCGTCATATGTATTTTTACTACAAAATACATTAGGTGAGTTTCATTACTCCATTTTTATATATATTTTTGGGCTGAGAATACATGCACTGTTTTATAAATGTTTTACAAAATAGGCACAAGTACTAAAACTAATTCTATGTGGGTTTAAACCAGAAATATACCCTTAGCTTGGTAACATTAAACTACTTGTCTATGTACGGTAGGCGCGAATCCTAAAGATAGATCTATTGGGCCTGACAAACCCCATCCTGACTATGGGATGCTTTAGTACTTCGAGGTTATTTTAAACACACCTGATCTGGTGTACTTCAGAGGGTAAAACATGAATGTTAAGGCTTGTTACCGGGTGCCTACAACTTATAGAATACTTTTATACACCTGCGAGTGTACATATATATTAAACAGAAATCTTGTGGTCTATTAATATAATGAAATGATTGTTATGATAAACCTATGAACTCACCAATCTTTTGGTTGACACTTTAAAGCATGTTTATTCTCAGGTACGAATTAAGTCTTCCGCTGTGCATTTGCTCATTTTAAGGACATTACTTGGAGTCGATCATCGCAATGGGACCAAATGTTGATGACTTCGTCCAGGTGGATCAGGACGGGTCGTTACAGGTGGTATCAGAGCGTTGGTCTTAGCGAACCAGGCCTTGCATTAGTGTGTCTTACCAGATACTGTTAGGATGCATTAGTGAGTCTGGACTTCGACCTTAGCTGCATATTATAAGTATTGCTTGTCATTCCTAGTGGAAAATTTCCTGCTTATCATTCCTAAGTCTAGACACGACCTCCTGCACTTATTTGATAGATAGTGTACAGAAAATTCATATCTTAGCGTATCTGTTACTGTAGACTTTATCTGACACGTTTCCTTAATTCTCTCCGTAATCTATGAGATTTTTTTTGTATTATACATAGGTATTCTATGTAATTAGAATATCATCCGATATCCGAAATTCATTTCATACCAAAAACTCTTTATCTAACCGAGCAAAATGGAACTCACCATTAGTTCAAGCCTCTCGGATTCCGATATGGAGTCCCACTCAAGCTCCGAAAGCAGTATGACCGGAATGGACCAACTAATTCATCTGATGGGTTCGTAGTCGACTGAATCATTGGAGACAAAAAGAAGGTGATCCTTTCTATCAACCAAATTCACCTCTTGGCGGTGAACCTGAAGCATTTACCGGTGAACCTGTTTGAAACACCATTTTCATATTCAGATCCCGAATATCTCGTCACGATTATATTCTATCTATAATTCTAAACCTTACTCATCCGCTCGTTCCAACTAACAATCATCCCGGAATAATCAAAGAAGTCAACGAGCTTCGCGCCCGGGTTGTAGCCTTGGAAAAGATGGTGCAAAATGTACCAGCTTCAGCAGCATCACCGGCATCAACAGTACCATCACCACCACCAACATCAACATCCACATCCCACACCTCAACATCACAATCTTTATTTCGAACATCAATATCATACGCACCATAGATACCAAGGAGTACCAACAGCAATGAACGATGAAGTATTGATCCCTAACTTCACTAATATTCTGCGAAGAATATGTGGTTCCTAATAGTTTTAAAGATTACTTATTCTAGCTCAAACCGAAAAGAAAATGAGATTAATATCATATTAACTCATAAAATCCATGATTTCATCTGAAGAAAATATATATGCAAGTATATTCTCATAAAGATTATAATTAAAATTCTTTTGTACAAACTGTTAATGGTGAAAATATTTTAACGGGTAGGTAATACTCGAGAAATATTTAGATTTCACATTAATAAGTTACACTGTACATTCTTCGAATCTGATTCAACAATTATTTATTATCTTACTCACACCCACAGCTATACGAATCCGTTCATCACATAGTAACCATTTTCATTCAAATTCATAATTGAATTTGACTTATCAGAATCCAACAAGTGGCATAATAAAGAAAACATTGGACAAAATAAAATTTGTTAGAAACAAACAATTTAACTATGATAAGAATTTTGTTAGAAATCCACGCTAACTATTCCTAGCTAACTGTTCCTAGCTAACTGTTCCTAGCTAACTGGTTACATTTTATTTATCGCAATTTAATTATCGCAATTTACATTCTCGCAATTTTATTTATCGTCATTTAATTTCTGTATTTATTTTACGCACTTTAAATAACGGGACACGTATACAAGGTTTCGACATATTATATTGACCCATCTATATATTTATCTTGGAACAACCATAGACACTCTATATGCAAATGACGGAGTTAGCTATACAGGGTTGAGGTTGATTCCAAAATATATATATATATAGTTTGAGTTGTGATCAAAACTGAGACCGGTACACGGGTCACGATACGTAATAATTAATTCAAATATTATATATTAAATTATATATGAATATATTGGACTATTGGACTATTGGACTATTGGATTGCTAACTTTGGACAATTAAAATGAATTAAAATATTGATTATAACATATGAAACTAAACAATTCTTCAAGTTTGCCACTTGATTTCATCTTAAACCTCGTTTGTACCTTGACGATTACAATCTACGTTCAAACCTTTCATTATTTTTGAAAACACCTCAATCAATAGGATGAACCAACCGCACTTCATCTACGAAGGAAAAGGTTGATACATATAGTTATGCATCTGAGAAACTCTCAAAAACTGAGTAAACATTTAACACATAGTTATGCTAATTCCTTAGTGTTATTATTACCCAAAATAACTTTGCAATTCCTTTTCTAAATTAGCCAATTTTGTCACAGCTCCAGCAAGACAACTTTGACTTTTCGTTATAAACAACCTTATTATAACCTTGATATGTATGCGTGCTCTTTTATTGTACCGGGGAACCTCTTATATTCCACCGTATTACCATCAGCGTTTAATCATCTAAAAACACAATTCTCCTGAAACCACCTCGGATTGATAATCGACGATTCAGATATGGCTGCATTAAATACAGAGGAAACAGTAAAATTGTAGGTGGCCTAAATGGCCAAGAGTTTGATGATAAAGAATGGAGTGTTGGGAACGCTCGATAGAAAATTTGGTACTGAAAAATGGATTGAGCTAACCATGAAGGAGACCAAGGACAAATACCAGGACCAAACCATATATTCAAAGGATTCAGGTAATTCTGGATCCGATGAAACCTTCAACGAATATCTTGCCCTATAGTCATGTTAAAATCTTGCGGAAAATCTTTCTTCATCAATCTTCGAACTTAGAAATTCCAAAATATCATCATAAATATCTTCGATATTTCTGAGGATATTTTTATAAATATTCTTGTCCGAAATTATCTACCTCTTTGTATTTATGTATTCCATTATATTGGAAACTTCTGTAAAATTTAAGTATAAATTATGAATGAATTGTGGACAAGTGTTGGGAACTGACGTATGAGTTAGTATAATATAATGCGCTTGGCCAGCGTGATTATATTACAGTAAGTCATGCTGAGTTTCTAATGAAATGCGATGATTCTCAGTACCATCATCATGTGTCATGTTACATAACTCTTTCATTCTACATAACCTCCGAACATATCAAGAAGAATATATTCTTGATAGTTCTATCCTCAGTAATTTTGATAAATTTGAAAATCAAATCATGCTATCACATTCCTTCCTGCTTAGAACATTATAATCATTCGAAACTCTATATCTACGAATTCTGGACCATTATTCGCTTGACTTGGAGTCGGAAAGAGAAAACAAGAGCATGAAGCTCCGAAAAATAAAAAAAAATGTAAAGCCGATCACAAACACAGGAATTACAAACCGTGTATATCAATGTTTATCGCGACATAAAGACACGGGAGAATTAAAAACATTATGACCCCAAGGGCGAAGCAGAAGAAAACAGATTCCTCCGGTGGTAATTGGAAAAGGAGAATGATTGTTGCGATAGTGAGGATAAGAACAAGAATCGGGATTGGATTAAGCATTTTCACAATCTTTTGAATTTAGGAATTGAGTATAGAAGTGGTGAAAACTAATGGAATGGAAGAGGTAAATTTATATTGGAAATATCATACGTAGTAATCGGGACAGATCATCGTATTTAATTAAAGAGATTCTAATTTCCTTATTCGCCGAAGAATCAAATCTTTTAGATTTCGAAGATTTTCTTTAAATTCCTTAAATTCCGGAATTCAACCTTGACTCTGTCAAAAGCTAAGACAAATCTTTATCCTTTCATTTCACTATTTTATGATAGCTTCACTCGTACGCTCCGCATAATCGAGTCGTTTTATCTATATTAAACAATAATGATAAAACTATATTTACCAACTCATATTCGTCATGAAAACATTTTTATTGTTATCTATGACGACCTCACTCAAATTTCGGGACAAAATTTCTTTAACGGGTAGGTACTGTGACGACCCGGGAATTTCCGACCAAATTCAAACCTAATCTTAATATGATTTCGACATGATAAGCAAAGTCTGTAATGATGAAGTCTTAAAAACTTTGAATTGTATTCAATTGACCTTCGACTGTTCTCGACGATTCACGAACAATTGTTATATATATATATATATATATATATGAAATTAGAAATATATAATAATTTGAAATGTTAATAAGTAATCAAATATGTAAACCAAAATACAAAATAAATAATTGTAATTAAAAATGAATCTATATGTATGATTCTTATAAGTATCATGATATGTATATTATAAAAAAATTTATAAATATTAACTATTCAATAAAAATTACTACATATATTATAAATATTAAACATTATATAATTAATAAACTTTACTATTAACGTAGTAAATGAAAATACAAGTTTAATTATAATTGATATATTACTATTACATTCATTATTATTATTAATAATACTAATATTGGTACTATTAATATATTTAAATGTTATTATAATATGAAATTGATACATTTGATATGTATATTTTTAATATTATTGTTACCATAGTTAATATCATGATAACTAGTAGAAAAATTATAATGATTAATAATAACATTATTATTAGATACTAGCATTTAGAATCGATATTATTATTATAAATTATCAATATTATTAATATAATCTATTAATATCATTATTAAAAACATTATTATTAAAATTTATTATTAACAATTGTTGTTATCATTATTATGATTAGTATGATAATTATTATCAATAATAATAGTATTATCATTTCATTTTATTTCATAATATCAATATTAATTATTATTACCAATTATATTATTACTATTAGTATTTTGACTAAAAATAATATATACATACTAATAATTATGTATGAATGGAAAATTAATAAATATATGCAATACCTGTTCCCGTTCGTTATCTATTCTACTTAGGTAATTTTTCTGTCATTTTCAATCTACATAACAGATCCAAATCTGTTATGAATTGCTGTCATCCTTTAGCTATTTTTTTTTATTATCTTGCTGTACGAATGAAACAAACATGTCGACCACTAACTGCTATAAACCAAACAGATTTATCAGTATTAGGAGGAGAATTATTCAAATACCTACTACCATATTCAATTATACATAACTGAAAAGTCGATGAATTAAACATAAAGAGGAAGAACTGTATCATATACCTCTGTTCTTGACTCGTTTTATTCAAATCTCAAAACCAAACGAAATTACAAAATGTGTAAGTGCAGATAGGTTAGGATCCATTCAATCAAACTCCCTGTAATGTTTCAGAGTTCAATTAATCGAATTGAATTCTAATTTTTAGAGTCAAATCTTATTGTCAAAAAGTCAAAACAAGTGTTCATAGGGAAATTCAATTTTGTTATGATGTTTCTGGATCGAATGATGATCCATAAGGTTTGTATAGATGATTTAAAATCTTTTTCATGTGGGAAGTAATCGATAAAACACTATAAAAATCGAAAATCATTTTTTTTTTTTATACAACAGCGATGGCCAACAGGGCTGTTTAGATTATATATACATTTTTTGTTGTTGTTCTATTGATACAAACCTTAAACAATCTTTTTAGATTTCATATGAGAGTTTAAATCAAAACAAACAAATTAGTGACAAGGTTACTTTGATTTTATGGAACCTGGGTCGACTATTTGGATGAAGAAGAAAGAAGATAGTGAAACAGATAAACCCTGGTTAAATATTCATGGGGATGTACTAAAACAGAAAAATAGAATGGCTTGGACGGTTTAGTAGTGTGTTGGGGGATCGTGAGGTCTCGGGTTCAATCCCTGCTGGGTGCAATTTTTTTAAAATTGAGCTTATAAGGTAGTCTTTTTACTTCTTTCATTATTATAATAATAATAATAATAATTATTATTATTATTATTATTATTATTATTATTATTATTATTATTATTATTATTATTGATTATGAATATTAATATCATTTTAGTATTAGGCTCAAGTATTACTATTATTGTTATTATCATTATTATGTTTATTATTATTACTAGTAACATGAGTATAGTTACTAATAATATTATCTTTATTAATAATATAAATATTAGTAATGTATTATTAAACTTATTATTATTAGCATTAGTTGTAATATGGATAGTTTTATATAAAATATAATACTACAATATTAAAATTTATATATCACTACACTGTTATTATTAAAATGATAATTACTAAACTATATATATATATATATATATATATATATATATATATATATATATATATATATATATATATATAAAGTTTCAATTAATACGTAAATATATATTGTTATCATATATAAACCTAAATATATATATATTTTTTTATCATATTGTAAAGAATGATAAATATTAGTTATATTATATACATAAACTAAATATATTAAATTGATCTAAATAACAAATGATATAACAAGTATATTATTAATAATAATTTATATAAACTTGCTCGATTACGATTACGTATATTAATAAATATACAAATGATATAGGTTCGTGAATCCGAGGCCAACCCTATACTTGTTCAAAGTCGTCATATGTATTTTTACTACAAAATACATTAGGTGAGTTTCATTACTCCCTTTTTATATATATTTTTGGGCTGAGAATACATGCACTGTTTTATAAATGTTTTACAAAATAGGCACAAGTACTAAAACTAATTCTATGTGGGTTTAAACCAGAAATATACCCTTAGCTTGGTAACATTAAACTACTTGTCTATGTACGGTAGGCGCGAATCCTAAAGATAGATCTATTGGGCCTGACAAACCCCATCCTGACTATGGGATGCTTTAGTACTTCGAGGTTATTTTAAACACACCTGATCTGGTGTACTTCAGAGGGTAAAACATGAATGTTAAGGCTTGTTACCGGGTGCCTACAACTTATAGAATACTTTTATACACCTGCGAGTGTACATATATATTAAACAGAAATCTTGTGGTCTATTAATATAATGAAATGATTGTTATGATAAACCTATGAACTCACCAATCTTTTGGTTGACACTTTAAAGCATGTTTATTCTCAGGTACGAATTAAGTCTTCCGCTGTGCATTTGCTCATTTTAAGGACATTACTTGGAGTCGATCATCGCAATGGGACCAAATGTTGATGACTTCGTCCAGGTGGATCAGGACGGGTCGTTACATTATAACCACAGAAAATGACTGGTAACTGATTACATTGTTTAAAACAGGATTGAAATAAAAAATTAATAACTGGAACAGTCCTTATTGAACGCTTATGAACTTGAAATCAAACTCGAGTTTTTAGAATGTTTTGGATAACGACTTCTACATGAAAAAAGGTGCTAAATCCTTATTACAAACTTTCTGTAACCTTAATTGAATCTAAAACATCGACTTGAATTCGAATTTGATGATGAACAAAAAGTTTAACTTTTTGAAATTAAGGTTTGACTCAGAAATTCACAGTCGATATTAAGAATTGAAAGTTGGGACTTTGAAGAAAGATCGACTAGCTAATTCCTAACCTAACTGCATTAACATAATTTGAAATTAATTTCGAATTTGAGGATTTGCAATTTGAGTTTAGAAACAGAGGTAAACGACCTGTAACATAAATTTTCTGTTTAAATTTGATAAATTAAACTAGTTAAATTGATAATTGATAATGGTGATGAAAGGAATGAGTGATTTTTTTTAAGAACACTGCAATTGGATTGCTTTTATATCAAGTACATGATCGACATAATATTTATCCAGGAGAATAAATACAAAAAAATAAAAAGTAGAAAGGGATATGAAACAAAATTTATTCGCATATTGATTCGTTCTATATCTGATTGGTACGAGTTCAGTAACAGAACGACAATCAAACACAGTTTGATAATGAAAGGAATCTGATTTTGATTCTTGAATGTATAATAATACGGATTAATATACAATATCAGTATTATATACATATATGATATATATATTTTCTTTATATATATAATATATATATATATATATATATATATATATATATATATATATATATATATATATAGTGGTAGGATCAAGAGGGAAGTAACCATTCGGGGGAAGCGGGGGGAAGCAAAAACATTTTTTTTCGTTCTTTGAAAAAACTTTGTTCACGAACATTATAGATGAGATGAAAATATGAACATTTAGTAGAGACACTTTGTGATAAATGTTTTTATTTTGGCGGGAAAACGCTCGAAGAAGTAATATATAACAATTATCATGTTTTTCGAGCGTATTTTGAGGTTTTAGCTATTGGGGTTTAGATATTAGGGTTTAGATATTAGGGTTTATGTGGTTTAGATATTAGGGTTTAGAAATTTAGGGTTTACGGTTTAGATTTAGGATTTAGATTGAGTTTTTAACACGAACAGTTTAGAGTTTAGGGTTTAGGGTTTAGGGTTTGGTGTTTTGGGTTTATGGAATAAACCCAAAACACCAAACCCTAAACCCTAAACCCTAAACCATAAACTCTAAATCGGGCTAAATTTTACTTCACAAAACATGAAGAAAAAAAACGTTCATATTCTTCACGAACAATATTATCTTGAATGTTATTTTTGTCGATCGTTTTCCCGCCTAAATAATAACATTCATCACGAAGTGTCTCTTCTAAATGTTCATATTTTCGTGTGATCTTGATGCCGAAAAAAAAATTCAAAAAAACGAAGAAAAAAAAAATTTTGCTTCCCCCCGCTTCCCACCGATTGGTTACTTCCCCATATATATATATATATATATGTATATATATATATATGTATATATATATATATATATATGTATATATATATATATGTATATATATATATATATATATATGTATATATATATATGTGTATATATATATATATGTATATATATATATATATATATATATATATGTATACATATATATATATGTATATATATGTCTGTATTTATATAATTTTATATCAAGTATATATATATATATATATATATATATATATATATATATATATATTAAGTATTTAAGGAACATAATAATATTAATTACACAAATATTAATATCGAATATTAATGGAATAAATAATAATAATAATAATAATAATAATAATAATAATAATAATAATAATAATAATAATAATAATAATAATGTTTATAATAATAATAACACCAAAATAATACTAAAAATTATACTGATAATGATGATAATAAGAATGATAACAATTAATGATAATAATCATAATTCTTTATTAATTATAATTAAAATAATTATTTATATTATTAATGATAATAATATTATTAGTAATAATTTTATAACAATTTATATATATCAAGTTTCATGCTTGTATGTTATATTAATAATACTAATTTTGATATTAATACTGAAAATAATAATAATATTACTATAACATTTATTTCTAACTTGTAATTACATTTAATATATTATTATTACAATTTATTAATTATATCATTTTACTAGTTATCTAATGTATAGAATATTTAATATTTATATATTTTATGAATTTTACAATATACATGTAATCTTAATTGGATATAAAAGTCATATATATATTTATTTCAATAACAACTTAATTATTCTATATATTATTTATATTTTAATTCAAATGATTAAAGTATACTTTATTAATTTTTTTAAAATATTATATATATATATATATATATATATACACACCTATTTGTTCGTGAATCGTCGGGAATAGTCAAAAGGTCAATTGAATATATGAACATAGTTCCAAAGTTTTTGAGACTCAACATACAGACTTTGCTTATCGTGTCGGTAACATATAAAGATTAAGTTTAAATTTCGTCGGAAATTTCCGGGTCGTCACACAAATGATGAGGGTTGTTGAAAGAAATGATCTACTGATGCCAAAAAAATCGTCGTTCAAAAAAAAATGATTTTCTAATTTATGTTTTTACTATTATTTATTTATCATTTATGTGAACTCACCAGTCACCACTAAAGCTAAAAAAGAAAACATAGAAAAAGAAAAAATCTACCTACCTACCTCAATCTTCTTCTTCATCATAACTACCATCGTTGCAGTTTTTTTTCATTTTTTTTGTTTTAAATTATTTATAATTAACTTCTTCACAGCATCCTCAAACCTCTCTTTTGAGCAGCTGAAATGACCCGTCTTAATCCATCTGGACGAATACATTACATTTGGTTACATCGCGAGGTACATGACCTCTATATGATACATTTTACAAACATTGCATTCGATTTTGAGAGACAATCTTTCTTTACAACGAAAGTTGACGGGGCATGCATACCATTTCATAATATATCCAACTATAATTGACTTAATAATAATCTTGATGAACTCAACGACTCGAATGCAACGTCTTTTGAAATATGCCATGAATGACTCCAAGTAATATTTCTAAAATGAGCAAATGCACAGCGGAAAATTTCTTTCGTACCTGAGAATAAACATGCTTTAAAATGTCAACCAAAAGGTTGGTGAGTTCATAAGTTTATCGTAAACAATAAAATTCATCATTTTGATAGACCACAAGATTTAAATCCTGCATGGTACAAATGGGCCCGAATCCTATACCCACCTGTAATGTACATGCGATATCTTTTAAATACAGTACACCTTTCTCGTGTACGAAATCATCTTTCATAAATCTTAATAACCGTACACATATCTTGTGCACAAAAATAACATACACATAACCTGTGTATAAAATCATTCTCTCGATACATAACATTCACTTTTCATTGCTTTCATAGCTTGGCTTGGTAGCCGACCTTAACATATAATGCGCATAATAATATCCCCAAAACAGAACATCTCGTGTGTATAATAATCATATAAACTTCGAAGTACTAAACACCACGCCCACTAGCCCTTCCATCTAGTGAACATTCTGGGTGGGGGTGTTAAACCCGGTAGCTACCTTTAGGATTCGCGTGAATTAGGCGTGCACTAATTCTCAAAATTAGTGATGTTCCCTAATTCTTAGGTTACCAAGCAATAATAATCAGGGGAAAAATATTCATAACAATGGTGGCAATTATCACGTCCACATAATTCAATGGTGGCAATTATCACGTCCACATATTTCATTCGAGGAATGTTTTGCTTGTGTCTATCTCGTCAAACATTTATAAAAGCATTTCATGTATTCGCAGTTCAAAATGTATTTCAAAAGCATTTAATAAAGCAGTGTAAAAGTAGCGCATGTATTCTCAGTCCCAAAAATGTAAAGAGTAAAAGGGAGTCAAATGAACTCACTATACGATATTTTGTAGTAAAAATATGCATACGACAGAACTGAACAATGCAGGGTTGGCCTCGGATTCACGAACCTATATCAAGTATGCATATTAACACATATAATAATATTCAAATAAATATATATTTTGATATTAGTAATATACTTGTGATATTAAATGTAATATTAATAGTTACTTAAATATTTCTACTTTATATATTTCATTAAATTATGATAATAATATATTATATACCTTATTAATATATTTTGAATAAATACTTAATTTCAATATTTTTAAATACTCATACCTTTTACTATGATAATATTTTTAATAAATTCGAGTTACGTTAAAACGTAAATGAACAAAAAGTATTTTATTAATAAAAATAGTATACTTATTATATATATTTCTATATATCTAATATTTGTATCTAACTTATAATATCTATCTTTTTAGTTTAAAAATCATAAAAATATAGTTATATTTTATATACAATATACATTTAAAACTAAAGTTATAATTAGTAATAATAATGATATTAGTAGTAAAATAATAATGATAATAATAATAATATTGATATTAGTAATAATAATACTTATAATAATAATAATACTTATAATAATAATAATAATAATAATAATAATAATAATAATAATAATAATAATAATAATAATAATAATAATAGTAATAATAATAATAATAATAATAATAATAATAATAATAATAATAATAATAATAATAATAATAATAATAATAATAATAATAATAATAATAGGAATAATAAGTATACTACCTTAAAAAAATAGCTTCCAAAATAATGTCGTAGCCCGGGCTCGAACCCGCGACCTCTCGTTCACTAAACACATGCCTAACCAATGCTCTATCTGTTTCTTTTCTGATTCAATTAATACCCAAATTCTTTTAACCCGTTATTCGGCCCAATAGAAAATAAGGATCTCAGCCCAACTGTAATAACTTGATCTCGGCCCACTAGTGCAACAAGTACATGGCCTGAAAAAATGCCGTCCAATAAGTATGAACATAGCGGCCCAAATAGAATTGAATTTACAGCAGTCCGTTATTTTTCTATATTACTTTCCTTGTTTTTCACTTTAATTTCCACTTTATGAAAACAATAGGGAGTAGTTTTATTATTGTATTATGGTGTGTAGGACTATGCCACTATGTGATATAGTAAAAAAATGTCATCGACTGTGATAAGAAGGAAGATGTAGTCTTCTATAATAATTGTGGTGGTTTCGGTTTTTGTGGTGTGGGTGTTGGGTTAACAGAAAGAAAAGAAGCTGTACGCGACAGTGATCGAGTAGTAGCTTGATTACAACATATGGCAGTAAAAAAAAATATTTGGCTTCAGTTATAACTTGAAACAGTTACAGCAGAAGTGGTTCGTTTTGAGTGAGGGTCATGTTTTCATTGGTACCAAAATGAAACAGAACAAGGTGGCCAGCAAGTTGTTTATATAAAAAAAAATATGATGTACGTGGATGGAAATTTGGCAAATAAAGGTACGTAGCAATTTGACAACAAATGCAGTGTAACAACTTGATTAAATTGATCCACAAATAAGCCATTATCTTAAAGTAAAAGCTTTTTGGTTTAATAATTGAGACAGTCGGCCATCATGTAATAACAACACCTCTTTTTGCTGTTTAAAATTGATAGCATGTGAAAAAGACATTTGGTTCGTATGTATATATAATTTTGTTGGTTGAGTTTACGAAAGAAAACAAGGGACTCGATGGTGGCAATATAATAATAGGCAGTTTCATCAATTTATATCCTTATCATTTTAAATGAAATAAGTGGGTTACCATGATTAAAGATTGTCGGCCAAGTGGAAAAGAAAAAGGAACGTGCCAGGCTAAAATAAATTTGTCAACCATCATGCATCTTCTCTTTCAATTTCATTTGATTTCCTTATATTTAATATCATTCAAGTCGGGACCAAGTCAATGTCGATAACCAACAAATTATTTACCTATCTCGATATTTTGTTTAAATTGAGTACAATCAATAGCAGCTACAGTAGGAAACATAAGTAGCTGAGAGAAAGAAAACAGAAGGTGTTTCAAGTGGTTTAGGGTTCGTTTGGTTCATATAGGGGACAAGAAAGCAGAAAAAATTAAGTAAAGCAGCAGTCGAACATAAAAGGAGGATATGGCAAACTTGGTGTGGCTTGTGTGATAGAACAAAGGTGGCGGTGGTGATTGAGTTGTGGAGCTCAATGGTGGGTTAGATCCGTAGGGTGAAGGTAATATGTGAGGGTCTGATCGAATAGTTTGGTGGATAACATTTAGTCGAAAAGAAAGTAAACATTTTATATAGTAACGAAAGTGGGAGAAGGAAAGGTGAAGTGGTTGATGGTTCGATCATTCTTGCATTAAATAATCGTGGTGATTGTTTCTTGACTAGCTAACACGATGGTTAGTGGTGTTTGTGATTCAAAAAGAAACAGGAAATGAAAGAGAGCAAAGAAAATACCAAGTTGATGATGGTGGGTGTTCCGGATTCAATTGGTGATGGTTCAGTTGTGAGAGTGATGATCAAGATGCATTTCTTATGTATACATAATATGTGTGTAAGTAATATATGCCTATGTATATGTATCTTAATATTCCTATTTGATTTTCAAATTTTCAGACAGGGTTATACAGTAACAAGATTTGAAGGACGATTGTGAAGTCGACGTGTAACAGAAGGTTCTTCAAACAAGAAGAAGAAAACAAGAATATATAAGTCAGATGTAACAAATTCGTACATCCTTCTGTTACTGATTCCTATCCAAGTTTGTTTTGTTCTTGTGATTAAATCTTGATTTGTACTAGATTAGAGCCCGAAAATCAAATTACTTACAGTAGGATTGTAACGTGAAACAGATTTTGATTCTGTGTTTGTTTTATTCTTTGTTTAATTAATCTAAATTTATGATTATATAATTAATACAATAATACTGGTTCATATAATATATCTGTATATATATCTGTGTTTATATATCTGTTTTTACATATTATTATTAATCTTATTAATTAATAAATATAACTATAATAATAATACTCTTAATAATAAACTTTTTTCTATATAATATACTAGTAATAATTTTATTATTAATGATTATAGAATTTATAACAATAATATTAATAATAATAATAATATTAATTATAATAATACTAATATTATTAATGATAATAATAATATTAGTAATAATTATACTATAATAATTTATTTATATCAATTTCATATCTATATGTAGTATATTGAATATAATAATATTATTAATACTGACTTTAATATTAATATTACTATTGATAATAATAATGAAAGTAATGATAATTATATTCGAATTTGTAACTTGATTTAATATATTACAATTTATTATTATTTACCAATTATATAATATATTGAATTTTTAATATATATATATATATATATATATATATATATATATATATATATGTATACACATTACAACATATAATATTACAAATTATAAATTCCAATTATCATGTATATATATACACACACATATCTATTTACAATTAATTGTTCGTGAGTCGTCGGGAACAGTCGAAGGTCAATTGAATATATGAAACAGTTCAAAAATTTTGTGACTCAACATTATAGACTTTGCTTATCGTGTCAAAATTATATAAAGATTAAGTTTAAATTTGGTCAGAAATTTCTGGGTCGTCACAGTATGTACCCGTTAAAGAAATTTCGTCCTGAAATTTGATCGAGGTGGTCATGACTAAGAATAAAAATATTTTTATGACGAATATGAGTTGATAAATAGGGTTTTATCATTATTGATAAATATAGATAAAACGATTCGATTATGTGGAGCGTTAGAGTGAAACCGTCACAAAAGATTGAGATAGAGATTTAACTTTTGACGTAGTCACGGTGGATTTCCGGAATTCAAGAGATTTAAAGATAATCTTCGAAATCTATAAGATCTGATTCTTCAGGATTTAAGGAAATTATGATCTTCTTTAATTAAATGCGGTAATCTGTCTCGATTGCTTCGTCTAATATTTCATTATAATTTGATCTCTTTCATTCCATTATTTTCACCAATCTTATTCTTTCTTCTATTTTTGAAGCTTCATGCTTTTATTTCTACCTGACTTCAAGTGATCAAGACGTGTTGGATTCGTAGATCAAATCTTTGGATTTCAAATGATCACGGCTAACGTTCTAAGAAAGAAATGGTAATAGCATGATTTGACTTGTTAAATTACTAGAATCACTAAAAAGACCGAATCATCAAGAGAAATATTTTCTTGATGTTTTTAGAGATTAAGTAGAATGAAGGAGTTATGTAACATGGCACATGATGAGGGTATGATCTGTGAACCATCATCACGTTCCGTTAGAAATTCAGCATGACTTACTGTAATATAATCACGTTGGTCGGGCGTCATTATATTATACTAACTCATGCGTCAACTCCCAACACTTCTCCAGAAATCATTCATAATTTAAACTCAAATCTTATAGAAGAATAGAAACTAAAACAGTTTCTTTTATAATGTAATACAGATAGTACGAGAAGATAGATAATTTCGGACAAGAATATTTGTGAAAATATCCTCAGAAATATCGAAGATATTTATGATGATATTTTGGAATTTCTAAGTATGAAGATTGATGAAGAAAAAAAATTCGCAAGATTTTAACATGACTTCGGAGCAAGATATTCTCTAAAGGTTTCATCGGATCCAAAATTACCTGGATTCTTTGAATATAGGGTTTGGTCCTTGTATTTGTCCTTGGTCTCCTTCATGGTTAGCTCAATCCATTTTTTAGTACCAAATTTTTCTATCGAGCGTTCCCCACACTCCATTCTTTATCATCAAACTTTTGGCCATTTAGACCATCTACAATTTTTCTGTTTCCTCTGCATTTAATGCTACGATATCTGAATCATCGGTTATCAATTCGAGAGATTTTAAGAAAGTTGTGTTTTTAGATGATTAAACGCTGATTGTAATCGTCAAGATACAAAGGATGTTTAAGATGAAACCAAGTGGCAAACTTGAGGAAATATTTAACTGTAGTAGATGGGATTTATTTACGATCTTTTAACTCAAAATGTGTTGTAATTAATATTTTCTACTCTTTTAATACTTTTGAATTGTCCAATGATAATAGTCCAAGGTTAGTAGTCCAATAGTCCAAAAGTCCAATAGCCCAATACATAATCTTAGAATTTAAAATATTTTAGATTAGAAGATCATGAAGAAATTTTACGTAGTTAATTAATTGGTTACTAATCAATTTTTATTTTACTCATTATTTTCTTCATTATGCCACTTGTAAAATCTTGTCTTGGATTTTGATTGGCAGAAACTCGTATATGAAATTGAATTGGAATGAAAATGGTTATTCTTTGGTGAGCGAATACGTGTATCTGTGGTTGTATGTAGGATAGTAGATGATTGTTGAATCGAATTTGAAGAATGTACGGTGTAACATGTTAATGTGAAATCTAAATATTCCTCGGGTATTACCTACCCGTGAAAATATTTTCACCATTAACAGTTTGTACAAAAGAATTTTAATTACAATATTTATGAAAATATATATACATATATATTTTCTTCAGACGTAATCATGGAATTAATGAGTCAATATAATATTAAACTCATTTGATTTACCGTTAGAACTAGAAAACATAATCTCTAAAACATTAGAGATTACATAATCGTCATGAAGAATGAGAATAATGACGTAGAATGATAGGTAGAACGATGATTAGGTTCGAGGTTTAGGTTGTGATGTTGAGGCATGTGATGTTGAAACTTGGGTTGTTGATGATACTGGTATTGATGTTGGTGGTACTGTTGGTGCTGGTGATGTTGCTGAAGCTGGTAAGTTTTGCACCATATTTTCCAAAGCCATCACTCGAGAGCGAAGCTCGTTGACTTCTTCCATTATTCCAGGATGATTATCGGTTGGATGAACGAATAAGGTTTAGAATAGTAGATATTATGTAAATGTTGAGAGCTATCCGGGAAATGAGAGTGAAAATGGTGGTTCGAACAGGTTTGCCGGTAAGTGCTTCTGGTTCTTTGCCAATAGGGCAATATGGTTGGTGGGAGGGATCACTTCTTCGCATCTCCATTGATTAAGTTTACTTCGTACCCATTCTCAATTCATCCTGAATTTATAATGGCTAATTGGTTGACCCATTCCGGTTACACTGCTTTCGGAGCTCGAGTGAAAATCTATATCGGAATCCGAGGAACTTGAACTGGTTGCAGAATTCATCTTACACGGTTAGAACAAGGATTTTCGATATGAAATGATTTCCGGCTATCGGATGATATTCTAATTACATAAAATATCTATATATATAGAACAAAAGATTTCGTAGATTACGGAGAAATTTACGGAATATGTCAAAGAGAGTCTACAGTAACAGATACGCTAAGATATGGATTTTGTCTATACACTATTCATGCAATCAATGCAGTAAGATGTGTCTAGATTAAGAATGATAAGCAAGTGATTCCCTAAGAATGATAAGCAGGTAATTTTCGATAAGAAATAATAAGCAAAACTTTTGACATGCAGACACGGTCGAAGTCCAGACTCATTAATGCATCCTAACAACTACTAGTTAGACACACTAATGCAAGACCTGGTTCGCTAAGACCACCGCTCTGCTACCACCTAAAATGACCCGTCCTAATCCATCTGGACGAATACATTACATTTGGTTACATCGCGAGGTACATGATCTCTATATGATACATTTTACAAACATTGCATTCGATTTTAAAGGACAATCATTCTTTACAACGAAAGTTGACGGCATGCATGCCATTTCATAATATATCCAACTATAATTGACTTAATAATAATCTTGATGAACTCAACGACTCGAATGCAACGTCTTTTGAAATATGTCATTAATGACTCCAAGTAATATTTCTAAAATGAGCAAATGCACAGTGGAAGATTTCTTTCGTACCTGAGAATAAACATGCTTTAAAGTGTCAACTAAAAGGTTGGTGAGTTCATAAGTTTATCGTAAATAATAAAATTCATCATTTTGATAGACCACAAGATTTAAATCGGTACAAATGGGCCCGAATCCTATACCCACCTGTAATGTACATGCGATATCTTTTAAATACAGTACACCTTTCTCGTGTATGAAATCATCTTTCATAAATCTTAATAACCGTACACATATCTTGTGCACAAAAATAACATACACATAACCTGTGTATAAAATCATTCTCTCGATACATAACATTCACTTTTCATTGCTTTCATAGCTTGGCTTGGTAACCGACCTTAACATATAATGCGCATAATAATATCCCCAAAATAGAACATCTCGTCTGTATAATAATCATATAAACTTCGAAGTAATAAACACCACGCCCACTAGCCCTTCCGTCTAGTGAACATTCTGGGTGGGGGTGTTAAACCCGGTAGCTACCTTTAGGATTCGCGTGAATTAGGCGTGTACTAATTCTCAAAATTAGTGATGTTCCCAAATTCTTAGGTTACCAAGCAATAATAATCAGGGAAAAAATATTCATAACAATGGTGGCAATTATCACGTCCACATAATTTAATGGTGCAATTATCACGTCCACATAATTCATTTGAGGAATGTTTTGCTTGTGTCTATCTCGTCAAACATTTATAAAAGCATTTCATGTATTCGCAGTTCAAAATGTATTTCAAAAGCATTTAATAAAGCAGTGTAAAAGTAGCGCATGTATTCTCTGTCCCAAAAATGTAAAGAGTAAAAGGGATTCAAATGAACTCACTATACGATATTTTATAGTAAAAATATGCATACGACAGAACTGAACAATGCAGGGTTGGCCTCGGATTCACGAACCTATATCAAGTATGCATATTAACACATATAATAATATTCAAATAAATATATATTTTGATATTAGTAATATACTTGTGATATTAAATGTAATATTAATAGTTACTTAAATATTTCTATTTTATATATTTCATTAAATTATGATAATAATATATTATATACCTTATTAATATATTTTGAATAATTACTTAATTTCAATATTTTTAAATACTCATAACTTTTACTATGATAATATTTTTAATAAATTCGAGTTACGTTAAAACGTAAATGAACAAAAAGTATTTTATTAATAAAAATAATATACTTATTATATATATTTCTATATATCTAATATTTGTATCTAACTTATAATATCTATCTTTTTAGTTTAAAAATCATAAAAAATATAGTTATATTTTATATACAATATACATTTAAAACTAAAGTTATAATTAGTAATAATAATAATGATATTAGTAGTAAAATAATAATGATAATAATAATAATATTGATATTAGTAATAATAATACTTATAATAATAATACTTATAATAATAATAATAATAATAATAATAACAATAATAATAATAATAATAATAATAATAATAATAATAATAATAATAATAATAATAATAATAATAATAATAATAATAATAATAATAATAGGAATAATAAGTATACTACCTTAAAAAAATAGCTTCCAAAATAATGTCGCAGCTCGGGCTCGAACCCGCGACCTCTCGTTCACTAAACACATGCCTAACCAATGCTCTATCTGTTTCTTTTCTGATTCAATTAATACCCAAATTCTTTTAACCCGTTATTCGGCCCAATAGAAAATAAGGATCTCGGCCCAACTGTAATAACTTGATCTCGGCCCACTAGTGCAACAAGTACATGGTGTAACGACCCGCACTTTTTCGATCGTTCTATACTTATAAGATTAATATTTACATAAATTAAACCTTACCAACATGATAAGAAATCTAAATTGTCGAGATTTATATTTCCGAAAAGAGTTTACACAACGTTTGACCGTCTAGTTTGACCGATGATATCACGAACTATATAACATATGATAATTATACGTTTGTGTATATATATGTATATATACATATTTAACATGATCTAAGAATGTTTTAATATCTCATTTTGTATTAATAACAATAAGTTATAAGTATATTTTAAAACTACTAACTTAAGTTTTCAAAACGATAACTATACGTAATGTTTTTCGACGTAAATACTTATAACCTATATTACTTATACATGCATCGTATAGATATGTATTTTATCACTTTTAAAGGGCTTACATACATAAAACAATATAAGTATATTTACAAAAGATAGCTATATTTGAATCCTCGTTCCGTTTTCTCAAAGATTTCTATACGTATACCTAGAGTATATGTACCCGTATCATACGCAGCTTCTAGATGTATTTACTATTGGTATATACCAATAAAAATCTGCTCCTTAGCAGCCTTAAATGATTAAGAAACATGTGGAACCAACCATTTGTCAAGTAGCATGAATTATTTAGCAAGAAAACAAAGTTAGGTATCTTTTTTTTCCTTTATAACCTAAAAACGTTTTTATGCATGCACACCATTTCTTCACCCCATTTTCTCATACTTACACTTCCATTTCTCTCTCAAAATACTCTTAACTTCATACTTGATCATCTCCAAGCATTTTCCCCATCATTTAACTTCAAAAACCTTACTTAATCACGATAAGAAAACCATACAAAAACACTTCAAGAAATCCTTCCAAGAACACAAACTTACTTCCAATCTTTCATCCAATTCCATCACCCTTTTGGTTCTAGCTTTTTACTCCTCTTTTACAGCAACCTTGTCCAAGGAACTTGAGGTAGAATCTATGTTCATAACCTTATTCGATTCATATATATATAGCTATCTTATTTTGTGGTATAAAATTTTAACAACAAGAACATAGTTTGAATGTTTTCAAACTTGTTTGCAAACTAAATAGATCCTTCTAACTTAACTTTTAAAATACTTCAAGACCTATAATATATCATAAATATATGCTAATTTAACAAGGTATAACTTGGTTTTTCAAAGAACACCTTAAAAACTGAATTTACGACGTCGGAGTGCAACCGGGGGCTGTTTTGGGTTGGATAATTAAAAACCATCTTAAACTTTGAATTGGAGGTTTATTTTCTGGAAAAATGATTTTTACTATGAATATGATAACACATAAAAATTTCATGATTTAACTCAAAGTATAAGTATTTTTAGAAAAATAATCATTTAAGGTTGTTTACATGATGGAAAATGATTAACTTCATAAGTTTCACTAAAGTTTGACCTATGACCTGTGATTTCGAATACAAACTAAGGTATTTACAGTTCATAGTCTTAAAGAGGGACTCGATCCAAGGAAGTGACAAGTTGAATCAACGAAAACGGAGTTGTAACGAAGAAACTATGACCAAAACGAGATCGGATATCTAAGACTTGTTTAACTTCGGGATTAATTGGGAAAAATTAAATAAAATCACATATTTCTAAGATAACATGATATTTTATATATATGTACTTATAATTCAATTTTATATGGTTCAGGATCACCCGCAAACAACACGAGATCCCATGTTTGTACGCAACACGTCATTTGACAACACCGGTACTTTATGTACGCAACACGTCATTTGACAACACCGGTACCGTGGGTCAAGATTAATCTCGACCAATACATATACGATGGGGTTTTATTTATTTCGTTAGGGGGTTTTATTTATTTCATTGCGGGTATATTAAACATCTAAAAATGAACCATTAAAATTGAATTACTAACAACGAACTGCTAACTACGGACTAAGGAATTATTCAAAGTATTAAAAGTATAACAAGTATATATATGTGACGTTTGTTTAAAAAGAAAAGGTATTGATATATTATATATGGATAGGTTCGTGATATCAACCGGAGACCAAGTCAAATTATATATATCTTCAAGACAACAGTGAGTATATAGTCCCACTTTTAAACTCTAAATATTTCGGGATGAGAATACATGTATTTTATGTTTTACGATATGGACACAAGTAACTGAAAAATATATTCTACGTTGAGTTGTACCACTGGCATACTTCCCTGTAGCTTGGTAACTGTTATTTACAGCGGTATTGTAAACGCGAATCCTGTTGATAGATCTATCGGGCCTGACAACCCCAACCGGACTGGACGACCAGTATTCAACGGTTGCACAGTACTTCGTTTCGTGACTACACTTGGTACGGTGTAGTAAGATTTCATAATAAAGGGAATATGCGACGTGATTAAATGTTAAGTATGGTTACCAAGTGCTCAACCACTTAGAATATTTTTATTAAAATGTTTATATATGAAATCTTGTGGTCTATATTTATATCGCTGCCGGCATTAAACCTATATCTCACCAACTTTATGTTGACGTTTTAAACATGTCTATTCTCAGGTGATAATTTGAAGCTTCCGCTGCATCATGTTGAATCTAAGCAGGATCTTGCGTACGCATATTTGTGTCAAAAATAAGACTGCATATCCAAGAACTTGTGTTGTAAAATATGCTAGAAATCGGGTTGTTATTATCATTTGTAAAGTTTGTAACTCGAAGATTATCGCTAAACGATAATCATCTTTATTTTGTCCAAAGCTTGTATCAAAAAAAAGGATCATGGTTTGTAATGTATAATATATGCAGTTTTTCTTTAAAAAATGTCGCATATAGAGGTCAATACCTCGCAATGAAATCATACATTATCTAACACGTTCTTATGGTTAAGGACGGGTTATGACATGTGGTATCAGAGCGGTGGTCTTAGCGAACCAGGTTTGCATTAGTGTGTCTAACTGATAAGTCGTTAGGATACATTAGTAAGTCTGGACTTTGACCGGGTTTGATTTAAAAACCATTGCTTATCATTGTTGGTTAAAATTTATATGTAAATATTATGTAGTACTAATGGGTTAGTTGTTGTGTGATAGATGTCGGGCTCAAAACTTATCATCACGTTCAGCGACTCCGAACCAGAATCTTCAGATGGTGTTCCAGTCATTAACCTATCTGATGACGAAAATAATATCTTTGGGGAAGACTCACAAATTCCGGATGAACCGACTATAGAGAACCCGGAAAGTGAACCCAAGGAGGAAAGTGAACCCGAGGAGGAAAGTGAACCCGAGGAAGAAATACAGGAAATTACCAAAGACAAGTTCGAACTAGGAAAGAAACGAAAGGCTAATGAATTAGAAAATTCAAATCCCGAGTTTAGTAAGGATGATGTGGCACCAACTCCACTAGACACTACCACCCCTATTCCCGCTATTCCTATTCGTTCTATCCCGGCATCCAGTTCTTTAGTCCCACAGCCAAAATATAGGCAGACAGCCAGGATAAGCGTTAAGCGATTCTTTGAACCTAAACGTCCTAGAAAATAGACCAAACGATGCGCTGCCGTATTAAACCATGGGATCATATAATGTTTTGTATAATATTATTAGTGTGGTTTGTTTAATGTTCGATGTAAGATAAGCATATGTAAAATAGTGAAGTGTGAAATGCAATAATTTTCCATGGTTAAGTATTATTTAGATGGTAGTAATTGATTCTGTACTAAGCTATTAAGTATGGACATTAACGGGTAGGTACTACCCTAGATATAATTATAAAACGCTAATAAGAAGAAAAGGCTTTTATAATAATACCTGGTTCATATTATTAATAAGCTATAATGTACTGTAAATATACACTACATCTATAATATTCCATGTGAATAATTATTTTCTTTTCATTCTTATAGAAGAATATGGCGCGATTGAACCGAATGACTGAACAAGAAATCCAGGAACTCATCAATCAGCGAGTGAACGACAGAATGTTGTGGGTCGAGGCTGCAAGAGGTGCTGCAGTTAACCCAAATCCTCGTGTGGGGTGCACTTACAAAACTTTTCAAGCTTGCAAGCCCTCATCATTCAGTGGAACAGAAGGACCGATCGGTTTAACCCGGTGGATAGAAAAGATGGAGACTGTGTTTAAAATCAGTGGTTGTGTTGAAAAGGACATGACCAAGTATGCATCGTGCACTTTACAAGATAGTGCACTCACGTGGTGGAAAAATTATGTGAAGGCTGTAGGAGGAGATGTAGCTTATGATACTCCGTGGGAAGAATTCAAAATAATGTTAATCAACGAATATTGTCCAAGGAACGAGGTTAGGAAGTTGGAAGATGAGTTACGAATTCTGAAGGTTATTGGTACTGAAATCACCAACTACAATCAGCGATTCATGGAATTAGTTTTGCTATGTCCTGAATTGGTTCCAACCGAAGAACGGAAGATTGAAATGTACAAAGATGGTTTGCCCAAAAAGGTCAAGGCAAATGTTACAGCATCGAAACCTAAGACAATTCATGAAGCTATAACCATGGCAAACGAGCTAATGGATCAGGTCATCATGGATAAGAAAGTATCCAATACTGATGTGAAGGTATCAGGTAATAAAAGAAAGTGGAATGGAAATTATGATCGAGGTAACCAACAACAATCTTTTAAGAAACAAGAAAACACGCAAGGTGCGGGTAGTGGTTTAAGCTTTGGTTATAAAGGACAAAATCCTTTATGCAACCGATGCCACAAACATCACTCTGGTTACTGTATTGTGGTATGCAACAAATGTAATCGAAAGGGTCATCTTGCTGAAGATTGTAGGGCTCTCGTTACAAATACAAATGGTACCAAGACTCCTGCCACCAATGCAAATAGAACTGCTTTGGCTACCATTACTTGTTTTGGGTGTGGAAAACAAGGTCACTATAAGAGCCAGTGCCCGAATCCAGAGAAGAATATCGGACCTGCACGTGGGAGAGCATTTGTTATTAATGCTAGAGAGGCATGTGAAGACCCGGAGCTTGTTATGGGTACGTTTACCATTAATAACTTATCCGCATCTATTATATTTGATACTGGTGCTGATAGAAGTTACGTGTGTAGAGACTTTCACGCTAAATTGAATTGTTCATCATTACCTCTAGATGCTAAGTACATGATTGAGTTAGCTAATGGTAAACTAATTAAAGCCGATAAAATTTGCCGTGATTGTAAAATAAATTTAGCCGGAGAAACATTTAAGATTGATTTGATACCCGTAGAATTAGGAAGTTTTGATGTAATAATCGGCATGGACTGGATGTCCAAAATAGGAGCTGAAGTTGTGTGCGCCAAGAAGGCAATTCGCATTCCTCGTAAGGATAAAACGCCAGTAATGATTTATGGAGAGAAGGGTAAATCAAAGCTAAAACTCATTAGTTATTTGAAAGCTCAAAAGTGCTTGAAGAAAGGGTGCTATGCTATCTTAGCACATGTTAATAAAGTCGAAAAGAAAGAAAAAGAGAAGTGCATCAATGACGTGCCTGTGGCAAGAGATTTTCCTGAAGTATTTCCGGAAGAGTTGCCGGGATTACCTCCATTTAGATCTGTAGAATTTCAAATAGATCTTGTACCAGGAGCTGCACCGGTTACCCGTGCTCCATATAGACTTGCACCGTCCGAGTTAAAAGAACTTCAGAGTCAGTTAAAAGAATTACTGGATCGTGGATTCATACGACCAAGTACTTCACCGTGGGGAGCTCCAATTTTATTCGTCAAGAAGAAAGACGGATCTTTCCGAATGTGTATAGATTATCGTGAATTAAATAAGTTAACTATCAAGAATCGGTATCCACTACCGAGAATTGACGACTTATTTGATCAACTCCAAGGATCATGTGTGTACTCGAAAATTGACCTAAGATCGGGCTATCATCAATTACGTGTCAAAGAAGAAGATATACCAAAAACTGCTTTTCGGACACGCTACGGTCATTACGAATTTTTGGTCATGCCGTTTGGATTGACGAATGCGCCAGCTGTATTCATGGACCTCATGAATCGAGTTTGTAGTCCATATTTAGATAAGTTTGTTATCGTTTTCATTGATGATATTCTTATCTATTCCAAGAGTGAGCAAGAGCATGAGCAGCATTTAAGGTTGATATTAGAGTTGTTGAGAAAAGAACAGCTATATGCTAAATTTTCTAAATGTGCTTTCTGGTTGAAAGAAGTGCAATTTCTTGGCCACGTTGTTAGTAGCAAAGGAATTCAGGTTGATCCAGCAAAAATTGAAGCCATTGAAAAATGGGAGACTCCTAAGACACCAATGCAGATACGCCAATTTTTGGGTTTAGCCGGTTATTATAGAAGGTTTATTCAAGATTTTTCCCGAATAGCTAAGCCGTTGACAGCGTTAACGCAAAAAGGGAAGAAATATGAATGGACTTCTGAGCAGGAGAGTGCATTTCAATTACTGAAAAAGAAGTTGACTACGGCGCCTATTTTATCGTTACCAGAAGGGAACGATGATTTTGAAATATATTGTGACGCTTCGCGACAAGGTTTTGGTTGCGTTCTTATGCAACGGAAGAAAGTTATTGCATACGCATCCCGACAATTAAAGATTCACGAGCGGAATTATACGACGCATGATCTAGAACTGGGAGCAGTCGTGTTTGCATTGAAGATATGGAGACACTACTTGTATGGGGTTAAATGCACTGTGTTTACTGATCATAAAAGCCTTCAACATATTTTCGATCAAAAACAGCTGAACATGAGGCAACTTAGGTGGGTCGAGCTGATAAACGACTATGATTGTGAAATTCGTTATCATCCCGGGAAGGCGAACGTGGTGACCGATGCTCTAAGCAGAAAGGAACGAGAACCAATTCGAGTACGAGCGATGAACATAAAAATTCGCATGAATCTCAACTCACAAATCAAAGAAGTTCAAAGAGAAGCACTTACTAAAGAAAACATAAGAAATGAAATAATGAAGAAGTATGAGAAGCAACTCGTTATACGGGAAGACGGAATTCGATATTTTGCAAACCGTATTTGGGTACCGAAGTTGGGTGGATTAAGGAAGTTGATATTGAATGAGGCACATAAGACAAGATACTCGATACATCCTGGAGTTGGAAAGATGTATCAAGATCTTAAGACGCATTATTGGTGGCCTAATTTAAAGACAGACGTTGCAACATATGTTGGGGAGTGTTTAACTTGTTCCAAAGTCAAAGCAGAACACCAAAAGCCGTCAGGATTACTTCAACAACCAGAAATCCCAGAATGGAAATGGGACGGTATTACCATGGATTTCATCACGAAGTTACCAAAGACTGCCTGAGGATACGACACTATTTGGGTAATTGTTGATCGTCTTACCAAATCTGCACATTTCTTGCCTATAAAGGAAACGGATAGAATGGAGAAATTATTACGATTATATATAAAGGAAATAGTTTCAAGGCATGGAATACCTATTTCCATTATATCTGATCGTGATAGTAGATTTACCTCAAAGTTCTGGCAATCACTACAGGAGGCACTAGGAACTCGTTTGGATATGAGTACCGCATATCATCCGCAAACCGACGGGCAGAGTGAAAGAACAATTCAGACTCTTGAAGACATGCTCAGGGCATGTGTGATCGATTTTGGAAACGGATGGGATAAATATCTACCGTTAGCAGAATTCTCGTATAATAATAGTTATCATGCGAGCATTGGAGCTGCGCCATTCGAAGCATTGTATGGAAGGAAGTGTAGATCTCCTATCTGTTGGAATGAAGTAGGAGATCGACAATTAACGGGTCCCGAGATTATACACGAAACGACTGAGAAGATTGTACAAATCAAGGAGAGATTGAAAACAGCCCGTAGTCGCCAAAAGAGCTACGCCGATGTTCGAAGGAAACCATTAGAGTTTCAGATCGGTGACATGGTTATGTTAAAAGTGTCACCATGGAAAGGTGTAATACGTTTCGGCAAAAGGGGTAAACTGAACCCAAGGTACGTAGGCCCGTTCAAGATTATTGAACGCATTGGACCGGTAGCTTATCGACTCGAGTTACCGCAACAACTCGCCGGAGTACATAATACCTTTCACGTCTCGAACCTTAAGAAGTGTCTTGCAAAGGAAGATCTCACCATTCCTCTTGAAGAAATCCATGTCGATGAGAAACTACAATTCATCGAAGAACCAATCGAAATCATGGACCGTGAAGTTAAACAGCTCAAGCAGAGCAACATACCGATCGTTAAGGTTCGTTGGAATGCTCAAAGAGGTCCTGAGTTTACTTGGGAACAAGAGGATCAGATGAAACAAAAGTATCCACACTTGTTTCTCGATGACGCAAAATAGGTACAATTTTAAAATTTCGGGACGAAATTTATTTAACGGGGAGGTAATGTAACGACCCGCACTTTTTCGATCGTTCTATACTTATAAGATTAATATTTACATAAATTAAACCTTACCAACATGATAAGCAATCCAAATTGTTGAGATTTATATTTCCGAAAAGAGTTTACACAACGTTTGACCGTCTAGTTTGACCGATGATATCACGAACTATATAACATATGATAATTATACGTTTGTGTATATATATGTATATATACATATTTAACATGATCTAAGAATGTTTTAATATCTCATTTTGTATTAATAACAATAAGTTATAAGTATATTTTAAAACTACTAACTTAAGTTTTCAAAACGATAACTATACGTAATGTTTTTCGACGTAAATACTTATAACCTATATTACTTATACATGCATCGTATAGATATGTATTTTATCACTTTTAAAGGGCTTACATACATAAAACAATATAAGTATATTTACAAAAGATAGCTATATTTGAATCCTCGTTCCGTTTTCTCAAAGATTTCTATACGTATACCTAGAGTATATGTACCCGTATCATACGCAGCTTCTAGATGTATTTACTATTGGTATATACCAATAAAAATCTGCTCCTTAGCAGCCTTAAATGATTAAGAAACATGTGGAACCAACCATTTGTCAAGTAGCATGAATTATTTAGCAAGAAAACAAAGTTAGGTATCTTTTTTTTCCTTTATAACCTAAAAACGTTTTTATGCATGCACACCATTTCTTCACCCCATTTTCTCATACTTACACTTCCATTTCTCTCTAAAAATACTCTTAACTTCATACTTGATCATCTCCAAGCATTTTCCCCATCATTTAGCTTCAAAAACCTTACTTAATCACCATAAGAAAACCATACAAAAACACTTCAAGAAATCCTTCCAAGAACACAAACTTACTTCCAATCTTTCATCCAATTCCATCACCCTTTTGGTTCTAGCTTTTTACTCCTCTTTTACAGCAACCTTGTCCAAGGAACTTGAGGTAGAATCTATGTTCATAACCTTATTCGATTCATATATATATAGCTATCTTATTTTGTGGTATAAAATTTTAACAACAAGAACATAGTTTGAATGTTTTCAAACTTGTTTGCAAACTAAATAGATCCTTCTAACTTAACTTTTAAAATACTTCAAGACCTGTAATATATCATAAATATATGCTAATTTAACAAGGTATAACTTGGTTTTTCAAAGAACACCTTAAAAACTGAATTTACGACGTCGGAGTGCAACCGGGGGCTGTTTTGGGTTGGATAATTAAAAACCATCTTAAACTTTGAATTGGAGGTTTATTTTCTGGAAAAATGATTTTTACTATGAATATGATAACACATAAAAATTTCATGATTTAACTCAAAGTATAAGTATTTTTAGAAAAATAATCATTTAAGGTTGTTTACATGATGGAAAATGATTAACTTCATAAGTTTCACTAAAGTTTGACCTATGACCTGTGATTTCGAATACAAACTAAGGTATTTACAGTTCATAGTCTTAAAGAGGGACTCGATCCAAGGAAGTGACAAGTTGAATCAACGAAAACGGAGTTGTAACGAAGAAACTATGACCAAAACGAGATCGGATATCTAAGACTTGTTTAACTTCGGGATTAATTGGGAAAAATTAAATAAAATCACATATTTCTAAGATAACATGATATTTTATATATATGTACTTATAATTCAATTTTATATGGTTCAGGATCACCCGCAAACAACACGAGATCCCATGTTTGTACGCAACACGTCATTTGACAACACCGGTACTTTATGTACGCAACACGTCATTTGACAACACCGGTACCGTGGGTCAAGATTAATCTCGACCAATACATATACGATGGGGTTTTATTTATTTCGTTAGGGGGTTTTATTTATTTCATTGCGGGTATATTAAACATCTAAAAATGAACCATTAAAATTGAATTACTAACAACGAACTGCTAACTACGGACTAAGGAATTATTCAAAGTATTAAAAGTATAACAAGTATATATATGTGACGTTTGTTTAAAAAGAAAAGGTATTGATATATTATATATGGATAGGTTCGTGATATCAACCGGAGACCAAGTCAAATTATATATATCTTCAAGACAACAGTGAGTATATAGTCCCACTTTTAAACTCTAAATATTTCGGGATGAGAATACATGTATTTTATGTTTTACGATATGGACACAAGTAACTGAAAAATATATTCTACGTTGAGTTGTACCACTGGCATACTTCCCTGTAGCTTGGTAACTGTTATTTACAGCGGTATTGTAAACGCGAATCCTGTTGATAGATCTATCGGGCCTGACAACCCCAACCGGACTGGACGACCAGTATTCAACGGTTGCACAGTACTTCGTTTCGTGACTACACTTGGTACGGTGTAGTAAGATTTCATAATAAAGGGAATATGCGACGTGATTAAATGTTAAGTATGGTTACCAAGTGCTCAACCACTTAGAATATTTTTATTAAAATGTTTATATATGAAATCTTGTGGTCTATATTTATATCGCTGCCGGCATTAAACCTATATCTCACCAACTTTATGTTGACGTTTTAAACATGTCTATTCTCAGGTGATAATTAGAAGCTTCCGCTGCATCATGTTGAATCTAAGCAGGATCTTACGTACGCATATTTGTGTCAAAAATAAGACTGCATATCCAAGAACTTGTGTTGTAAAATATGCTAGAAATCGGGTTGTTATTATCATTTGTAAAGTTTGTAAGTCGAAGATTATCTCTAAACGATAATCATCTTTATTTTGTCCAAAGCTTGTATCAAAAAAAAGGATCATGGTTTGTAATGTATAATATATGCAGTTTTTCTTTAAAAAAATGTCGCATATAGAGGTCAATACCTCGCAATGAAATCATACGTTATCTAACACGTTCTTATGGTTAAGGACGGGTTATGACACATGGCCTGGAAAAATGCCGTCCAATAAGTATGAACATAGCGGCCCAAATAGAATTGAATTTTTAGCAGTCCGTTACGTGGTCCAGTAGCCTAATAAAATTCTTAGTCCGGTTACGAGTTTGACAGGAAAAAGAAACTGGTGTTCGGTAGTCTTCAATAACCTTTCGAGTAGAATTTTTATATTTATATTCATTATAAATTATAAATAAGTAAAACTGAAATTTTTGGGTTAGACCCATTTCCCATCGTGAACTCTTCTTTATATTTTTCTATATTACTTTCCTTGTTTTTCACTTTAATTTCCACTTTATGAAAATAATAGGGAGTAGTTTTATTATTGTATTATGGTGTGTAGGACTATGCCACTATGTGATATAGTAAAAAAATGTCATCGACTGTGATAAGAAGGAAGATGCAGTCTTCTATAATAATTGTGGTGGTTTCGATTTTTGTGGTGTGGGTGTTGGGTTAACAGAAAGAAAAGAAGTTGTACGCGACAGTGATCGAGTAGTAGCTTGATTACAACATATGGCAGTAAAAAAAAAAATTTGGCTTCGGTTATAACTTGAAACAGTTACAGCAGAAGTGGTTCATTTTGAGTGAGGGTCATGTTTTCGTTGGTCCCAAAATGAAACAGAACAAGGTGGCCAGCAAGTTGTTTATATAAAAAAAATAGATGTACGTGGATGGCAATTTGGCAAATAAAGGTTCGTAGCAATTTGACAACAAATGCAGTGTAACAACTTGATTAAATTGATCCACAAATAAGCCACTATCTTAAAGTAAAAGCTTTTTGGTTTAAAAATTGAGACAATCGGCCATCATGTAATAACAACACCTCTTTTTGCTGTTTAAAATTGATAGCATGTGAAAAAGACATTTGGTTCGTATGTATATATAATTTTGTTGGTTGAGTTTACGAAAGAAAACAAGGGACTCGATGGTGGCAATATAATAATAGGCAGTTTCATCAATTTATCTCCTTATCATTTTAAATGAAATAAGTGGGTTACCATGATTAAAGATTGTCGGCCAAGTGGAAAAGAAAAAGGAACGTGCCAGGCTAAAATAAATTTGTCGACCATCATGCATCTTCTCTTTCAATTTCATTTGATTTCCTTATCTTTAATATCATTCAAGTCGGGACCAAGTCAATGTCGATAACCAACAAGTTATTTACCTATCTCGATATTTTGTTTAAATCGAGTACAATCAATAGCAGCTACAGTAGGAAGCATACGTGTAGTGACCCAAACTTTTTCATGTTTATATATATTAAATGAAATTTATATTTACATGATTAAGTGTTTCCAACATGTTAAACAATCAAACTTATTAAGACTTGATTAATTGGAATAGGTTTCATATAGACAAATGACCACCCAAGTTGACCGGTGATTCACGAACGTTAAAACTTGTAAAAACTATACGATGACATATATATGGTTATATATATAGTTAACATGATTTTATTATAAGTATGTATCTCATTAGGTATTTTAACAATGAGTTATATACATAAAAATGAGACTATTAAATTAAGAAACTCGAAAACGATATATATAACGATTATCATTATAACGTCTTACTAGGTACATATGAATCATATTAAGATATTGATACACTTGGTTAATTATGTTAAATGATAAGTAAATGTATCATTAAGTGTATTAACAATGAACTACATATGTAAAAATAAGACTACTAACTTAATGATTTCGAAACGAGACATATATGTAACGATTATCGTTGTAACGACATTTAACTGTATATATATCATACTAAGATATATTATATATCATAATATCATGATAATATAACAATTTAACATCTCGTTTGATATAATAAACAGTGGGTTAACAACATTTAACAAGATCGTTAACCTAAAGTTTTCAAAACAACATTTACATGTAACGACTAACGATGACTTAACGACTCAGTTAAAATGTATATACATGTAGTGTTTTAATATGTATTCATACACTTTTTAAAGACTTCAAGACACTTATCAAAATACTTCTACTTAACAAAAATGCTTACAATTACATCCTCATTCAGTTTCATCAACAAACCTACTCGTATGCACCCGTATTCGTACTCGTACAATACACAGCTTTTAGATGTATGTACTATTGGTATATACACTCCAATGATCAGCTCTTAGCAGCCCATGTGAGTCACCTAACACATGTGGGAACCATCATTTGGCAACTAGCATGAAATATCTCATAAAATTACAAAAATATGAGTAATCATTCATGACTTATTTACATGAAAACAAAATTACATATCCTTTATATCTAATCCATACACCAACAACCAAAAACACCTACAAACACTTTAATTCTTCAATTTTATTCATCTAATTGATCTCTCTTAAGTTCTATCTTCAAGTTCTAAGTGTTCTTCATAAATTCCAAAAGTTCTAGTTTCATAAAATCAAGAATACTTCCAAGATTGCAAGTTTACTTCCAAGTTTTCTAAATCCATTCCAAGTAATCATCTAAGATCAAGAAACCTTTGTTACTTACAGTAGATTATCTTTCTAATACAAGGTAATAATCATATTCAAACTTTAATTCAATTTCTATAACTATAACAATCTTATTTCGAGTGGAAATCTTACTTGAAATTGTTTTCGTGTCATGATTCTGCTTCAAGAACTTTCAAGCCATCCAATGATCCTTTGAAGCTAGATCCATTTTTCTCATTTCCAGTAGGTTTATCCAAAGAACTTGAGGTAGTAATGATGTTCATAACATCATTCGATTCATACATAAAAAGCTGTCTTATTCAACGTTATAAACTTGTAATCACTAGAACATAGTTTAGTTAATTCTAAACTTGTTCGCAAATAAAGTTAATCCTTCTAACTAGACTTTTAAAATCAACTAAACACATGTTCTATATCTATATGATATGCTAACTTAATGATTTAAAACCCGAAAACACGATAAATACCATAAAACTGGATATACGCCGTCGTAGTAAAATCGGGGCTGTTTTTGTTGGGATAATTAAAAGCTAAGAAGAACTTTGATTTAAAAGCTATACTTCTGGAAAAATGATTTTTCTTATGAACATGAAACTATATCCAAAAATCATGGTTAAACTCAAAGTGAAAGTATGTTTTTCAAAATGGTCATCAAGATGTCGTTCTTTCGACGGAAATGACTACCTCTTTCAAAAATGACTTGTAACTTGTATTTCTGACCATAAACTTATACTTTTTCTATTTATATTCATAAAGTTAAGTTCAATACGAAACCGTGGCCACTGGAATCACTCAAAACGGATTAGAAACGAAGAAATGACGAGTAAAACAAGATTGATAAAAACTACTCATTTTACCTACGTGAAAGTTAGTAATAAATCTATTCCAACCATAACCTAATCAACTTATATTGTATATTATGTAATCTTGAGATACCATAGACACGTATACAAATGTTTCGACCTATCATGTCGACCCATCTATATATATATTGAAGAACAACCATAGACACTCTATATGTGAATGTTGGAGTTAGCTATACAGGGTTGAGGTTGATTCCAAAATATATATATATATAGTTTGAGTTGTGATCAATACTGAGATACGTATACACTGGGTCATGGATTGATTCAAGATAATATTTATCGATTTATTTCTGTACATCTAACTGTGGACAACTAGTTGTAGGTTACTAACGAGGACAGCTGAATTAATAAACTTAAAACATCAAAATGTATTAAAAGTATTGTAAATATATTTTGAACATACTTTGATATATATGTATATATTGTTATAGGTTCGTGAATCAACCAGTGGCCAAGTCTTACTTCCCGACTAAGTAAAAATATGTGAAAGTGAGTTATAGTCCCACTTTTAAAATCTAATATTTTTGGGATGAGAATACATGCAGGTTTTATAAATGATTTACAAAATAGACACAAGTACGTGAAACTACATTCTATGGTTGAATTATCGAAATCGAATATGCCCCTTTTTATTAAGTCTGGTAATCTAAGAATTAGGGAACAGACTGTGACAACCCGGAAATTTCCAACCAAATTTAAACTTTAATCTTTATATGTTTCCGACACGATAAGCAATATTTGTTAAGTTAAATTGCAAGAATTTTAAACTATGTTCATACATTCATTCAACCTCGACCAAGTTCTAACGATTCACGAATCATTAAACGAATATGATTATATATGTATATGTGTATATATATTATAACTTGAAACGTAAACAAAATATTAGATTAAATACTTTATATGATTGTATCTGTTTCAAAATGTTTATCAATGGAATTAGAAGATAAGATCAAATGATTGAATTATCAGATATATTGAATTATGATTACAAGTCTCTGTTGAAAGGCCCACGTTGATTTGAGAAATCTTTCCATTTTAACAATATTCGAAAAATGGTAAAGTGATTTATAAATAAGAATAAATTGTCAATCATTGAGAACTAGACAAAGGATAGTGGAAGATTGAATCTCATAAAGACTCGATTGATCTATTTAGTTTCAAACGTACAAAAACGTTTTCAATTTAAAAAGAACTTTATTATTAAAACGTATATAACTTTTATAAATATCTAGAATCACTTTTTACAACTCATTACTTAACTAGTATGATAAAGATAATGATATTTATATTTTATTTTATTAAATATATATAACAATTTAAATTAATATTATATATATTTATACGCGTATTATACGTACATAATTTTATACTTTTACTATACTTAAACTATACCTTTACTTTATTTTTACTTTACTTTAACTTTAATAATTCACTTTAATAATTCATACTTTAATAATTCACTTTAATAATTCATACTTTAATAATTCACTTTAATAATTCATACTTTAATAATTCACTTTAATAATTCATACTTTAATAATTCACTTTAATAATTCAAAAATCTATTATAAATAGAATTCAATAAGTTTCATTATTTCATAGAAACTTGAAAATATTTTTCTCTAAACTCTCTCAATCGATGTACATATATATTTACTTCGTATTATTTCAAGATATTATTAGTATACATAAAATATTACGACGGAGTGCTGTCCGAGTGATTTCGAAATTGTTTTTCGAGTAGGATAGGATTAAGGAAATTATGGGTTATAGCTATGGAGGTGATTGAGTATGGTTCATGGGTATGCTCGTGAGGTCAATATAGTGTTTATCATTTCCGTTGCGTCTACGTACCTTTCCTGCAATATTGAATCTCAATATTGATACGTGAGTACTCATAATTTAACTTTTACATACTAATAGTGTATCCCTGACTAGTGCTCGAGTATTTAGGATTATGCATGCTTGTATTTTTGATATTGCCCTTAGACAGGTTAGGTTGAATATTGAATTAGTTACACTTGCGGTTGAGATAAGGTATAAGATATGCATGTCCTTGGAAAGCTAGCGAAAAATTAAGAACTTTTCCTTTAGATATCGAATGGTTTCGATGAACGGATTAGAAGTTATAATCAATTGAATTTTCGATATTTTTATTAAAAATGATTATTATTATCGTCGTTTTTTTATCGTCGTTCTAGTTTTATCTTATTATTATCATTATTATTATCTTTATCAATAAAAGGAATTTATCATTAAAAATTATTTTTTTTATTACTATCGTTATTATCGTTAAAGTTATAATTAGTATTATTATTATTATTATCCAATTATTATTATTATTATTATTATTATTATTAGTATTATTATTATTATTATTATTATCATTATTAATATATATATATCATTATTTAAAAATGGTTATTGTTATTGTTATTATTATTATTATTAATATATTATCATTAAGATAATTATTAGTATTATCGTTAATAATGTTATAGTAACTATCATTATTAATATAAGTGTAATTAAAACAAATATTGGTAACACCTAATTATTTTGATTACTATTATTATCATTATTATAAACACGATATAAAAGACGATTAAAAGCTATTAAACAAAACGATTAGGAAATAATGAGTAAGAGTATCATGATGAAATTAAAATATTATAAGATATTGATTTAGGTAAAATTATCGTTCTTATTATTTTTATCATTACAATTATTATTAAAAGTATCGTTAGTATTAAAACTATCATTTTAACAAAAATTATCATTTTAATAGAAATGTCATTGTTACTATAAAATATCATTATTATTATTATTTTAAATAGAATTATTATTTTAAAGATAATATTAAAAATTATCGTAAATATTAAAGTTATCATAATTAGAATTATCGTTTTATCATAATGTCATCTTAGTAATTATAAATATTGATATTTTTATAATAATATATTTTTTATAATAATAATTATTATTACAAAATAATACAACTTTTACTTACTATCATTATAGATATTATTTTATCAAATAAATATGTGATACAAACATATTTTACTACGTGTAATAACTTACTTTAATAATACCTATCATATTATCTTTATGATACTAAATGAACTCTATAAATTTTATTACTTAATATATATAAAAGTATATTTTATTACATAAATTTAATATAAAATTTTATTTATTAATAAATAAATTATATTATTACTCTAATAAATCTTTTAAAAATATAAAACGACGATATTTAAACTATATATTAATCATGTATGGATTTTTGGAAATTATTTTGAGTCAAATTTACTTTTGTTGACTTTTGCATATTAGTCTCGAGCATTAGGATTGTGGTACACTATTACTTGACCTAATTTGTTAGACAAATATTGACCAACACATAATTATATATAATTAATTTAGGTTCGTGAATCCGAGGCCAACCTTGCACTTGTTCAATGACGTTATATGTATTTTTACTACGAAATACAGTATGGTGAGTTTCATTTGCCTTTTTACCCTTTATATTTTTGGGACTGAGAATACATGCGCTTTTATAAATGTTTGACGAAATAGACACAAGTAATTGAAACTACATTCTATGGTTGAATTATCAAAATCGAATATGCCCCTTTTTATTAAAGTCTGGTAATCTAAGAATTAGGGAACAGACACCCTAATTGACGCGAATCCTAAAGATAGATCTATTGGGCCTAACAAACCCCATCCAAAGTACCGGATGCTTTAGTACTTCGAAATTTATATCATGTCCGAAGGAGGATCCCGGAATGATAGGGGATATTCTTATATGTATCTAGTTAATGTCGGTTACCAGGTGTTCACCATATGAATGATTATTTTTGTCTCTATGCATGGGACGTATATTTATGAGAACTGGGAATGAAATTCTTGTGGTCTATTAAAATGATGAAAATAAATGATTATGATAAACTAATGAACTCACCAACATTTTGGTTGACACTTTAAAGCATGTTTATTCTCAGGTGTTAAAGAAATCTTCCGCTGTGCATTTGCTCATTTTAAAGATATTACTTGGAGTCTTTCATAGCATATTTCGAAGAACGTTGCATTCGAGTCATTGAGTTCATCAAAGATTATTATTAAATCAATTTATAGTTGGATAGTGGATATTATGAAATGGTATGCATGCCTGTCAATTTTCAATGTAAAGAAAGTTTGTCTTTTAAAAACGAATGCAATGTTTGTAAAATGTATCATATAGAGGTCAAATACCTCGCAATGTAATCAACTATTGTGAATCGTTTATAATGTATATGAACGGGTCCTTTCACAGACACCCTAATTGACGCGAATCCTAAAGATAGATCTATTGGGCCTAACAAACCCCATCCAAAGTACAGGATGCTTTAGTACTTCGAAATTTATATCATATCCGAAGGGTGTCCCAGAATGATGGGGATATTCTTAAATATGCATCTTGTTAATGTCGGTTACCAGGTGTTCACCATATGAATGATTTTTATCTCTATGTATGGGATGTGTATTGAAATATGAAATCTTGTGGTCTATTGTTACGATTTGATATATATAGGTTAAACCTATAACTTACCAACATTTTTGTTGTCGTTTAAAGCATGTTTATTCTCAGGTGAATACTAAGAGCTTCCGCTGTTGCATACTAAAATAAGGACAAGATTTGGAGTCCACGTTTGTATGATATTGTGTAAAAACTGCATTCAAGAAACTGATTTCGATGTAACATATTTGTATTGTAAACCATTATGTAATGGTCGTGTGTAAACAGGATATTTTAGATTATCATTATTTGATAATCTACGTAAAGTTTTTTTTAAACCTTTATTTATGAAATAAAGGTTATGGTTTGTTTTAAAAATGAATGCAGTCTTTGAAAAAACGTCTCATATAGAGGTCAAAACCTCGCAACGAAATCAATTAATATGGAACGTTTTTAATCAATAAGAACGGGACATTTCAGTTGGTATCAGAGCGTTGGTCTTAGAGAACCAGAATTTTGCATTAGTGTGTCTTATCGAGTTTGTTAGGATGCATTAGTGAGTCTGGACTTCGACCGTGTTTACTTGAAAAATGATTGCTTAACAAATTTTGTTGGAAACTATATATTTTTAACATGTGAATATTATGTGATATATTAATCTCTTAACGCGTTTGATATTATGTGATAGATGTCTACCTCTAGAACAAGTCCTATTGACTCACCTAATAATAATGAAGAGTCAAATGTAAATTGGAATGATTAGTGGACTGATTCACAAGTTCCCGAAGTGGAACCGGAAGAAGAGTCGGAACCGAAAGAAGAATCGAAACCGGAAGAAGAATCGGAACCGGAAGAAGAAATAGAACCAGTGGGGGAAATAATAAAACGGTTAAGAAGAAGAAAATCCTCAACCAACCGACCAAAGTTAATTATGGTCAATGGTGTTTCCGCCAAGGAAGCAAAGTATTGGGAGGATTACCAATTCTCCGATGAATCGGATCCCGACAAGGATTCCGATGATGTTATAGAAATTACCCCAATACAATTTAATAAGGCAAAAGAGAAAAATAAGGGAAAGGGCATAAAAATAGAGAAATTTGATTCCAAACCCGATGAACTTTATATGTATCGTCAACACCCGTATTTCTTAAGTTGTGACAATAACCCGGGAACCTCTAAACCACCAGGTTTTTTTTTAAACCAATGTGGAAAACGACAGCTCGTATTAGGGGAGCATCATATATCCCTAGAAACTTGGCAAAACGAACCAAAACCGAAGAAGAAGAAACGAGCGAGTCGGAATAAGATAGTTGTATTCGTGTGGTGTAATATATGTAATATAGTGTTCTTATGCTTTATGATATATGTAAAAATTGCTTGTATTAATAAGTATTTTTTTTATGAATCTAACTCTTGTCTATTTTACAGTATAAAAACACAAAATGGATAGACAACCCAATATTTTAAGAGACCTACCCGGAGACATGATTGATGAAATCTTGTCTAGTGTCGGTCAGAATTCTTCGGCACAACTATTTAAGGCGAGATCAGTTTGTAAGACATTCGAAGAACGTTCCAAGAATGCCTTGATTTATAAAAGGCTTTCGTTCGAAAGATGGGGGATATCACATTGGGAAATCTATAAGTTACGATGTGTTTACTTTGACGCATATATTGCGGGGAACCCAAATGCTATTTTACGCAACGGGTTAAGAAATTATTTTGACTCAATATATCCGAATATAGGACTTCGTGATTTAGAAAAAGTGGCTAACATGCAACATAAAGAAGCATGTTATGCTTACGGGTTAGTAATGTTCGCTTCTCACCAAAGTGAGAACAAGAACATCAGGCTACAACTATTAAACAAAACGTTCACACAAGTGACGGAGTCGGTAATTGAGGTAAAAAAATGAGGTTTTTAGGTTATTATGAGACTGTTGGTCATTACGTAACCTTCATCCTTTTGACGACGTTACAACACATTGTCTTACTATCGGTCACAGCGGTTATGTTCCACAAAACCAAGGATGGGAAGTGGTATTAGTAAAACCAGAATGCATGACTTGTTTCTGGACGTATGAATTACGTGTCTTTATTGCCTTTGCTGAACGCCTTATTTATTAACTAGAATTATCTTCACAACTACTTTGTATCAAAGTTTTATGTGCTATATTTCATGCTATATGTAAAATAGCGGTATTGTAAGTTTGCAAGTTATTGTATAAAGGCTTGAATATGATATATTTTTTGTTTTTGTTTTTGTGATTAGTTTTTGATATAGAATTGTAGTAGTTGAAATGGTATGTTAGCTACTAAGTATGAACTTAACGGGTAGGTACTACCCGAATTAAAGAGTATAAAACGCTAATATGAAGAAAGAGCTTTTATAAATAAGTTCATATTACGCTACGAAATACTATTGACTACTCTTGATATTCTATATGATTAACTCGTTTCATTTGACTATTTTGAAGGAAATGGCACTGACTACTCGACACACCTTGAATATGAGCGAAGAAGAATTTCGTGCCTTTCTTGCTTCAAACATAGCCGCAGTACAGGCTGCGCTACATACCAACAATAACCTTGGATCTAGCAGTACAGGAAATCGTGTAAGATGCACCTACAAAGAATTCACTGCCTGCAAACCTTTGGAATTTGATGGAACCGAAGGACCGATCGAATTGAAACGGTGAACCGAGAAGGTCGAATCGGTGTTTGCCATAAGTAAGTGTACTGAAGAGGATAAAGTGAAGTATGCTACGCATACCTTCACATGTTCTGAATTAACATGGTGGAATACCTATCTAGAGCAAGTGGGACAAGATGATGCTTACGCACTACCGTGGTCAGCATTCAAGCACTTGATGAACGAGAAGTACCGTCCCAGAACCGAGGTCAATAAGCTCAAGACAGAACTTAGAGGGTTACGAACCCAAGGATTTGATATTACCACGTACGAAAGACGATTCACAGAATTGTGCCTATTGTGTCTGGGAGCGTTCGAAGATGAGGAAGAGAAGATCGACGCGTTTGTGAAAGGATTACCGGAAAGAATCCAAGAAGATATAAGTTCACACGAGCCCGCCTCCATACAACAGGCATGTAGAATGGCTCACAAACTAGTGAACCAGATTGAAGAAAGAATTAAAGAACAGAATGCTGAAGAGGCCAATGTGAAGCAAGTCAAAAGAAAGTGGGAGGAAAACGGTGATAAGAATCACCAATACAACAACAACAGCAATTACAACAATAATCACAACAACTATCCCAACAATCGCAACATCAATCGCAACTACAACAAACGGCCCAACAATAACAACAACAACAACAACAGCAACTACAACAATCATCCCAACAACAACAATAACCACAATAACAACAACAATCAGAAGCAGCTATGCTAAAGGTGTGAAAAGTATCACTCGGGGTTCTGCACCAAATTTTGCAACAAGTGTAAAAGAAATGGTCATAGCGTGGCGAAGTGTGAGGTCTACGAACCAGGGGTTAACAAAACGAAAGGAACAAATGGTGTCGGAACGAGTAATGGCGGAGCAAGTAGTGTCGGAGCAAGTTATTCCAATGTAGTTTGTTATAAATGTGGAAAACCGGGCCACATTATTAGAAATTGCCCGAACCAGGAGAACACGAATGGACAAGGCTACGGAAGAGTTTTCAATATTAATGCGGCAGAGGTACGGGAAGACCTGGAGCTTGTTACGGGTACATTTCTTATTGACAATAAATCTGCTTACGTTTTATTTGATTCGGGTGCGGATAGAAGCTATATGAGTAGAGATTTTTGTGCTAAATTAAGTTGTCCATTGACGCCTTTGGATAGTAAATTTTTACTCGAATTAGCAAATGGTAAATTAATTTCAGCAGATAATATATGTCGGAATCGAGAAATTAAACTGGTTAGCGAAACATTTAAGATTGACTTGATACCAGTAGAGTTAGGGAGTTTTGATGTGATAATTGGTATGGACTGGTTGAAAGAAGTGAAAGCAGAGATCGTTTGTTACAAAAATGCAATTCGCATTATACGAGAAAAAGGAAAACCCTTAATGGTGTACGGAGAAAAGGGCAACACGAAGCTACATCTTATTAGTAATTTGAAGGCACAAAAACTAATAAGAAAAGGTTGCTATGCTGTTCTAGCACACATCGAAAAATTACAAACTGAAAAAAAAAAAGAATCAATGATGTTCCCGTCGCAAAAGAATTTCCCGATGTATTTCCGAAAGAATTACCGGGATTACCCCCACATCGATCCATTGAATTTCAAATAGATCTTGTACCAGGAGCTGCACCAATAGCTCGTGCTCCTTACAGACTCGCACCCAGCGAGATGAAAGAACTGCAAATCCAATTACAAGAACTTTTAGAGCGTGGTTTCATTCGACCAAGCACATCACCGTGGGGAGCTCCTGTTTTGTTTGTCAAGAAGAAAGATGGTACATTCAAGTTGTGTATCGACTACCGAGAGTTGAACAAACTTACCATCAAGAACCGCTACCCACTACCGAGAATCGATGACTTATTTGATCAACTACAAGGCTCGTCTGTTTATTCAAAGATTGACTTACGTTCCGGGTATCATCAAATGCGGGTGAAAGAAGACGATATTCTAAAGACTGCTTTCAGAACACGTTACGGTCATTACGAGTTTATGGTCATGCCGTTTGGTTTAACTAATGCACCAGCTGTGTTCATGGACCTTATGAACCGAGTGTGTGGACCATACCTTGACAAGTTTATCATTGTTTTCATTGATGACATACTTATTTACTCAAAGAATGACCAAGAACAAGGTGAACATTTGAGAAAGGTGTTAGAAGTATTGAGGAAGGAAGAATTGTACGCTAAGTTTTCAAAGTGTGCATTTTGGTTGGAAGAAGTTCAATTCCTCGGTCACATAGTGAACAAAGATGGTATTAAGGTGGATCCGGCAAAGATAGAAACTGTTGAAAAGTGGGAAACCCCGAAAACTCCGAAACACATACACCAGTTTTTAGGACTAGCTGGTTACTACAGAAGGTTCATCCAAGACTTTTCCAGAATAGCAAAACCCTTGACTGCATTAACGCATAAAGGGAAGAAATTTGAATGGAAGGATGAACAAGAGAAAGCGTTTCAGTTATTGAAGAAAAAGCTAACTACGGCACCTATATTGTCATTGCCTGAAGGGAATGATGATTTTATGATTTATTGTGACGCATCAAAGCAAGGTCTCGATTGTGTATTAATGCAACGAACGAAGGTGATTGCTTATGCGTCTAGACAATTGAAGATTCACGAACAAAATTATACGACGCATGATTTGGAATTAGGCGCGGTTGTTTTTACATTAAAGACTTGGAGGCACTACTTATATGGGGTCAAAAGTATTATATATACCGACCACAAAAGTCTTCAACACATATTTAATCAGAAACAACTGAATATGAGGCAGCGTAGGTGGATTGAATTGTTGAATGATTACGACTTTGAGATTCGTTACCACCCGGGGAAGGCAAATGTGATAGCCGACGCCTTGAGCAGGAAGGACAGAGAACCCATTCGAGTAAAATCTATGAATATAATGATTCACAATAACCTTACTACTCAAATAAAGGAGGCGCAACAAGGAGTTTTAAAAGAGGGAAATTTAAAGGATGAAATACCCAAAGGATCGGACAAGCATCTTAATATTCGGGAAGACGGAACCCGGTATAGGTCTGAAAGGATTTGGATACCAAAATTTGGAGATATGAGAGAAATGGTACTTAGAGAAGCTCATAAAACCAGATACTCAATACATCCTGTAACGGGAAAGATGTACAAGGATCTCAAGAAACATTTTTGGTGGCCTGGTATGAAAGCCGATGTTGCTAAATACGTAGGAGAATGTTTGACGTATTCTAAGGTCAAAGCTGAGCATCAAAAACTATCAGGTCTACTTCAACAACCCGAAATCCCGGAATGGAAATGGGAAAACATTACCATGGATTTCATCACTAAATTGCCAAGGACTGCAAGTGGTTTTGATACTATTTGGGTAATAGTTGATCGTCTCACTAAATCAGCACACTTCCTGCCAATAAGAGAAAATGACAAGATGGAGAAGTTAGCACGACTGTATTTGAAGGAAGTCGTCTCCAGACATGGAATACCAATCTCTATTATCTCTGATAGGGATGGCAGATTTATTTCAAGATTCTGGCAGACATTACAGCAAGCATTAGGAACTCGTCTAGATATGAGTACTGCCTATCATCCACAAACTGATGGGTAGAGCGAAAGGACGATAAAAACGCTTGAAGACATGCTACGAGCATGTGTTATTGATTTCGGAAACAGTTGGGATCGACACCTACCGTTAGCAGAATTTTCCTACAACAACAGTTATCATTCTAGTATTGAGATGGCGCCGTTTGAGGCACTTTATGGTAGAAAGTGCAGGTCTTCGATTTGTTGGAATGAAGTGGGGGATAGACATATTACGGGTCCGGAGATAATACAAGAAACTACCGAGAAAATCATCCAAATTCAACAAAGATTGAAAACCGCCCAAAGTCAACAAAAAAGCTACGCGGACAGTAAAAGAAAAGATAGAGAGTTTGAAATTGGAGAAATGGTCATGCTTAAGGTTTCACCTTGGAAAGGCGTTGTTCGATTTGGCAAACGGGGGAAACTAAATCCAAGGTACATTGGACCATTCAAGATTATAGATCATGTCAGACCAGTAGCTTACCAACTGGAGCTACCTCAACAAATCGCGGCTGTACATAACACTTTCCACGTCTCAAATTTGAAGAAATGTTTTGCTAAAGAAGATCTCACTATTCCATTGGACGAAATCCAAATCAATGAAAAACTTCAATTCATTGAAGAACCCATCGAAATAATGGATCGTGAGGTTAAGAGACTTAAACAAAACAAGATACCGATTGTTAAGGTTTGATGGAATGCTCGTAGAGGACCTGAGTTCACCTGGGAAAGTGAAGATCAGATGAAGAAGAAATACCCGCATCTATTTCTAGAAGATTCGTCAACACTTTCAACAGCTTAAAATTTCGGGACGAAATTTATTTAACGGGTAGGTACTGTAGTGACCCAAACTTTTCCATGTTTATATATATTAAATGAAATTGATATTTACATGATTAAGTGTTTCCAACATGTTAAGCAATCAAACTTATTAAGACTTGATTAATTGGAATAGGTTTCATATAGACAAATGACCACCCAAGTTGACCGGTGATTCACGAACGTTAAAACTTGTAAAAACTATACGATGACATATATATGGTTATATATATAGTTAACATGATTTTATTATAAGTATGTATCTCATTAGGTATTTTAACAATGAGTTATATACATAAAAATGAGACTATTAAATTAAGAAACTCGAAAACGATATATATAACGATTATCGTTATAACATCTTACTAGGTACATATGAATCATATTAAGATATTGATACACTTGGTTAATTATGTTAAATGATAAGTAAATGTATCATTAAGTGTATTAACAATGAACTACATATGTAAAAATAAGACTACTAACTTAATGATTTCGAAACGAGACATATATGTAACGATTATCGTTGTAACGACATTTAACTGTATATATATCATACTAAGATATATTATATATCATAATATCATGATAATATAACAATTTAACATCTCATTTGATATAATAAACAATGGGTTAACAACATTTAACAAGATCGTTAACCTAAAGGTTTCAAAACAACATTTACATGTAACGACTAACGATGACTTAACGACTCAGTTAAAATGTATATACATGTAGTGTTTTAATATGTATTCATACACTTTTGAAAGACTTCAATACACTTATCAAAATACTTCTACTTAACAAAAATGCTTACAATTACATCCTCGTTCAGTTTCATCAACAAATCTACTCGTATGCACCCGTATTCGTACTCGTACAATACACAGCTTTTAGATGTATGTACTATTGGTATATACACTCCAATGATCAGCTCTTAGCAGCCTATGTGAGTCACCTAACACATGTGGGAACCATCATTTGGCAACTAGCATGAAATATCTCATAAAATTACAAAAATATGAGTAATCATTCATGACTTATTTACATGAAAATAAAATTACATATCCTTTATATCTAATCCATACACCAACGACCAAAAACACCTACAAACACTTTCATTCTTCAATTTTCTTCATCTAATTTATCTCTCTCAAGTTCTATCTTCAAGTTCTAAGTGTTCTTCATAAATTCCAAAAGTTCTAGTTTCATAAAATCAAGAATACTTCCAAGATTGCAAGTTTACTTCCAAGTTTTATAAATCCATTCCAAGTAATCATCCAAGATCAAGAAATCTTTGTTACTTACAGTAGGTTATCTTTCTAATACAAGGTAATAATCATATTCAAACTTTAATTCAATTTCTATAACTATAACAATCTTATTTCGAGTGGAAATCTTACTTGAAATTGTTTTCGTGTCATGATTCTGCTTCAAGAACTTTCAAGCCATCCAAGGATCCTTTGAAGCTAGATCCATTTTTCTCATTTCCAGTAGGTTTATCCAAGGAACTTGAGGTAGTAATGACGTTCATAACATCATTCGATTCATACATAAAAAGCTGTCTTATTCAACGTTATAAACTTGTAATCACTAGAACATAGTTTAGTTAATTCTAAATTTGTTCGCAGATAAAGTTAATCCTTCTAACTAGACTTTTAAAATCAACTAAACACATGTTCTATATCTATATGATATGCTAACTTAATGATTTAAAACCCGGAAACACGATAAACACCATAAAACTGGATATACGCCGTCGTAGTAAAACCGAGGGCTGTTTTGGTTGGGATAATTAAAAGCTAAGAAGAACTTTGATTTAAAAGCTATACTTCTGGAAAAATGATTTTTCTTATGAACATGAAACTATATCCAAAAATCATGGTTAAACTCAAAGTGAAAGTAAGTTTTTCAAAATGGTCATCAAGATGTCGTTCTTTCGATGGAAATGACTACCTCTTTTAAAAACGACTTGTAACTTGTATTTCTGACTATAAACTTATACTTTTTCTATTTAGATTCATAAATTTAAGTTCAATACAAAACCGTGGCCACTGGAATCACTCAAAACGGATTAGAAACGAAGAAATGACGAGTAAAACAAGATTGATAAAAACTACTCATTTTACCTACGTGAAAGTTAGTAATAAATCTATTCCAACCATAACCTAATCAACTTATATTGTATATTATGTAATCTTGAGATACCATAGACACGTATACAATGTTTCGACCTATCATGTCGACCCATCTATATATATATTGCGGAACAACCATAGACACTCTATATGTGAATGTTGGAGTTAGCTATACAGGGTTGAGGTTGATTCCAAAATATATATATAGTTTGAGTTGTGATCAATACTGAGATACGTATACACTGGGTCGTGGATTGATTCAAGATAATATTTATCGATTTATTTCTGTACATCTAACTGTGGACAACTAGTTGTAGGTTACTAACGAGGACAGCTGAATTAATAAACTTAAAACATCAAAATGTATTAAAAGTATTGTAAATATATTTTGAACATACTTTGATATATATGTATATATTGTTATAGGTTCGTGAATCAACCAGTGGCCAAGTCTTACTTCCCGACGAAGTAAAAATCTGTGAAAGTGAGTTATAGTCCCACTTTTAAAATCTAATATTTTTGGGATGAGAATACATGCACGTTTTATAAATGATTTACAAAATAGACACAAGTACGTGAAATTACATTCTATGGTTGAATTATCGAAATCGAATATGCCCCTTTTTATTAAGTCTGGTAATCTAAGAATTAGGGAACAGACACCCTAATTGACGTGAATCCTAAAGATAGATCTATTGGGCCTAACAAACCCCATCCAAAGTACCGGATGCTTTAGTACTTCGAAATTTATATCATATCCGAAGGGTGTCCCGGAATGATGGGGATATTCTTAAATATGCATCTTGTTAATGTCGGTTACCAGGTGTTCACCATATGAATGATTTTTATCTCTATGTATGGGATGTGTATTGAAATATGAAATCTTGTGGTCTATTATTACGATTTGATATATATAGTTTAAACCTATAACTCACCAACATTTTTGTTGACGTTTAAAGCATGTTTATTCTCAGGTGAATACTAAGAGCTTCCGCTGTTGCATACTAAAATAAGGACAAGATTTGGAGTCCATGTTTGTATGATATTGTGTAAAAACTGCATTCAAGAAACTGATTTCGATGTAACATATTTGTATTGTAAACCATTATGTAATGGTCGTGTGTAAACAGGATATTTTAGATTATCATTATTTGATAATCTACGTAAAGTTTTTTTTTAAACCTTTATTTATGAAATAAAGGTTATGGTTTGTTTTAAAAATGAATGCAGTCTTTGAAAAAACGTCTCATATAGAGGTCAAAACCTCGCAACGAAATCAATTAATATAGAACGTTTTTAATCAATAAGAACGGGACATTTCAATACGTAGCTGAGAGAAAGAAAATAGAAGGTGTTTCAAGTGGTTTGGGGTTCATTTGGTTCATATAGGGGACAAGAAAGCAGAAAAAATTAAGTAAAGCAGCAGTCGAACATAAAAGGAGGATATGGCAAACTTGGTGTGGCTTGTGTGATAGAACAAAGGTGGCGGTGGTGATTGAGTTGTGGAGCTCAATGATAGGTTAGATCCGTAGGGTGTAGGTAATATGTGAGGGTCTGATCGAAGAGTTTGGTGGATAACATTTAGTCGAAAAAAGTAAGCGTTTTATATAGTAACGAAAGTGGGAGAAGGAAAGGTGAAGTGGTTGATGGTTCGATCATTCTTGCATTAAATAATCGTGGTGATCGTTTCTTGACTAGCTAACACGATGGTTAGTGGTGTTTGTGATTCAAAAAGAAACATGAAATGAAATAGAGCAAAGAAAATACCAAGTTGATGATGGTGGGTGTTCCGGATTCAATTGGTGATGGTTCAGTTGTGAGAGTGATTATCAAGATGCATTTCTTATGTATACATAATATGTGTGTAAGTAATATATGCCTATGTATATGTATCTTAATATTCCTATTTGATTTTCAAATTTTCAGACAGGGTTATACAGTTACAAGATTTGAAGGACGATTGTGAAGTCGACGTGTAACAGAAGGTTCTTCAAACAAGAAGAAGAAAACAAGAATATATAAGTCAGATGTTGATAATGCTAAAAACGAACATATATTTCATAGCATTATCCCTCAAGAAAGACAAGCTTTTAGTTGCAATTGTTCTATTTACAAGTGATATTCGTTTAAATAATAAAAGGTGAAGACAAAAGACAGATTCGACGAATTGAAGACGCAAACGACCAAAAAGCTCAAAAGTACAAAGTACAATCAAAGAGGTTCCAATTATTGATGAGAAACGTCTCAAAATTACAAGAGTACAAGACGCGAAACGCAAAGTACAAGATATTAAATTATACGCAAGGACGTTCGAAAATCCGAAACCGGGACCAGAGTCAACTCTCAACGCTCGACGCAACGGACTAAAAATTACAAGTTAACTATGCACATAAATATAATATAATATATAAATAATTCTTAAAATTATTTATATATTATATATATTTAATTAAAACCGTCGGCAGAAGAAAAAAATAACATGTGAGCCTCCCCAGCTGGCCATGCGATCGCATGGCCTTGAAGAGCAAAGCTCATGCGATCGCATGAGCCCCTTTTTCAGCTCACAGGCCTATAAATTTCGAGCTTTGGTGCATCATTTAATATATCCATCCATCCAACTCTCTCAACGTATATATATATATATATATATATATATATATATATATATATATATATATATATATATATATATATATATATATATATTATAATTTTAATTTTAATTTTAATTTCCAATAATAAGGGTATGTTAGCGAATGTTGTAAGGGTGTAAGTCGAAATTCTGTCCGTGTAACGCTACACTATTTTTAATCATTGTAAGTTATGTTCAACCTTTTTAATTTAATGTCTCGTAGCTAAGTTATTATTATGCTTATTTAAAATGAAGTAATCATGATGTTGGGCTAAAAATATTAAAATTAGGTAATTGGGCTTTGTACCATAATTGGGGTTTGGACAAAAGAACGACACTTGTGGAAATTAGACTATGGGCTATTAATGGGCTTTATATTTGTTTAACTAAATGATAGTTTGTTAATTTTAATATAAAGATTTAAAATTGGACGTCCCTATAAATAACCATATACACTCGATCGGACACGATAGGCAGGATATTTATATGTACGAATAATCGTTCATTTAACCGGACACGGGAATGGATTAATAGTCTATGGAATTATTAAAACAGGGGTGAAATTATGTGCAAGGACACTTGGCATAATTGATAACAAAGTATTAAAACCTTGGGTTACACGCAGTTGATATCCTGGTGTAATTATTAAACAAAGTATTAAGACCTTGTTACAGTTTAAGTCCCCAATTAGTTGGAATATTTGACTTCGGATATAAGGATAATTTGACGAGGACACTCGCACTTTATATTTATGACTGATGGACTGTTATGGACAAAAACCAGACGGACATATTGAATAATCCAGGACAAAGAACAATTAACCCATGGGAATAAACTAAAATCAACACGTCAAACATCATGATTACGAAAGTTTAAATAAGCATAATTTCTTTATTTTCATATTTAATTGCACTTCTAATTATTGCACTTTTATTTATTGTTATTGTACTTAATTGCACTTTTATTTATTGTCATTGTATTTAATTGCACTTTTAATTTTCGTACTCTTTAATTATCGTAATTTTATTTTATCGCACTTTTATTTATAGTAATTTCATTATCGTTATTTATTTTACGCTTTAAATTAAGTCTTTTATTTATTTATTATTTTACATTAGGTTTTAACTGCGATTAAGTTTTAAAAATTGACAAACCGGTCATTAAACGGTAAAAACCCCCTTTTTATAATAATAATATTACTTATATATATTTGTATTTTTATAAGATAAAACTAATATAGCGTTAAGCTTTGTTTAAAAGATTTCCCTGTGGAACGAACCGGACTTACTAAAAACTACACTATTGTGCGATTAGGTACACTGCCTATAAGTGTTGTAGCAAGGTTTAAGTATATCCATTCTATAAATAAATAAATATCTTGTGTAAAATTGTATCGTATTTAATAGTTTTTCCTAGTAAAATATACACTATTTCATATACGCCTCGCATAAGATCAGATGTAACAAATTCGTACATCCTTCTGTTACTGATTCCTATCCAAGTTTGTTTTGTTCTTGTGATTAAATCTTGATTTGTACTAGATTAGAGCCCGAAAATCAAATTACTTACAGTAGGATTGTAACGTGAAACAGATTTTGATTCTGTGTTTGTTTTATTCTTTGTTTAATTAATCTAAATTTATGATTATATAATTAATACAATAATACTGGTTCATATAATATATCTGTATATATATCTGTATTTATATATCTGTTTTTACATATTATTATTAATCTTATTAATTAATAAATATAACTATAATAATACTCTTAATAATAAACTTTTTTTATATAATATACTAGTAATAATTTTATTATTAATGATAATGATAATAATAACTATAGAATTTATAACAATAATATTAATAATAATAATAATATTAATTATAATAATACTAATATTATTAATGATAATAATAATATTAGTAATAATGATACTATAATAATTTATTTATATCAATTTCATATCTATATGTAGTATATTGAATATAATAATATTATTAATACTAACTTTAATATTAATATTACTATTGATAATAATAATGAAAGTAATAATAATTATATTCGAATTTGTAACTTGATTTAATATATTACAATTTATTATTATTTACCAATTATATAATATATTGAATTTTTAATATATATATATATATATATATATATATATATATATATATATATATATATATATATATATATATATATATATATATATATATATATATATATATATATATACATTACAACATATAATATTACAAATTATAAATTCCAATTATCATGTATATACACACACACACATATCTATTTACAATTAATTGTTCGCGAGTCGTCGGGAACAGTCGAAGGTCAATTGAATATATGAAACAGTTCAAAATTTTTGTGACTCAACATTATAGACTTTGCTTATCGTGTTAAAATTATATAAAGATTAAGTTTAAATTTGGTCAGAAATTTCCGGGTCGTCACAGCAGCCAGTCCCCATTCGCCACCTCCGTAAACCTCCCCTCTTTCTCTGCGTGATTCCCCGACATACGTCCACGGACATACGCCCACAAACGCCGCATTCCTGGTGTTTGTGGTGGCTTTTGTGTGTACATGTGTATGGCATCCGCCCGAATCTTATCCATTGTTTATGTTTACTTATTTAGTTATTATTATTAATTGCTTATGTTTATTTATTTATTAAAATTTTATCAGTGTAGTTTCTTTCTTTCTTTTTTTTTTTCTTTTTTTTACGTTTCCATATAAATATTGTGGTACATTGTGAAATATAAACTAAAGAATATTGTGATTTATAAGAACCTATGTATTGTAGCTTGTGGTTTATAATATAAAATATCCGTATAAATGTATGACATAGTAGTAAAGAAAAGCACCGGCTAGTGTTAGGCATGAATGAGTTATGGATCGTTTTCCAATGAATGAAAGATTGTAAGGACATTTGTAATAATAGATAACTTGATATTTTTTTATCGAATTATAACTTATAGTTTTTTGCCACTAGTAAATTAAATTCCTAGCTCCGCCCCTGAATAACTTTATGATACATGATTTTATTATAAGTAATGAAAAGAGAAAAAAACCAAAAAAGTGCATTTAGCATCAAATTGAGATAAAGGAAAAGTAATATGCTCTAGAAATGAGATGGTTTATCTATTTATTTATTTATATTTATATTTATATTTATAAATACTATAAATCGTGAAGGTGAGGTGTCAATCTATAATCTCGCCTTAATCAAGCATGCTGACATGTTAATCCTTAACATAATCACAATTAACAATAATTAACAAATAAAATATCCAAGCTGGCACAATACGTACAAGGAAACCCAAAACTTTATTCCTCCCATATATCCGACGCCTGTCTTCTCCTACGGCGCCTCTACAACCCATCGCCTTCAAACCCTAAAAGTCAAAAGATACAATTGGAAAGGAATCCGACCCGTCGTATACACACCCAATACCTCAATGGATTGCACCGGAAAACACACTGATTAATGATTCGAAATCAAGATCATGCGACTGGAAAACTAAAAAGCGAACGCCACAGCAACCTTTTATCATCTATCTTCGGATTAGAACATTCCATCAACTCTTTTCGCGATTAAAGAACGATTCCAGGTATTATCAAATACCAAACATGATGTTATTATGTACAGTAGTAGATAACGATTACTATTTTATCAATATCAGCACATTGTTTTTTTGTGTTTTTGTAGACATCTTTCGTGTGAATTTGACCACATTCAGTATCTAAATTTATGAATATCAGCAAAAAAAAATTGATTTGTTTTTTTTTTTTTTTTGTTATTCTCAATTTAATCCATCTATATACAAAACTAATGACAATTTGATGACTAAAATTTAGAAACCTGCAAGCAGAACTGCTTATTTGCTTAACAAAGTTTTCAACTTTTATACCTACATTTGATAGTATTATGTCCATATAGCATATTATGATTTGACTCTTTTTATTATCATGAATATTATATTATTACGAACTGATGCGTACATGGAAAGAAAAATGTAAGTTTCAATGTCTTTGACTGTTTGGCAGAGGTGGCAAATTGGACGGGGTTGGTTATGAGATGGGTCAAAACGATGTGGTTATGTGACGGGTTAAAATTGCCACCTTTGCAGACTTATCTCACACTTTGGTATACCTTTTCTAAAGTGTACCGTGTACTACTGAAGCTAGGTATGGAGAAGTGACAGTCTTTTAAAGTATCTCTCAGCTGCTGCTAAAAGTTTTATGATTATGTCTACATTTTTTACCCATCTGATGAACGGTTAGAAATTTCATTAGTACTCAATATTCAAGAACTTTTATATGCCTTGGATACGTGAGAACTTTTTTTTTTGGTGTACATCTACAATGTATATATGTGCTCATTAGTCTCATTCATTTTACTGATATGTTAATTTGCACGTTTTATGTCTACATATATGATCTCATTTGTTATTCATGCCATGTGCAGAATGTTGGAAGCTTCGACGACCCCAACACAGCCACTATAGAGGACCTAGGTTTTACTCACTCACTACACCAACACTTTGACATTGGTTAGCCTTTAATTTTATAAATCCTTAGTGCACAATAATGCTTAGGCAACAGTGTCGACCATATATCATTCAGGCGGTATAACTGACCATATATCACTTAGGCGGCAGAGCCGACCATATAATAGATACAACACAAGTGCACTAAGAACTTAAACACAAACTGAGGCTTAACCGGGAAACTTAACAAATAACACTTTTATTAATACAAAGAAACAATTACAATATTATGGACTTAACTCACACTCTTACTTCTTCACAACTTCTACTTCCAACTCTTCTTCACTTCTTACTTCTTCTTTACTTCACACTTCACTTACTCACATCTTACTTCACACTCTACAAATGAAATCCTCACCCCTATTTATACTACTCCATAGAAGTTTCTAGAAACTAGATATTTCCATGGATATATATAAATATCTAGATATTTTTATACATATAAATATCTAGATATTTTTACACACATAAATATCTAGATTTTTCTTTACATTTTAATATCCAGATATTTTTCATATATACATTTACTAATTCCATATTATTCTAAATTTGCATTGTATTTTAACACTCTCCCTCAATGCAAATTTTCTTCCAACGATGTCTTGCAGACCATTCCAAGTGCTTCTCTGAATTTTGTAAACTTCGGTTTACTTAGGCTCTTGGTGAATATATCTGCAACCTGTTCATCTGTCTTTGTTGGCATCATCTTGATCTCCCCTTCAAGGACCTTCTCGCGAACATAATGATAGTGCACTTCTATATGTTTTGTTCTTGCATGAAAGACTGGATTCTCTGCTAGACGAATAACTGATAGGTTATCGCAAAGAAGATTTACTTGATAATCTGTTGATTGATGAAGATCTTCCATCAGTTGTTTCAACCATGTAATTCCTTGTGTTGCTGATGATGCCGATCGATATTCTGCTTCAGTGCTTGACAAGGATACTGTTGGTTGTCTCTTGCTGCACCATGATATTACTCTTGATCCAAGACTAAACATGTATCCAGTTGTTGACCGTCGTGTATCATAGTCTTCAGCGTAATCGGCGTCACAATATCCAGTCACCCGACATTCTTTTGTTCTCTTATATAAAATGTCAAAGTTAATAGTACCTTTAACATACCTTAAGATGCGTCGTACAACATCAAGGTGAGGCTTCTTCGGATTGCTCATGTATCGACTAACCACTCCAACTGCATAAGATATATCTGGCCGGCTTACTGTGAGATAAATAAGACTTCCGACCATCTTTCGATACATGGTAACATCTTGAAGACCCTTTTCCTTCATCTGCTCGTAGTTTTGTATTTGGATCCATCGGAGTTAAGATAGGTTTGCAATTAAGCATTCCGTAATTTTGTAAAAGATCTCGCGCATATTTCTGTTGTCCCATAAATAATCCTTCTATTTTTTGCTCTATTTCGAGTCCAAGAAAATGTTTGAGTTCTCCAAGCTCCTTCATATGGAATCTGATAGACAGATTCTCTCTTGTCCTTTGGATCTCCTCATAGTGATCTTCCGTGATGATTAAGTCATCCACATATACTAGCACTATGGCTAGTTTTCCTTGATCTTGTTTCACAAATAAACTAGAATCTGAAGGAGCAACTGTGAAACCACTTTGTACCAAGAACTCGCCAATCTTCCCGTACCAAGCTCTTGGAGCCTGCTTCAAGCCGTATAGTGCTTTCTTTAATTTGCAGACATGCTCGGGATGGATTTTGTTCTCAAAGCCTCTTGGTTGATCCATATAAATGTCTTTGTCAAGTTCTCCATGTAAGAAAGCGTTCTTGACATCCATCTGCCACAACTTCCAAGATTTACTAGCGGCTAAAGCTAGTAGAGCTCGAATTGTTGTGATCTTCACCACTGGACTAAACGTTTCTTCATAATCCAGCCCATATTGTTGAGAAAAACCTCTAGCAACAAGTCGAGCTTTATACCTTTCAATGGAACCATCTGATCGAGTCTTCACCTTGTAAACCCATTTACAAGATATTGGTTTTACATCTTTTGGCTTTGGAACTAAACTCCATGTCTGGTTTTCTTTTAGTGCATTAATTTCTTCTTCCATCGCTTTCTGCCATTCTCGACTTTGCGCTGCTTCTTCATAAGTAGAAGGCTCAATAGGTATTGATTCATCCACATGAGCAGCATTGGCATACCTTGGATTAGGTTGTCTCGGCCTTGTTGATCTCCTTAATTCTTGTGCATGCTCCTCGACTTCCTTTTGGCTTGGACGAACCTCCTTGGATATAGATTGATGTACACCAGTTTTCCATGGACTCTTTTTCTTAGAGTACGACCCTTCTCCTTTTATTGGATCCAATATCTGCTCTTTAGGTTCTTCTTTTTCTTCTGGACCTTCTTCTAATCCATGAGATTCTGGAAGCTCTATCTTTTGAGGTGACCACCATGCAGACGCTTCATCAAATACCACATTTCTTGAAGTATGGCACTTTCCAGTATTTGGATCACAACATCTCCATCCTTTTCTTGATTCATCATAACCGACAAAAATGCATCGAATTGTCTTCTTATCCAATTTGCTTCGGAGATGATCTGGCACGAAGACGTAGCATACACATCCAAAAACCTTGAGATGATTGACGGTTGGCTTGATCTTCCATAATCTTTCATATGGTGAAATATATCCCAACTTTGTTTGTAGGAGTCTGTTAATCACGTATGAAGCCGTCCTCATACATTCGGCCCAAAATCTTCCTGGTACATTCTTACCATGAAGCATACTTCGACAAGTTTCAGCAAGATGACGATTCTTACATTCTGCCACTACATTCTGTTGTGGAGTATTAGGGCAAGTTAATTGCCTTCTGATCTTGTGCTTCTCAAGATACATATTAAACTCAGTCGATAAATATTCTCCTCCATTATCTGTGCGTAAGCACCTAATCTTATTATTGAGCTCACTTTCTATCTTCTTCTTGAACTCTTTAAACTTCTGAAAAGTCTCCGACTTTTCCTTCATGAAGTAAACCCACACATACCTTGAGAAGTCATCAATGAATGTCACCATGTACTTCATTCCTCCAAGTGATGTTTGTTTCACTGGGCCAAAGACGTCTGAGTGTATGAGCTCTAGTGGTGTCTTGGACTGATGTTGTGACTCCTTGAATGGCAATTGGTGAGCTTTTCCAAATTGACATCCAGCACATATTGTATCTGTTTGGATATCAATTTGAGGAAGCCCATTTACTATGTGTTTCACCATCATCTCCTTTAACTTGTTGTAGCTCACATGCCCAAGACGTTCATGCCAAAGATCAGCCGTCTCAATCTTTCGAGTCTTATCCACATATGCTGTTTCAGCAGATAGTACATAGACCGACTCTATTCTTCTTCCTTGCATAATTGGATTGCCAACCACCTTCACTCTCTTGAATACGGACACATCTTCTAGTCCAAAGAGCACATAATTCCCTTCTGCTGTCAATTGTGGTACTGACAGTAAATTCTTCTTTAGGCCAGGGACAAGATACACTTTCTCGAGTTGGAGCTTATGAGAGCCACCTTCATTTGGAATTATTGTCTTTCCAATGTGAGAAATAGACAACCTTGAATTGTCGGCTGTCAACACGACTCTCTTTCCTTTGTAATCATCCATTTCTTGCAGCTTCGTCTCATCATTGGTCATATGATTTGAGCACCCAGAATTGATGATCCAATCATCTTTGTAGTTTATTGTTGACTTTAAGGTTGCTGCAAGAGCTTGATCATCCATGCCAGCTTCAACAGAAAATTCAGCTTCTGTATCCCATGTTTCCTCATTAATGGTTGCTTCAAATGTGACCTATTTCTTCTCATCTCTTGCGGTGGCCACATTTCCTTCAAAAGTTCACCTTTTGGGGAATTTACAATCTCGAGCAAAATGACCCTTCTTGCCACAATTGAAGCATTCACCATTCTTTCTCTTATCATTTTCTCCATGTTGTTGGCGATGATCTCTTCTTCCTTGTTGAGCTCCCCGAGCTCCCCCTGAAGCGTTGCCTTTTGACTTTGGGTGACTCTTCCATCCATATGTCTGACATTCTTTCATCGCATATTGTCTTCGAGATGTTGCTTTCTTCTTATTGGTGAAGAGTGCATCTTATCCGTCTTTTATGGTTACTTCATTCATCTGATTGGCTAATGCCTCTTGATTAGCCAATAAATTCTCCAGCTCTATTAATGATGGTTGAGTAGGCCATCCTCTCACAGCGGCTATAAATCCATTATACTCGGACCTTAAGCCGTGGATGATAATTCTCTTCATCCTTGCATCACTCACTTTCTCTTCAGGAGCAAGTTGAGATATCTCACGACAAATAGATTTCACCTTGGTGAAATACTGAGAAATAGACAGACTTCCTTGTGAGATACCCGCAAGCTCATTTTCCAAGAGCTGAAGGCGTGCTTCATTCTTCTTTGAAAATAATTTTTCAAAAGTTTTCCAAGCTGCCTTTGGTGTTTTCTCGTCACGGATGTGCTCCAATAGATCCTCCTCGATTGTAGTCTTCAATATAAATAAAGCCTTCCCGGCCTTGATGTTCCATTTTCTCAAGGCTTCGGCATTTTCTTTCGGTGGAGGCGTTGTGTCACTGCCAGCAACTATTTCCCATAAATCATGTCCTTGTAGATAGGATTCTATGCAAGTCCGCCAATAACCATAGTTGTGGTTATTGAGACTCTTGATACCACTGCTCGTACTTGCAAGATCTGCCATTATGACGTCCAACGTCCAATAAGCTTGGTCCCTGACCGATGAGCTTTCACAGTTCCTAACTGTGCTCCGACAGAATCTCCCTTGGAGCCTTGGTGAAAACAAGTCGATGTAAACGTCCAACGTTTACCGATTTCCTCCACTAGAAATGGTCCCGAACGACCCGCTCTGATACCAATTGTTGGAAGCTTCGACGAGCCCAACACACCCACTATAGAGGACCTAGGTTTTACTCACTCACTACACCAACACTTTGACGTTGGTTAGCCTTTAATTTTATAAATCCTTAGTGCACAATAATGCTTAGGCGACAGTGTCGACCATATATCATTCATGCGGTATAACCGACCATATATCAATTAGGCGGCAGAGCCGACCATATAATAGATACAACACAAGTGCACTAAGAACTTAAACACAAACTGAGGCTTAACCGGAAAACTTAACAAATAACATTTTTATTAATACAAAGAAACAATTACAATATTATGGACTCAACTCACACTCTTACTTCTTCACAACTTCTACTTCCAACTCTTCTTCACTTCTTACTTCTTCTTTACTTCACACTTCACTTACTCACACCTTACTTCACACTCTACAAATGAAATACGCACCCCTATTTATACTACTCCATGGAAGTTTCTAGAAACTAGATATTTCCATAGATATATATAAATATCTAGATATTTTTATACATATAAATATCTAGATATTTCTTACACACATAAATATCTAGATTTTTCTTTACATTTTAATATCCAGATATTTTTCATATATACATTTACTAATTCCATATTATTCTAAATTTGCATTGTATTTTAACACAGAACATTGATTAAGTTCAGATTGTAAAGTGCCATGTTCTTTTTGTTTATGTAAGCAAGAGTATATATTTTTCTATTATGTTCAATACTAATACTAATGTGATGTATGATAATACTGGAAATTTAACTTTATATTTAGGATATCACATCATCATTCGACCAATTGGATCCGGTCTATCTACATTACCTATATGACAGTAAGTTAATTAAAATCTTTAATTAGTATGTGTTTTATTTATATTGCCCCTTCAAAATTAGTCTTTGGTTGGTGTTTCAGGTACAAAGACTAAAGATGAGTATATCGAAGAAGACGTTGAGCGAGCTCAAATGAATTTATATCAGTATATGCACTCATGGGTGCTTCGTATGATGTATTACATGGTGCACAACAAAAACGTAAGTTCATTTTTTCCTTTTAATTGGTTTTGAAATTCCATGATATTTTTTTTTTTTTTTTTTTTTTTTTTTGCTATCGTAGTTAAAAAAAGGTGTAGAAGTAGACACCCCTGGTCTCCTTTTTCATTTAGCCTCAAGAGCTAAATTTTCTTATGGTGTAGCAAGAGTTCTTGAACATTTACATAAAAAGAGTTATGCTCCAGACTACGTCTTGCTATTATTTTGCCTGCAAGTTTGGGTAAAAAAACTAAAGGGTCAAAACGCGTTTCGTCCGAAACGGGTTATTTCTTAGAAAGAGTCGAAATAAATTGGTCTCGGTTGACCCACATACACTTCTCTTTTTTTAATTTCAGGTGAAGTTATGTGTTGATTATTATTATAAAATATGATAATTACTTCAATAACTTATACATTAGAAGTAATTAGTTTAATATAGAATAAGGTACAAGTGTTATGGAATGAGGTTTGATTGTAATGAATTTCAACTCTTTCTTTAACTTTTAAATTTGTGATATCTTTTACGGTAGTTGATATCTTTTTTTGACCCATTTGTGATATCTTTTACAATAGTTGATATCTTTATAGTAGTTGATATCTTTTTTTTACCCATTTGTGATATCTTTTACAGTAGTTGATAGATGTACAATTTCGAAACTCTAACTTCAGTACAGTATCAATTTACCTGCAATTATATGAATTTTCATTTGTCCAAACTTTATACTCATCTTCTTTGGTTAGTGTGTTTTAGGAGTCTATTTCAAGACCAAATGCCTGTGTATCTGCAGGTTTGATTTAAGTGACCATTGCACTCTTTCTACTGAAGTCACTTTTATCTACAATTTTCTTTCTTCAGGTATGTTAACTTACTTTTGTTAATTCCCTGACCTTTAAGATGCATAATTACTAAAGGTGGCAAGATGGGCCAGTTGGTCGGGCTGAATAACGGGCCATAACAACGTCGGGTTAAAGAACGTCAAATTTGTAGTTGTGTTGCAACCTTTTATCAGATTATTAATACATTACTTGTAGTTGTGAGAACATTCAAGACTTTCTTCTTAGTCAATGAATAATGTGCTTTAGGAGTTGCATGCATTAAAAGTAGTGAGGGTGGGTTATACAGTTTCACCCCCTTGACTCTGTTGAAATTGTGAATACAATTTAGACCCATTGATAAGTGAATGATCCACATAGCACTTTGACAACCCTCTTCACATGCCTTCAACCTGATTTTCTAGCTACTTTTAGTTATAGGCTTATAATGTTTGTTATACGGTAACTCCTTACAAATTATTGTTATAAGGCTTGCTCTGTACGTATAAATTATAAAATATGGAAATCGCTCAGTAGCTTGAAATACAGTCACATATATTTTAATTACCTGAATGAATCATGTATCATATAGGGTATCAATTGGTATGGCTGAAGCTGAAAAGCTTTCAATTGACTTGGAGGGCATTACCAAGCAACATGATAAATTACATATCCGAGATCAATTTGAGGAGAAAATTTCAAGTATGTGATTTCAATTGAAGGCATATCTATATCTATATCTATATCTATCTATCTATATCTATATCTATATCTATATCTATCTATATCTATACTATACATCTATCTATCTATATCTATATCTATATCTATATCTATACTATACATTAAAAGAAAAGATAAATTGAAATACATTTAATCAATAACTTTGAATCTGGACCATTAGATCAAAAAAATACCACAATTGCCCTTGTTACTAACCATTAGATGTAACTATAAGCTTATAACTATTCTTAATCACTATTTTGTTCCCTAATTACCCTTAAATCAAAACACGGGCAAAAAAAAAAAAAGAACTTCTGGGTCGCCATTCCATTCGACACACACAAAAATTAGGGCAAAAACTCTCCACTGCCTAAACACAAAACCCTATATTTTTTCTTCTTCAGATCATTCACTCTCATCCAATTAGGGTTCTTCCAAATCCAGCAACATATACCATTACATGCCTCGCTGACATCGCCTTTTTGTCCAGTTATAGATTGGAGGTATACACGGCTTTACACCATGTTTGTTTTTTTGTTATTTTTTTATTGTAATACATCGCTTTAGTAATACATCGATTGTTCAATAAAATTAAAGAACTTGAAGCTATTTACAATTTTACACCATGTTTGTTTTTTGTTTTTTGTTTTTCGTTAGTGTTCATCAGTAACAGAACATCAACATGTACAAAGGTTCGCTGCTCATTATCAGAAATGAATCAGATTACGTACTGAATATCCAGGATGATAAATGTCTAATCAGGTTAAAATAACAACTTTATATTTGTGTCTGTCCATATAATCAAAAGGTTCAAATCAGGTATTTAGTTTTCGTGAAGCACATTTCAAAAATAGATTATAACAACATTTAGATGTATGCTTCGACTATATTGGTGTAAGCTGGGCTGTTGGTAGATATCGAATGCGGAATTCAGTATGGTAGATATCGGATGCGGAATTCAGTATGGTAGTTATCGGATGCGGGTTGATTTCCATAAAATCAATCGTTTTGGTTGCATAATTAGTATAGAATGTTATGGTTTTATTGTAGACGAATGCATGCGTATATCAATAGTGAAATTAGGGTTCTTTGTTCATTGATATGTTTCCAATTTATTTCTTAATGTACATTTATGGTTCTCTGTTCACTTACGTATATGTTTTGTTTTTAAATTTTCAGGTATACAAAACTAAATCGCAAAAATCGTTTGCAAATAAGTTTAGCGGGTAGATTGCGTATTCAACAATTTTTCTAGCCTAATCATTGTTTTATAAACAAAGTTTAGTCGTTCATCATTATTTTTTCTAATCATTTCAGGTTAATTATTAATTTACATGTTTTCTGTATAAACCCTAAATAATGACGAAATCAGCTATTTGTCTTTACTTGATTATCCTTATGTTTTTTTCTTCTGTAATCGATTTACAATATATTGATGATATGATTTCTTGATACCAATAAGTAATCACTTAAATCCCAAATTTATTTTTTGTTGAATGCTTAAAAAATGCAGTCGATCTTCACTTTATATGGAATTTCTATAAATTATTCAGTCATTATTTGATCTAAACTCCAATTTAAATATGTTGGAATGGATTGAAGAACAAATTTACAGTGCAATTGCAGAAATCAGGTTACATTAGTCGCGGTGAGTATCTCTGATTTAAGGCTTTGATCAATAGGTTTTCCATATATGCTCTCTGATTTTGTGCTTCTATTATTAGGGTTGATACAAAGAACTGCAAGGTAACGTTAATTGCACTTATAAGTATTGAAATGGTAATACTACCATTTTATAGCATGAATCGTGAGAATTTGGGATGTGAGATGGAGGAAGAGAGTTACAATGTTAATGATAGAGGAATTAGGATTAAGGTGAATTTGAGAGACATTGCTAGAATCTGGAAAAGATTGAACAGAAGGTATGAGATTTTGTTGACAATGTGAATTGTCAAAGTTACATGTGTGGTCAAGTACAAAAGTTGATTGATAACTAAGTTTGTTCAAGTATGCAATCGAAATATGTCTTATATATGTATAAAACACTAGCATAGGTCTCTCTTATATTGTGAATTGTTAAGGATCATGAAGACACAGTGTAGTACTTGACCCATTAGCTTATGTTTGCGTGTGTCTGAAACTTATTTTTACGTTTAAGTTGAAAGAATCCAGAGCAATGGTTATCACTTATTCGATATACAGTTAAAATTTAGTAGAAGCATTAATTGCCCAATTTTTTGTTTATATTTTGTTACAATCCTACTTTTTAGATAAAGGCATTTATTTGTCACTTTCAATATGCTTTGATGAAAATATATTGACTGCGTGACATTTGAACCATCTATACATATAGATTTATCTTTTTGACCCGGTACCAGTTCGTAAGCCATTGTGTTGAGCTTACAATATCTATATTGAGTTCAAGAATGACCCATATACATCTATTTGAAAGTCAATACGAATCTTTTACTAATGGTTTATTAATTGTAAAGTATGTGATGTGATGATCGTGTTGAAGGGTTCTGTACCCACTGCCTTTGGAGGCACCAAACAGCTAGCAACATACGGTGAGATAGTGTCAATTGGTGGGCTTAATGCGGATGTATACAGAAAGCTTAGTGCTGCAGTTGCTGAAATTCTCGAGACCAAGCTATTAGTTCCAAAGTCACGTTTCTTCCTCAAATTTTATGATACCAAGGTAAGCTAATCACAACATCTTAATATTAAAAAAATTGTCAGTCTTTTCTCATTTAAGTTTTCTTGTGTATTTAGGCTTATCAAATTCAAGAAAATGCACAGTGTCTGCATGCTTTTAGATCATGTAATTCACCTTTCACTATTTACTAATTCAGAATCAAAGAAAGCAGTCACAAGCTTTTTATATGCTCCCTCTGTCAAATCAAAATAAATGCAAGGATTAATGGGACACTTAGTTAATAATTTTTTATGTTTAATAACTTGAGGTCAGAAATTGGGCGGGTTGGGTGCTGATCCCGTATTGAAACAGGTGATTTTAAGGTAAGGGTATAAATGGGTCAGATTGAGTTGACTCGCAAACAATTTCTTGTCATTTATTTATAGTTGTCTTAATAATGATTGTTGAATAAAGTCGTTATAGTAGTGGACTTTGGATTTGAAAAAGACAATTTAGGTGATTAGATTCCATAACATTAGAGTTCGCTAGATTTTCAAACTAATCTTGGCTACTCGTGGACAAATGCGTCAAAACTAGACTATATGGAGTATTATTTAGTATTGCCATGAGTGCTTGATTAGTCATAATGGTCAACAATTCTTACGACTCTTTGTGTTTTTCAATTTCTAAATGTAAGGTTTACTATGTTGTAACTTTGAACTTTTATTGGTGTAGTCGTTTTAAAAAGAGTTGCATAAAAATGTGAGTGCACCGTATGTCACATTTTGGTTCAAGTTACATGCTTTGTTAAGAAGCCAACCTTTTTAAAATCATATACAAAACGGGCAGAATGATTTTGTTTTGTATACCATATAGTATATAGTATTATTTGATCAAATATGATTGACACGATAAAGGTTAGTGGAATTTAATAATATATTGTGGTTTTTTAGTTTTGTTGTAGTGTGCAGGGGTTATTAACGTTGGTGGCGAAGTAGGCTATATGCTTAGTGAAGGTCCTTGGATGTTTGTTGGCTTACCAAATCATGTGAAGGTAATTGTTAAAGTTAACTCTAGAGTAAGTCGTTTTCTTGGTTTATGCCTTAATTTGATGTTTGAATTGTTTTACATCAACAGTATATTACTTTTGGGACAAGACAATATTCGCAACTTATTATTTTTGGAGTATTCATACACTTTAATAAAAAGAAATTGTGGCAAAGTAGGATATTGAAAGAATTTGTGGCAAAATAGGATATTGATAAAGTGTGTTAAAGGAGTTTAACGGATATGCGACTGATATTGAAAGAAAAACAAAAAGTAATGATTTATGGCAAAGTCGTCAGAGACATACTTAGCTACAAATTTATAGTCCAATATATGCAACTTGGTGTTACAAAATTTGTTTATTCAGTTGAACCTTACTTATATTTAGTTTGTATTATACTTCTTTTATATCTTATATTTTGTCCCACTACATTCTTTATTTCTTTGCCTTCATTTGTTAATTATACGGAATCTGTGGCAAAATTTTACATGAGCTAACACATAATTTATTATATCTGGAAATTTAATTGACGAAACCCGCGAATCCACGGGTCCTAAGCTAGTAATTGTATGGAACTAAGCACATCTTATGTTTTACACCACCACTTATATTAATAATATTGTTGTGGACAACTTGAATACTATCTAATTTTGAATCTGAATATGATGAATATCATGTTAATGTGAGTCAACATAAAAAAAATCTGTATTGAATATTCAAATCTTATTGAAACAAGTTCAAATTTTACTCATAATGGTTATTACATCGTGTATTATTGTTTGAAATATGTATCTTGCAGTGACGTTATTTTATTTATCGCTCAAGTTGTTCAATTACAATTTTCATAAAGTTTCACATGTAGTTGTTTTATTTCAACTCTATTCATTCTTTTATTATCATGGAGAAGATGAAATTGAAGTGTTTCTTCATTGTAATTGTATGATACGTCTAAGATAATCAGCCTCTATTCTGACATTTTTTAATGCTATTTTTAAGATCTGCCGTGCAACGCACATGCTCTTAAATCTGGTTTATGTATATGTAGTAATGATAGTTACGTGAGGTGAAGAAAAAATGTGCAGGCTGATGAACATTGGAACGGTTTATTTCTATGTACGAGTGTTTGCACCATTTATGCAACTTTCCTACTGATTATATATTAACGCACATTTCAATACAAAAAATATAAGTATACATATTTTAAATCATTAAATTATATTAAAAAGAATCATTTATGAAAGTTTCGTAATCTTATAACATACAATTTTTTTAAAGACAAATATTTTGAATCACTGGCGAAGAAATGACCCATTCACCCGATCTTTTTTCACGCACACACACTTTCGGGCAAGAACCCGAACTGCATTAGAGAGACCCGATCTTTATCCATCCAGAGGGGCAAGCGAAGCGGGCTGAAATCATGGAATACGAGTCGGTTAAACCTTCGAGAGGTCACTCCATACATCGGGTAAATAACATGGATTGTTTTAAGGGAGGCTCAACCGTATGATCCTCCATCCTCATCTAATGAGCATTCTGAACAACAAGAAAGTACCGGTGAAACAAGCCCTGCTACACCAACTTCTCCATCAACAAGATTACCTTTGGCGCAAGACGAGTCAAGTCCAGAGTCAACACCTGGAAGAGTCAAAGCGTTAGCAGAGATATACAAGACTTGCAACTTTACAACTATAGAACCTGAAAGCTATGAAGTTGCAGCCAAAGATGAAAAATGGGTGACTGTATTGGTGTACTACTCAATAAAATTTGTTTACACGAAATTTATAATTTATGAATATAAACATGTTTTCAAATCTCTTTTTATAACTCTATAAACATTGCTACATTTTTTTAGAACTTTTGAATATAAACCTTGATTTCAAGAAAATAATACATACAAGTAAAAAAGTGTATGTTGATCATTATTTTATTCAACGGCTTGAAATTTTAATTTCGATTTTCAATCTCACCTTCTGTCCCGCTCAAATTTTCACAAAACACACAGTAATACACACACACACACACACACTATCTCTATCTGTATCTATCTATATCTCTCTCCAATCAGTAACTCAATTTCTTTCGACAATCATCCCAATCACACATTTCTTTTACTTCTTTTGTTGTTTCAATCCACTTTACCCATTTATTCATCTCATCTGCACCACCAAATTTCACCTTACTTAAACCCTAGATTTGTTTTTTTTTTGTTTTTTTGTTTTTGTTTTTAATATATCGCAATAAAAGCAACATTATGAATCAGTATCACATCTACGAGGCAATCGGTCAAGGCAAATACTCGGTAATCATCTCTATTTCTCAATTTACTGTATCGATTTTGCATTTATTTAATTCAGCGTCTAAATTGATTATGTGTTGCTTACAGACTGTGTACAAAGGTAGGAAGAAGAAAAGCATCGAGTATTTTGCCATTAAAAGTGTTGATAAAGCTCACAAGAGCAAGGTTCTTCAAGAAGTAAGTTTTTTATGTATTTTTTATAATTTTATTTTTAGGTGTATTTTTGTGTATAAATGAAAGAACTATCTTAGGATTGCTGGCAAATTGTAAAAATAGTATGATTTATTTCATAACCGAGATCGGTGACGTTTGGGCCCAAATATTTTTTTTAATTGAATCTTTTATGAAATAATTTATTATTTATGTTCTTTACTTTCTTAATTGTATCAGTTATGTTGTTTTTCGTCAACTGGCTAATTAAGTTCAGTAACTTGAGACTAAATGTTAGTGTCTCATCCTTTTTTTTGCAACTTAAATTAAATAATTTGGTTATAGTTGGACAAATTTGGTGTACTGGTTTAGTGACATAAGTAGTGTATAAGTTTTTTGATACATTATTTAGAAGTATTGAAGTATATTAATGTTTTTATGTACCTGGACCTATGTATCAGACCCTAGAGATTCGTTGTAACACCCTACAGTTTTAGCATTTATAACTATGGCTATTATACCTCCAAATAAGTTTTTGTCATTCAGTACTATCTCTTCATAATAGTATATCATCTGCATAAGCTATTAACCATTTATTTGTGAAGTTGTTAATGTCCTTACTGTTCGTAAACTGCTATAGTTATTACAGAAATACAGAATTTAGTACATCAGTTTGTGTTACTATATCATATGCATAAACTTGAATTGCATTTGATATTCTGCTCTCGAATTATTTATCTTGGTTTTAATGAATTATAATGCAGGTCAGGATTCTACATTCGTTGGATCATTCTAATGTACTCAAATTCCATTCCTGGTAAGGAAGCCCGCTGGAAAACTGAAGTCTTTGGTTATTTTGTGTAACTATATCTTCTTAGTCTACAGACTACAGTGTTAGGGCCTGAGGGGTTGGGGATACATGGAACTATATACTGTGGTTATATTTCATTATCTTAGATAATTCATCCATCACAGAATTGAAATTGGAATTTGAATTTTATAACTAAAAGTCTCTCTCATTTGGAAAAGGTATGAAACTTCTGCTCATTTGTGGCTGGTATTAGAATACTGTGTTGGGGGTGACCTCCGGACGTTACTGGAGCAGGTATGCATCTTCCATTCTTAGAAATTTCTTTGGGATTTTATATTATGTTAGTTGTTCTTCCTACAGGTTGTAGCATATTTATGTATATCAAGATAATTGTAGTCTGAAATTATGTCTTCTTTCATCCTTACTACTTCATCTGCTGCTTTCTGTAGTTTGACTCACTTTGAACCTTTTTTCCCATCATGTTTTGTTGGTGTATGAATTAAGTCTAACTTTGATTCAGTGACTCAGAGTTATTTTCTATGTTCTGCAAAACTGCTCGATGTCGTTTTTTTTTTTTTTTTTTTTTTGTTTTTTGTTTTTTATCTTTCAAGTTCATATTTTACTAAGCATCTACATTGACCTTTTTTGGCTTTTTGTGCCTAAATTGATGGTGTGTTTTCCTCTTCTTTTATGACCCGATGTTGTAGATCTTTGATTAGGTTCATGAGCTAGGAGTGATTTAATTGACCTAGCTAGGTTCTATTTTATTAATTAAGTTATTGTAGGAATAAGAATGCTGCTTTCAGCAGAGATTTATGAAGTTTGTGGGTTATAAATGAAGTTCATCCTTTATTTTCTTGAATAAGTTAGTTGATTAGTCACGATAATACTGCTTTCAGCAGAGATCTATGAAGTTTAAGGGTTATGAATGAAGTTTATCTTTGTTTATATGTTTTGAAGTAATATACTCTGAAAAGATGAAGAACTTGACCATAGATGGACCCAAATGAACAGAAGATCATATATTTTACCCCTTTCTGCTTCTTTCAAGACGACTCATGGCGTAGACATATGATATACATACCACTTTCGTTTAAAGGGAGCTACTCTTGTGGATTAGGTTTATGTGATGAAAATATTCGCTTTGTGTCTGGAAAATTTTACATGAGAATGAAGTGAGTAAAATGATACCATTTATCAAACAACCCGACTATATTATAGTACGATGACTTTTGTACAAACAAACATGGAATGAGTATGCTTGTTTATGGACCAGAAGTTTTTTCTTCTTCTTTTTTTCTGTTAAGTACCCGTGACACAAACTATTTTGGCCGATTTACAGGACAGTAGACTTCCAGAAGAATCGGTACATGATCTTGCACAGGATCTTGTTAGAGGCTTGCGGTAAAAGACCTTTCTAGCCATGTGTATCTTTGAAATGTATATTTAGATGTTTTAGAATCTGACCCTGCTCTTAAATTGATCAAACATTAGGTATTTACACTCAAAGGGAATCATCTATTGTGACTTGAAACCATCAAACATCTTATTAGATGAAAATGGCCGGACCAAGGTATTTTTTTCTGTATTTATGATTATGTAGTTTGTTATTTTCTACTAATATCTTTCTTTTATCTATATGTTTTGCAGCTATGTGATTTCGGGTTATCCAGAAAATTGAGTGATATATCTAAAACACCTTCTTCCCTGGTAGGTTTACCAAACAATTGGCACTATATCCCTCTTTATTTATTTAATTTTTTTGCTTGGGTATAAATTAGAGGTGGAATAATGAGCAGGTTGGGTAACTAGTCAAACCCATCAACCTTTTGTTATGTGTCAAAATGGGCTGTGTTGGGTTAATAGAGCACTTCTGCTAAAAAAATGTGTCATATACTCATATATGATCACAAAAGTTACTTAAATTTAAATAAAATAATATAATATTCTGAAGTTAACTTTTTTACCGCTTAACCTCTTTCCATTTTAGCTAACTAATTGTATTAATTTACAGTTATGACTAGCTAGATAATAAACATGAACTGAATTAACTCGGTCTTTAGTAAAATGGTCCTACATTGCCATCCTTAGTATGAATAATGAAGATAATAAATTTGATGCTTATAATCTTTTCTTTATATTGTCTAGTTACCACACGCAAAACGTGGAACTCCATGCTATATGGCCCCCGAGTTATTTCATGATGGCGGAGTTCATTCTTACGCGTCCGATTTCTGGGCTCTCGGTTGTGTTCTTTATGAATGTTATGCTGGTAGACCCCCGTTTATAGGAAAGGAATTCACACAATTAGTAAAGTCAATTCTTACTGATCCAACTCCAATTCTTCCGGGCAATCCTAGCCGTTCATTTGCTAATCTGGTCAGTTCACTTCTAATAAAAGATCCAACTGAGAGGATCCAGTGGGTCGAAATATGTGATCATGCCTATTGGAACACAAAGCTCACTCCTTTGCCTTTACCCCCTCAACCAGCTTTCGATAACATGATTGAAACGTGTTATAAACCATGCCTTACAGAGAGAAACAGTAATAAAACCCCACCCAGACATCATGATAACTCAAAAGGCTCAGTGGGTCCCAATGAAAATTTGAATCAGAATACAAATACACCTAGTAGACCTGTATCTAGTGGTCGAAAAGTCCAATCTAAGGTTTCTAATACGAAGGGTGTGAATCTGCTACGTCTTTCTAAAATTGCAAAAACAAATCTACAAAGGGAGAACGAAAAGGACAACTATCGTAGGCCGTTGCCTAATGATTCTGAAGATGTTAAAATTGAAAACACCGATATGGAGCTCGATTTTGACGAGAACAATGAGGATGACACACAAGATGACCCGGAAATGGCTACCCCGACCCGACCCGTACATGATCCAGATAACGAATCGGTTGAATCACCAATGATTAGCACACCTGCAACAGATGAATCTAGAAGAACTGATTATGAATCCTCTTCAGATCATATTGAAGTCCCTGCTACTCCACCTAATGCTTCACCACAACCAAAGATTAAAAAAGTTCTAGAAGATTCAGAAGGTTCAGAAGGTGTGGTTAACCTGTCAACAGTCCTATGGCATGCATCTGACCTTTCGGTTCGACCCGTTATGCCAAGCAAAAAGTCAGACAAAGGGTCAGAAACTGTTCCTAATCTTCCATTTGATGCAGTTCCAGTTTCTGATTTTATGAAATTACCGAAGGAGCAATTAGATGTACTTGTGAAATGTATTTTAAGCATTTTGAATGGAAATACTTCAATTGGTGAGAAGCAGAATGTTATTAGGTATCTTGAGATGTTAAGTTGCAATGTAGATGCTGCTAATATTTTGACTAACGGGTCAATAATGCCGGTTTTGGTGAAAATGCTTCGCCAGTCGAAAGCGTCAGCTTTGCGGGTCCAACTTGCTTCACTTCTTGGTTTGCTGATACGACATTCTAGTTTTATTGATGATGATTTGTCAAATTCGGGAATATTGGGTTCTTTGAATGATGGGTTAGGTGACCGTCAAGAAAAAGTCAGAAGGTTTTGTATGGCTGCTTTGGGTGAGTTGTTGTTTTATATATCTACGCAAAACGACCAATCGAAAACAACGAATCCCCCAGAAAGCCCATCTAAGGAAAGCAGGACCACATCAGGATGGCAGGTATTATTTATCATCATTGCTAGGATCTTTTGTTTGCGAAAAGCTTATTTAATGCATACTAGCTTTTGTTCTTGTTTGAAGCATCTAAAGCATGTATGATACGTGAGAATTATGAATGGGTCATTTTTGTTATAATGGTAAAGTTCAAAATGTGGGTATGGGTTAAAAGAATGATAGTAACGATGCTTTTCAACCATGAGTTTGGGATTTAAGTCCTGGGATGGACAAATGTGTATATATTCGTGATATGTTGTGGGGGTGTGTGTGTGTGTACTTGGCTTTCCAAAAAAAAGAACAATACTATTTTTGAAAAACGTACTGAACTGATAATTAATTAACATCTTGCTCATTTGATAATATAAATTATTTATGATACTCAGAATGGACAAAAGTAATGTATGAAGGTTAACCCAAACACACACAGACCACTATTCAACCCACTCAAGGTTGCAAAATGGGCAGGTTAGATAGTGGAGTAAGTGGTTTGGGTTAAAAAGGTTTTCCTATTGGTGCGTGTAAGGTTGTGGTTGGTTGACATGAAACAAGTGTCCAAAGAATCATAAACATTTATTGTGTCAACTGTATATGAGTAAATGAATGAGGGTAGGACAAGTATATTTTACTCAGATGTATGTGACCTAACCGGTTTATCCCATGACCGTTTTTAACCCTTTCCTTTGGCCACCTCAAGGTGTGCTAGTGATGTTTGGACCTTATTGTGATGGTTAGTGTGTGTCAAATTTTATAAAAATATATATAAATTCATCAGAAGTTCAGTTTTTTAGGAGGCTATATACTTACGGGTGTTTTTTGACCCATTTATACCCATTTTCTTTTAAATATTTCTGTGTCTTTCTAATTTTTCCATTCAACATAAAACATAACCCCTATCGTATATTGACACCTATGTAGGTTCTCATTATGAAGTTGAATCCATGTATTTATCCCTTATCCTTTTCCAAAATAACTTTTCATAATTATATATCTTTTGATTGTTTGTGCAGGTTCCAACTACATTGATTTCAGTGGTGACATCACTTTTACGAAAGGGTGAAGATGACATAACTCAACTGTACGCATTAAGAACCATAGAAAACGTATCAAGTCAAGGAGGCTATTGGGCCACTCGTTTTACCAGCCAAGATGTAATCAACAATCTCTGTTACATTTTTCGAGCTCCTGGTAAACAAGAAACCGTTCGACTAACAGCCGGGTCATGTTTAGTCCGGTTAGTCCGTTTTAACCCACCAACAATCCAACAGGTAATGGAAAAGCTTACATTTAAAGAAACGGCCACCACAATTTCAAAAGGAAGCCCACGTGAACAACAAATATGCTTAAACTTACTAAATATGGCAATGCTCGGTAGCCATCTGTTCACCAACATTGGGCGCCATTTACTTCCACTTGATGACAAGAATCTGGTCCCGAATCTTATTTCTCTCATTGAACAAGGGGGTGAAGTTTTGAGAGGGAAAACACTCGTTTTTGTTACTTTACTGTGCAAGAATCGAAAACGATGGCTTGCACACTTTTTCTTAAATGCCAAGTTGTTGACAAGTGTAGATAGAGTAATGAAAGAGAAGGGTGTTTATCTACAACATTGTTTAGAAGCGTTTTTTAACGGTGTGGTTTCTATTGTACCCGGGTTGTTAGAAATGATTGTTGTTGATATTCAGCAATTGATTGGTGGAAAAAGGCATACGCCAGGTGGTGGTATAACAGGCAGAGGTGGTTCGAAGACCAACAACCTTCAACTTTTTCCTGTTGTTCTTAATCTGCTTGGAAGTTCATCCTTTAAACGCAAGCTGGTGGACTCTGAGTTGCTTCAGCAACTCAAGATGCTAATCAAATTGGTTGAATCACCATTTCAGGTAAATATGTTACCTTTTTGTTGGTTTGTTATTCTCGTTGCTGTTTTTTAGAGTGATCAAGCTTTTTGATCCGTTGTACTTGGTCTTTTTTATTTCAAAAGAAGCATCAAGACATTCCATTTTAGATCGAGCTGGTAACGTGGGTGTGGGTTTTTTGGGTTGTGTTGACCCAAAACACTTGATGTGCAGAAATCTTTAACTTTATACATATTGCCTTTTGTTGATTTGTTATTCTCATTGCTGTTTTTTAGAGTGATCAAGTTTTTGAACAGTTATACTTGCCTTTTTTTATTTCAAAATAATCATCAGGACCTTCCACTTTAGATCGAGTTGGTAACATGGGTGGGTCTGGTTTGGGTTGTGTTGACCCAAAGCACTTTATATCCAGAAATATTAATTTAATCTTAAACTTTATACATGGAGGAAAAATCCAATCTTTATGTTAATTATTCAGGAGTGATAAGTTTTTGAACCATATATCTCCATTTTTAATTTGAAATTTTGTGTTTTTAGAAACTGTAATGTTAGCATTTCTTGTTTCTTCAAGAACTATATATGTATGCAAATAATTCAAAATTTATGATTGAATTTCAGGGACGAGATGATTTTCTGTTAACACTTCTACGTGTTATTGAGGCCATCACTGAAGAGCCATCTGTAATTGAGGAAAACCACAAAACTTTTGTCAATGAAATACTTCCAAGTCTTTCGGTTATTTGCAGAGGAAGTAAAGATGGAGACGTGAGATTTTTATGCTTGAAGATATGGTTTGAGGTGGTCGTTAATATGTTAAATGAACAACCCGGAGATGAGGCAAGATGGGAGGACTTGAAACTGATATGCGGTAATCATTTCGTTCCTTTGTTTCCGACACTAATGAAGGATGAAGATCCCACTCCTATATACGCACAAAAACTACATCAAATGTTGATTGAGTACAACGTTATCGTACAACATTAGGTCTTGTTTTTTTGGATGTGATCCAAACTGTATTCATGGTTTGTATTTTTATGCACTCATTGGCTCTCAACAGAGACACACTATCACTATGCTTATGTTTGTTTATTTGAATGGTACATGTAGCTGTTTTTGAGCAAATTCTATTGCTCATCAATGTTATTATCATATCTACAAGACTACTTTTTTTGTCAAATGAATTATACTGATCCACTCGCTTTTTTTGTTGATCTGTTTTAAATATTTTTTTTAGGAGTATTTTGATTGTAAATTACCATTACCATGTATTTTTTTATAGTACAGGTTTTATCCCTAACCAACACTATATTTTAAGTGATATGCGAAAGGGTAAAAAATGATCACTGACATAATCCTGTTAGTTCAAATGCATAACTTTGTCCATTTATGTTGTAGTGGGAGAGCTATAGTTGTATAATAAACCCAATATCGTTATAAATGGCCCCTCCCTATCTATGGTCTACATGTGAGTATGTGACATTAATGAAATCGTTATTTTCTATTATTGTTTCTATTAATTTTTTAATTATTTTCTAGTGTTATATTAGCTATTCTACCATTTTTGACTTCAAAAACAGTGAAACTTCATGGTGAAATGATTAATTAAATCTAATAAAAGAATAATAATTCCTCGTGACTTTATTATTTTTAATAATAGTCTACCTTATTTTATTGTCATTTTATTATAAACTAGTGAAATGATCCGTGGAAACACGGGTTTGTTTAAACGAAACAGTTTAATGATATGTTTTAGATATTAAGTGAATGTATATGTTAAAGTCATTTAGTTTATTGCCTCGTGGAACCACGGATTCCGACTAAGAAACTTGTCGTTGATTTTACAAATATAAAGTTCGCTCAAAGTTGAATATTTATATTTATATTTTTAATAATAATAATAATAATTATTAATAATAATAAATGTCATTTAAATTTTTTTAGAAAAAATAAAATTACAATTTAGGAGAGATTAATATTTCTTTTTATAAAAGATTTTGTATTATTTTTTTAATTAAATTAAATTAATATATAATTATGACATCGTCATTATGAAAAGTAAAAGTAATTTAGCTTAATGATGATGTCATCATTTTAGAGGTTTATTAGAATATATATATATAGATTTTAATTCTCTAATTTTTTATGTATATCTTCTGGAGAGCTAACGAAATTTTCAATTAACACCAAGTTCTATTCTACTATCCAAATATAAAAGCCTACTTCAAATTGGAGCTGTAGAAAAATAAACGAGCAGGGTAAATACTGAATGAGGTGGTCTTCACATGCCATATGAGACTGATTTTAATACCTAATAATACAAAATGTTATTCGTTAATCTTCTAAAGGGCATTTTAGTTTTACCACATTATTCTTGTTCCACCCAAAAATATTTTATTCACTTGATATATACAGCATATAATATAAATATAAATAAAGTTATGCGTGAACTAAGTGCAAATTTGGTATGAAATTAAATAATTAATAAACTGATCTATAAGTGAAAACGTTTTTTAGATGCATAAGTGCTCATTGATTTTGTCACATTCGTAAATTTTTACATATATACGAAGTATATCTCTAGAACTTTACTAACTATAGCACTTCTGATTATGGAAAGGCAGTTCAATAATAGAATTACAAAATAAGTTCAGTTTATTAAAAATATGAAAATAAGCGCATCTAACAAAAAAAAAAAAAAAAAAAAAAAAAAAAAACAATCCAACTATGAAGACAACAATTAATAAACAGGCGAAGCCAACCCCAACTAACCGATGACGTCATTCACATCCCTAATCTTGTCGCTAGTGTTGTTGGTGTATGTCAATACCCGTACTAGCCTTTAGTGGCGGTACCAGGATTTTTTTTCACCTGGGGCAAAAAAAAATTAAAAATGTTGCAATTGTTTTGGGCAAAATATGGAGGTTTTGGGACAAAAAATCAGAGGCGTCTTTGGACATAGGCAAGATACGCAGCCGCCTAGGGCTCAAAAAGTTTAAAGGGCCCAAAATTTCAAATATATATATATATATATATATATATATATATATATATATATATATATATATATATCTCAAAATATTCTATTTAGTGAAATAAAAAATTGTCAATTAAAGTTGTAATATTGTTATTTTAAATAGTTAAATGCATTGTAAGTATATATACAAATTAATAAATTTAAGTATTATCTTTTTACATGTATTAAAAAAATTAAACGTGTGTGAGGGCCCATTTTTGTTTTCGCCTAGGACCTTCGCATTGTTGAGACGGCCCTGCAAAAAAATGGAAGTTTTTAGGCAAATTATGGAGGTTTTGGGGCAAAATTTGAAGGTTTGTGGGCAGAATTTGAATGTTTTAGGGTAAAATTTGGAGATTTTTGGGCAAAATTTGAAGATTTTTAGGCAAAATTTGAAGGTTTTGGGGCAAAATATTTAAGTTTTGGGGCAAAAAAAAATCCACATGGGACAAAGTCGAAAAATACAAATTTTTTCTACTGAAAATTGCAAATCCACTGGGGGCGGCTGGGGGCGGTTGCCCCCACTCGACCCTTCATAAAATCGCCCCTGCTAGCCTTGAACGAAATGTCGAATCACTACCAGTCCCAACAGCGGTGAAAGCACCCAACGGAGGATGACTGGAACCACATTTTTTTAACTCATTGAAAGTACCCTTTTACTAATGAACGTCCCGTGCTCGAACCCACGTATGACCACTTACATGACCCGTTCACTTGATCATAATTGGCAATCGCATTTCATAAGCTAAATCATACTGGTTGTCTCGTAACTGAAAAAATAGTAATCAATAATCATAATTGCAAATGTGCTTATTTCAAAAGTGAGCAGCTAACCAAACAGTCCAAATATTTCGATACAAACTATAAACCCTTTTTTTTCCTATATAATACTCACTCACACTCTTCGTGCTTTTCACCTTACTTTTCATCTTTCTCTAAATTGCTTCAAATCAAATCGTATTTCATTCTTCTTTTTTATCTTTATTCTCAATTAATCAATGGCTTCCGTTACTGGATCTTCAACTCTTATCGCATCTCTTTCAGTCCATAAGCCCAATCAGGTTATACATATATATACTTGTATTAATTTATTGTGTATTTTTACGATTTTGTGTCAATGTAATTTACTGTTTATTATAATGATTATTTTGCTGGTCAATTTGTATAATTAACATTTTTAAACCCTAATTTTGATACCGTGAATTTGATTTTTGAAATTAGGGTTTTGATTTTGTGATCTGCACGTTTATGATTTAAAATGATTTAATTTTGTAATAATTAAATCGTATTGATTTAGTTGTATGTGTTTTAATGTAAATTAAATATCTTATAATTGATTGTATTGGGCGATCTTTTATGTTCTTTCGTAAAGTTAGATACTTTGATAAGCATTTAATCTGTTTGTCTTACCTACATTATGTGATCTGGTAAACATAATCAATTATCAACCTTTGTAATTTGTAATTTGATATAACAATTTCTACAAGGCATAAAAGTATTACGGTTTAGATTGATTATGTTGTGCAATTTCTTCTTGATTCTGTTTAAGTAATTGTCTTATTTGATTATTTTTAGCTTGTTTTGCTAAGCTTTGGTTATGTTTGATTACAGGCACTTACCAGGGCTGCTAATTTCAATGCTGTATCACTTGCTGTCAGTGGGAAATCATTCCCATCTCTTAGATTGAAATCACCACGCTTTCGCGTCTCTTGTGCGGTATACGTTTTACCCTTTCGTTTGCATTTGTCCATATTTGAAACTTTGGATGTTGTAAAATCAAGGTAGATGTAAATTACTCCGTATATGCCACTGATACACCTTAGTGCAATCACTTTAGTATAACTTTTCTGTATCTATCATGTGACGTTGAGATGAGGTGTGCATCTTTATCTACAATACGTACTGTATAGTATTGTTTTTGTTCATAATGTTGTAAATAGATACATGATGGTCTTGTCTAAGAAATAGTAAATAAAATAAAATAAGAGAAATTTGACTCTTTTCGTTCTTTATGTCAACTGAAAATTACTTTTTTTGGCAGGCCACACCCGAGACTGTGGAAAAGGTCTGCAGCATTGTTAGGAAACAGTTGGCGTTACCTGATGACTCTGCTGTAACTGGAGAGTCCAAGTTTGCTTCACTCGGTGCCGATTCTCTTGACACGGTAATAGTTAAAAAATGTTTCTTTTGTGTTGGATTGACCAATTCACAAGTAAATGAGTTGAGATGCCACTTTTTATATCATTCTTTTGTTTTAGACCGAAGGCAAGAGTGTGATATATGATTTTAATTATGAAAAATATATCATTTCAATGGTAAAACTCATTCTTTTTCTGTTTAGACAACTTTTGACTTATTTAACCCAGAAAACTAGTATTAATGCTTTATATTGGCGTAAACAGGTTGAGATTGTGATGGGACTTGAAGAAGAATTCGGAATCAGTGTGGAGGAAGAAAGTGCCCAGACCATTACCACCGTTCAGGATGCAGCTGATTTGATCGAGAAGCTTATTGAGAAGAAGTGATAAAAAAATGAAGTAACGATAGGTGGTTGGATTACCTTTTTCTTTTTTATTGGATCTTTTAATTTTAACCAAAATCTTCTTAAGATTATGTGGTTTGTGTAAGCCTAAGCCCTTTTGGAGTTGGATAATTAAGCCATTATGTTATAATGTTTTGTGTTTGTTCTTAGCAAATGCCTTGTGTTTAGTCATTGTTGTATGGGAGTGGGAGTTTAAGAGAAAACGAGCCTCTTTTAAGTGTTGCCTGGTAAAGTGTGAGGGGTTTTTTTTTATTCGAACGGCAATATCGGCATCACACAGAGAGGACTTAACCACTTTTGCAATGATATATCACCCACACACATGTTAGTAGGAAACTCAATTTGCGACTATGTTGACATATGACTGAACTTTTATCCGTAACATTAACCTTAAGAGTTATATCGATTCTAAATTTGAACTTATTATGAACAGAAAACATCTGTTGACACGAGCTTTTGCTTGTATAAACTCGGTTCGAGTCTACGGATCGTCTGATCATATGGATTGAATTGAAACTTTGTGGTGTTTCAAGACTCCATAACTTCTCATTAGCTTATTATAGCGATAATGGCCATGTGTGGTAAAAGTGAAATAATGGTCGTATACGGTAAAAGTGAAATTAATGATACATACTGCCACACTTAAATGGATTCTATTATTTTAGATACGTTGGCTAGTTAATGACACCTCAATTTAGTTTGATCACATTACCTACAAATGTTGACTATTGTTGAATTTTGAATGACGAGCCCAATCGTATCATATTTTCTTTTAACACATCAAATGATTAAATTAGATAACTTCGGTAATAAAAACAACTCACTACTGCTATATCAAGAACTTAAGATCGTTTTATGTTTAAAACTTAAAAATGAATTTAATTACCAATTGTTAATCAAAAAGCTTTTGTGCTACTGTTTATTGAGGTAAAACTAACTGAGTTTGTAGCTCGTAGATTTTGGCTTGTAGCTAGTAATTTTTAACTTGTAACTGGTAGCTTTTAACTTTTTAAATATATTTTAATCTTTGGCAAATAAGCTGAATCTGTTAGATAAAGATTAAAGTGAGAAAAAGATAGAAGATAAAAGTTAAACACCACTTCTAGTAGCTTTTAGTTTTTTCCTCATTTCTAAAAGCTTTAAGATCCTCCAAACAAACGGAGTTTTTTTTTTTTTTTTTATAATTAAATATGAATTTTTTTAAGAAAAGTTAAAAGGTCCAATAAACTCATCGCCAAACATAATCATAATCATAATTGATAATATTTTGAATATATTTTTCTTCAAGTGTTTATTCAAAATTCAAGAATATTCATATTTCCTGCTGAAAAATTAAAAATATCATATAGACCCACACATGTATTAAAACTAGTAATAGGGGTGCGCGCGTTGCCGCGCTTTTTTGCGTATGTTTGTGCAAAATAACGTACTATTTTGTTTTTACACGGTTTTTTTTTTATGCATATGCGTACATACCTGCAAAATATCAACAAAAAAGGAATGAAAAAAAAAAATCATCAATTATGTAAATATACGAACTAAGAGTACCTCCTACAGGTTTTTTAACCCAATCATACATTAAAAGATTGAAATCATGTAAAAACAGGTTGTTAGCATCCGAGATACATATTGTTGACTTAAATATAGGAGGGATATATGCTTACTCTGAACTCAATATATTGAGGCAGTAGAGCAGCACATCAAGAGCAAAATAATCTGAAGTACCAATGTCTGTTCTGTACCACATTATCAAATATCATGAATATGTTTTCCCAGCAAAAAAAATAATGGCAGCGATAAAATAGCATTATGTCAAATATCAGACCAAATCCGTCAATAGAGTGTATTCCATCCATGTATCGTCTTATGGTGTTTAATAAGATGCATATTAATAGTATTACATGAATGGATGGAGATTGTGCAACTAATATTTGCCGTATCTTTTATTTAAGGTAATGCACATTAGAAAATATTTTGGTGTTCAAAATCATTAACTTCATAACATTAACTTCATTCTACAACGTTAGTCAAAAACTCCAAAAGCAAAATACCTTTGAATGAAACAGAAAAGAAACAAATAAATCGTACCACTTTAGGCGTCTTTATCAACGGACTTAAAGCGTCTGCATCTGGTCTGCAAATACCGTAGAGCAACTTATTTAAATCATTATTTTTTAGAAAACATATAAATATAAATACTTCAATATATATTTTTGACTAAAAAAATAGTATACCTGGAGAGCTATGACAACCTTATGATGAATTTTTCCTCAAGTTTACAATGAATACATAAATGATAAAACGCAAAAACCATGGTAATAAAATTGCAGGCTCAGTTCTGTACCAATAATAACTCTAGTTGTTAAACAAACTTCTTAAAACAACAACAGTTTTAGACAAACATGTGTACTAAAAAATCGGGCTCAGTTATGTCGGTAAGTTCTATCAACAGAACACGGTGCACCATGGCTGCAACCTATAGGTTGCCTCGCCACAACATGGATGCACCCTGTAGGTTGCCTTGCCAATATATGGCTGCTACCAATAGGCTGCCCCGCCAATATTCAAAGTGCATGAGATGTTTATCATCATAGCCCTTTCGTTTACATGACAAAATGAAATGGGGTTCCAAAAACCCTAGGAGATATAAATAGGTAAGTGGAAAAAGCACGCAAAATGACCAAAATACCTTCGAAAAATTAAGTGAAATGACAGGTCAGTCCAAAGGGAACAGTAATTCCCACAACATCAAGTAGGCAACTTTCACAATTAGTATATAGAGGAAATAATTTGGACTCAGGCATGTACAAAAGCTAATCGACAAATAATGAGTTTCCATGGCAGCAACATATGTTGCTCCGCCAAGTTGCAAACCCATTTATTATGAATGTAATGGTTAGCTCCTACATGTTCATCATCATGGTCCAAGCATCATCATGTCTGCAGTTCATATCCTGCAAACATGTGTTTCAACGACAATGACTATGATCAGCCATACTCACAACACATATGTTAGATCACCAAGGCTGCAACACGTATGTTGTCGTGCCAAACATAATCCTGCCAGGAGAGAATACATATCATTTTAATATCATAGATTTGCTACATAACTTACTAAAATCTCATTATTTTTTATAGGCAACAACAAAACATACAGAACACCATAGCAACAGCATAGCAACAACGTAACAACATCATAACTCATCGGATAAACTACAACACCATAGCAACAACATTACATATAACAACCCATAATTGTTGATTTTTTTTCATCAAATAAACATCAACAATAACCTTAAATCAATTTTCATTATGTTTTAAGAATTCATTTTGAAGAGTAAAACTTAAACATCATCAAGAATAGAGAGTTACCTTAAACAGAAATCCTAATATAATTGTGGCACTATAAACCCAGGACAACAGCCATCCGAACGACAACCACGACAACCATCCCGACGGCCAAAATCAAGACCAACGATTGTCGTAACAGGGTCAAAATCAAGTATTATAACCATTAATTAGCAAGATATAATTATACTTAAAGCCACAAAGGAAGGTAGAAATTACCCATCGGAGATGTTAGGATCTTGTATGAGATGGGTGTTCGAAGATGTCAGATAACAGAGTTAAAAACCGTCACCGATAACATCGCAAAACCAAAATACTGGGGCAGAAACCACACCAACACCATGACCACCAATAGAAGTCAACCGACGAGGACGTTAGGAGACGACCATCGAGGAGCGGCGTGAAAGGACCCGTCCTAATCCATCCGGACGAAGTCCATATCGATTATAAACGATTCCCAACAGTTGATTACATCGCGAGGTACTTGACCTCTATATGATACATTTTACAAACATTGCATTCGTTTTGAAAAGACAATCTTTCATTACATATGAAGTTGACAGACATGCATACCATTTCATAATATATCCAACTATAATTGACTTAATAATGATCTTGATAAACTCAACGACTCGAATGCAACGTCTTTTGAAATATGTCATGAATGACTCCAAGTAATATCTTTAAAATGATCAAATGCACAGCGGAAGATTTCTTTCGTACCTGAGAATAAACATGCTTTCAAGTGTCAACCAAAAGGTTGGTGAGTTCATTAGTTTAGCATAAATAATCATTTCATAATTTTAATAGACCACAAGATTTCCATATTCAGTTCTCATAAAAATACGTCCCATGCATAGAGACAAAATATCATTCATATGGATTGAACACCTGGTAATCGACATTCACAATATACATATAAGAATATCCCCATCATTCCGGGATCCTCCTTCGGACATGATATAAATTTCGAAGTACTAAAGCATCCGGTACTTTGGATGGGGCTTGTTGAGCCCGATAGATCTATCTTTAGAGTTCGCGTCAATTAGGGTTTCTGTTCCCTAATTCTTAGATTACCAGACTATATAAAAAGGGCATATTCGATTAGATAATCCAACCATAGAATGTAGTTTCGATCACTTGTGTCCATTTCGTAAAACATTTATAAAAGCAGCGCATGTATTCTCAGTCCCAAAAATATATATTGCGAAAGCATTTAAAAAGGGATTAATGAAACTCACCATACTGTATTTTGTAGTAAAAATACATATAACAACTTTGAACAAAATGTAGGGTTGGCCTCGGATTCACGAACCTATATCATTTGTGTATATATTAATGCGTATCCTTGTAATTGAACACATAAATATATAATTTTATTAGTTATATTCTCGTTATATTAATAATATATATTTTCACATATAAAAATATTAATTTTGTTATTTTATATATATATTAAATTTATTTGAATGTATATATATATATATATATATATATATATATATATATATATATATATATATCTATCATTGGTTTGTTAAAACATTATTTTTAGTATTGTTAATGATAATAACTGAGATAATGCCAATGATAATACTAATATCAATGAAATGCTAATATTATCTATGATTTTGTTAATGATGTTATTAATGATAGTTTTTAATAATAAAACACATGATAATATCAGTAGTTTTTAATAATTTAATAATAAAGACTATGAATATAATACAGTTTAATATTAATACATAATAATAATAATTGTAACAATCTTATTACTAAAGGTAAACTTAATAATGATTCTTTTATTAATAATAATGATAAAATTTCTAAAATGATACTAATACGAACATTAATAAAAATAATAGTAACTTTTATTGTTTTCAACATAATACTGATAATAGTAATAATACTAAATTTTAATACTTGATAATAGTACTAATAATTATAACATTCATAATATTTAACAATAACCATACTAACAATCAATAATAATATTAATACATGCTAATAACATTAATAATTATAATAATAATAATAAAACATGAAACTACCTCATAATAAAAGGCCTTCAAAAGAAACTGCCACGAACCAGATTCGAACACCCGACCTCTCGTACACCCGCTAACACTCAGACCGTCCCACCATCATTGCTTTTCTGAATGAAACTCCATACTATTTTTATTTATTCAAACTTGTTTTCTGTTTTCTTACAACTTCTTCTTCCATGATTTCTCTCCATTCTAACATCCTTTCTAATCTTCCCAACTATTACATGATCGAATTTAGGACTAAATATCCAGCATATATATACCTATTTATGATTAAATAGTTTAAAAAAAAAATTGATACAGCTTCTGTTTGCTGTTCGACGATATTAGGAAGGAAAAAAAAAATGATTTCCATTTCTCGAACGAATTAAGCCAAGTTTATAACATGAAAGTTGTTGTAAATCCTTCGTAAAAACTTTAGAAATTAACAATTTATCCAAAAGCATTAAATCTATTACGAATTTCTTGATGAACATAATAGTTGACTTTTAAAACTAAAAGTTTGACTTCGAAATTGGGATTCGTTAGAAAGAGTTGGAGCTAGAGATTTTGCAGAGAGTTTGAACGAAGGATTCCTAACGACTCTGCGTTATTACTTTTTGAAATTTCATTCGAAATCGATATCTGACCAAAAGAAGAAAAAAAATGAAGAACGAGGGTACGGAGACTTTTTTTTTTTTTTTTTTTTGTGATAATTTCCTTTGGATTGCAGCCCTGATTTTTATAACATATATAAGTGATATTATACGAATGGCTAAATTGGCAACAAGGCTTTATCATGGTTGTTGGGTAGTGATGACAGGATCAATGGTAGTCACAGGGGTACAGAAGAAAGGAGAAAGAAATAAAAAGAAAAGAACAAAAAAATAAAGTTGAGTGGGATACCAGCAGGATTCGCGTATATATGACAGTACCTATATCTTATATATGATTAATATAAATAAACAATTAAGTATACTAATAATACTAATAATAATAATTTAATAATTATATAAATAATAATAACAATGATAATAATACTTCTTAATAATAATGTTAATAATATTATAAATAATAATAATAATATTAATGATAATAATGATAAATGGTAACTTTAATAAAAATAACAATACTTATAATAATTTTAATAGAATTAACACTTTTGTTACTTATGATAATGATAAAAATAAATTAATATAAAAAAAATGTTAATAATCATAGTGATAATATAACAATTTATACATATCAGATTCTGTACATAATAATGTTACTAATACAAATATTAATAACAATATTAATAATGAAAGTAATGTTAATAATATTAATATGTCAATTATATTCAACCTTGTAATTTAATGTAATATCATTTATTATTTATGTAGTATTATATTAGATGTTGACATTTAATGATTAACTAATATATATTATATATATATTTAACAGAAATAATAAATTTAATATAACATATACATATTTATATATTAACCATACTTAATTATTCTTATTGTTATATTACATTTTAAATTTCAATTATTTAAAGTATACTTTATTAAATCAAAATATTATATATTCTTATATTTATATTTATATAATATATACATATTTATTTACCAATAATGTTCGTGAATCGTCGGGAGTAGTCAACGTCAAATGATTTCATAAAAACAGTTCAAAGATTATGAGACTTCAACATTACAGACTTTGCTTATCGTGTCGGAAACATATAAAGATTAAAGTTTAAATTTGGTCGGAAATTCTCGGGTCATCACACGGCGATGACAGGCAATCGTAATAAACCATCGCCGATGACAGCGCGAGAGAACATCAGGGAGGTATGTGAATGAATCAAATAAAAGAAAATGGGTCGGGTAAGGGGAGGATTTGGGTACTAATGTTAGTTACTGTTAACGCAAGGTATTCACCAATCAAATTTTGACACCAATTACCACAATTTTTATATATATAATATATAATATATATATATATATATAGGGTGAGGATCCATGGAGAACTCATGGTAGTAGGGAACTCATGGAACTCGTGCAGATTCACTAAATCTGCGTAGATTCACATATTTTTTTATTTTTATTTTTTTTGCAGATTTTTTTTTCTGTTCAGTTTTTTTTTTTTTTTTTTTGCAGATTCAGTCAATCTGCGTGCAGATTGACGATTTTTTCCAGTTTTTTTTTTTTTTTTTTCAGATCGACTTTTTTTCAGTTTTTTTTATGCAGATTGAGTCAATCTGCGTTTTTTTTTGCAGATCGACTTTTTTTTGTGCAGATTTCACTTTTTTTTGTGCAGATTTAGTCAATTTGCGTGCAGATTGACGTTTTTTTGCAGTTTTTTTTTTTTTTTGCAGATTCACTTTTTTTTCTGTGCAGATTCGCTGTTTTTTTTTGCAGCTTTTTTTTTCATAGATTGAAGCTCAATCTCCACATAGATTGAAGTTCAATCTATGAGTTCTATGGGTTCTCTACATACTCTAGTTCTCTAGGGATCTTTTCACTATATATATATATATATATATATATATATATATATATATATATATATATATATATATATATATATATATATATATATTATTGTACATCGTGTATTAAAAATGTTTCATTATAAATGGGCTTTCCTCCAGTTGGCCTGTCAAAATTAAATAATTAACCAAGCCCATTTTTCTAAAACGAACAATGCACTGTTTTATAATCCTCACTTAATAATTCTCGCGTCCTCTATACGCACCAATAAAATTATAACATCTATGCATTCAACTCACACTTTCGCAACGTGCGAGTTTGGTATCGGGAGTAGGTGGCAAACTTAATCAGGCCAGTCATAAATGGCGACCTGCTATATTTTTACTACATACACCGTTCCATATTTCTATAGGTATCATTTGCGCTCACATACACACGATTTAGGGGTTATCTGAGGTAAATTTATACATCTTATTTATCTAATTTGATCGGTACTTTTTTTTTTTTTATGTAATTATATATGATTCGTTTAATTTGTTACTGTGAATTGATCGCTAATTGATTTAATTCTGTTTTAATGATTTCTTGTTTAGTATCGATCCTACTTGATCTTCACGTTATTTTGATATCACAGATAGTTGATCGGTGAAAATTTTTCTGTGATTTTGAATGATTGTGAATGTTTTTTTTTTTTTTTTTTTTTTTTTTTTTTTTATTTCAATATAGACAAAAAAACTGATGTATGTTTATGGATAATGATAACAGTAGTAAATTAAGTGATTATGAGTTGTGAGCATATGATTTGTTCCAATGAAATTGATAAATCGGTGGTTTGTGATGGATTAGGTTTGGAGTAAATTTGTGTGTAGGGAGAAATGGATTTAAAATCAATACAAATAGTAGATAATGTATAAATGACACGGAGTAACAAGGGAAGGGTTTAGGGTATATATGATTTAGTTATATGTTACTACAGAGTTGTTGATTCAGGAAGCTGGGGCCAATATTTATTATAGATAGAATTTTCTATAGGGAGACTGATCTGTCCACGCTCAGTGTTTACTCTAGTGTCTGTCGATAAGGAACTAGTTGTGTGAAGTGATAGACTGCGTAAATAAAAATTAGGCAGTGTGATCTAGGGTTAGTTATTCTACTATGGATTTTATATCTTTTCTTGTATCTTATGTTTTTTCTTTTTTCCAGTGTTTTCTTGTGCTTGTAGAAGCTTGTACATAAGAACTGTGTTTTTTAATATAACGATGATCAGTTGAGAACTAGTAGCGTCCCTTGAGGATGATGGAATTATGAAGGGTCTGTATGATTAAATTAATATGAATAAGAATTGAAGAGCAGACGGAATTGGTTGTTGTATGATTACATTGGGTACTATATTTATTATGTGTACAAACACATTTATTACTTGCTGTAATGGATTATTTTTTCGGCCAATGATCCAGGATCAATATAATCATGTAGATATTGAATATTGATAGGTAACATATTCGCTGGTCTAAAGTTATAGGCCCATCGTTGATAATATCTCAATATTTAATTGCTTAGATCACATACAAAAATGGTGAAGGGAATTGCAGTTCTTAGCAGCAGTGAGGGTGTTGGTGGCACCATCGTTTTCAGTCAAGAATCAGAAGGTAATATTTGAGTTACACTTCATCGTTGTAGAAAATAATACTCCGTATATAGAAAAACATATCAGTTATCTTCGTAACTGATGTTTCAGGTGCTCCCACCACTGTTACTGGAGAACTTTCTGGCCTCAAACCTGGACCTCATGGTTTCCATGTTCACGCACTTGGTGACACAACCAATGGATGCATGTCAACTGGTAGTTGTTACTCTCAGAAATTGTTTAAAATGAATTAGTTTGTGCACATTGCCAATATATATTTAAACATTGTGAATCTTTTTCTTTTGATGCTAGGCCCTCATTACAATCCTCATGGCAAGGAACATGGTGCTCCTGATGACGAGATTCGCCATGCTGGCGATCTTGGGAATGTAACAGTAGGCGAAGATGGTATACATGCTATAAATTTTCTAAAATTAGCATTACGGTCTTTGCCATTATTTAACAGTATTTCCAATGCGTAGTTTCTCTGTGAAAGTTGCTTACATACTTAAGAGATGTTGTGGTGATTGTGATTATTTTTTTATTTTCTACTCTTTTACTGGTATGGTTTGTTTTGAAAAATAGGGGGAGAAAAAATTTGTCATGGCTTATTCATTATGAATGTTAAGGGTCTATCATTTACATATTTTTGTTTTTCTTTCATTGGATTCTGTAGTAAAAATGTCAAATAGGCGGGGACCGTTATAGATTGAAAAAGAATTGGTCACATAATTTATAAAAATGCAGAAAGAGAGAAACTTTGGATGGGAAATGAAAACGCTGGATCTAAACGACTTTGGGAATTGATTATCGTCTAACTTCAGATGACACGTGTTGTTTTTTTAATGATTTTCTGCTAACTTCTCGTTGGTTTTTAAACTCCTCAGGTACTGCAAAGTTCACTATCGTTGATAAACAGGTAGGTTCCTTGCTGGGATTCTTGTATTTAAGCTTTGATATACATTTGATGGTACAAATTTAACACATATGAACTTATGTAGATCCCTCTTATTGGAGCTCAATCCATCATTGGAAGGGCTGTAGTTGTCCATGCTGATCCTGATGATCTTGGAAAGGGTATATGCCTTTCTTATTCCATTCTATAAATACACACTTATGTATGTATGTATTTTTGTTATAAACTCTGAAATGCTAGTTGTAGACAAGAGGAGTCTTTCTTTTTCGCTTATACTGAATGGTTAAATAAGTAAGTTGCCGCCATTTGAACATGTCTAACAAATACTGATTGCATGAGTTGTACCCAACTCATGTAGAGTTTGTTCTTCATTTGATAGCAATCAGTTTATCTTGTTAAATATTATATGAAGCCTGTGTTTACAAATTTAATGCGGTGGAAGGGTTATTGGCTGATAGATTTTTTTGGCACTAAAAAGATTTGTATTAGCACATGATATTTTAGCTATTATTTTCCCTCTTTGCATGTCCCGTTATCACAGAAATTGATTTCGATTTGACCTCTTTATCTTTCAGGTGGCCATGAGCTCAGCAAAAGCACCGGAAATGCTGGTGGAAGAGTTGCATGTGGTAAGCCGTATTCCTCCCATATTTTCTCTCTTCTACCGTTTTTTAATGTCAGAATCACAATTGCAACAGACTTGTATATATAATGCAAAGAAATTTGAAGATATTGCATATCCAAAAGACGAACTAATGTTAAGAATTTCTTTAAATAAGGTGGCAAAACGGGTAGTCTTTTAGTAGGGTAAATCAGCCTGGTTTAAGCCTAAAACAGTTTTTTGTCAGCTTTATTGTTAGTTTTTGTATTATAAATAGTAATGTTTGGGTATGGTCACTAAAACTACATTATTAGAAAAATATATCATAATTAAGTTATTTAGAAGTTTGTATGCAATTAGATACACCTTTAGCCTGTTTAACCAGTTCTGTCCGTTTGACCCATTTTAGGATAATTCTTTTTTGCCTGTTAGATTCACTTGAGATCAAAGATAACTTTTGTAAACAGTTCTTCACTTATAATATTTTCTTCTAAATATTTGGTTTGTCAAATATAATTGCGACAAGTACTATCACAACAGCAATAATATTAAAGGGTAAATTAGATAAAGTGTCCCTTTGTTTGTCTGCGTTTTAGAAATCTCCACGGACCTTCAATAATAGCAGTAAACATCCTTCAAGCTGTCAATTTCTTCCGTAGTTCGTCCCTTCGCCACCTATAATGACCAAACCACCCTTTTATCTTATATTTCTGAAAATTTCGATTCTAAGTCACTAAGTAGGGTGATCAGTCAAATGATAAAACATATTCAAATGAAAGATAGAAAAACAGTTGTTATATAAAATTAAAATTTACTGAAAATGAACTAAAATCAAAAAAATATGAAAGGGTGTTTGGGGTTTAGGTGGCAGATTGACGAACTTCGAAAAAAAGTTGACAACCTTAAGAAAACTTACTGCTATTATTGGACTACTACTGCAGGGACGCTTTCTGTAATGTACCCTGACGTTTGATCGAGATTTAGGAATCTCGATCAATTAAAATAATACTTTGGATGTCTTTTAAGTTTTAACCCCGTTAAATTGGTTTGCAGGTATCATTGGACTGCAAGGTTGATCATTGCTCATCTCCATGCAAGGGAATACCAAGGCTTTCTTGACGATATTCTGAAAATATATATCAAATCTAGTGTATCTGTATCATCCCCGAAGCTATGGTTTGTGTTTGTACTGCATTTTTCAATAAAGTATTCTCTATGCTAGTTGAATACTCGAATGTACTTGATCGTGTTTTACATTGAGATGTTCTATACCATCATGAGTTTTCATAATTGTCTTTGTTGGGCTCTTGACTCTTTACTACAGCAAGACATGTCCCAGAAATTTAATAACTTTGAGCACATATAGCTTGTATGTTTTTTTTATATATTTTACTCGTGGTTATAAGTTAAATGAACTCAACAGTGAAGTCAATCTGTACTTAGATTTTGAAAACATGGTGTCATTATACTGCCCTCGAGATGTATGGTCTTGAAACGTACTATGTTTACTATTGGATGTTTGAAAAAAAAGTTAGTCTTGACCCATTTATACAAGTATACTTAAACTATCTTTTACCTACTAGTAATTTGCAGAATTTGAACTGGATTCTGTGATCGAATGGTGCAATTGATTGTTTGCGGGTTTGTATAATTGGAAATATACAAACCGTTTGGTACATATGCCCGCACTATTCAGTTTGGAGGAGCATTCATGGCCGGAGGTCCTTTAGGAAGCAATCTCTTGGCTCTTCGAGAAGAGGGAGAGATGATCTTATCTAGCCACGGGTTCTATACCCGCGGGTGGAGTAGGGACTTTCTTCTAATCTAGAGTTCGAGGAATGATTGTCTACACCCCACCTCTCCCATACCCTACATTCGTGGGATTGGGTATTGTTGTTGTTGTTGTTGTTGTTGTTGTTGTATAATTGGAAATATATTAGACAAAGTGCCCAAATTAACCTGAATCCCTTTTACAGTTATAACTTGTTAAACCGAGATCATCATTCAGTCATCTACATACACAATAAAGATTAGTTGCTACCCGATAATGACAACACTATTAGTAAATGCAATCATACTGAAAACTAACTAAACCAGATGATGGAGGAAAAACTGGATGACATTATGTGATTGTTTATAATAGTAACTAGAAGAAGCAAGTGCACACTGGCACGTGCACATAGTGTAATGAATTTTGAATTAGTCGGATATGATTGTTAATTTGCAAAAAGTGGTGTGTAAGGATTAACTACTTCTTTTAATACTAATTTTTTTATTTTTTTATTTATTTCATTTCTGGATAAAGAAAAAAATCATAGTATTTGAATAATCTTGAATATATGTTTTAATGATCTATATCGATATTGATTAAATGTTTTCGAGTTCGACTCTAGTAAATGAAGGAGTTTTTGCTAAGAACAATTACTTTTATTTACATGAAAGCGATGAAAGCGAGTTATAACGAGACTTATACAACTTTTTCACCAAAACCGCTAACATCGATAGTGTGAGGGCACCATCCTCAACATGTTCTCTCCATCACTTCAATATTAGCAACTTAGTTCATCACTTGTATCACTATTAATGTCAGATATTAATTCAAATTCTTAAAGTGTGAAAGGTTCTAAACTGTAAAGTTGGAGAGCAAGATAAACTTGGAGGACAAGAAGGACTTGATGATCAAGTCGTGCTTGGTGGCCAAATTGTGCTTGGTGATCAAGTTTTAAGTTGACTATATAAAGGAGGTGAATCTTTCATTCCAATACACACAAAAAATCAATACACTTTAAGTTTTTTTAGTCTTGTTTTCTTCTCTTGTCTAAGAGTAGTGTAGAGTCGAATCTTTGGAGAGTATAGTCGGTTTAAAAGAGAGCGGTTGGTGTATGACATTTTAACAATTTGTGATATAGTGAAAATTCTCTTTTTGGAGCACTTGGTTTTTCTCCAGTTTTGGAGTTTTCACGTAATTTCTTGTATTGTTAATTTCAGTACCGTTTGTCATCGGGATGGGGTGGGAACTAAGTGAGTATGTTTTTTCCCCCAACAAACTGGTATCAGAGCTTAGGTTATCCGATTTGACAAATTCAATGGTGTCTAGAAAGTCTAGTCGGACTTAGTTGTTGAATTTTTCAGACGGTTAAGTACCAAAAGGATCCTGCCTCTCTGATAGTTCCGCTGGCCATTTATTTTGTTAATCAGAACGTCAGGTTTGACGGAAGTCTCAGTTATAGAAGTTGTGCTGACTTAAAAAAGAAGCAGCGGGAAACTATGCTGACTTAGGAGGATTAGTTGCGATTTCTATTGGCCATATTGGGCATCTTGTCTATAAGATACGAATACGATGTCGAAGTTCAATCCAATGAGATTTGATGTAGAGAAATTTGATGGAAGAATCAATTTTGGCTTGTGGCAAGTTCAAGTCAATGATGTGTTGATTCAGTTCGGGTTACACAAGGCTTTGAAGGGAAAACCCACATGTGTTTCTGACGAAACAAGTAAGTTCGATGAAGGAGAATGGGATGATATGAACCAGAGAGCAGCAAGTGCGATTTATTTATATCTTTTAAAGAACGTTCTTGCAAATGTGCATGGGTTATCAACCGCTAAGGAGCTTTGAGATAAGTTGGAGCAGTTGTACTGATCGGTTCGTATTTGATGCATGTGTTCGTGGTTAAAGTGATGAAAATTACAAGAGTTCCGAGGTTATATTAGAGTAATTATGTGATTTTATGGTAAACAAAGGTCTGAAGGCGAGTGCACGAAAAAGGAGTTAGAAGGTTGAAATTATGAAGAAAACAATGAAGACCGTAATTTATGGCCATCCTGTAGTGAATTACGGCTATATGTATGTTTGTCTTAGGCCGACGACATTGCGGTGTATTACTACGGTGAGAAATTACGAAACACAAACCCTAACATCATCATTCATCATCTTTCAAGGATTCAAGCCCAGATCAAAGTGATTTTCTTCAACATTCTTCAAGAGATCATCATGTTCATCATCACCAATATGAGTGGCTAGTAATCTTTTCTTTATTCCTTTCATGAACAATTAACTTATGCTTAATTCATTCAAGTTTATGTGGTTTATAATTTTGTAATGCTTATGTCTTTTAGATTATAATTCTTGTAAACCTAGTAAGTTACAATTTATGCAAGTTTATTGATTTTTGATTATTGCAAGACAAAGTATTGTGATTTGACATATTGTGCTTGATACAACTTATTGATAATAATATTTAGGGGTAAAGACAAGGTGTTCAAGTTACATAATTTGTACCCAAGATAGTTGCTTTTGATAAACTTAAGAGTTCTTGTCTATGAGATTTAATTAGGACTTAATAAGCATAAAACTTGTTTGAATGAATGCATGCATAATTGAGATTGAAAGGGATAACGGCTTTTAATTTTTTGTTTACAACTTCATACTTTAAGCTTTTGTTTATGTTCTTCATTTTAGAATCAATAATTCTAAAGTCTTTTTAGGTTTAAGTCATTATTAGTTTTAAAATACATAGCGTTAGTCAAAGCCACTTCTTAATAAGTGCTTGCTTATTATAACCACTAACTTCCGGAACGAATCCTACTTTCCCTAACTAATTTAGAGTAATTAGTACATTTTTGATTGATACTACAACACCGATCAAAGTTTGACGCCGCTGCTAGAGAAGATGTGCGCTTGTTTGCAAGCTCTTATTTTAATTGCTTTCTTTAAATTTTGAATATTTCTAAAAATTAAAAAACCTAGAAATTCCAAAACTATTTTCTTTTTGCATTTTGTTTTCTTTTTTCATTTTACTTTATTCGGTGTTACGATTGGTGTTTTTGTCTGTGTTTTGCAGGTAGTGTATGCACACTCGAAATTCAGGAAAAGGATCACCATTGCTTTACGTTCCGAAAATTGAGAGATCTGCTAAAGCAAATAGGAAAGTTACTAAAGCTTCAAAAATTTCAACAGTGGCTACATCCTCAACACAAACGCCGATAGAACCACTTAAAGATTCTAGTTCATATTCGTTCAAGACTTGCAATTCAACGACAAAGGATCTTAAACAAAGTCGACCGTTGTGACAAGTTTAATGTTCAAGATTCTTTCGAAAGAAATTGTTTGTTCGAGGGAAGTAAAACGGGGATTTAAAGAAGATTATTCATTTAAGGGGAAATCAAATATGTCAAAGCCTCTCAAGTCCCGATTGTTATTCTCTAATGTCATACAATTAAAAAATGATCAAGAGAGTTCGAATTTTCAAAGAAGATAGTTAGGCACATCTACAATCGACTTCAAAGGATAAAGACTTTCAAGATCAACTAAAGTCCGTCGACATTTAAGAATCGAGAATTCAAGATTATCAATGACGGTAACATGCTTAAATCGACAACTAAGGGAGAGATTGTTAGTATATCAATTTCAATAGTTTAGATTCTTGTATGTAATTACAAAGGATGCTACTTTTTGCACCCAATCAAAGCAAAGGGGGAGAGTGTTAAAACCATGGGATCGCGTAGGTTGTGTGTCAAGCCTTGAATGTTGAGATATAGACGACGGCTATGCATATCCCACAAGGCATTCTTAGTGAGGTTAACACCATAATCCATCACGCACCTAACCAAAGCATTATAAAGAATTCATGGAAGTTGTGGAAAGGGTTAATTTCGACTAATTGATTTTTTCTCTCAATCTTCATACCTTCTTCCTACATAATCATACACATTCATATGATATTCATACATATGGGTTCCTACAGTTTTGACTTTCACCAATTCACCACAAAGCTAGATCTAAAGAATGATCACACGACAATTAAAATGGTGTATAAGTGAGTCTGATACCACTGATGGAAAACCGTGTGAGTATTCTGATGATGGGATTTAATTTGCAGATGTATCAATCAAAATAGTTTGGTGGGTTGAAATATAACTTGAAGCTAAGTTATCAAATAAGAAAACTTAGTTACCAACTGTTGTATTGGTTGGAGATCCGCAATCTATAGAATATTGATCAATAGGAACAAATTGGGCATAACAAGATAATTAAGATGATAAACATATCAAGAACGCAATCCAGATGCACAATGACTTAAATCCCTTAAAAGCATGACATTGAATAGTACAATAATACCATTTATGCATAATGAAAATATATATAAATTTTCAACCATAGTAGGTAGCATTATCAGATTTTAATTTATTTTGTTTAGGTTTTAAGTATGTTGATTAAATTATTGAATTATTGTTTGATTACGTATTGTTTAGACTATTAGTTTGAGATTTGAGGAGTCTATGAATCGAGAAGAGGAGTTGAAATACAAAAGGACAACGTATATGTAGTTCTTCTTTGTGATTTTCAAAGGACATACGTAGGTGTTCGTTGAAAATTTTGAATGGTTAGATGAAGTCTGAGACGCCCCGTCCTAATCCATCCGGACGAAGTCCATATTGATTATAAACGATTCATAATAGTTGATTACATCGCGAGTTACTTGACCTCTAAATGATACATTTTACAAACATTGTATTCGTTTTTAAAAGACAAACTTTCCTTTCATCGAAAGTTGACAGGTATGCATACCATTTCATAATATTCAAACTATAAATGACCTAATCCGTCATTTACTTAATAATAATCTCTAATGAACTTCAACGACTCGAATGCAACGTCTTTTAAAATATGTCATGAATGACTCCAAGTAATATCCTTAAAATGAGTTAATGCATAGCGGAAGATTTCTTTCAAACCTGAGAATAAACATGCTTTCAAGTGTCAACCAAAAGGTTGGTGAGTTCATTAGTTTAACATAAATAATCATTTCATAATTTTAATAGACCACAAGATTTCATATTTCCATTTCTCATAAACATACGTCCCATGCATAGAGACAAAAATATCATTCATATGGATTGAACACCTGGTAACCGACATTCACAATATGCATATAAGAATATCCCCATCATTCCGGGATCCTCCTTCGGACATGATATAAACTTCGAAGTACTAAAGCATCCGGTACTTTGGATGGGGCTTGTTGGGCCCGATAGATCTATCTTTAGAGTTCGCGTCAATTAGGGTGTCTGTTCCCTAATTCTTAGATTACCAGACTTAATAAAAAGGGGCATATTCGATTTCGATAATTCAATCATATAATGTAGTTTCGATTACTTGTGTCTATTTCGTAAAACATTTATAAAAATTGCGCATGTATTCTCAGCCCAAAAATATAAAGGGTAAAAAGGCAGATGAAACTCACTATACTGTATTTTGTAGTAAAAATACATATGACGACGTTGAACAATGCAGGGTTGGCCTCGGATTCACGAACCTATTTCAGTAATATATATATTAAAACACATAATGAACACATAATGGTATTGAAATCAGTTATATATATATATATATATATATATATATATATATATATATATATATATATATATATATATGTTATTTTTATATTAAATTAGTAAGCTAAATATACTTATGATATAGGTAATAGTTATATTTTTATATAATTATCTTTTGTTCATTAAAATAAAAATTATGATAATACCGATAATATAATAATAATAATGATAGTAATAATAAAAATAATGGTAATAATAATAATAATAATAATTTTTGATAAATGTAATAATAATAATAATTTTAGTAATAATAAAAATACATATACAATAATAATAATGATAATTCTAATGATACTTGTATTAATAATTATTACTAATAATCATAATAATAATAATTTTATAAAAATTTATACTTTTAAGATAATGTTATTAATAACACTAGTTAGATAATAGTAATCATAATAATAATAATAATAATAATAATAATAATAATAATAATAATAATTATATTTATCTTATAATTCTACCTAAATAACATATCTGAGTGTGTGTGCTGTCTTCCCCAATTTAGATCGAGAGTATCCAAGACCAGAACAATACGCATAGAAAAAGGTATCATCATCGAGTGACCAATCAACAATCATCCCCATCATCATCAACCTAGTTATCATCATCAGTCATCGATGACTCGCAGGTACTTAATTCTTCCTCTTCGATCTCCTTCATTTTCCTTAATCGCCATACTTTCCTAATCGATCGATTCATCAATTAATTAGGTAAATTATCGGTTCTTTATAGAAGTATCAGGTTTATCAATTAATCAATAAGTCATCGGTTCTCTCAAGGTTTATAATAAAGGATTTAATTTGTTTGCCTTTTTAATTCTTGTGTTATTTCAATGGTATGATTACTATACAAAGGCGATTGCTTTTATGGGAATTCGATTTCTTTGAGTATTACAGGTTGAAGGTTGTGGTTGTATTGTACTCGCGTGTGTATATAAATACTTATGTATTGTAACGTCCGCGACTAATCCTCCCGGACGACGTCTTCAACAGTTGGTCCCATTGCGATGATCGACTCCAAGTAATGTCTTTAGTATGAGCTAATGCACAGCGGAAGACTTAATTCGTACCTGAGAATAACATGCTTTAAAAAGTCAACATAAAGTTGGTGAGATATATAGGTTTGATGCTAGCAGCGTTATAACAATGGACCACAAGATTTCATATATAAACATTTAAATAAAAATATTCTAAGTGGTTGAGCACTTGGTAACCATACTTAACATTTAATCACGTCGCATATTCCCTTTATTATGAAATCTTACTACACCGTACCAAGGTATAGTCACGAAACGAAGTACTGTGCAACCGTTGAATACTGGTCGTCCAGTCCGGTTGGGGTTGTCAGGCCCGATAGATCTATCAACAGGATTCGCGTTTACAATACCGCTGTAAATATTAGTTACCAAGCTACAGGGAAGTATGCCAGTGGTACAACTCAACGTAGAATATATTTTTCAGTTACTTGTGTCCATAACGTAAAACATAAAATACATGTATTCTCATCCCGAAATATTTAGAGTTTAAAAGTGGGACTATATACTCACCTAATGTATTTTGTAGTAAAAATACATATAACATCATCGAACAAGTATAGGGTTGGCCTTGGATTCACGAACCTATATCAAGTATGTGTATTAACACCAAATAATAATCGAACAAACTTATATATATTATTGTTACAAATATACTTCTATATTATATGTTTTATAGATAGATTTATATTTTAATATTTATATTTTATTTAACTAATACTTATCATATTAAATTTTAATATAGTAATTACTCATTAAAATATTATTTAATATTATATGTAATATTGATATTAATGTAGTTCTGTTTTGTGTCATAAATGTATTTTTATAAAAATATCTATTTGTGAAAATATTGATAGTTATAGTAATATCAAAATAATAATTTTTGTAAGAATGATAATGATAATAAGTTTATTAATAATAATAATATTTATAATAATATCTATGTTACTAATAATAATAATAATAATAATAATAATAAAATGAGATTACCTTTAAAAATAAGCCTCCTAAAATAAAACTGCCACAGACGAGACTCGAACCCAAGACCTTATGCTAAAGCACAAACACCCTAACCACTACACTGTTGTTGTTTTTCTTGAGTTATGGTAATCCGAAATACATAAAACCCGTTTATTTCGGCCCAATGATGGAAGCTAACACTTAGAAGCCCAATAATAAATTAATTCTCGATCCAAAAGTAAACCAGCGGCCCAACATCATACTATGAGAAAAGTCCAGTTTCATTAACCAAAATAAAAAAAATAGAGTTGTTTCCTGGTTTCGAACCAGGGACCTCTCGATTATATACAAACACTCATACCAGCTGGGCTATTACCCGTTATCTGATTAATGTCCTTTCTGTTTTATTTTATGTAAACTGTTTCTGTTTCCTTTCCATCTTCATCATTTAAACGAACCATGACCACAAGTAAAAATCAATTCACAACAGATAATTATTCAACCGATTTTGTTTGCCTTCGTAATTGAAATAGATAACATATGGAGAACGTTCAATTGATTGGAAAGAAAAAAAAAAAAAAAAATAAAAATAAAAATAAAAATAAAAAAAATAAACACAGCAATAGCAGGAACCCGTCGGTTTTTATGAACTCAAACCCTTTGATGAATTTTAAGATTGTTTTGGATTATGTTTTCAACACGGAATACGTTCTAAATTATTCCTAAAAACTTTTGAAAACATCAATTGGACCTAAAACATTCAAAGGAAATTCGAATTTCTTGATGAATTACTCAGTTTGACTTTTGAAATAGAAACTTTAACTTACGAATTAGAAATCAAGAAGAGGAATTGGAGTCTAGAAATTTGCAGAAAGTTCGGTTTAAGGATACTTAATACCACCACGTTTTTAGTTTTTTTTTTTTTTTAATTATCATTTAAATCCGAGTTCCTGAATAAAAGGAGTTAAAACAGAGGTATCGCAAAACAAAAAAAAAAAGAACAAAAACAAAAAAAAAAAATAATTTAACTCTCCCCTCTCTTTCAATACGTTTGCTAACTATATATGGGAGTAATTGCTAATTTGTAGGGTCGATTTTCTTGGACTCTTGTATCATGAGATAAACAGAAAGACAGAGACAGATACCAACTAATATCTATTAATATTCTGTTTTTTTTTTATATATACCGATTTTATTTATTTATTTATTTTTTTTTTATTACAAATATATAGAAAACATAATATTATGAATATAATAATAATCAATACATATATGAGTTTTATATATATATATTATTAGTTAATAATATTAATAATAATCAAATACTTAATAATAATAATATTAATAATAATAAGAATCATAATAATAATGTGATGATTTTCATAATAATAATGATCTTAACAAATTTAATAATCAATAATAATATAAGTGATAAAAAAAATAATAATAATAATATTCCTGATGATACAATTACTAAATTGTATTATCTTCTAATAATGTTAACAATTATGATTCTTAATGGTAAAGGTGATAATAGCATCTGATAATTTTACAATTTATAAATAAGATATAACATTTATCTTAACTTGTAATTAGGTATATCAATATTTTTTTTTTTATTTATTAATTATGTAACATTTGCTAGTTATATAATATATAATAACATACATTTAATATTCGTTATACATAATTACTATACATGTAACCATTATATAGAAAACGTATTCATATACATTTATATATATATATATACATATTTAATTACTCACATTTATTCATGAATCGTTGGGCACAGTCAAAGGGTAACTAGTTATCCAAACATAGATTTCAGATTTTCTATACTCAACATTAAAGATTTTGCTTATCGTGTCGGAAACATATAAAGGTTAAGGTCTAAATTTGGTCGGAAATTTCCGGGTCGTTACAGTACCCACCTGTTAAAGAAATTTCGTCCCCGAAATTTGATTGAGGTCGTCATAAATAACAATAGGAATGTTTTTATGACGAATATGGAGTAATAACGGAGTTTTATCATTATTGGGAGATATAGATAAAACGATTCGATCATATGAAGCGCACGAGTGAAGCTATCACAAAAGAGTGTAATAAGTAAATATGAAATCGTTTTAACCGATGACGTGGTTATGATTGATTTTCCGGATTTTAAGAGATTTAATGAATTCGGCGATTAGAATCTTCTTTGATTTAATGCAGCTATCTGTTTTGATTCCTTTGTCGGATATTTCACTATACATCCACCCCTTTGCTTTCTTATTTTTATACCTCACATCTTCTATTCTCAATTCATACCTTAGAGTATTCTTTAAAATGCTCCATCCCATTCTGATTCTTATTAGACTTCTAACTTCCATATCTCCCATTCTTCTCTTTCATCTGCCGCCAAAAGAATCTATTCACTTTTATGATTTCCTTGGAATTATAATGTTTCTAATTTCTCCCGTGTCTTTACGTTGTAATACATATTAATATACACGGTTTGTAATTTCTGAGTGGTTGTTGAGTTTTATATCTTCCCGTCCTCGAGTCAAGCGAACAATGGTCTGGAATTCGTAGGTATGAAATTTAAAATGAACATAGCTAATGTTCTTAGAAAGAAATGGTAATGGCACGATTTTGATTTGTTAAATTACCAGAATACTCTAGGAAAAGATAGAACTATCGAGACGATATGTTCCTAATACGTTTGAGGATTGGATAGAATGTAAGAGCCGTGTAACATGGCACATGATGACGGTACTGAGAATCATCATGCTTCATTAGAATCTCAACATGGCTTAATGTAATATAATGAAGTTGATCAAGTTTCATTATATTATACTAATTCATGTATCAATTCCCAACACTACTTCAAAACATTCCTATTTTAAACTCGAAGGTTTCAGAATTTAGAAACTAACACAGCTTCTTTTATATTGTAACGCAGATATTACGAAGAGATAAATGATCGCAGATAGGAATAGTTGTGAAATTATCTCCAGAAATATGGAGAATATGTATAACAGAAGATATGAAGATATCTTATAATATCTAAGATAAGATGATGATGAAGAATATCATCTGGAAAGGTTTAGGATAAGGATTAAGGTTCTTACTAACGATTTCAGCAGGCACTGAATCATTTTGATTCTTTGAAATCATATTCAGTTCTTGTGATTTATACACACCTTCCTTCATACTTTGCTCAATCCGTCTTCCAGTTCCAAACCTCCTCTTTTCTGAGCTTTATCAATACATTGTACTTTATCGTCAACTTTTGACTGCTAAATTCATCTACGGTTTTTGCTGCTTCATCAGCATTTCAAGAACTACTTCATAGTTCAAGGTGTTTTTCAGAAACTTCACATTCGGAATATGAAATTCTTAGGGATAGATGTTATAAGTATAACTAGAGAGGTTCTGCGAATTTTCAAAATACTGATTGCGGTTTCCGACAAAGAGATAACGAGCTGTTGGTACATCTGTTGATGATGTCGCGGAATATGAAAGGTTACCTAGTAACGATGGCGAAAGGATAACGTATATGTCGAGGTTATAATAAGACTAGTCTTGCTGAGAAATCGAGGTTAACTTGCTGGAGCTGTGACAAAATTGGCGACTTTGAAAAGGAATCATAAGGTTGTTTTTGCTAATGAATGGTGAAGGATTCAACACGGGTACGTGTTGAACTAAGAATTTAGGTTCGAGAGTTTTTCAGTTGTATAACTGTATGCATAAATCTTTCTTCCGTAGACGAGGTGCGGCGAGTTCAACTTCTCGATCGAGGTGTTTTCAAGAATCATGAAAAAAATTGAACGAGGATTATAATTGTCGAGGTACAAATGAGGTTTAAGATGAAATCAAGTGGCAAACTTGAAGAATTATTTAGTTTCATATGTTATTATCAATATTTTAATTCATTTACTTGTCCAAAGCTAGCAGTCTAATAGTCTGATTGTCCAATGGTTCAATAGATTCATATATAAAGTAGATATATATAATATTCAAATTACTTAATACGTATCGTGACCCGTGTACCGGTCTCGGTGTCGATCACAACTCAAAGTATATATATATTTTGGAATCAACTCCGACCCTGTATAGCCAACTCCAACATTCACATATAGAGTGTCTATGGTTGTTCCGGAATATATATATAGATGGGTCGATATGATAGGTCGAAACCTTGTATACGTGTCCCGTTATTTAAAGTGCGTAAAATAAATAACAGAACTTAAATGACAATAAACTAAATTGCGATAAAATGTAATACGGAATTAACAGTTAGCTGGGAACAGTTAACTAGGAACAGTTAGCGTGTAATCCTATCACAATTTTAATTAATTAATTCGTTTGTTTCTAACAAATTTTATTCTGTCTAATGTTTTCTTCATTATGCCACTTGTTGGATTCTGATAGGTCAAAACCCAATATGAAATTTTGAATGGAAATGGTTATTTTGTGGTGAATGGATACGTATATCGATGATTGTAAGTAGGATAGTAAATGACCGTTGAATCAGATTTGAAGAATGTACAGTGTAACTTGTTAATGTGAATTTTAAATATTCCTTGGGTACTACCAACCCGTTAAAATATTTTCATCATTAACAGTTTGTACGAAAGAATTTTAAATTACGATCTTTATGAAAATATACTTGCATATATATTTTCTTCAGATGTAATTATGGATTTAATGAGTCAATAAAATTTTATACTCATTTGATTTATTGTTAGCACTTGATTACATGAGCTCTAAAACGTTAGAGATTACATAATTGCCATGTCGAACGAAGGTAAATGAGGTATAACAATACGTAGAACGAAATTAATTGATGTTGAACAATATGTAGAACGAAGATCATACTCGATGTACAGATGGTAATATTGAGGCGTGTGATGTTGGTATCCAAGATACAGATCGTAACGTTGAGATTTATGACGTGATTGTGGTTGAGGTGATAAGAGTATTGTCGGCGTTGATGATGGTGGTACGGATTATGCTGCTGGTGCTGCTGCTGGTGTCTCCACACCAGATTCTCCAAAGCCATCACTCGATCACGTAATTTGTTAACTTCTTATATTATGTCGGGATGATTGACGATTGAAACGAGCGGGTGAGCAAGATTCGAAATATAGAATAATATATAATCGTGACGGGATATGCTGGAAATGAGAGGGTAAATGGTTTCTCGAACAGGTTTGCCGGTAAGTGCTTTCAGGTTCATCGCCAGGAGGGCAATTTGAGAAGATTTTTTAACGTGAAATGATTTTCGAATATAGAATGATATTCTAACTTCATAGAATATCTATAATAATAAAGATTTTGTAGCCTACAGAGGATCTTACGGCATATGACAAGCAAGTCTACAGATGCGCTAAGATATGAATTCTAGTCTATACACTATCAATGCACTAAATGCAATAAGACGTGTCTAGACTTATGATTGATGAGCAGGCAATTCCCTAAGGATGATAAGCAGATGGTTTCCGACTGAAAATGATAAGCAAAACTTTTTGACAAGTAGGCACGGTCAAAGTCCAGACTCACTAATGTATCCTAACATCTACTAGTCAGACACACTAAGGCAAGACCTGGTTCACTAAGACCAACGCTCTGATACCAACTGTAACGTCCGCGACTAATCCTCCCGGACGACGTCTTCAACAGTTGGTCCCATTGCGATGATCGACTCCAAGTAATGTCTTTAGTATGAGCTAATGCACAGCGGAAGACTTAATTCGTACCTGAGAATAACATGCTTTAAAAAGTCAACATAAAGTTGGTGAGATATATAGGTTTGATGCTAGCAGCGTTATAACAATGGACCACAAGATTTCATATATAAACATTTAAATAAAAATATTCTAAGTGGTTGAGCACTTGGTAACCATACTTAACATTTAATCACGTCGCATATTCCCTTTATTATGAAATCTTACTACACCGTACCAAGGTATAGTCACGAAACGAAGTACTGTGCAACCGTTGAATACTGGTCGTCCAGTCCGGTTGGGGTTGTCAGGCCCGATAGATCTATCAACAGGATTCGCGTTTACAATACCGCTGTAAATATTAGTTACCAAGCTACAGGGAAGTATGCCAGTGGTACAACTCAACGTAGAATATATTTTTCAGTTACTTGTGTCCATAACGTAAAACATAAAATACATGTATTCTCATCCCGAAATATTTAGAGTTTAAAAGTGGGACTATATACTCACCTAATGTATTTTGTAGTAAAAATACATATAACATCATCGAACAAGTATAGGGTTGGCCTTGGATTCACGAACCTATATCAAGTATGTGTATTAACACCAAATAATAATCGAACAAACTTATATATATTATTGTTACAAATATACTTCTATATTATATGTTTTATAGATAGATTTATATTTTAATATTTATATTTTATTTAACTAATACTTATCATATTAAATTTTAATATAGTAATTACTCATTAAAATATTATTTAATATTATATGTAATATTGATATTAATGTAGTTCTGTTTTGTGTCATAAATGTATTTTTATAAAAATATCTATTTGTGAAAATATTGATAGTTATAGTAATATCAAAATAATAATTTTTGTAAGAATGATAATGATAATAAGTTTATTAATAATAATAATATTTATAATAATATCTATGTTACTAATAATAATAATAATAATAATAATAATAAAATGAGATTACCTTTAAAAATAAGCCTCCTAAAATAAAACTGCCACAGACGAGACTCGAACCCAAGACCTTATGCTAAAGCACAAACACCCTAACCACTACACTGTTGTTGTTTTTCTTGAGTTATGGTAATCCGAAATACATAAAACCCGTTTATTTCGGCCCAATGATGGAAGCTAACACTTAGAAGCCCAATAATAAATTAATTCTCGATCCAAAAGTAAACCAGCGGCCCAACATCATACTATGAGAAAAGTCCAGTTTCATTAACCAAAATAAAAAAAATAGAGTTGTTTCCTGGTTTCGAACCAGGGACCTCTCGATTATATACAAACACTCATACCAGCTGGGCTATTACCCGTTATCTGATTAATGTCCTTTCTGTTTTATTTTATGTAAACTGTTTCTGTTTCCTTTCCATCTTCATCATTTAAACGAACCATGACCACAAGTAAAAATCAATTCACAACAGATAATTATTCAACCGATTTTGTTTGCCTTCGTAATTGAAATAGATAACATATGGAGAACGTTCAATTGATTGGAAAGAAAAAAAAAAAAAAAAATAAAAATAAAAATAAAAATAAAAAAAATAAACACAGCAATAGCAGGAACCCGTCGGTTTTTATGAACTCAAACCCTTTGATGAATTTTAAGATTGTTTTGGATTATGTTTTCAACACGGAATACGTTCTAAATTATTCCTAAAAACTTTTGAAAACATCAATTGGACCTAAAACATTCAAAGGAAATTCGAATTTCTTGATGAATTACTCAGTTTGACTTTTGAAATAGAAACTTTAACTTACGAATTAGAAATCAAGAAGAGGAATTGGAGTCTAGAAATTTGCAGAAAGTTCGGTTTAAGGATACTTAATACCACCACGTTTTTAGTTTTTTTTTTTTTTTAATTATCATTTAAATCCGAGTTCCTGAATAAAAGGAGTTAAAACAGAGGTATCGCAAAACAAAAAAAAAAAGAACAAAAACAAAAAAAAAAAAATAATTTAACTCTCCCCTCTCTTTCAATACGTTTGCTAACTATATATGGGAGTAATTGCTAATTTGTAGGGTCGATTTTCTTAGACTCTTGTATCATGAGATAAACAGAAAGACAGAGACAGATACCAACTAATATCTATTAATATTCTGTTTTTTTTTTTTTATATACCGATTTTATTTATTTATTTATTTTTTTTTATTACAAATATATAGAAAACATAATATTATGAATATAATAATAATCAATACATATATGAGTTTTATATATATATATTATTAGTTAATAATATTAATAATAATCAAATACTTAATAATAATAATATTAATAATAATAAGAATCATAATAATAATGTGATGATTTTCATAATAATAATGATCTTAACAAATTTAATAATCAATAATAATATAAGTGATAAAAAAAATAATAATAATAATATTCCTGATGATACAATTACTAAATTGTATTATCTTCTAATAATGTTAACAATTATGATTCTTAATGGTAAAGGTGATAATAGCATCTGATAATTTTACAATTTATAAATAAGATATAACATTTATCTTAACTTGTAATTAGGTATATCAATATTTTTTTTTTATTTATTAATTATGTAACATTTGCTAGTTATATAATATATAATAACATACATTTAATATTCGTTATACATAATTACTATACATGTAACCATTATATAGAAAACGTATTCATATACATTTATATATATATATATACATATTTAATTACTCACATTTATTCATGAATCGTTGGGCACAGTCAAAGGGTAACTAGTTATCCAAACATAGATTTCAGATTTTCTATACTCAACATTAAAGATTTTGCTTATCGTGTCGGAAACATATAAAGGTTAAGGTCTAAATTTGGTCGGAAATTTCCGGGTCGTTACATGTATGCTATGTATATTCTATGTATATAATCCAGTGGGTTTGTATAGCTGCAATGGTTGTTTGGTTGGTTTTAATGGTTAAACAGGATTAAGTTGCAGCAGCAACAATGATGGTTTACAAAGATCTCAGCAGCATTAAAAGTCGAGCAGTAGGTAAGCAATTGTTTGTAGCTGTGATGGTATTGTGGTAATCAAACAGGTAATGGTTTGGAGATGGTTGATCAGTGAGCAGTAGCAGTCTCCATCATGATCCAATTACGAAAGAAAACAGATTGGCAGATAGTTTACCTAAAGTACCCGGCTAAAACAGAAAGATATAAGTTGTATAGCAGCTGCAGCAGTAGCTGAAGTGAATGATGGGAGTCCGGGTTGTTCAGTGGTAATCTATTTTTGGGTTGTATTTTTTGTAGGTGATGTTTTCGATTGAAACATAAAATGTTGCAATGGTTGACGGAAGATTAGAAGGGATTCCTCAATCCTGTGTTGGGCTGTTCGAGATAGAAGTATAACACAGTAGCAGTAACATGTTGCAGGACAGTAGCAATTATGTGGTGTTTGGCTTTGGTTTGCTTGATCAAAAACAATAAACAAAATGCAGAGGTGTAGCAGCAAGATGAGGGTCAAAGGTGAGTTGATTGTGGTAAACAGAGATGGTGATAGATAATGGGTCACGAATAAGTAACCAAGAACACAATGTGTTTCAAATAAGTGTCTGTGATTACATGTATATGTATACTTTATATAAAAGTATTAGATAGATGGTTTGTGTATTGGTAGATCATATGATGGTTTGATTAGAAGTATAATAGAAAAGTTGTATATTTTTGTAGATAGTGGAGTTGGTTTACTGAGGTCACGAGCATAGAAAAGGAAAAAGAAGATAGGGATATAAAGGAGATACAGCGAATTTATATATGTCTTCTTGTCTTGAATCATAGAAAAATCATCAGAATATAAGAAAGAAAGAAAAATAAATTAAAAAGCAATTTATAACTTTAGTTGATTGGTACGAACGAATTGATGGTTAACAAATTCTGATTCAAGACAAAAATCATATACAGGTAAATCACAATTTGTAACAAACATAAGGAAGAAACAAAAATTAAAACAGTTGTTGATAGATACCATTAACAAATTCGTAGGATTTATAATTTTATATAATTTATATAATTAATTTTAATAATTAATAATTATATTAATAATATTAATAATTATATTACTAGTAAAAATAAATGAACAAATAATAATGACATAAAAATGATAATAATTATATTTATTAATGGTTATAATAATATATAATATTATTTTCCAATGATTATAATAAAAATGATAATATCACTAATATTATTAATACTAATATTATTAATAATATTAATAAGAGTAATAATAATGATAACTATAATAAATTGATATTATCACCATAACAAACCATTGTATCAATCTTCATATTTATGTAATTTAATTAATATCCATTCTAATAATAGTAATGAGAGTGATAATATTATTTGTAAAGATAACAAACTAAATACATTAAATTACGTATCTTTATGTTATCTGAAATAATATAACTACTACTGATTTTTAATGAAAGTAATAATAGTATTACTATAACAACTATATTTTAACTTATAACTAAATTCTAATATATTAAAATTTATAAATTTGATCTTATTCACTAATTATATAATATATTATATAATAAATTATATTAAATATTTAATGTTCACAATTTACAATATATATAATATTACTCATGTTTAGAATTCATACACACACACACACACACACACACACACACACACACACACACACACACACATATATATATATATATATATATATATATATATATATATATATATATATATATATATATATATATATATATATATATATATATACACACACACACACACACATCTTTAATCACACTCAATTATTCGTGAATCGTCGGATGTAGTCAAAGGTTCAATGGATCCATGTAAATAATTTTTAAAAAAAATTTCAGACTCTACTTACAGTCTTTGCTTATCGCGTCGATATTATATATAGATCAAGTTTAAATTTAGTCGGAAATTTCCGGGTCGTCACAGTACCTACCCGTTAAAGAAATTTCGTCCCAAAATTTGAGTGAGGTGGTCATGATTATCAATAAAAATGTTTTCATGACGAATATGAGTTGATAAATAGAGTTTTATCATTTCCGAGTAATATAGATTAAACGATTCGGTTACTTGAAGCATACGAGTGAAGCTATCACAAAAGAGTGAAATGAATAAATGAAGTTTCGTTTTAACTTCTGACGGTTCCTTGGTTGAATTCCAGAATTCAAGGGATTTAGATAAAATCTTCGAAATCTAAAAGATTTGATTCTTCGGCGAGTAATTAAGATCTCTATAATTAAATACGGTGATCTGCCTCGATTACTCTGTCTGATATTTCCATTATAAATTAAGCTCTTCCGTTCCATTATTCTCACCATTCCCATACTCTCTTCCTTAGTTCATACATCCAAAAGATTGTGGAAATGCTTAATTCAGTTCTAATCCTTGTCCTTATCCTTACTATCGTAACAATCATTCTCCTTTTTCAACTTCCACCTGAGGAATCTGCTTACTTCTACTTTGCTCTTGGGGTTATAGTGCTTTTAATTCTCCCGTGTCTTTATGTTGCGATAAACATTGATATACACGGTTTGTAATTTATGCGTTGTTATCGGGCTTTATATCTCTCCTTATATTTCAATGTCCCCCTTTCTGTTTCCTATAATCATTGTCATCCACAGTTAATACTCCCTCCTATTTGCTGCAATTTATACTCTAATTTCTATTTCAGAGCTTTATCCCTTCATTTCTTCTGGCGATTTGGCATATCTTGTAATGGTTCAGAATTCGTAGATATAAGTTTCAGAATGAACATTATTAATGTTCTAAATAAGAAGGAACGTAATAGCACGATTTGACTTGTTAAATTACCAGATTCACTGAGAATAGAACTATCAAGAATATACTTTCTTGATATGTTCAGAAGTTAAGCAGAATGACAGAGTTATGTAACATGGCACATGATGACGTTATGATCTGTGAATCATCACGTCCCATTAGAAACTCAGCATGACTTACTGTAATATAATCACGTTGATCAAGTGTCATTATATTATACTAACTCATGCATCAATTCCCAACATTACTTCAATAACATTCATATTTTAAGCTCGAAAGTTTATAGAATATAGAAACTAACAGTATCTATATGATGTAATACTGATAGCACGAAGAGATTAATGATTTCAGATAAGATTAGTTATAAAAATATATTCAGAAATATCGAGGATATTTATAATGAAAGATACGATAGTATCTCAGAATATCTAAGATCAGAGGATGATAGAAACTATTGTCCGCAAGGGTTTAAAGTAAAGAGCAAGATATTCGCTAAAGACTTTAGCAGACATTGAATCATTTGGATTCTTTGAAGTCAAACTTATTCTTTGTGATTTGTCCACAGTTTCCTTCATAGTTTTACATAATCCGCTTTTCGGTACTAAATTTTCTATTGAGTGTCTCCAACACTCCATTCTTTATCATCAAACTTTTGACGGTTAAGGTCGTTTACGGTTGTCTATGGTTTCTGCTGCTTAATTCGGCTTTTTCAACATTCAGAGTATTAATTTGTAGACTAAGTGCTTTTTAGAATTTCAGAATGAAAGATCATAATTCTAAGAGATAAATGTTATATGGATACATATAACTGTTGATGTAGATATGCTGTGAGTTTTCAAAGTACTGATAGCTGATTCCCGGTAATTGGTATGGAAGTTCTCGTTACAAGATGCGGATGAGTATATGATAGGGTTTCAATGAATAAATATAATGATTTATCGGAGAGATTTAAACCAAGAAGCAACGAGGTTGCTGGTACGTCTGCTGGTAATATGGTGGAATATAAAAGAATTCTCCGGTATCAAAAGGGTAATTGTATATATCAGGATTATAGTAAGGCTACTTTGAATGAAAAGTCGAAGCTGACTTGTTGGAGCTGTGACAAAATTGGCTACTTTGAAAAAGGGATCGCAAAGTTATTTTTGCTAATAAATGTCAAAGGATCTGACGCGGCTACGTGTTAAACTTTTACTCAGTTGTCGAGAGTTTCTCAGGTGTATAACTATATGCATAAATCTTTCCTTCTGTAGATGAAGTGTCGTTGGTTCATCCTCTCGATTGAGGTGTTTTCAAGAATCATGAAGGGTTTGAACGCAGAATGTAATTGTGAAGATACAAATGATGTTTAAGACGAAATCAAGCGGCAAACTTGAAGAATTGTTTAGTTTCATATGTTATAATCAATATTTTTAATTCATTTTAATTGTCCAATATTATTCGTCCATAGTCGATAGTCCACAGTCACAGTTCAATAATTCATATATAATTTAATATATAATATTTGAATTAATTAATACGTATTGTGACCCGTGTACATGTCTCAGACTCGATCACAACTCAAACTATATATATTATTGTAGAATCAACCTCAACCCTGTATAGAGAACTCGATCATTAATGCATATAGAGTGTCTATGGTTATTCCAAATAATATATATAGATGCGTCGATATGATATGTCAAAACCTTGTATACGTGTCCCGATATTTAAAGTGCGTAAAATAAATAACAGAAATTAAATGACGATAAATAAAATTGCGAGAATTAAAATTGCGATAAATAAAATGCGATAAATAAATTGCGATAAATAAAAGGTAATACGGAATTAACAGTTAGCTAGGAACAATTAGCTCGGAACAGTTAGCGTGGATTCTTAACAAAATTTCTCATAGTTAATTTGTTTGTTTCTAACAATTTTTATTTTGTCAAATGTTTCCTTCATTATGCCACTTGATTTTTGATAAATCAAAATCCAAATATGAAATTGGATGAATATGGAATCAGATTCGTATATCTGTGGATGTAAGTAGGATGGTAATTGACCGTTGAATCAGGTTCGAATAATGTACAGTGTAACTTATTAATGTGAAATCTAAATATTCCTCAGGTATTACCTACCCGTTAAAATATTTTCATCATTAACAGTCTGTACGAAAAAAATTTTAATTACAATCTTTATGAAAATATACTTACATATATATTTTCTTCAGATGTAATCATAGATTTAATGAGTTAATATAATATTAATCTCATTTGATTCACTGTTAGATCTAGAATACATAATCTCTAAAACATTAGAGATTACATAATCATCATGAAGAACGAAGGTAATTGATGTAAAACGATACGTAGAACGATGATTATATTCGAAGTACAGAATGAGATGTTTAGGCGTGTGTTGTTGATGGTATGGTGCTATTACTGATGGTACTGTTGGTGCCGGTGATGTTGTTGAAGCTGGTAAATTTTGCACCATAATCTCCAAATTGATTATTCGAGCACGAATTTCATTGACTTTTCCATTACTCCAGGATGATTGTCGGTCGGAACGAGTGGATGAATAAGGTTTAGAATTTTAGATAGAATATAATCGTGACGAGATACTCTGGAAATAAGTGTGGAAATGGTGTTTCGAATGGGTTAGCCGGTAAGTGCTTCATGTTCTTCGTCAAGAGGTGAATTCGATTGACGGAAAGAATCGCCTTCTTCGCGTCTCCATTGATTAAGTCGACTACGAACCTATCAGATGATTTGGGGGTGGATGATTGGTTAATTCATTCTGGTGACACCACTTTTGGAGCTTAGGTGAATATCCATGTCGGAATAGCTGTCGGAATAACTATCGGAATAGCTATCGAAATCTTAGGAACTCGAACTGGTTGAGGTATTCATTTCGTTCGATCAGATAAAGGATTTTTCGATAAGAAATAGATTATAGGATGTAGATTAGTACCCTGCAATACATAATTTACATATGCATATATAATACTAAAATCCCATAAGTTACGGAGGAATCTACGGAAGCTGTCACGCAAAGGTAACAATAACAGATACGCTAAGATATGAATTTTATCTATACACTATTCATGCAATCATTGCAGTAATATGTGTCTAGACTAAGAATGATAAGTAGGTAATTTCCTAAGGATGATAAGTAGATGATTTCCGATTAGAAATGATAAGCAAAACTTATGACATGCAGTCACGGTTGAAGTCCAGACTCACTAATGCCTCCTAACGACTTATAAGTTAGACACACTAATGCAGACCTGGTTCGTTAAGACCTCTGCTCTGATACCAACTGAGATGCCCCATCCTAATCCATCCGGACGAAGTCCATATTGATTATAAACGATTCATAATAGTTGATTACATCGCGAGGTACTTGACCTCTAAATGATACATTTTACAAACATTGTATTCATTTTTAAAAGACAAACTTTCCTTTCATCGAAAGTTGACAGGTATGCATACCATTTCATAATATTCAAACTATAAATGACCTAATCCGTCATTTACTTAATAATAATCTCTAATTAACTTCAACGACTCGAATGCAACGTCTTTTGAAATATGTCATGAATGACTCCAAGTAATATCCTTAAAATGAGTTAATGCACAGCGGAATATTTCTTTCAAACCTGAGAATAAACATGCTTTCAAGTGTCAACCAAAAGGTTGGTGAGTTCATTAGTTTAACATAAATAATCATTTCATAATTTTAATAGACCACAAGATTTCATATTTCCATTTCTCATAAACATACGTCCCATGCACAGAGACAAAAATATCATTCATATGGATTGAACACCTGGTAACCGACATTCACAATATGCATATAAGAATATCTCCATCATTCCGGGATCCTCCTTCGGACATGATATAAATTTTGAAGTACTAAAGCATCCGGTACTTTGGATGGGGCTTGTTGGGCCCGATAGATCTATCTTTAGAGTTCGCGTCAATTAGGGTGTCTGTTCCCTAATTCTTAGATTACCAGACTTAATAAAAAGGGGCATATTCGATTTTCATAATTCAACCATATAATGTAGTTTCGATTACTTGTGTCTATTTCGTAAAACATTTATAAAAATTGCGCATGTATTCTCAGCCCAAAAATATAAAGGGTAAAAAGGCAGATGAAACTCACTATACTGTATTTTGTAGTAAAAATACATATGACGACGTTGAACAATGCAGGGTTGGCCTCGGATTCACGAACCTATTTCAGTAATATATATATTAAAACACATAATGAACACATAATGGTATTGAAATCAGTTTATATATATATATATATATATATATATATATATATATATATATATATATATATATATTAGTTATATACTATATTACTTATTAAAAATATTAATATATTTATTATTTCAAATTTATATATATATATATATATATATTAGTTATATACTATATTACTTATTAAAAATATTAATATATTTATTATTTCAAATTTATATATATATATATATATATATATATATATATATATATATATATATATATATATATATATATATATATATATATATATGTGTGTGTGTGTGTGTGTGTGTATGTGTGTTATTTTTATATTAAATTAGTAAGCTAAATATACTTATGATATAGGTAATAGTTATATTTTTATATAATTATCTTTTGTTCATTAAAATAAAAATTATGATAATACCGATAATATAATAATAACAATGATAGTAATAATAAAAATAATGGTAATAATAATAATAATAATTTTTGATAAATGTAATAATAATAATAATTTTAGTAATAATAAACATACATATACAATAATAATAATGATAATTCTAATGATACTTGTATTAATAATTATTACTAATAATCATAATAATAATAATTTTATAAAAATTTATACTTTTAAGATAATGTTATTAATAACACTAGTTAGATAATAGTAATCATAATAATAATAATAATAATAATAATAATAATAATAATAATAATAATAATAATAATAATAATAATTATATTTATCTTATAATTCTACCTAAATAACATATCTGAGTGTGTGTGCTGTCTTCCCCAATTTAGATCGAGAGTATCCAAGACCAGAACAATACGCATAGAAAAAGGTATCATCATCGAGTAACCAATCAACAATCATCCCCATCATCATCAACCGAGTTATCATCATCAGTCATCGATGACTCGCAGGTACTTAATTCGTCCTCTTCGATCTCCTTCATCTTCGTTAATCGCCATACTTTCCTAATCGATCGATTCATCAATTAATTAGGTAAATTATCGGTTCTCTATAGAAGTATCAGGTTTATTAATTAATCAATAAGTCATCGGTTCTCTCAAGGTTTATAATAAAGGATTTAATTTGTTTGCCTTTTTAATTCTTGTGTTATTTCAATGGTATGATTACTATACAAAGGCGATTGCTTTTATGGGAATTCGGTTTCTTTGAGTATTACAGGTTGAAGGTTGTGGTTGTATTGTACTCACGTGTGTACATAAATACTTATGTATGCTATGTATATTCTATGTATATAATCCAGTGGGTTTGTATAGCTGCAATGGTTGTTTGGTTGGTTTTAATGGTTAAACAGGATTAAGTTGCAGCAGCAACAATGATGGTTTACAAAGATCTCAGCAGCATTAAAAGTTGAGCAGTAGGTAAGCAATTGTTTATAGCTGTGATGGTATTGTGGTAATCAAACAGGTAATGGTTTGGAGATGGTTGATCAGTGAGCAGTAGCAGTCTCCATCAAGATCCAAGATGGTTGATCAGTGAGCAGTAGCAGTCTCCATCAAGATCCAATTACGAAAGAAAACAGATTGGCAGATAGTTTACCTAAAGTACCTGGCTGAAATAGAAAGATATAAGTTGTATAGCAGCTGCAGCAGTAGCTGAAGTGAATGATGGGAGTCCGGGTTGTTCAGTGGTAATCTATTTTTGGGTTGTATTTTTTGTAGGTGATGTTTTCGATTGAAACATAAAATGTTGCAATGGTTGACGAAAGATTAGAAGGGATTCCTCAATCCTGTGTTGGGCTGTTCGAGATAGAAGTATAACACAGTAGCAGTAACATGTTGCAGGACAGTAGCAATTATGTGGTGTTTGGCTTTGGTTTGCTTGATCAAAAACAATAAACAAAATGCAGAGGTGTAGCAGCAAGATGAGGGTCAAAGGTGAGTTGATTGTGGTAAACAGAGATGGTGATAGATAATGGGTCACGAATAAGTAACCAAGAACACAATGTGTTTCAAATAAGTGTCTGTGATTACATGTATATGTATACTTTATATAAAAGTATTAGATAGATGGTTTGTGTATTGGTAGATCATATGATGGTTTGATTAGAAGTATAATAGAAAAGTTGTATATTTTTGTAGATAGTGGAGTTGGTTTACTGAGGTCACGAGCATAGAAAAGGAAAAAGAAGATAGGGATATAAAGGAGATACAGCGAATTTATATATGTCTTCTTGTCTTGAATCATAGAAAAATCATCAGAATATAAGAAAGAAAGAAAAATAAATTAAAAAGCAATTTATAACTTTAGTTGATTGGTACGAACGAATTGATGGTTAACAAATTCTGATTCAAGACAAAAATCATATACAGGTAAATCACAATTTGTAACAAACATAAGGAAGAAACAAAAATTAAAACAGTTGTTGATAGATACCATTAACAAATTCGTAGGATTTATAATTTTATATAATTTATATAATTAATATTAATAATTAATAATTATATTAATAATATTAATAATTATATTACTAGTAAAAATAAATGAACAAATAATAATGACATAAAAATGATAATAATTATATTTATTAATGGTTATAATAATATATAATATTATTTTCCAATGATTATAATAAAAATGATAATATCACTAATATTATTAATACTAATATTATTAACAATATTAATAAGAGTAATAATAATGATAAATATAATAAATTGATATTATCACCATAACAAACCATTGTATCAATCTTCATATTTAAGTAATTTAATTAAATATCCATTCTAATAATAGTAATGAGAGTGATAATATTATTTGTAAAGATAACAAACTAAATACATTAAATTACGTATCGTTATGTTATCTAAAATAATATAACTACTACTGATTTTTAATGAAAGTAATAATAGTATTACTATAACAACTATATTTTAACTTATAACTAAATTCTAATATATTAAAATTTATAAATTCGATCTTATTCACTAATTATATAATATATTATATAATAAATTATATTAAATATTTAATGTTCACAATTTACAATATATATAATATTACTCATGTTTAGAATTCATATATACACACACACACACACACACACACACACACACACACACACACACACACACACATATATATATATATATATATATATATATATATATATATATATATATATATATATATATATATATATATATATATATATATATATTACATCTTTAATTACACTCAATTGTTCGTGAATCGTCGGATGTAGTCAAAGGTTCAATGGATCCATGTAAATAATTTTAAAAAAAAATTTCAGACTCTACTTACAGTCTTTGCTTATCGTGTCGAAATTACATATAGATCAAGTTTAAATTTAGTCGAAAATTTCCGGGTCGTCACAAAGTCTATATCTCATTATGGAGTCGTTTGAAGAAAATATTATTACAATTTATAAGTTACAATTTTCTTAATATAAAGTCTTCCATATTGGTTATCATTAGGGCCACAATTTTTTAAGTTTTGGTAAAAATTTTGAATTTATGAAATATTGCTTCTAGGTGTAAAGAAGATAACGAACATGGCATTGTTAAGAAAAACTTAGAGATGAACATTGCAAAATTTCTTAGACACATTTATTTAAATTCAAATATTTTTATAAGGCTATTATGGATGTTCATATTGTCCAACTAACATTTGATCTGGTTCAATTCAGAAAATAGTAAATAAACGGCGTTTGAAAATAAGATTGACTTTATAAAATATTAATTGATTCCCATAACTTACGCTCACTGAAAGTACAAGATATCAATATAACCTTATATTTCCTCTTTATTATCATGATTTATATTTAATATTTAATATTTATATTTATAACTACACACATCATACAACAAATCTAACAATATATTAGTTGATCTTATGCTAACGTTATTTAATGGTGAGTCTAAAACAACATTCCTAACTTATAAAACATATACATATATACATAGTAATTATGAAAACCATATATTTCATTTATAGATGACCTACATGTTTGTTTAAAAAGGATTGTAACTTTCAACAACTAAAATAAAATAATAATGTAACAAATAAAATAGCGTAGTTAAAAAATTTTAAAAATGTGAAATGACCACCTTGTCCAAAGTGTACAATACTATTCACGTTTTCAGATTGATATATATATATATATATATATATATATATATATATATATATATATAATATTTTTCTTCAACAAATCCGTGATTTCACGGGTCTTTCAACTAGTAGTAGTAGTTAAGTTACTCATTTGATTATTTTTCAAAGTATAAAATTACTGAAAATTATTAAACCACCTTTAAAACACCAACTTCTTCAATTTCTCTATATCAAATCCAAAAAATAACCGATTAATAAACGCTCGAAAATTTCCCATTCCTTTGTTTATCAACCTTCCGATTTCACCAATTCATATTTGTAAGTCATTAGGTTAAGTGTAAATTAATCGAGTTGACGTTAAATACCATAAAGGTTTTGACTTTCACCAATTCACGACAAAACTAGATCTAAAGAATGATCACACGATAATTAAAACAGTATAAAAACGGCTCTGATACAACTGATGGATATCGTGTGAGTATTCTGATGATGGGATTCAATTTGCATATGTATAAACTAAAATAGTTTATTGGGTTGAAATATAACTTGAAGTTAATTTATCAGATAAGAAGACTCTATTACCAATTGTCGTATTGGTTGGAGATCCACATCTATCAAGTATTGATCAACATGAACAAATTGGGCATAACAATATATTGGAGATGATAAATATATCAAGAACACAACCCAGATGCACAATTACTTAAATCTCCTGAAAACCATCATAAATAGAGCAAGTTTTCAAATGGAATTCCACTAAAACTCAATAAAGTATGTTGATTAAATTATTGCATTATTGTTTGATTACGTATTGTTTGGATTATTAGTTTAAGATATGAGGAATCTTGGCATCGCGAAGAAGAGTTGAAATACTTCATGATTTTCAAAGGAAATACGTACGTGTCTGTTGAAAATTTGAATGGTCCGATGAATTCTGTATCCTATGCTGGAATCGCTTGAAAAAACTATTTTTACATCTTGTAAGTTACAGTTTCTTAATATAAAATGTGCCATATTTGGTATCATTAGGGCGAAAATATTTCAAATTTTTTATCAAATTTTCAAATTTACGAAATTTTGCTTCTAGGTGCAAAGAAGTTAAATGAACATAGCATTCTTAAGAAAAACTTAGAGATGAACATTACCATATTTCTTAGAAACATTTATTTAAATTCGAATAATTTTTGTAAGCATATTATGGATATTTATAGTGTCCAACTAAGATTTGATCTAGTTTAATGCATAAAATAATAAATAAATGGCGTTTGAAAATAAGATTGTTTCTATAAAATATTAATTGATTCGAATAATTTACGCTCACTGAAAGTACAATATATCAGTTTAACCTTATATTTCCTTTTTATTGGTTGGATATCGTGTGAGTATTCTGATGATGGGATTCAATTTGCGTATGTATCAACCAAAATAGTTTATTGGATTGAAATATAACTTGAAGTTAAGTTATCAGATAAGAAGACTCTATTACCATCTGTTGTATTGGTTGGAGATCCACATCTATCAAGTATTGGTCAACAGGAACATTTGGGCATAACAATATATTGAAAATGATAAATATATCAAGAACACAACCCAGATGCACAATGACTTAAATATCCTGAAACCCATCATAAATAGAGCAAGTTTTCAAATGGGATTCCAATAAAACTCAATAAAGTATGTTGATTAAATTATTGCATTATTATTTGATTACGTATTGTTTGGATTATTAGTTTAAGATTTGAGGAGTCTAGGCATCGAGAAGAGGAGTTGAAATACTTTATGATTTTCAAAGAAAATACGTACGTGTCCGTTGAAAATTTGAATGGTCAGATGAATTCTGTATCTTATGCTGGAATCGCTTGAAAAAACTATTTTTACAATTTGTAAGATACAATTTCTTAATATAAAATGTTCCATATTTGGTATCATTAGGGCGACAATTTTTCAAATTTTTTTATCAAAATTTCGAATTTACGAAATTTTGCTTCTAGGTGTAAAAAAGTTAATGAACATAGCATTCTTAAGGAAAACTTAGAGATGAACATAACCATATTTGTTAGACACATTGATTTAAATTCGAATTATTTTTGTAAGGATATTATGGATGTTTATATTGTCCAACTAAGATTTGATCTGGTTCAATGCGTAAAATAATAAATAAATGACGTTTGAAAATAAGGTTAGTTCTATAAAATATTAATTGATTCGAATAATTTACGCTCACTGAAAGTATAATATATCAGTTTAACCTTATATTTCCTTTTTATTGGTTGGATATCGTGTGAATATTCGGATGATGGGATTCAATTTGCATATGTATCAACCAAAATAGTTTATTGGGTTGAAATATAACTTGAAGTTAAGTTATTAGATAAGAAGACTCTATTTTACCAACTGTTGTATTAGTTGGAGATCCACATCTATCATGTATTGATCAATAGGAACAAATTGGGCATAACAATATATTGAAGATGATAGATATATCAAGAACACAACCTAGATGCACAATAACTTAAATCTCCTAAAACCCACATTATAAATGTTAGAAGCTTCGACAAGCCCAACGCACCCACTATAGAGGACCTGATTATACTACACTCACTACACCAACACTTTGACGCTGGTTAGCCTTTAATTTTATGAATCCTTAGTGCACAATAATAGTGAGGCGATAGTGTTGACCATATATCATTCAGGCGGTATAACCGACCATATATCACTTAGGTGGCAGAGCCGACCATATAATAAAAATAACACAAGTGCACTAAGAACTTAAACACGAACTAAGGCTTAACCGGGAAACTTAACAAAGAACACTTTTATTGATACAAAATACAATTACAATATTACTTACTTATAAGTTTTCTCTTCTCTAACTCACACTCTTCTTACTTCCTTACAACTCTCACACTTTACTTCACACATTACAAATGAAATCCTCACCCCTATTTATACTACTCCATGGAAGTTTCTAGATATTAGATATTTCCATAGATATATAAATATCTAGATATTTCTACAACCTACAAATATCTAGATTTTTTTTTTACAATTTAATTCTAGATTTTTCTCTTATATTCTAATATCTAGAATTTTCTTTTATACATTTACTAAATCCATATTATTAAATTTGCATTGTATTTTAACACTCACCCTCAATGCAAATTTTCTTCCATCAGTGACTTGCAAACCATTCCAAGTGCTTCTCTAAATTTTACAAACTTTGGTTTACTTAAACTCTTGGTGAATATATCTGCAACTTGTTCATCTGTCTTTGTTGGCACAATATTGATTTCCACTTCAACGACTTTCTCGCGAACATAGTGATAGTGCACTTCTATATGTTTTGTTCTTGCATGAAAGACTGGATTCTCTGCTAGACGAATAACTGATAGGTTATCACAGAAAAGCTTTACTTGATAATCTGTTGATTAATGAAGATCTTCCATTAGTTGCTTCAACCACATAATTTCTTGTGTTGCTGATGTTGCCGATCGATATTCTGCTTCAGTGCTTGACAAGGATACTGTTGGTTGTCTCTTACTGCACCATGATATTACTCCCGATCCAAGACTAAACATGTATCCAGTTGTTGACCGTCGTGTATCATAGTCTCCAGCGTAATCGGCGTCACAATATCGAGTCACGTGACATTCTTTTGTTTTCTTGTATAAAATACCAAAGTTAATAGTGCCTTTAACATACCTTAAGATGCGTCGTACAACATTAAGGTGAGGCTTCTTCGGATTGCTCATGTATCGACTAACCACTCCAACTGCATAAGATATGTCTGGCCGGCTTAGTGTGAGATAAATAAGACTTTCGACCATCTTTCGATACATGCTAACATCTTGAAGACTTTTTCCTTCATCTGCTAGTAGTTTCGTATTCGGATCCATCGGAGTTGAGATAGGTTTGCAATTAAGCATTCTGTACTTTTGTAAAAGATCTCGCGCATATTTCTGTTGTCCCAGAAATAATCCTTCTCTTTTCTGCTCTATTTCGAGTCCAAGAAAATGTTTGAGTTCTCCAAGCTCCTTCATATGAAATCTGATAGACATATTCTCTCTTGTTCTTTGGATCTCCTCATAGTGATCTCCCGTGATGATTAAGTCATCTACATATACTAGCACTATGGCTACTTTTCCTTGATCTTGTTTCACAAATAAACTAGAATCTGAAGGAGAAACTGTAAAACCACTTTGTACCAAGAACTCACCAATCTTCCCGTACCAAGCTCTTGGAGCCTGCTTCAAGTCATATAGTACTTTCTTTAATTTGCAGACATGGTCAGGATAGAACTTGTTCTCAAAGCCTCTTGGTTGCTCCATATAAATGTTTTTGTCAAGTTCTCCATGTAAGAAAGCGTTCTTGACATCCATCTACCACAACTTCCAAGATTTGTTAGCAGCTAAAGCTAGTAGAACTCGAATTGTTGTGATCTTTGCCACCGGACTAAATGTTTCTTCATAATCCAGCCCATATTGTTGAGAAAAACCTCGAGCAACAAGTCGAGCTTTATACTTTTCTATGGAGCCATCTGATCGAGTCTTCACCTTGTAAACCCACTTACAAGATATTGGTTTCACATCTTTTGGCTTTGGAACTAAATTCCATGTCTAATTTTCTGTTAGTGCATTAATTTCTTCTTTCATCGCTTTTTGCCACTCTCGACTTTGTGATGCTTCTTCATAAGTGGAAGGCTCAATAGGTATTGATTCATCCACATGAGCAGCATTGGCATACCTTGGATTAGGTTGTCTCGGCCTTGTTGATCTCCTTAATTCTTGTGCATGCTCCTCGACTTCCTTTTGGCTTGGACGAACCTCCTCAGATATAGATTGATGTACACCAATTTTCCATGGACTCTTTTCCTTAGAGTACGACTCTTCTCCTTCCTTAGTTGGATCCACTATCTGCTCTTTAGGTTCTTCTTTTTCTTCTGGACCTTCTTCTAATCCATGAGAATCTGGAAGCTCTATCTTTTGAGGTGACCACCATGAAGAAGCTTCATCAAATACCACATTTCTTGAAGTATGACACTTTCCAGTATTTGGATCATAACATCTCCATCCTTTTCTTGATTCATCATAACCGACAAAAATGCACCGAATTGCCTTTTTATCAAATTTGCTTCTTAGATGATCTGGCACGAAGACGTAGCATACACATCCAAAAACCTTGAGATGGTTGACTGTTGGCTTGATCTTCCATAATCTTTCATACGGTGAAATATGCCCCAACTTTGTTTGTGGAAGCCTATTTATCACGTATGATGCCGTTCTCATACATTCAGCCCAAAATATTCCTGGCACATTCTTACCATGAAGCATACTTCGACAAGTTTCAGCAAGGTAACGATTCTTGCGTTCTGCGACTCCATTATGTTGTGGAGTATTGGGACAAGTTAATTGTCTTATAATCTTGTGCTTCTCAAGATAGATATTGAACTCAGTCGATAAATATTCTCCTCCATTATCTATGCGTAAGCATCTAATCTTATTATTGAGCTCACTTTCTATCTTCTTCTTGAACTCTTTAAACTTCTGAAAAGTCTCCGACTTTTCCTTCATGAAGTAAACCCACACATACCTTGAAAAGTCATCAATGAATGTCACCATATACTTCATTCCTCCAAGTGATGTTTGTTTCACTGAGCCAAAGACGTCTGAGTGTATGAGCTCTAGTGGTGTCTTGGACTGATGTTGTGACTCCTTGAATGGCAATTGGTGAGCTTTTCCAAATTGACATCCAGCACATATTGTATCTGTTTGGATATCAATTTGAGGAAGCCCATTTACTATGTGTTTTACCATCATCTCCTTTAACTTGTTGTAGCCCACATGCCCAAGACGTTCATGCCAAAGATCAGCCGTCTCATTTTTTCGAGTCTTATCTACATATGCTGTTTCAGCAGATAGTACATAGACCAACTCTATTCTTCTTCCATGCATAATTGGATTGCCAACCACCTTCACTCTCTTGAATACGGACACATCTTCTGGTCCAAAGAGCACATAACTCCCTTCTGCTGTCAATTATAGTACTGATAGTAAATTCTTCTTTAGGCCAGGGATAAGATACACCTTCTCGAGTTGGAGCTTATGAGAGCCGCCTTCATTTGGAATTATTGTCTTTCCAATGTGAGAAATAGACAACCTTGAATTGTCGGCTGTCAACACGACTCTCTTTCCTTTGTAATCATCCATTTCTTGCAGCTTCGTCTCATCATTGGTCATATGATTTGAGCACCCAGAATTAACGATCCAATCATCTTTGTAGTTTATTTTTGACTTTAAGGTTGCTGCAAGAGCTTGATCATCCATGTCAGCTTCTGCTTCTGCATCCTAAGTTTCCTCATTAATGGATGCTTCAAATGTGACCTCTTTCTTCTCATCTCTTGCGGCTGACACATTTCCTTCGAAAGTTCGCCTTCTGTGGAATCTACAATCTCGAGCAAAATGACCCTTCTTGCCACAATTGAAGCATTCACCATTCTTTCTCTTATCATTTTTCCCGTATTGTTGGCGATGATCTCTTCTTCCTTGTTGAGCTTCCCCTGAAGCGTTGCCTTTTGATTTTGGGTGACCCTTCCACCCATATGTCTTACTTTCTTTCATCGCCTCTTGTCTTCGAGATGTTGCTTTCTTCTTATTGGTGAAAAGTGCATCTTCTCCGTCTTTTATGGTTACTTCATTCATCTGCTTGGCTAATTCCTCTTGATTAGCCAATAAATTCTCCAGCTCTATTAATGATGGTTGAGTAGGCCATCCTCTCACAGCAGCTATAAATTCATTATACTCGGATCTTAAGCCATGGATGATAATTCTCTTCATCCTTGCATCACTCACTTTCTCTTTAGGAGCAAGTTGAGATATCTCACGATAAATAGATTTCACCTTGGTAAAATATTGAGAAATAGATAGACTTCCTTGTGAGATACCCGCAAGCTCATTTTCCAAGAGCTGGAGGCGTGCTTCATTCTTCATTGAAAATAATTTTTTAAAAGTTTCCCAAGTTGCCTTTGGTGTTTTCTCGTCACGGATGTGCTCCAATAGATCCTCCTCGATTGTAGTCTTCAATATAAATAAAGCCTTCCCGGCCTTGATGTTCCATTTTCTCAAGGCTTCGGCATTTTCTTTCGGTGGAGGCGTTGTGTCACTGCCAGCAACTATATCCCATAAATCCTGTCCTTGTAGGTAAGATTCTATACAAGTTCGCCAATAACCATAGTTGTGGTTATTGAGACTCTTGATTCCACTGCTCGTACTTGCAAGATCTGCCATCATGGCGTCCAACGTCCAATAAGCTTGGTCCCTGACCGATGAGCTTTCACAGTTCCTAACTGTGCTCCGACATAATCTCCCTTAGGGCCTTGGTGTTAACAAGACGATGTAAACGTCCAACGTTTACCGATGAGTACCTCCACTAGCAATGGTCCCGAACGACCCGCTCTGATACCAATTGTTGGAAGCTTCGACAAGCCCAACACACCCACTATAGAGGACCTGATTATACTACACTCACTACACCAACACTTTGACGTTGGTTAGCCTTTAATTTTATGAATCCTTAGTGCACAATAATAGTGAGGCGACAATGTCGACCATATATCATTCAGGCGGTATAACCGACCATATATCACTTAGGCGGCAGAGCCGACCATATAATAAAAATAACACAAGTGCACTAAGAACTTAAACACGAATTAAGGCTTACCCGAAAAACTTAACAAAGAACACTTTTATTGATACAAAATACAATTACAATATTACTTACTTATAAGTTTTCTCTTCTCTAACTCACACTCTTCTTACTTCCTTACAACTCTCACACTTTACTTTACACATTACAAATGAAATCCTCACCCCTATTTATACTACTCCATGGAAGTTTCTAGATATTAGATATTTTCATGAATATATAAATATCTAGATATTTCTACAACCTACAAATATCTAGATTTTTTCTTTTACAGTTTAATTCTAGATTTTTCTCTTATATTCTAATATCTAGAATTTTCTTTTATACATTTACTAAATCCATATTATTAAATTTGCATTGTATTTTAACAATAAATAGAGCAAGTTTTCAAATGAGATTCCAATAAAACTCAATAAAGTATGTTGATTAAATTATTGCGTTATTGTTTGATTTCGTATTGTTTGAATTATTAGTTTAAGATTTGAGGAGTCTAGGCATCGAGAAGAGGAGTTGAAATACTTTATGATTTTCAAAGAAAATACGTACGTATCCGTTGAAAATTTGAATGATGAATTCTGTATCTTATGCTGGAATCGATTGAAAAAACTATTTTTACAATTTGTAAGTTACAATTTCTTAATATAAAATGTACCATATTTAGTATCATTAGGGCTCACCTAAACGTTCATAACACTCCCTTCAAAATTCTCAATCCTCCGACCATCAAGCCCCTATAGGGTTTACACCCAGGGGCGGTTTTTAATGGGGACAGGCGGGGGCAGCCGCCCCCAGTGAATTTGCAATTTTCAGTGTAAATTTTTTGGATTTTTCGACTTTGTCCCAGTGGATTTTTTTTTTGCCCCAAAACCTATATATTTTGCCCCAAAACCTTTAAATTTTGCCCAAAAATCTCCAAATTTTACCCAAAAATCTCCAAATTTTACCCCAAAACCTTCAAATTTTGTCCACAAATGTTAAAATTTTGTCCCAAAACCTCTTTAATTTGCTTAAAAACCTCTATTTTTTGCCCCAAAATCTTCATATTTTGCCCAAAAATTGTCACGATTTTTAATTTTTTTTTTTGCCCCCGGTGACTTGGAATCCTGGTACCGCCACTGTTTACACCTTGTACGATTGAGTACACATTATACTCATTTCGTCTCATAGAAGACGAATACAACTTTTTGATCAAAATGTGGTGCTTAGACACGATTAAATTGACCCGATGTGAGAAGGTTATTTACATTACAAGATACATTCGGCATCATGATTGGTAACCAAAACAGAGGATTGTCAACATTATAACGATAGCAACATTTTAAAAGGCAAATGATCAAGCAAAATGTGAACGGGGAATGTTATGAACATACATAAAAAATTAGGAGTGGATAAATATGAAGACGTTGAACAACTGCTCAAGTGTACACTAATAATTAAAAATTGGATAGTAAAATAAAATACTCGTAATATAGTAGATATACACGTACGTCCAAAGCGTAAGACTTTACGGTTATAGAAGGCTAATTCGGTAAAAAGGAATGAGTGGGTCAAAGTCCAAGGTATTTGTAATGTCATAAGCTTTAGCCCCGAATCCCGGGCGACATATAAATGTGTTGGGTATACGGGAGAACGTGCAAATATCCGATTGTGACCCACAACCACAACCTTCTTTTGTCAGGACTAAAACACTAGCATCATCCCTAGGTGATTTTTTTTCTGCTATGTCTCCAAACCCTTGCCTTATATTTTATTATTCGCAAGTAAAATTTACCAAAATAAAAAATTAATCTATTCGCTATCCTAAAGTGGAAAGAAAGCTTAGAATTTGATTTATTTTTATATTTTCTTATTACAGTATTAATTTTTATTATGTTCTCTCAATCTATATCACCGTCGTCTTTATTTCAAAAGTATAACATAACACTTCAGTCATAAATGTATGTTTCAAATTTATAAGTACCCTTTGTAGAGCGGTGAAACCTTCCCAAAATAAGCTGCTCCGTAATAGTTAGGGTTATAATACTTAACAAATGTCTCATATTATAACTTTATAATATCACTAGCAATATGTGTTGACCATGAAAAGGGTAAAAAGTTAGTAGAAATATTCTTTATTTATCAAGTAGTTACATGAGCTTACAACTGTTTACCCTTTGGAAAGCGATGTATTCCTCACTTGTAAATTTATAATGTGGTTCGATCAATTTGTTTTGTTCAATTTACGCATACAGTTTAGGCGTATGTAACATTTTTTTCATAGCTATAACATGAAATATCATCCTTCCTATATATGGTTAATTAATTAATCTAGTGACTAGTGTAGCCTTAAAATTAACATATATAGATAAGTGTAAACGTGAATACACAACATGGACGCGTACCACATATTCTCACTTAAGTATTTGTATGCCATTATTATCTATCTAGAAGAGGCTGACCTATGGTATCTTCAGTTATGAGTCACGACTCGTGACCCTAGGATAAATTCAAATTTCCATACGTGCAAACTGTGTATACATGCATGTTACTAGTACTTAATTATTTGATAAAACTATATAATATACTATACTTACTATACTAAATTAAGTTAATAGCTTGAATGTGATATATACCATGATTAAAAAGATACTCCGTAATTTATTAATAGGAAATAAAGACAAAACCATTTGAAGCAACTGTGCAATCTAACAACTATTCTAACAAAATCCAAGTGTATCACATCTTTTCATATAAACCCTTGACTAACTTTTTTCTTTCTTAATATTTTTTCCCAACTTTTTTCAATAAATCTAGTAATCTACTTCTCTTTTTAATCTTAGAAATATTGGGCAGAACATGGGCTATGGGAGCACCACAAGTACAATATCCACATCACCTAATTAAAAAGGTTGGATTATATAATATTTGATAGTTGGTATCGTTGGGCTCGGTTTGAGTTAGCGTGTATTGGTTTGGGAGTCTTTCATCTATTGAAAAATGCCCATTAATTTTAATAGTAATGGTTATTTTAGCAAAAAAAAAAAAAAAAAAATTTAATAATAATAATAATAAATAAAACAAATTAGTTTATAAAACTATTGCAAGTTGTTGATGAATTATTTTGCTCTTGGTGGTGAAGATGATGTTTTCAATGTTTAAATGTTGTACTAGTTATAATTATTGTTTGTTTGGTCTAATTTTCATGTGGTTAGGATGTATTTCACTCTTTAATTACTTGTATAACACAAATATGTTATAATTCAGTAGGCTTATAACTACCTTTAGAGACGTGTTATAATTCAGTAGGCTTATAACTACCTTTAGTGACGTGTTATAATTCAGTAGGCTTATAACTACCTTTAGTGGCTGGCTTTTGGCTATAAACTATTAATGATTATTAAAGAGAGAAGAGTGAATATATCTTTATGTATATATGTAAAAATTGATGCACCTACTGATTACAATCGATCACATATTTATAGTACAATAATTCACTGTGCAGTTAGGTGGATTATTAATATCTCCATGAATTTGATCAATCAAATTTTGACTTTAACATAATATGTCGGCCACCATGACTTATAACACTCCCCCTTGGACGACAATTTTGTTTTAAAAAAAAATCAACTACATGTTACTGCCTCGTTAAAAACCTTGCTAAAGAAAACCGAGTGGGAAAAAACTTTAGCTAAGGGAAAAAGAGTGCAGCATAGAGTTGACTCCCCCTCAAGTAGACATCACTGATCTGTTACATCTTTTGAAAATGCCTCATGCCAATATTGTGAACATGTGTTCTGAAAATAGTAGTTGGGAGTGCTTTGGTGAAAAGACCATCAGAGTTTTTGCTGGATTGAACATATCTCATTTCAATCTGGTTGTCCTTAATGAGATTTTGAGTGTATGAGAAGAATCTAGGAGGTATGTGTTTTGTTCGGTCACTTTTGGTATACCCTTCTTTCATCTGTGCTATGCAAGCTGCATTATCTTCATAGATAGTTGTTGGACTTTTATAGCGTTCTAGTCCACAAGAATCAGTAATGAGTTGTGTCATTGATCTCAACCAAAAACATTCCCGAGTAGCTTCATGTAATGCAATCACTTCGGCATAATTTGATGATGTTGCAACAAGTGTTTGTTTTTGAGAACGTCGTGATATTGCGGTACCTCCATTTAGGAATACATATCCATTTTGAGATTTAGCTTTATGTGGATCAGATAAATAACCTGCATCTGCATAACCAACCAAATCTTGTTTTGATTCGTTAGAATAAAATAATCCTAAATCAGTAGTTCCTCGAAGGTATCGAAATATGTGTTTGATCCCATTCCAGTGTCTTTTGGTAGGAGCTGAGCTGAATCTTGCCAACAAATTAACTGCAAAAGAAATGTCAGGTCTTGTACAATTTGTAAGATACATAAGAGCTCCAATTGCACTAAGATATGGTACTTCTGGTCCCAGGATATCTTCGTGATCTTCACAGGGACGAAATGGATCAGTGTCAACATTAAGTGATCTAACAACAATAGGAGTACTTAATGGTTTGCATTGTCCATATTGAAACGTTTTAAAATCTTTTCCGTATAAGCTGTTTGATGTACAAGTAAACCATTAGGCATATGCTCAATCTGCAAACCAAGGCAATACTTGGTTTTTCCGAGATCTTTCATTTCAAATTCTTTCTTTAGAAGTTGAATGGCTTCATGGATCTCTTTATTTGTACCTATGATGTTAAGATCATCTACATAAACGGCTATGATCACATATCCGGATGTTGTTTTCTTAATGAATACACATGGGCAAATAAGATTATCGGTATACCCTTTGCTTATCAAGTAATCACTTGATCGTTTATACCACATGCGACCCGATTGTTTCAATCCATATAAAGACCTTTGTAACTTGATTGAGTACATTTCTTTGGGTTTTGCATTGGTTGCTTCTGATACCTTAAATCCTTCAGGTATCTTCATATATATATCACTATTAAGTGATCCATATAGATAGTCACAACATCTAGGAGATGCATTTCTAAATTTTTAGAAACTGTCAGGCTGATTAAGTATTTAAAAGTAATTGCATCCATAACAGGAGAATAAGTTTCCTCATAATCAATTCCTGGTCTTTGAGAAAAACCTTGAGCTACAAGTCTAGCTTTATACCTTGTAACTTCATTTTTATCATTTCTTTTTCGCACAAAAACCCATCTATATCCCACAGGTTTCACATCTTTAGGTGTGAGAATGATAGATCCGAAAACTTTTCTTTTATTGAGCGATTCAAATTCAGCTCGTATTGCTCCTTTCCAATGATCCCAATCATGTCTACTTTGACGTTCCATGACAGATTTTAGTTCTGGATCATCATCATCATTCATGATGTCACATGCAACATTATATGAAAATATCTCATCAAGATTTTTCATTTCATTTCGGTTCCATAATATTTTTGAATGTGCATAATTGATTGAAAATTCCGTATTAACATCATCAATCTCCTCTGCAGAAGGAGTACTGATTTGTAATTCTTCTTGAACACTTTCTTTTACCTCATTATCAGCTGATTTTCTTTTTCGAGGATTTTTATCTTTGGAACCAATTGGTCTCCCACGTTTTTGGCGTGGCAAAGACTCAAGAGCGACATTATTGCAAACTTTTGGAATTTCAATTCGAGCTGGAGCATTTGCTGCTGGTATATATGATTTAGTCACTCTTTTTGTATCTATAAATGCATCAGGCAATTTATTCACAAGTTCTTGCATATGCATTATTTTTTGAACTTTGGTCTCGCATTCTTTTGTGCGAGGATCAAGATACATTAATTGAGGTTCACACCATGAAATATCATTTTCTTTATTTTTTATTTCTCCCCTTAATCTAGGGAACAATGTTTCATTAAAGTGACAATTAGCAAAACGTGCTGTAAAAACATCACCCGTCATGGGTTCAATATATCTTATGATTGAAGATGTTTCATATCCAACATATATTCCCATCCTTCTTTGAGGACCCATGGTAGTGCTACAAAGGCGCTAACTGTCATGCAAGTAGGCCTAATAACACAAATACACTCGAGTGTTGAATTTGGTAAAATCACTTTACAATTGGGGCAATACAGGGACAAATAAAGAACTACATATTATGATGATGTTAATTTGGTATAACCAAAAAATAAACAGAAACAATAGATAAATATGGGAACAGGGTAAGGGATGATGAACCTTTATATAACTTGATGTAGGCTTGAAAAAATTTCCTTGTAAACCACATTTCTTGTGTGGTCCTGCAACCTGTCTTTTACATCGTTCACCATGGCTATTTTCAGGCCGCTGGGGATTGTTACTCTCGACAGCGCGACGTATAGCTGTCCGTGGCTGAAGACTGGTTTTGGTAAGTATAGACCAACCAGATCTAGTGATTGTCCCTGGCTTTTGTTTATTGTCATTGCGTAACATGGCCTCACGGGAAACTGTATGCGTTGCATCACAAAAGGCCACTTTGATTGGGTAGAAGTTAGTACTATTTTGTGAATAATCACCATATTTCCTATATGGGACCCGGTAATGATGCGAGCTTGAATAACAAATTTTTGAAAGTCTGTTATGATAAGTCGGGTGCCATTACACATGCCTGAGCTGGGATACAAATTGCGTAACAAAATGATCGGCTGGCCTATTTTTAGCTTCAGTTTATGATGAGGGACACTGGGAAAATTCAGCTTATTTAAAAATTCAACCGAGTATGATTGTTGCTGCTCGAGTGCGTCCGTTGATCCCTTGCAAATTTCATCCGAGCTTTGAAATATCATACTTTGAGACTGTAGCTTTTTAAACATGTGTTTATTAATCTGGTCTGCGTCATCATTTCTTGGCATCAAAATTGCCCTCTCTCGCAAATATTCTTCATCTTTATGTTTCTCCATGAAATTCGGAAAGATGGTGTCTGCGATAGCTTCAATTGGGGGTTTTTCAGATTTAACAATAAACTCTTCTGGAATTTTTATCCATGATGGCTCATCTTCCCCGTCTCTACAAACCGCAGGAACGTTGAAATGACCCATCCTAATCCATCCGGACAAATACATTACATTTGGTTACATCGCGAGGTATTGACCTCTATATGATACATTTTACAAACATTGCATTCGTTTTTGAAAGACAAATTTTCGTTTAACCTAAAGTTGACAGGCATGCATACCATTTCATAATATATCCAACTATAATTGACTTTAATAATAATCTTGATGAACTCGACGACTCGAATGCAACGTCTTTTGAAATATGTCATGAATGACTCCAAGTAATATCTCTAATACGAGCAAATGCACAACGGAAGATTTCTTTCATACCTGAGAATAAACATGCTTTCAAGTGTCAACCAAAAGGTTGGTGAGTTCATTAGTTTAACAAAAGCATTCATTTTCATCATTTTAATAGACCACAAGATTTCATATTTTCATAAACATCATTCTCATATCAGGCATTTCGCAAACTGCATAGAGATAAATAAAATCATTCATTTGGATTGAACACCTGGTAACCGACGTTAACTTAATGCATATAATATCCCCAAAATAGAACCTCTCGTCTGTATAATAATCTCGAAGTACTAAAGCATTCGTACCCCGAATGGGACTTGTCAAGGTCCATAGATCTATCTTTAGGATTCGCGTCAATCAGGGGCCATTTCCCTAAATTCTTAGGTTACCAGACTTGAAGGGTGATATTCGGTTTAATAATCCAACCATAGAATGTAATTTTAAGTACTTGTGTCTATTTCGTAAAACATTTATAAAAGCAGCGCATGTATTCTCAGTCCCAAAAATATATATAGCAAAAGCATTTAAAAGGGAGCAAATGAAACTCACCTAATGTATTTTGTAGTAAAAATACATACGACTATATTGAACAAGTGTAGGGTTGGCCTTGGATTCACGAACCTATATCATTTATATATATTAACACATATAATTTCAAGCGAATAAATTTATATATTATTAGTGATATAGTTGTTATTTTAATAAATTATATGTTTAATTAATAACTTAATTAGATATATATATATATATATATATATATATATATATATATATATATATATATATATATATAAAATCTTTATTTAAGATATTAATAATATTAATAATAATAATGATAAAAAAATAATACTTTTACTAATAATGATAATAATAATGATATTAATAATAATAAAAGTAGAATAACTACCTCAAAGGCGAAAAAAAAATATTTGCCCCAGCTCAGACTTGAACTGGCGACCTCTAGTTAATCTGAAACACACTCAAACCATCCCAGCTAATCTGTTTTTCCTACTTATAATCATACCTATATCTATTTAACACTTAACAGCTTGTTTCTTCTTCTCCTTCATCGATTAAAAAAAAAAATGCTACAGACCAGCATTGAACCTGTGACCTCCTGTTTACCCAACAGTGCCCATACCTCTCCTCCATCTGTTTCTTTCTGTATTCATTCGTAAACCAAAACTATTTAACTCGTGCTTCTGTTTTCTTTTCTTCTTTCTTATTTGATTCTTAATTATCATAATCATACGACATCATCAATATTAACAGGCTCGATCATTATCTTTCTTAACATCAATTCATCATTCGGTCATCATCAATCGAACCTATACATCACATAATCACCATCATCATCATTCGTTATCTCTACATGTGTTCATCATAGTCTAAATAAATTGCTTCAGCCCACTACAATAAACTGGAACACATCGGCCCAACAGTAAGAACTAAAACATGCCCAAGTTGCATCGGCCCAACTGTAGAGATTATAATCGTGGCCTAAATGATCTCTATAACCCTCGTTTCATTAACACGATCAACAAGGAAGCATCATTATCACTAACATGTAATTATTATCTAAATTCCCATATCAAATTCATGTGCTTTTCACAATTCAACAAAGGTATGAAACGTGACCCCTTTTGTCTGCCATGTGATGTTTGGTCCCACGTTTATTAGGTAAAAGAGAGAGAAAAAATATGATACGCCTTCTTTTGATTAACCCACTTTTGCCGGCCGTGATTTCACACATCTACCCACTTTCTTATATGAATGCTATATAAATCAATACACTATATCTAAGTTGATGATTCAATAAAACTCTAAACATATATATCATTATTCAGTCGATAACCTGTTCAATCTGAAGAAAACGAAACAGCAGGAAAAACAAGTGGTTTAATGGGTGTTGATCGACTAAAGAATTCGATGAAGGTGGTGTACGGTTATGGTGATTGACGAAAGGTGTAGGTGTTTATGGTTTGTTCTTGTTAATGAAAATAGAAAAATTGATATGCAGTTGGTGGTTCGTGACGTGGTGGTGATTATAGAAGATGTTTGATTAAGGTGTTTCTTGAAACAAAAAGAGAGAGAGAAGTGAGAGAAGGTGGAAGGTGCTGTAAAAATCATAATTGTTAAGGGTGTTCGTGATGGTTGTAAAGCGAAGAAGAAGGGTGGTCGATGGTGGTTTGATGTTTAATGATTGAGTGATGGGCTGCTTCTTGTAGTAGCACGCAGCAAGGGAAGAAAGAAAATAATTTGATCAAAAAGTTAGTAGTAGCTGTTTTTGAGTTTCAGTTGAATCATAACGATTACAATTGAGTTTAAAGAAAGTGGTGTTTGGTTGTACTAGAAACCGAGTTAGTAGCAACAATAAGCAAGGTGATGGTTGGGTTTGTGTAAGTGTATTTATGAGTTTCATGGTGGCGGTTTGCTCGTGATCGTAAAGAGAATTAAAAGTAGTGGTCGATGGCTTTGGTTCATATTATGGGCTGTGGTTGTCGATGACTTGAAGCATGGTAGATGTTTTTGTTTTAATTTTACTCAATTGCAGTGGGTATAACCTTCTACATATATGTAAATCGTATAATTGAGATAGTACACATGATATCATCGTTTCTTGTTTGATATAGCCAATTTGATTCCACTTTTTCAACTACGCAGACAGGAACAAAAAAAATGGTACAGCTCGATTGTGAAATCTAACAGAATTTGGAATGTTTCAATTTGGATTTCCCAAATTGAAGCAGTAGATATCAATCAACTACAGTTTATCAATGTCTTGGAACTGATTTTGAATCTTATAAGTTTATATACATATATATATATATATATATATATATATATATATATATATATATATATATATATATATATATATATATATATGTATATATGTATATATGTATATATATATATGTATATATATATATATATGTATATAATCGAATTTATATATCTGATTATTTATTTGTCTTGTATTTATATGTATAATACAATTTTATATATAGTAGTTGTAATCTGTGCATATATTAGTGTATATATATATATATATATATATACAACCGTATATATACCAGTAATTATACAACCGTATATATACCAGTAATATAATAATAATAATAATAATAATAATAATAATAATAATAATAATAATAATAATAATAATAATAATAATAATAATAATAATAATAATAATAGGAATAATAGTAATGATGTCCTAATAATAACTAAGATCATACTTTTATTACTACTCATAATAATAATGTTATTAGTATTGATAACAATAATATTAATAATAATATAACAAATTAATTGTATAGAATAACTTTTAATAAATTTAATAGTATTGTATAATAATGACAATTTATAATTTCACCTGTAATTAAATATATTAATATATTAATATTACATTTTACTAATTAGATAGTATCTAAAACCTGTATATTATATATATAATAAATATTTAATATGCATTATAATATACATATAATAAAGATTATGTATATAAATCATATATATATATATATATATATATATATATATATATGTATAATAACATTATTATCTTATATACTACTTTACACTTTAAATTTTAATATTAAATTTATATTTTATCATCTCCAATTATTATTATTATATAATTATACTTACATTTATATTTACAAATATTGGTTCGTGAATCGTTGGGAAATAGTAAAAGGTTAAATGAATTCATGTAAACAGTTTCAAAATTTTGTAACTCAATATTACAGACTTCGCTTATCTCGTCGAAATCATATAAAGATTAAGTTTAAATTTGGTCGAAAATCTCCGGGTTGTCACAAACGTGGCCATCTCCAATATCTAGGACCCATTTATTGAATAACATGTTTCGAGTATCCACATGACCATCAACAGTGTATTCATTGACCCTCATAATTCGTGTCAGTGTGTGTAGTTGGCAATGCTTCCATAGATCAGAGCGGTTAATGCAAGCTTGTACCACTTCTTGTCTCTTGCCTTTCGGGGTAACTGGTAATATGTTCCTGAAATCCCCCTAGAAGAATAGGCATCCCGCCAAAAAGCTTGCCTCTATTTCTATCGTCTTTAGTGCCTAAAATATCACGCAAGGTTTTATCTAATGCTTCAAATGCAAATCGCTGAGTCATGGGAGCTTCGTCCCAAATTATTAATCTTGCTTCCTGCATCAGAGCTGCAAGGTGTGTGTTTTGTTTTATACCGCATGTGCTGTTCTCCATGAGTTTAAGCGGGATGACAAATCTACTGTGTGCAGTCCGCCCTCCTGGCAAAAGCAAGGAAGCTATTCCTATGAAAAAAGATTGTTAGCAGTGGTCAATTGGCTTAAAAGGATGTTGTTTTTTTGTAATGTATTCCTGTTAGCCAACCTAATCTATTACTTTATATGGTGTAAATATAAGGATATAAATAATTATATCATAATTCTTATATGAGTTTATTATCCTTTGAATATTAATATTAACTATGATGTACCCTAGGAACAATACTGATAAAATGAATGATGATAAAATTAATATAAAAAATAAATGTCCATGATCATAAAAGTATGCATATTGATAATAACTAACTATGCACGAATTTTTTACTTGCTCTCTGATAATATATATAACATATATGATTAAAATGAGTAAAAAATTTTAAACTAATATTAATTTTACTTATTATAATAATTTCAAAAGTATATTAGATAGCGAAGTCCATTTTTATTACAACTAATAGGAGGAAATATTAATTAATCATTGATAATAAGATATGCCATATTATTAATAGTTTCAAATATTATTTAATCAACCATAATAACATTATTTAATCAATCATAATAAGGTAGGTAGTATCATAATAAGATGGGCAGTTAATTTTTTTATGACGTTCTGTTTTACGTTTTTACTGTGAACATGGGGCGTAAATGATTAGATACTATTTTTATAGACGGAGTGTACCTGAGGATGCCACTGCAAGCATGATCATCTTCTCGGATCTGAGTTTGGTGAGTATGGTGTTGTAAATGAACGTTTTACCTGTACCGCCCGGCCCATAAGGGAAAAACATGCCTCATGTTTTGTGTGTTACAGCCGTAATAACCTGCTAATAAATGCTGAGTTGTTCCGGGTTGAGAGAGCTATAAAGGCTGCTATGCAGAGCTCGCATCTCTTTAATATTGTAGTTTAATTCTTCTCATATTAGACGGTTGTCCATTTGGGTTAGGAGCGATTGGTCGGGTTGTGGTAGATCCGGGTAATCTGCTAAAGATTTACCATTTTTATTTAAAATTGCTTGTATTTCGACCAAGCAATAATTTCTAAGTTGAGCCTCATTAAGGATTAAATCTGGGTAGTTGTAAAGCTTTCATTTTTTACGAAGGATGTCATCTGCTAAAGCCTCCCAGTGTGTTTCCCACAGCTTGAGTGGTTTGCTAACATTGCAAAAAAGCAAGATGGTGACAAACAAATCGCAAAGCTGCGAGCCAGATGCCCATAATGTTGCCTCGGATATTGCCTCCGTCCATTCTTTATCATCATTTATCAAGCCGTGTGCAAAGGAAGCATCTTTAAATGTGGGATGTAATGTTCCGTCCACTCTACAAATATCTTCAAATGAGAGGGGGCCTTTGACTATATTCAACAACATCCTGAGATAATAACGCTCCCCTGATGCAGGGTTTGAATACACAATATGTCCGATGCACCTTTTTTGCTTTCTAGGGGCCCATTCCTTTGTGTCTTGATTCCATACATAATGTATAGGGATTTTTACATATGTCAGGTTTCTTGCATGCTGATCTCGCTTGTTAAGTTCAAACCACTCTGTGAACATGGTTTCCTTTATACTTTCTCTATGTAACAGTGCAGGTAAGTTTTCTAAATCGTGTACAGTGATGGCCTGCTGATTCGGTAAATGGTAGGATAGCTTGATCACCGACGGTTGAGAGAAGTGGATTTCAAAGGAAAACATTCTCCAAACAGCCTCACATGGAGATAGATAGCGACAATCCAAGTAATTTTTTATTACATCCACTTCGGTTACTTTTTCAAGAGAGGAGTTGTCTATGGGAGTTAGGTTTTATTGTATGACAATCGTAGCTCGTTCTGGACCTTTGTTTAAGTATTTAAATAAGTACTTTATAGCCCGAGATTGATTACACCATTCCACATTAATATGTGCATTGTACTTGAGAAGGAGGAATCTGTTGTATGGCACAACAAAGCTGTTGTCAAGCATACCTTTGCCTTTTCTTACTTTTTCTCCATTGTTTCTACGCCTGTAGTTTGCATATCCATCCTCATCTATTGTCGTTTCTGCATAATAGGGTTTCGGGAAATGCTTTGAGCATTTTCTATCAATCATGCAAGGTGTGTCCATGTTTTGCGCAAGGACCGTGTAACATGTATTCAGTAACACATTTGTAGCCCTCTGGATCATTTATTTGTGACAGAATTTCAGCTGATATGATATCATCAATATCCGATGGGCTCTTGCATTTGTAATCACGGGTTAACCAAATTAACATATGCACATGGGGTAAACCCCTTTTTGAAATTCAATTATATGTATGCCTGCGACACAATATTACAGGGGAAATTATGACACCCATAATCTGAAGCCGAAACCGAGTTCAAAAAGGTCTACAGTGCATGAGTCTAAGCATAGTATTTGGTATTTAATTTGTTTGCACCATTATTATTGCAAAAATAATGGCTAAAATCAAAGAGTAAATAGTGCAATTCTTGCAATAGTTAGCTGGAGTTTTAAATTGTTTTTATGTAAATGCTTGCACCCTTTTTTATGGGGGAAAACAATTACCAAAAGGAGTTAAATAGTATAATACTCGCAAAATTTATCACCTTATTTAAAACTAAAAGAGGTTCATGTGAGTTGGTCTGTTCGTGGTTTGTAAAGAAAATGTGGTTATATCAGGATGCGTACAGGGTAAATGACCTTAATTATGTATTAAAGGATATAGCGGTTGTACCTGCTTCAGTGGTGCCAAAGATAGGAGTTTTCATTATTTCAGTCATGAGGGAATCAAGCTTTAGTTTGAACAATCTTGCAACAATGTCTGGCCGATCGGGTGCTTTCTGACCTTCTATGTAAGACAACATTCCTTCGATTTCTGGCCATTTAGGGTTAGAGGTGAAGGTGATGAATAAATCTGGATTATCAAACTTGTAGCGACCCGACAAAATCGTCATTAACGGCGCCGCTAACTTAGGTCCCATTACGTGGTCGCAGTCCCTATATGATACTCGTTTGACCGAAATAATGTCGCATTCATTTGAAATGTATAAGACTTGCAAAGTTTAGTTTACAAAACCGTTCGACAACGAGTTTAAGTTTACAAAGGTATAAAGTATAAATGAAATCACTTGCGACATAATTAGTTTAAAATCACAGTTGCTATAAATAGCGTAAGTATGTAAACAATATGTTTGAAACCAAAGGTGCTATCACTAGCGTATGCATGTATGTATGCTTGACTCCAAGCAAGAAATCAGAGTTTATGCATGTATGCTTAACTCCAAGCAAGTATAAGTGTACGCGGAAGCATGTATCAAATAGCCATGTATGAACCTGAGAAACATATAGAAAACTGTCAACGAAAAACGTTGGTGAAATCATAGGTGTTTTAGTAAATGTTGTATTTGAACCACAAGATTTAATATAAGATGATTATCAAAATCATTTGCATTCCAAAGTTGTTGTTTGTATCGCGGGCACCTAATTATCAAACTTAACTGTTTTGTACCCTGTTACGTAGTGTTAGAACATACACTATACTCGAAAATATATTTCATCCGCTAACGGTAGCGAACCGTCCGAATGAGGCTCGTCAAGCCCATGTGATCACATAATATAAGTTCTCGTTTACACCATGCAAGTGTAACTAATGATAATTGAATTGAGGCTTTTTGTTCAAACCCATACGTGGAATGTTCGTTTTCGTACTTGTGTTCAAAGTGTAAAAGTATGATACGTATATGTTTCTCATCCCATAGTTTAAAGCATAAAAGTTGTTGAAAGATGGGACTATGATCTCACCTCGAGTGCACGAGTATAAATGTACTTCACAAAGTAAACGTGTACATGAAAGTTGCTTAGCCTTGACCTAAACAAGTAAGTGTAGTGACCCGAACTTTTCCATGTTTATATATATATATATATATATATATATATATATATATATATATATATATATATATATATATATATATTAAATAAAATTGTTATTTACATGATTAAGTGTTTCCAACATGTTAAGTAATCAAACTTGTTAAGACTTGATTAATTGAAATAGGTTTCATATAGACAATTGACCACCCAAGTTGACCGGCGATTCACGAACGTTAAAACTTGTAAAAACTATATGATGACATATATATGGATATATATATATATATATAGTTAACATGATATTATGATAAGTAAACATATCATTAAGTATATTAACAATGAACTACATATGTAAAAACAAGACTACTAACTTAATGATTTTGAAACGAGACATATATGTAACGATTATCGTTGTAACGACATTTAATGTATATATATATATATATATCATATTAAGATATATTAATACATCATGATATCATGATAATGTAATAATTTAACATCTCATTTGATTTAATAAACAATGGGTTAACAGCATTTAACAAGATCGTTAACCTAAAGGTTTCAAAACAACACTTACATGTAACGACTAACGATGACTTAACGACTCAGTTAAAATGTATATACATGTAGTGTTTTAATATGTATTCATACACTTTTAAAAGACTTCAATACACTTATCAAAATACTTCTACTTAATAAAAATGCTTACAATTACATCCTCGTTCAGTTTCATCAACAATTCTACTCGTATGCACCCGTATTCGTACTCGTACAATACACAGCTTTTAGATGTATGTACTATTGGTATATAGACTCCAATGATCAGCTCTTAGAAGCCCATGTGAGTCACCTAACACATGTGGGAACCATCATTTGGCAACTAGCATGAAATATCTCATAAAATTACAAAAATATGAGTAATCATTCATGACTTATTTACATGTAAACAAAATTACACATCCTTTATATCTAATCCATATACCAATGACCAAAAACACCTAAAAATACTTTCATTCCTCAATTTTATTCATCTAATTAATCTCTCTCAAGTTCTATCTTCAAGTTCTAAGTGTTCTTCATAAATTCTACAAGTTCTAGTTTCATAAAATCAAGAATACTTCCAAGTTTGCTAGCTTACTTCCAATCTTGTAGAGTGATCATCCAACCTCAAGAAATCTTTATTATTTATAGTAAGATATCTTTCTAATACAAGGTAATACTCATATTTAAACTTTGATTCAATTTCTATAACTATAACAATCTTATTTCGAGTGGAAATCTTACTTGAACTTGTTTTCGTGTCATGATTCTGCTTCAAGAACTTTCAAGCCATCCAAGGATCCTTTGAAGCTAGATCCATTTTTATCATTTTCAGTAGCTTTATCCAGAAAACTTGAGGTAGTAATGATGTTCATAATATCATTCGATTCATACATATAAAGCTATCTTATTCGAAGGTTTAAACTTGTAATCACTAGAACATAGTTTAGTTAATTCTAAACTTGTTCGCAAACAAAAGTTAATCCTTATAACTTGACTTTTAAAATCAACTAAAAACATGTTCTATATCTATATGATATGCTAACTTAATGATTTAAAACCTGGGAACACGAAGAACACTGTAAAATCGGACATACGCCGTCGTAGTAACACCGCGGGCTGTTTTGGGTTAGTTAATTAAAAACTATGATAAACTTTGATTTAAAAGTTGTTTTTCTGGGAAAATAATTTTTCTTATGAACATGAAACTATATCCAAAAATCACGGTTAAACTCAAAGTGGAAGTATGTTTTCTAAAATGGTCATCTAGACGTCGTTCTTTCGACTGAAATGACTACCTTTACAAAAATGACTTGTAACTTATATTTACAACTATAAACCTATACTTTTTCTGTTTAGATTCATAAAATAGAGTTCAATATGAAATCATAGCAATTTGATTCACTCAAAACGGATTTAAAATGAAGAAGTTATGGGTAAAACAAGATTGGATAATTTTTCTTGTTGTAGCAACGTGAAAATTGGTAACAAATCTATATTAATCATATCCTAGCTAACTTATATTGTATTATATATATATTCTAATATATTATGTAATCTTGGGATACCATAGACACGTATGCAAATGTATTGACATATCATATCGACCCATGTGTATATATTATTTGGAACAACCATAGACACTCTATATGCAGTAATGTGGGAGTTAGCTATACAGGGTTGAGGTTGATTCCAAAAATATATATACTTTGAGTTGTGATATAGCCTGAGACGTGTATACACTGGGTCGTGGATTGATTCAAGATAATATATATCAATTTTTTTCTGTACATCTAACGTTGGACAACTAGTTGTAGGTTACTAACCAGGACAGCTGACTTAATAAACTTAAAACATCAAAATGTATTAAAAGTGTTGTAAATATATTTTGAATATACTTTGATATATATGTACATATTTGTTATAGGTTCGTGAATCGACCAGTGGCCAAGTCTTACTTCCCGACGAAGTAAAAATCTGTGAAAGTGAGTTATAGTCCCACTTTTAAAATATAATATTTTTGGGATGAGAATACATGCAGGTTTTATAAATGATTTACAAAATAGACACAAGTACGTGAAACTACATTCTATGGTTGAATTATCGAAATCGAATATGCCCATTTTTATTAAGTCTGGTAATCTAAGAATTAGGGAACAGACACCCTAATTGACGCGAATCCTAAAGATAGATCTATTGGGCCTAACAAACCCCATCCAAAGTACCGGATGCTTTAGTACTTCAAAATTTATATCATATCCGAAGGGTGTCCCGGAATGATGGGGATATTCTTATATATGCATCTTGTTAATGTCGTTTACCAGGTGTTCACCATATGAATGATTTTTATCTCTATGTATGGGATGTATATTGAAATATGAAATCTTGTGGTCTATTGTTATGATTTGATATATATAGGTTAAACCTATAACTCACCAACATTTTTGTTGACGTTTAAAGCATGTTTATTCTCAGGTGAATATTAAGAGCTTCCGCTGTTGCATACTAAAATAAGGACAAGATTTGGAGTCCATGTTTGTATGATATTATGTAAAAACTGCATTCAAGAAACATATATCGATGTAATATATTTCTATTGTAAACCATTATGTAATGGTCATGTGTAAACAGTATATTTTAGATTATCATTATTTGATAATCTACGTAATGCTTTTGAAACCTTTATTGATAAAATAAAGGTCATGGTTGTTTTAAAAATGAATGCAGTCTTTGAAAAACGTCTCATATAGAGGTCAAAACCTCGCAACGAAATCAATTAATATGGAATGTTTATAATCAATATGAACGGGACATTTCAGTTGGTATCCGAGCATTGGTCTTAGAGAACCAGAATTTTGTATTAGTGTGTCTTATCGAGTTTGTTAGGATGCATTAGTGAGTCTGTACTTCGACCGTGTTTACTTGAAAAATGATTGCTTAACAAATTTTGTTGGAAACTATATATTTTTAACATGTGAATATTATGTGATATATTAATCTCTTAACGTGTTTGATATTATGTGATAGATGTCTACCTCTAGAACAAGTCCAATTGACTCACCTAATAATAATGAAGAGTCAAATGTAAATTGGAATGTTTCGTGGACTGATTCACAAGTTCCCGAAGAGGAACCGGATGAAGAGTCGGAACCGGAAGAAGAATCGGAACTGGAAGAAGAAATAGAACCAGTGGGGGAAATAATAAAACGGTTAAGTAGAAGAAAATTCTCAACCAACCGACCAAAGTTAATTATGGTCAATGGTGTTTCCGCCAAGGAAGCAAAGTATTGGGAGGATTACCAATTCTCCGATGAATCGGATCCCGACAAGGATTCCGATGATGTTATAGAAATTACCCCAACACAATTTAATAAGGAAAAAGAGAACAATAAGGGAAATGGCATAAAAATAGAGAAATTTGATTCCAAACACGATGAACTTTATATGTATCGTCAACACCCGTATTTCTTAAGTTGTGACAATAACTCGGGAACCTCTAAACCACCAGGTTTATCTAAACCAATGTGGAAAACGACGGCTCGTATTAGGGGAACATCATATATCCCTAGAAACTTGGCAAAACGAACCAAAACCGAAGAAGAAGAAACGAGCGAGTCGGAATAAGATAGTTGTATTCGTGTGGTGTAATATATGTAATATAGTGTGCTTATGCTTTATGATATATGTAAAAATTGCTTGTATTAATAAGTATTTTTTTATGAATCTAACTCTTGTCTATTTTACAGTATAAAAACACAAAATGGATAGACAACCCAATATTTTAAGAGACGTACCCGGAGACATGATTGATGAAATCTTGTCTAGAGTCGGTCAGAATTCCTCGGTACAACTATTTAAGGCGAGATCAGTTTGTAAGACATTCGAAGAACGTTCCAAGAATGCGTTGGTTTATAAAAGGCTTTCGTTCGAAAGATTTGGGATATCACATTGGGAAATCCATAAGTTACGATGTGTTTACTTTGACGCATATATTGCGGGGAACCCAAATGCTATTTTACGCAACGGGTTAAGAAATTATTTTGACTCAATATATCCGAATATAGGACTTTGTGATTTAGAAAAAGCGGCTAACATGCAACATAAAGAAGCATGTTATGCTTACGGGTTAGTAATGATCGCTTCTCACCAAAGTGAGAACAAGAACATCGGGCTACAACTATTAAACAAAACGCTCCCACAAGTGACGGAGTCGGTAATTGGGGTAAGAAATGAGGTTTTTAGGTTATTACGAGACTGTTGGTCATTACGTAACCTTCATCCTTTTGATGACGTTACAACACATTGTCTTACTATCGGTCACAACGGTTATGTTCTACAAAACCAAGGATGGGAAGTGGTATTAGTAAAACCAGAATGCATGACTTGTTTCTGGACGTATGAATTACGTGTCTTTATTGCCTTTGCTGAATGCCTTATTTATTAACTAGAATTATCTTCGCAACTACTTTGTATCAAAGTTTTATGTGTTATATTTCATGCTATATGTAAAAAAAAAGCGGTATTGTAAGTTTGCAAGTTATTGTATAAAGATTTGAATATGTTATTTTTTTTTTTTTGTGATTAGTTTTTCATATAGAATTGTAGTAGTTGAAATGGTATGTTAGCTACTAAGTATGAACTTAACGGGTAGGTACTACCCGAATTAAAGAGTATAAAACGCTAATATGAAGAAAGAGCTTTTATAAATAAGTTCATATTACGCTACGAAATATTATTGACTACTCTTGATATTCTATATGATTAACTCGTTTCATTTAACTATTTTGAAGGAAATGGCACGGACTACTCGACACACCTTGAATATGAGAGAAGAGGAATTTCGTGCCTTTCTTGCTTCAAACATAGCCGCAGTACAGGCTGCGCTACATACCAACAATAACTCCGAATCTAGCAATGCAGCTAACGGCGCAAGAAATCGTGTAGGATGCACCTACAAAGAATTCACTGCCTGCAAACCTTTGGAATTTGATGGAACCGAAGGACCGATCAGATTGAAACGGTGGACCGAGAAGGTCGAATCGGTGTTTGCCATAAGTAAGTATACTGAAGAGGACAAAGTGAAGTACGCTACGCATACCTTCACATGTACTGCGTTAACATGGTGGAATACCTATCTAGAGCAAGTGGGACAATATGATGCTTACGCACTACCGTGGTCAGCATTCAAGCACTTGATGAACGAGAAGTACCATCCCAGAACCGAGGTCAATAAGCTCAAGACAGAACTTAGAGGGTTACGAACCCAAGGATTTGATATTACCACGTACGAAAGACGATTCACAGAATTGTGCCTATTGTGTCCGAGAGCGTTCGAAGATGAGGAAGAGAAGATCGACGCGTTTGTGAAAGGATTACCGGAAAGAATCCAAGAAGATATAAGTTCACACGAGCCCGCCTCCATACAACAGGCATGTAGAATGGCTCACAAACTAGTGAACCAGATTGAGGAAAGAATTAAAGAATAGGCGGCTGAAGAGGCCAATGTGAAGCAAGTCAAAAGAAAGTGGGAGGAAAACGGTGATAAGAATCACCAATACAACAACAACAGCAATTACAACAATAATCGCAACAACTATCCCAACAATCGCAACTACAACAAACGGCCCAACAACAACAATAACAACAACAACAACAACAACAACAGCAACTACAACAATCATCCCAACAACAATAACAACCGCAACAACAACAACAATCAGAAGCAGCTATGCCAAAGGTGTGAAAAGTATCACTCGGGGTTCTGCACCAAATTTTGCAACAAGTGTAAAAGAAATGGTCATAGCGCGGCTAAGTGTGAGGTCTACGGACCAGGGGTTAACAGAACAAAAGGAACAAATGGTGTCGGAACGAGTAATGGCGGAGCAAGTAGTGTCAGAGCAAGTTATGCCAATGTAGTTTGTTATAAATGTGGAAAACCGGGCCACATTATTAGAAATTGCCCGAACCAGGAGAACACGAATGGACAAGGCCGTGGAAGAGTTTTCAATATTAATGCGGCAGAGGCACAGGAAGACCCAGAGCTTGTTACGGGTACGTTTCTTATTGACAATAAATCTGCTTACGTTTTATTTGATTCGGGTGCGGATAGAAGCTATATGAGTAGAGATTTTTGTGCTAAATTAAGTTGTCCATTGACACCTTTGGATAGTAAATTTTTACTCGAATTAGCAAATGGTAAATTAATTTCAGCAGATAATATATGTCGGAATCGAGAAATTAAACTGGTTAGCGAAACATTTAAGATTGACTTGATACCAGTAGAGTTAGGGAGTTTTGATGTGATAATCGGTATGGACTGGTTGAAAGAAGTAAAAGAAGAGATCGTTTGTTACAAAAATGCAATTCGCATTATACGAGAAAAAGGAAAACCCTTAATGGTGTACGGAGAAAAGGGCAACACGAAGCTACATCTTATTAGTAATTTGAAGGCACAAAAACTAATAAGAAAAGGTTGCTATGCTGTTCTAGCACACGTCGAGAAAGTACAAACTGAAGAAAAGAGCATCAATGATGTTCCCGTCGCAAAAGAATTTCCCGATGTATTTCCGAAAGAATTACCGGGAATACCCCCACATCGATCCGTTGAATTTCAAATAGATCTTGTACCAGGAGCTGCACCAATAGCTCGTGATCCTTACAGACTCGCACCCATCGAGATGAAAGAACTGCAAAGCCAATTACAAGAACCGCTACCCACTACCGAGAGTTGAACAAACTTACCATCAAGAACCGCTACCCACTATCGAGAATCGACGACTTATTTGATCAACTACAAGGCTCGTCTGTTTATTCAAAGATTGACTTACGTTCCGGGTATCATCAAATGCGGGTGAAAGAAGATGATATTCCAAAGACTGCTTTCAGAACACGTTATGGTCATTACGAGTTTATGGTCATGCCGTTTGGTTTAACTAATGCACCAGCTGTGTTCATGGACCTTATGAACCGAGTGTGTGGACCATACCTTGACAAGTTTGTCATTGTTTTCATTGATGACATACTTATTTACTCAAAGAATGACCAAGAACACGGTGAACATTTGAGAAAGGTGTTAGAAGTATTGAGGAAGGAATAATTGTACGCTAAGTTTTCAAAGTGTGCATTTTGGTTGGAAGAAGTTCAATTCCTCGGTCACATAGTGAACAAAGAAGGTATTAAGGTGGATCCGGCAAAGATAGAAACTGTTGAAAAGTGGGAAACCTCGAAAACTCCGAAACACATACGCCAGTTTTTAGGACTAGCTGGTTACTACAGAAGGTTCATCCAAGACTTTTCTAGAATAGCAAAACCCTTGACTGCATTAACGCATAAAGGAAAGAAATTTGAATGGAAGGATGAACAAGAGAAAGCGTTTCAGTTATTGAAGAAAAAGCTAACTACGGCACCTATATTGTCATTGCCTGAAGGGAATAATGATTTTGTGATTTATTGTGATGCATCAAAACAAGGTTTCGGTTGTGTATTAATGCAACGAATGAAGGTGATTGCTTATGCGTCTAGACAATTGAAGATTCACGAACAAAATTATACGACGCATGATTTGGAATTAGGCGCGGTTGTTTTTGCATTAAAGACTGGGAGGCACTACTTATATGGGGTCAAAAGTATTATATATACCTACCACAAAAGTCTTCAACACATATTTAATCAGAAACAACTGAATATGAGGCAGCGTAGGTGGATTGAATTGTTGAATGATTACGACTTTGAGATTCGTTACCACCCGAGGAAGGCAAATGTGGTGGCCGACTCCTTAAGCAGGAAGGACAGAGAACCCATTCAAGTAAAATCTATGAATATAATGATTCACAATAACCTTACTACTCAAATAAAGGAGGCGCAACAAGGAGTTTTAAAAGAGGGAAATTTAAAGGATGAAATACCCAAAGAGGGTACCAAAATTTGGAGATATGAGAGAAATAGTACTTAGAGAAGCTCATAAAACCAGATACTCAATACATCCTGGAACGGGGAAGATGTACAAGGATCTTAAGAAACATTTTTGGTGGCCAGGTATGAAAGCCGATATTGCTAAATATGTAGGAGAATGTTTGACGTGTTCTAAGGTCAAAGCTGAACATCAGAAACCATCAGGTCTACTACAACAACCTGGAATCTCGGAATGGAAATGGGAAAACATTATCATGGATTTCATTACTAAATTGCCAAGGACTGCAAGTGGTTATGATACTATTTGGGTAATAGTTGATCGTCTCACCAAGTCAGCACACTTTCTACCAATAAGAGAAGATGACAAGATGGAGAAGTTAGCACGACTGTATTTGAAGGAAGTCGTCTCCAGACATGAAATACCAATCTCTATTATCTCTGATAGGGATGGCAGATTTATTTCAAGATTCTGGCAGACATTACAACAAGCATTAGGAACTCGTCTAGACATGAGTACTACCTATCATCCACAAACTGATGGGCAGAGCGAAAGGATGATACAAACGCTTGAAGACATGCTACGAGCATGTGTTATTGATTTCGGAAACAGTTGGGATCAACATCTACCGTTAGCAGAATTTTCATACAACAACAGCTACCATTCAAGCATTGAGATGGCGCCGTTTGAAGCACTTTATGGTAGAAAGTGCAGGTCTCCGATTTGTTGGAGTGAAGTGAGGGATAGACAGATTACGGGTCCGGAGATAATACAAGAAACTACCTAGAAGATCATCCAAATTCAACAACGGTTGAAAACCGCCCAAAGTCGACAAAAGAGCTACGCTGACATTAAAAGAAAAGATATAGAATTTGAAATTGGAGAGATGGTCATGCTTAAAGTTGTACCTTGGAAAGGCGTTGTTCGATTTGGTAAACTAGGGAAATTAAATCCAAGGTATATCGGACCATTCAAGATTATTGATCGTGTCAGACCAGTAGCTTACCGACTTGAGTTACCTCAACAACTCGCGGCTGTACATAACACTTTCCACGTCTCGAATTTGAAGAAATGTTTTGCTAAAAAAGATCTCACTATTCCGTTAGATGAAATCCAAATCAACGAAAAACTTCAATTCATCGAAGAACCCATCGAAATAATGGATCGTGAGGTTAAAAGACTTAAGCAAAAAAAGATACCAATTGTTAAGATTCGATGGAATGCTCGTAGAGGACCCGAGTTCACCTGGGAATGAGAAGATTAGATGAAGTAGAAATACCCGCATTTATTTCCAGAAGATACGTCAACACCTCCAACTGCTTAAAATTTCGGGACGAAATTTATTTAACGGGTAGGTACTGTAGTGACCCGAACTTTTCCATGTTTATATATATATTAAATGAAATTGTTATTTACATGATTAAGTGTTTCCAACATGTTAAGCAATCAAACTTGTTAAGACTTGATTAATTGAAATAGGTTTCATATAGACAATTGACCACCCAAGTTGACCGGCGATTCACGAACGTTAAAACTTGTAAAAACTATATGATGACATATATGGATATATATATAGTTAACATGATATTATGATAAGTAAACATATCATTAAGTATATTAACAATGAATTACATATGTAAAAACAAGACTACTAACTTAATGATTTTGAAACGAGACATATATGTAACGATTATCGTTGTAACGACATTTAATGTATATATATCATATTAAGATATATTAATACATCATGATATCATGATAATGTAATAATTTAACATCTCATTTGATTTAATAAACAATGGGTTAACAACATTTAACAAGATCGTTAACCTAAACGTTTCAAAACAACACTTACATGTAACGACTAACGATGACTTAACGACTCAGTTAAAATGTATATACATGTAGTGTTTTAATATGTATTCATACACTTTTGAAAGACTTCAATACACTTATCAAAATACTTCTACTTAACAAAAATGCTTACAATTACATCCTCGTTCAGTTTCATCAACAATTCTACTCGTATGCACCCGTATTCGTACTCGTACAATACACAGCTTTTAGATGTTTGTACTATTGGTATATACACTCCAATGATCAGCTCTTAGTAGCCCATGTGAGTCACCTAACATATGTGGGAACCATCATTTGGAAACTAGCATGAAATATCTCATAAAATTACAAAAATATGAGTAATCATTCATGACTTATTTACATGTAAACAAAATTACACATCCTTTATATCTAATCCATATACCAACGACCAAAAACACCTAAAAACACTTTCATTCCTCAATTTTTTTCATATAATTAATCTCTCTCAAGTTCTATCTTCAAGTTTTAAGTGTTCTTCATAAATTCTACAAGTTCTAGTTTCATAAAATCAAGAATACTTCCACGTTTGCTAGCTTACTTCCAATCTTGTAGAGTGATCATCCAACCTCAAGAAATCTTTATTATTTACAGAAAGATATCTTTCTAATACAAGGTAATACTCATATTCAAACTTTGATTCAATTTCTATAACTACAACAATCTTATTTCGAGTGGAAATCTTACTTGAACTTGTTTTCGTGTCATGATTCTGCTTCAAGAACTTTCAAGCCATCCAAGGATCCTTTGAAGCTAGATCCATTTTTCTCATTTTTAGTAGCTTTATCCAGAAAACTTGAGGTAGTAATGATGTTCATAACATCATTCGATTCATACATATAAAGCTATCTTATTCGAAGGTTTAAACTTGTAATCACTATAACATAGTTTAGTTAATTCTAAACTTGTTCGCAAACAAAAGTTAATCCTTCTAACTTGACTTTTAAAATCAACTAAACACATGTTATATATCTATATGATATGCTAACTTAATGATTTAAAACCTGGGAACACGAAGAACACTGTAAAACCGGACATACGCCGTCGTAGTAACACCGCGGGCTGTTTTGGGTTAGTTAATTAAAAACTATGATAAACTTTGATTTAAAAGTTGTTTTTCTGGGAAAATGATTTTTCTTATGAACATGAAACTATATCCAAAAATCATGGTTAAACTCAAAGTGGAAGTATGTTTTCTAAAATGGTCATCTAGACGTCGTTTTTTCGACTGAAATTACTACCTTTACAAAAATGACTTGTAACTTATATTTACTACCTTTACTATAAACCTATACTTTTTCTGTTTAGATTCATAAAATAGAGTTCAATATGAAACCATAGCAATTTGATTCACTCAAAACGGATTTAAAATGAAGAAGTTATGGGTAAAACAAGATTGGATAATTTTTCTTGTTGTAGCAATGTGAAAATTGGTAACAAATCTATATTAATCATATCCTAGCTAACTTATATTGTATTATATATATATATATATATATATATATATATATATATATATATATATATATATATATATATATATATATATATATATATATTCTAATATATTATGTAATCTTGGGATACCATAGACACGTATGCAAATGTATTGACATATCATATCGACCATGTGTATATATTATTTGGAACAACCATAGACACTCTATATGCAGTAATGTGGGAGTTAGCTATACAGGGTTGAGGTTGATTCCAAAAATATATATACTTTGAGTTGTGATCTAGCCTGAGACGTGTATACACTGGGTCGTGGATTGATTCAAGATAATATATATATCAATTTTTTTCTGTACATCTAACGTTGGACAACTAGTTGTAGGTTACTAACGAGGACAGCTGACTTAATTAACTTAAAACATCAAAATGTATTAAAAGTGTTGTAAATATATTTTGAATATACTTTGATATATATGTACATATTTGTTATAGGTTCGTGAATCGACCAGTGGCCAAGTCTTACTTCCCGACGAAGTAAAAATCTGTGAAAGTGAGTTATAGTCCCACTTTTAAAATCTAATATTTTTGGGATGAGAATACATGCAGGTTTTATAAATGATTTACAAAATAGACACAAGTACGTGAAACTACATTCTATGGTTGAATTATCGAAATCGAATATACCCCTTTTTATTAAGTCTGGTAATCTAAGAATTAGGGAACAGACACCCTAATTGACGCGAATCCTAAAGATAGATCTATTGGGCCTAACAAACCCCATCCAAAGTACCGGATGCTTTAGTACTTCGAAATTTATATCATATCTGAAGGGTGTCCCGGAATGATGGGGATATTCTTATATATGCATCTTGTTAATGTCGGTTACCAGGTGTTCACCATATGAATGATTTTTATCTCTATGTATGGGATGTATATTGAAATATGAAATCTTGTGGTCTATTGTTACGATTTGATATATATAGGTTAAACCTATAACTCACCAACATTTTTGTTGACGTTTAAAGCATGTTTATTCTCAGGTGAATATTAAGAGCTTCCGCTGTTGCATACTAAAATAAGGACAAGATTTGGAGTCTATGTTTGTATGATATTATGTAAAAACTGCATTCAAGAAACATATGTCGATGTAATATATTTCTATTGTAAACCATTATGTAATGGTCATGTGTAAACAGTATATTTTAGATTATCATTATTTGATAATCTACGTAATGCTTTTGAAACCTTTATTGATAAAATAAAGGTTATGGTTGTTTTAAAAATGAATGCAGTCTTTGAAAAACATCTCATATAGAGGTCAAAACCTCGCAACGAAATCAATTAATATGGAACGTTTATAATCAATATGAATGGAACATTTCAGTAAGTTGTATCAATTAACCGGTTACGACACAAGGTCGGGCGAAATGTGTTCAATTAGTCCTATGGCTTGTTACGACTCGAATATGTAGCATGTGAGTCACGTTATCAAGTTTCATGCAAGAATCAAGTATAAAATAAGATTAGAACGATTGCATAAGTGTTTTGTTAAGTTTGACTAAAAGTCAAACTTGGTCAAAGTCAACGAAAAAGTCAACGGGGTCGGGTCGGGTCCCGAACTATTTTCCTAAGCTTTGAAATCATATATGAGCATGTTGTCCAAGTTTCATGTTGATCGGGGGTGTGTAGCATGCTTAGAATTGAACAAAAATTGACCAAAATGGGCAGTCTGCCTCAGATGCGCCGCATCTGAGGCAGATGCACCGCATCTGCATCTGTTTCAGAAATTCTAGGGCAGTTTACACTTAGACGATTTCAACTTCAAACAACCATAACTTTTGACTCGTTAACATTCAAAACACGTATCTTATATCGTTGGAAAGGTAATTTAACAAGGAATACAACTACACACATTTCATGAATCAAATCCATCATTATCAACAATAAAAACCTCAATAAATGATCATTAAACGTTCAAAATCAAGGTTTCAAGTTCACAAAATGCATTTCTTAACTCGGGAATCCAATTTACACATACGATACATCGTTTTGAAGGTAATGAAACATACAATACAATTAAACACTTACTAACAACATTAACAAGCATTCAATGCATAAAAATCCCGTTTTAAAGTTCATCAAACCCTAACCAAAATCATGAATTCAACAATTTTGTAAATGAAGCTTTTCTAAATCAACCTACACATCAGTTTGAAGCTAATGAAGCTAGTAACACTTTTAATACATGAACTTTAACATTTAAACAACATTAACTCATCTAAAATCAAAGATTAAGCACACCCATTTCAAGTTCATGCTAGTTACTCCAAAAACAATAAATCGGGCAAACCAAACATATATTCATGTTAGACTTGAGCCATAGACACTAACTAACACCATTTCAAGTTTATAAAACGAATTTGAGAAATCTAGAGTTTTTAGAAACCTTACTCCAAACTATAAAATTGGTACCAAATCGAAGAGGATGAAGAGAGGATCACGAATATGTAATTTGTTTTGTGATGAACTTCCTTGATTAAATTTAGATGATAAATCTTTGATGTTGGGGTTTGAGAGAAGATATGGAAGTAGCAAGAATGAGGGAGGTGGAATGGATGGAGGAGAAGGCCACTTTGACTATTTGACCTAGTCAAATTTTTGCCCACTTGGCAAGTTTGGTCCCTCAAGTTTCAAAGTGGGTGCGGGAATTAACCGAGCGAATATTTTTAAAAACGCTAGAGTAAACGAGTGATGTTATAATTAAATAACGGGAATATTATAAACGTTAGTCAACGAAAGTTACGAATTTTAAATAACGAAAGATATTATTTAAAAAAAAAGACAGTGTTAAAAATAAATTTAACAGAAAAATGCGGGATGTTACAAAACTTGTGACATAGAGCCATCGCATCTTGGTAGTTCTTGACCATATATCGTGGGCTCCCGGTATGTGAAGATGGCAGAATTATTCTTTTTCCTATTGAGGTGGCTTTTGTGTCGCCGCGCGTTACAGCGTCGCATACATTATTATATAGGTCTAGACACACCTCATTTTGGTGATTCCTTGGCCATTTAAGACGTTGTTCTTCCACAGCTGTGTATGCATCTACTAAATATTGCTGAAATAGCCTCCCACCTCTAAGTAACGTAGTGCCTTCATTTTCACGCTGATGAATCATATAACAATAGTACTCTCGCATGGTGACAAACCCTCTATTTGTTTTCCGCCTTCCATTATTATTATGATAGGGGATTTCTTCGTGATACCATGTTTCACCATACGGAAATAATAAAGGATATTGTAAGGCCATATACAGTTGGTGTAGCTCTGATATCCTTTTCGGGGAGCAGTTTTTTTTTTGCACAATGATATCGCGTGTAGTCGTACACTGGTCAAAGTCGCTTGTTATCAACACAGCTACCTCAGCGACAGTTGGTGTGTTATATTGGCGTGAGTTTGTCACCTTAGCAAGCAGTCGGATCTGAAATTCCGATGATGTATTATTAGTAGACCAATCACGGGCCATCCGAAACGCCTTTGCAACAGCACTATATTCATTCAACATGTTGATCAGGTCGTTGGTTATCTCTTCTTCCGCGGTTGTCGTGTTTCAGAACCTATAAAAGCGGACATCCGGTTCCTGACCTCATTTTCTGTATCAAAAAAATATAATTGTGCGTATCTTGGATGGCCTCCATCTTCAGGCAAAAGTGAGCTAATTTTGTGATATGCTTGACCACTTATCCGAAATGTGTAGGGCCCTCGGCCGTGGTTAACTGAGTGATCAATTCTTGTCCCGAATGATGTAAAAGAAAAAATGATGTTATAAATCCGTATTTGTTCTCTGAATTTTGCTGTCGAAGAGGTCGTGTAGTCCAGTAACGTTTTCAACAACATAGGAGGATCTTGAAGCTTCGGTAGAAGTAGTTTTCCATTTTGGCAACAAAGTGAGAAAGTCGGGCTGGTAGTTTTTTTGGGTTTGTTACTCCTCTCTTCGTACCACATTGTAGCATTACAATACATGCACTTAATGGAAGGTGGCCCTTGGTTATGGTAAGATGCATGTGTACCTGCCAAATAAAGTGACAAAATCATAACATGCCCTAATAACTATTGTAAGGTGAGCAGCGTGGTTTCTGAGCATAAATACCTAAGTCATTATGTTTCATGAATGTAATTTTATTCTCTACCAAACACGAGTGGTTTAGGTGTTTAAAGATAAACAAATTACCTGAAGACATAGACGCGATTTTTGTACTGCATTTTTAAGAAACATGGGCATGGTCTTGCGTGATTCCTGAATAAGGTAAACTATATTTTAGGGAGCGATATATAGTAGAGTAAGAAAGAGGTGTACTTTAAACATGTAATGGACCTGTTAATGTGGCGGGATTTTTTCCAAGGCTTGACGGGTTCGCGCTACCTGTTGAAGTATGTTTCTCATGAGGGATGGTGATAAATCATATATAGACAATCTGTGTAAACATTTTCACCGCTAAAGTTGGAACGTAAAGTAGGCGCTTACCAGGCGGGGTTGCGGCACGCGGTTTTATAATTTTGATGCCAACAAAACTCTGGAGCTGGCCATGCATCTTTGTCTTCATTGATTCTATAATGAGTGTATGGTGAAGGATATTGGAGAACGATAGGTGGTGGTTTTTGGCTTTTGGTTTTCCTACACCATAAATACGTACACTTTAAAGAATATGTCAACATGATTCACAAACAACCTGAAGATGGATCCCATTAATTTAGCCTTACCGGAATTTGTAGGACCAGCTGGATCAATATATCGAAGCCCAACGAAACTCTGTACTTGACCATTCATCAGCGTGTTGGTGGATTCTATACTGAGTGAATGGTGTAGAATCGTGGAAAAGGAAATGAGGTCCTTGGTGGCTGTGGGGTTCCCTGCAGGAGAAATGGTTAAAGCGAAAACAATGATCATTGTGCAGGCATAAAGTATCTGTAATAGAAGGATTTTAACATGGTTTAGACGTAACCTGATTGTAGGGGGCGCGGTTCACATATCTTCAGAACGTAATACGGTAGTGTTTTTCCAAACTCTGTTTTGGTTTTCGATGAGTATATTGAAAGTGAGCAATTAGCAAATCCTGAGTGTGTTAAGCGGCTGGTGGAATCTGATAAACACAATGAAACATCTAAACAGGTATTCATATGAATCCATTGTAGTTAAAGTGATTAAACTTCTGACAAATGTGTTATATACCTGAAGACATGTTTGTAGAGCAGGATCTATGTGAGTTCATGCCATTTTAGATATTGGACAATGATGATATAGACCTAGGGTTATGTAAAGTAGCAAATAAATATGGGTAGAGGCTTTTCCTCTCCAGATGCTCTTTCAATTTCCTATTTATTTTTAATGTGTCATGGGTTATTTATTGAAAGGGTGAAGAGGATATCAAGGGTTGCAGAAGGGGAAGATGAGGGGATTGTATTTATTTCCCAAATGTAGCTGTGTAAAGTAACTCTAACTATGCAACATACAATTAGGCTGATGTGTTGGGGTTTTAAATTGCCATTAATTTAACCACTTTTACAATCATACATACGTATACAAAATTTATATATATATATATATATATATATATATATATATATATATATATATATATATATATATATATATATATATATATAGTTAGATTTTGAAAATAGGCTAGAGTCAACTAAATATATAGGCTGGAGGTCATACCTGAGTACTACAGGCCAATATAAATCTCTTTTTCCTGGAGCAGGCCAAATTAGGAGTGTAATGTTACGGTTCGCACCACCAATCATGTATGGGTTCCAAGTATGTGTTAGACAAACCCATCAAGCTGCAGGACATCATTCACTGATCTTTGAGGTTGGCTTTAAATTGTCATTCATTTAACCACTTTTGCAATCACACATAGGTACAAAATTTAGATATATGTAGATAGATCTTGAAAATAGGTTTGAGTAAATTAAATATATAGGCTGGAGGTCATATATGCGTACCACGGGTCAATAGAAATCCTTTTTTCCTGAAGCATGTTGAATTAGCAGTTCAATTTTATGGTTCATGTCATCTATCATGTATGGGTTCCAAGTATGCGTTACACAAACCCCTAAAGCTTCAGGCCATCATTAACTGACCCTGAGACTGTCGTGGGATCGGGTAATGTGGGGCGTAAACTTCGAATGGGCATTTATAAAAATAAATGAACCATGAACAAATTAACCATGGTTGAAGCCGATATAAAATAACCGTTTACAAGAGTGAATACCGAAACAGAAAATTCCAGATGCCCTCAGACAGATCCACTATCGCCTCTTGGCTTTGCTTTAATAGATTCTATTCGACAGGAAGGAACGTTATACGACTTTCAGGTCTATGAAACATGCATACATGGGTAAACAACAACTGGATTCGATTTATATTTGATATGTAATTTTGCCTTTACTAATTAACATAATGAACACGAATGCATCATGTTCTTGCAGGAATGCTAGGATGATAATAACCAAAAAGGAAAAAATGGAGTATTGGGTGAAATCAACATGGGCCGAATGCATAGAAAGGCACTCTCATTTTAAATAGATGGGTGCTCATTATTAGTGGGGGAGACAATAAATAGCGAGAGCGTGCGAAAACAGTAAACCAACCATAATGTAAACAGATAAAAACAAACACGGTAAAAGTAATGGTGAATTGTAGAAGCACAAACTTTATTGAAAGCAACCAAAACAATGGGGGATTGATAATGCTAAAAACGAACATATATTTCATAGCATTATCCCTCAAGAAAGACAAGCTTTTAGTTGCAATTGTTCTATTTACAAATGATATTCGTTTAAATAATAAAAGGTGAAGACAAAACACAGATTCGACGAATTGAAGACGCAAACGACCAAAAAGCTCAAAAGTACAAAGTACAATCAAAGTGGTTCAATTTATTGATGAGAAACGTCTAAAAATTACAAGAGTACGAGCCGCAAAACGCAAAGTACAAGATATTAAATAGTACGAAAGGACGTTCGAAAATCCGGAACTGGGACCAGAGTCAACTCTCAACGCTCGACGCAACGGACTAAAAATTACAAGTCAACTATGCACATGAATATAATATAATATATAATTAATTCTTAAAATTATATATATATTATATTATATATTAAAACCGTCGGCAACAAGAAAACAAGCAAATGTGAGCTGTCCCAGGGGGCCATGCGATCTTATAAACCCATGCGATCGCATCGCAGCAACAGTGAGGCCATGGTCTATAAATTCAGCGTTTTTCAGACGAATTTTGCACTCCTTTTTCATCAATCTCTCTCTCTCTCTCTCTCACGATATATATATATATATATATATATATATATATATATATATATATATATATATATATATATATATATATATATATATATATATATATAATTTATAATTTTAATTTTAATTTAAGATTAATAATTATAAGGGTATGTTAGCGAATGTTGTAAGTGTGTAAGTCAAAATTCTCTCCGTGTAACGCTACACTATTATTAATCATTGTAAGTTATGTTCAACCTTTTTAAATTAATGTCTCATAGCTAAGTTATTATTATGCTTATTTAATGCCGAAGTAATCGTGATGTTGGGCTAAATATTAAGATTGGGTAATTGGGCTTTGTACCATAATTGGGGTTTGGACAAAAGAACGACACTTGTGGAAATTGGACTATGGGCTATTAATGGACTTTATATTAACTAAACGATGCCTCGTCAATTTAATATAAAGGTTACAATTTGACGTATCTATATATAACCACATACGCTTAATCGGGTACGGTGGGCGAGATATCTATAAATACGAATTATCGTTCATTTTACCGGATACGGAAATGGATTAATAGTTAATGGACTCATTAAAACAGGGGTGGATTACATTCAAGGGTAATTGGTGTAATTGTTAACAAAGTAGTAAAACCTTGGACTACACGCAGTCGATAACCTGGTGTATTCATTAAACAAAGTATTAAGACCTTGTTACAGTTCGAATCCCCAATTAGTTAGAATATTTGACTTCGGGTATAAGGATAATTTGACGAAGACTCTCGTACTTTATATTTAAGACTGATGGACTATTATGGACAAAACCGTATGGACATATCGAATAATCCAGGACAAAGGACAATTAACCCATGGTAATAAATTAAAATCAACACGTCAAACATCATGATTATGGAAGTTTAAATAAGCATAATTCCTTTATTTCATATTTTATCGCACTTTTATTTTCTGTCATTTTATTTATTGCACTTTTAATTATCGTACTTTTTAATTATCGCAATTTTATTTATCGTCATTTTATTTATCGCACTTTAATTTATCGCACTTTAATTATTGTCATTTACTTTACGCTTTAAATTAAGTTATATTTATTTTTAATATTTTACATTAGGTTTTAACTGCGACTTAAGACATAAAATCGACAAACCGGTCATTAAACGGTAAAAACCCCCTTTTTATAATAATAATAATATTATTACTTATATATATATATATATATATATATATATATATATATATATATATATATATATATATATATATATATATATATATATACACACACATATAGTTTAAAAATATAGCGTTAAACTTGGCTAGTTCCCTGTGGACGAACTGGACTTACTAAAAACTACACTACTATATAATTAGGTACACTGCCTATAGTGTTGTAGCAAAGTTTAGGTATATCCACTCTATAAATAAATAAATAACTTGTGTAAAATTGTATCGTATTTAATAGTATTTCGTAGTAAAAATTAATAGTATTTTGTACCCCTTCGCTTTAACATCAAGTATTTTTGGCGCCGCTGCCGGGGACTTCATAAACGCTGAAAGCGAAACGCTATATAAAAAAAAGATTTTTATTAAAGTTTTAATTAAGTTATTGTAAAAATACGTTTTAAAAATAAAAAATATAAAAAGAAAAATAAAATTACATTTCTATATTTTTAAGTGTTTAAATTAAAAAGTTTATATTTTTAAAAGTTATAAAAACTAATAAGTAAATTTTTAATTTATAAGTTTTATTTAAATTATTTTAATTCTATAAAAAAAATAGAAAAATTAAAAATAAATAAATAAAAAAGAACTGGGCCGAACCTGATCGAAGCCCAAATTTTATCTGGCCTGCTATATTAAGCCATGCAACCGCATGGTATTACAACGGTCAGCTCATGCGATCGCATGAGCTGATTTGACTGGCCTAATACCTTAGCTGAACAATTAGGGTTACGGTTATTATTATTATTATTATTATTATTATTATTATTATTATTATTATTATTATTATTATTATTATTATTATTAAACCTAATAAGGGTTTATATTAAATAATATTTAGTTTAGTTTTTAATTAATTTGTATTTTAAGTTTTAAGTTTTATTTAGTTTTATAAACCTAATACTTTTATAAAATAAATAATATAAAAATAATATTTTTATAAAAATTGTATTTTTATAACTGTAAGCTTATTTTTACATTTTGTATTTTTTTTATCATTTAATTCGTAACTCTTATAATATTTATCGTTTGTAACTAGTTTTAAGATATAGTTTTTGGCGTAGTTTACTTTTATTTCTAGAATTTTAAGACTTTGCCGTAAAATCCCTTAAGTGCTTTTTCTCTAGACTAAGATTTAGGTGCTTTAGAATTTTGCGACGCTGTTTTAAGATTTTAGTACTTTTTAAGTTATTGCATTTTTGGATATAAAATTCCTTTAAGCTTTAATACCTTTAGACGTAAGTTTTAATTTTTAGTTTTTAGACTTTTGAGTTTCGACGCTTTACTTTCTTTTTATTATTTTTCGACGCTTATTTTCTTATTTTTATTTTTCGACGTTTTTCGACGCGCTCTTTTTCTTTCTTATTTCTCGACGCTCTAGTTTTTAGGACATAGAATTTTCTATTTCTTCTCTAAAATTTCTTCAAAATTTCGGCGAAAAAATTATTATAAGTGGTTAAATTGATAGACATCCAAAATTATCTGGTTCGTAGGTGGGGTCAAAAGTATTATATATACCGACCACAAAAGTCTTGGAGGCACTACTTATATGGGGTCAAAAGTATTATATATGCCGACCACAAAAGTCTTCAACACATATTTAATCAGAAACAACTGAATATGAGGCAGCGTAGGTGGATTGAATTGTTGAATGATTACGACTTTGAGATTCCTTACCACCCGGGGAAGGCAAATGTGGTAGCCGACGCCTTGAGCAGAAAGAACAGAGAACCCATTCGAGTAAAATCTATGAATATAATGATTCACACTAACCTTACTACTCAAATAAAGGAGGCGCAACAAGGAGTTTTAAAAGAGGGAAATTTAAAGGATGAAATACCCAAAGGATCGGAGAAGCATCTTAATATTCGGGAAGACGGAACCCGGTATAGGGCTAAAAGAATTTGGGTACCAAAATTTGGAGATATGAGAGAAATGGTACTTAGAGAAGCTCATAAAACCAGATACTCAATACATCGTGGAACAGGGAAGATGTACAAGGATCTTAAGAAACATTTTTGGTGGCCAGGTATGAAAGCCGATATTGCTAAATATGTAGGAGAATGTTTGACGTGTTCTAAGGTCAAAGCTGAACATCAGAAACCATCAGGTCTACTACAACAACCTGAAATCCCGGAATGGAAATGGGAAAACATTACCATGGATTTCATTACTAAATTGCCAAGGACTGCAAGTGGTTATGATACTATTTGGGTAATAGTTGATCGTCTCACCAAGTCAGCACACTTTCTGCCAATAAGAGAAGATGACAAGATGGAGAAGTTAGCACGACTGTATTTGAAGGAAGTCGTCTCCAGACATGGAATACCAATCTCTATTATCTCTGATAGGGATGGCAGATTTATTTCAAGATTCTGGCAGACATTACAGCAAGCATTAGGAACTTGTCTAGACATGAGTACTGCCTATCATCCACAAACTGATGGGCAGAGTGAAAGGACGATACAAACGCATGAAGACATGCTACGAGCATGTGTTATTGATTTCAGAAACAGTTGGGATCGACATCTACCATTAGCAGAATTTTTCTTCAACAACAGCTACCATTCAAGCATTGAGATGGCACCGTTTGAAGCACTTTATGGTAGAAAGTGCAGGTCTCCGATTTGTTGGAGTGGAGTGGGGGATAGACAGATTACGGGTCCAGAGATAATACAATAAACTACCGAGAAGATCATCCAAATTCAACAACGGTTGAAAACCGCTCAAAGTCAACAAAAGAGCTACGCCGACATTAAAAGAAAAGACATAGAATTTGAAATTGGAGAAATGGTCATGCTTAAGGTTGCACCTTGGAAAGGCGTTGTTCGATTTGGTAAACGAGGAAAATTAAATCCAAGGTACATTGGACCATTCAAGATTATAGACCGTGTCGGACCAGTAGCTTACCAACTGGAGCTACCTCAACAACTCGCGGCTGTACATAACACTTTTCACGTCTTGAATTTGAAAAAATATTTTGCTAAAGAAGATCTCACTATTCCGTTGGACGAAATCCAAATCAATGAAAAAATTCAATTCATTGAAGAACCCGTCAAAATAATGGATCGTGAGGTTAAGAGACTTAAGTAAAACAAGATACCGATTGTTAAGATTTGATGGAATGCTCGTAGAGGACCCGAGTTCACCTGAGAGCGTGAAGATCAGATGAAGAAGAAATTCCCGCATCTATTTTTAGAAGATTCGTCAACACCTTCAACAGCTTAAAATTTCGGGACGAAATTTATTTAACGGGTAGGTACTGTAGTGACCCGAACTTTTCCATGTTTATATATATTAATTGAGTTTGATATTTACATGACTAAATGTTTCCAACGTGTTAAGCAATCAAACTTGTTAAGACTTGATTAAATGAAATAAGTTTCATATAGACAATTGACCACCCAAGTTGACCGGTGATTCACGAACGTTAAAACTTGTAAAAACTATATGATGACATATATATGGATATATATATATAGTTAACATGATATTATGATAAGTATGTATCTCATTAGGTATTTTAACAATGAGTTATATACATAAAATTGAGTTTATTGAATTAAGAAACTCGAAGCGATATATATAACGATTATCGTTATAACAACGTCTTACTAAATACATATGAATCATATTAAGATATTGATACACTATGTTTAATCATGATAAATGATAAGTAAACATGTCATTATGTATATTAACAATGAACTACATATGTAAAAACAAGACTACTAACTTAAGGTTTTCGAAACGAGACATATATGTAACGATTATCGTTGTAACGATATTTAAATGTATATATATCATATTAAGATATAGTAATATATCATAATATCATGATAATATAATAATTTAACATCTCATTAGATATAATAAACATTGGGTTAACAACATTTAACAAGATCGTTAACTTAAAGGTTTCAAATCAACATTTACATGTAACGACTAACGATGACTTAACGACTCAGTTAAAATGTATATACATGTAGTATTTTAATATGTATTCATACAATTTTGAAAGACTTCAAGACACTTATCAAAATACTTCTACTTAACAAAAATGCTTACAATTACATCCTCGTTCAGTTTCATCAACAATTCTACTCGTATGCACCCGTATTCGTACTCGTACAATACACAGCTTTTAGATGTATGTAATATTGGTATATACACTCCAATGATCAGCTCTTAGTAGCCCATGTGAGTCACCTAACATATGTGGGAACCATCATTTGGCAACTAGTATGAAATATCTCATAAAATTACAAAAATATGAGTAATCATTCATGACTTATTTACATGTAAACAAAATTACACATCCTTTATATCTAATCCATATACCAATGACCAAAAACACCTACAAACACTTTCATTCTTCAATTTTCTTCATCTAATTAATCTCTCTCAAGTTCTATCTTCAAGTTCTAAGTGTTCTTCATAAATTCTACAAGTTCTAGTTTCAAAAAATCAAGAATACTTTCAAGTTTGCTAGCTTACTTCCAATCTTGTAGAGTGATCATCCAACCTCAAGAAATCTTTATTATTTACAGTAAGATATCTTTCTAATACAAGGTAATACTCATATTCAAACTTTGATTCAATTTCTATAACTATAACAATCTTATTTCGAGTGGAAATCTTACTTGAACTTGTTTTCGTGTCATGATTCTGCTTCAAGAACTTTCAAGCCATCCAAGGATCCTTTGAAGCTAGATCCATTTTTTTCATTTCCAGTAGCTTTATCCAGAAAACTTGAGGTAGTAATGATGTTCATAACATCATTCAATTCATACATATAAAGCTATCTTATTCGAAGGTTTATACTTGTAATCCCTAGAACATAGTTTAGTTAATTATAAACTTGTTCACAAACAAAAGTTAATCCTTCTAACTTGACTTTTAAAATCAACTAAACACATATTATATATCTATATAATATGCTAACTTAATGATTTAAAACCTGGAAACACGATGAACACCATAAAATCGGATATACGCCGTCGTAGTGAAACCGGGGGCTGTTTTGGTTTGGATAATTAAAAACTATGATAAACTTTGATTTAAAAGTTGTTCTTCTGGGAAAATTTTTTTTCTTATGAACATGAAACTATATCCAAAAATCGTGGTTAAACTCAAAGTGGAAGTATGTTTTCCAAAATGGTCATCTAGACGTCGTTCTTTCGACTGAAATGACTACCTTTACAAAAACGACTTGTAACCAGTAATTCCGACTATAAACTTATACTTTTTCTGTATAGATTCATAAAGTTAAGTTCAATATGAAACCATAGCAATTTGATTCACTCAAAACAGATTTAAAATGAAGAAGTTATGGGTAAAACAAGATTGGTTATTTTTGCTTGTTGTAGCTACGTGAAAATTGGTAACAAATCTATATTAATCATATCCTAGCTAACTTATATTGTATTATACATGTATTCTAATATATTATGTAATCTTGGGATACCATAGACACGTATGCAAATGTTTTGACATATCATATCGACCCATGTGTATATATTATTTGGAACAACCATAGACACTCTATATATGCAGTAATGTCGGAGTTAGCTATACAGGGTTGAGGTTGATTCCAAAAATATATATAGTTTGAGTTGTGATCTAGCCTGAGACGTGTATACACTGGGTCGTGGATTGATTCAAGATAATATATATCTATTTATTTTTGTACATCTAATTGTGGATAACTAGTTGTAGGTTACTAACAAGGACAGCTGACTTAATAAACTTAAAACATTAAAACGTATTAAAAATGTTGTAAATATATTTTGAACATACTTTGATATATATGTACATATTTGTTATAGGTTCGTGAATCGACCAGTGGCCAAGTCTTATTTCTCGACGAAGTAAAAATCTGTGAAAGTGAGTTATAGTCCCACTTTTAAAATCTAATATTTTTAGGATGAGAATACATGCAGGTTTTATAAATGATTTACAAAATAGACACAAGTACGTGAAACTACATTCTATGGTTGAATTATCGAAATCGAATATGCCCTTTTTTATTAAGTCTGGTAATCTAAGAATTAGGGAACAGACACCCTAATTGACGCGAATCCTAAAGATAGATCTATTGGGCCTAACAAACCCCATCCAATGTACCGGATGCTTTAGTACTTCGAAATTTATATCATATCCGAAGGGTGTCCCGGAATGATGGGGATATTCTTATATATGCATCTTGTTAATGTCGGTTACCAGGTGTTCACCATATGAATGATTTTTATCTCTATGTATGGGATGTATATTGAAATATGAAATCTTGTGGTCTATTGTTACGATTTGATATATATAGGTTAAACCTATAACTCACCAACATTTTTGTTGACGTTTAAAGCATGTTTATTCTCAGGTGAATATTAAGAGCTTCCGCTGTTGCATACTAAAATAAGGACAAGATTTAGAGTCCATGTTTGTATGATATTATGTAAAAACTGCATTCAAGAAACATATGTCGATGTAATATATTTCTATTGTAAACCATTATGTAATGGTCGTGTGTAAACAGTATATTTTAGATTATCATTATTTGATAATCTACGTAATGCTTTTGAAACCTTTATTGATAAAATAAAGGTTATGGTTGTTTTAAAAATGAATGGAGTCTTTGAAAAACGTCTCATATAGAGGTCAAAACCTCGCAACGAAATCAATTAATATGGAACGTTTATAATCAATATGAACCGGACATTTCAATTCAGGGACAATTCAGAGATCCTGAACCACTAATCATTCCTCCTGAACTACAAATCACTCATCCAGAAATTGTCGAGGAAGAAACCATTAAGTCAGAATCCTCTAGTGATTCGGATTCAACCAATTCAATAATGGAAAATCTGGAACCTCTAAGTATGGAAGACCGAATGAGGGCTAAAAGCACTGGCCAAGGTCATGCAATTACTCAACCAGACATTAATGCACCATATTATGAAATCAAAGGACAAATCCTACACATGGTAACTAATCAATGCCAATTTAGTGGTGCGCCGAAGGAAGATCCAAACGAACATCTTCGTACCTTTAATAGGATTTGTACTCTATTTAAAATTAGAGAAATGGAGGATGAACAGATATATCTCATGTTATATCCCTGGACTTTAAAGGGAGAAGCCAAAGATTGGTTAGAATCATTACCTGAAGGGGCGATTGATACATGAGATATTTTAGTTGAAAAATTTCTTAAACAATTCTTTCCGGCATCTAAAGCCGTGAGACTTTAAGGAGAAATTGTTACGTTCACGCAAAAGCCAAATGAAACTCTATATGAGGTGTTGACAAGATTTGGAAAGTTATTAAGAGGATGTCCGCAACATGGTTTAGACACTTATCAAATAGTACAAATATTCTATCAAGGATGCGACATCACTACACGAAAAGACATCGATATAGCAGCTGGTGGTTCCATTATGAAGAAAACCACAACTGAAGTTTACAAAATTATTGATAACACTGCTTCCCACTCACATGAGTGGCATCAAGAAAAAGATATCGTTAGATCATCTAAAGCAGCTAGAGCCGATTCTATCCATGACTTTGATTCTATTTCCGCAAAGATAGATGCTGTCGAGAGATGAATGGAAAAGATGACTAATGATATTCACTCAATAAGAATTAGTTGTGAGCAGTGTGGAGGACCACATTTGACAAAAGATTGTCTCAGTATTGAACAAACAATGGAACAGAGAGAGAATGTTTCATACACGAACCAAAGGCCTGGAAGTAATTATCAGAATAATTATCAACCGCCAAGACCAATCTACAATCAAAATCAGAATTATAACCGAAATGTTCCATACAACAACCAACAAGGTCCTAGCAATCAGCAAGTATCCAACAATACTTACAATCAGCAAAGACCTATTTTTCAAAACAAACTACCACAAATCGATGATAAAAAGCCAAATTTAGAAGATATGATGTCAAAGCTAGTTGAATCTCAAACTCAATTTTTCACATCTCAGAATCAAACAAATGAACAAAATGCTCAAGCATTTAGAAATCAACAAGCTTCTATTCAAAATATGGAACAAGAAGTGAGTAACCTAGCAAGGTTGATAGGTGAAAGAAAACTGGAAAGTCTACCTAGTGATACAAATGCTAACCCCCGGAATGAAACAGCTAAAGCCATTACCACAAGAAGTGGTATTACACTTAAACCACCTGAAATACCTGTAATTTCTGATGACTCTATTCCTACTCCACAAGAACCACAATCCGAGCAAGAAAAAGAAACAGAACCGGTAGTTGAAAAGTTTAATGAAGATAACAAAGTTAAGGCAAAGCCTTATGTTAAACCATACCAACCACCACTTCCTTACCCGAGCAAAATGAGAAAAGAAAGACTTGAAGCCGAGCAATCCAAATTCTTGGATATGTTTAAACAAATAAATGTAAATCTTCTTTTCATTGATGTAATTTCAGGAATGCCAAGGTATGCCAAATTCCTAAAAGATCTAATCACAAATAGAAAGAAAATGGAAGAACTCTCGGCTGTTACTATGAATGCTAATTGTTCTGCAGTGCTGTTAAATAAGATACCAGAAAAACTCTCAGATCCAGGAAGTTTCACAATTCCATGTTTTCTGGGTAGTCTTAGTTCAATAGAAGCATTGGCAGACTTAGGTGCTAGTATAAATTTAATGTCATATTCACTATACGCTAAACTAGACCTTGGAGAATTGAAACCAACGCGAATAAGTATACAACTAGCCGATCGATCAGTAAAATATCCTAGAGGGATAATGGAAAACATGCTAGTTAAAGTTGGTACTTTAGTATTTCCAGTAGATTTTGTTATTCTGGACATGGAAGAAGATTCTCGAGTTCCTCTCATATTAGGAAGACCATTCTTAAACACGGCTAAAGCAATAATAGACGTGTTTAGTAAGAAACTAACCCTAAGTATAGATGACGAGAGTGTTACCTTTTCTGTGGATAGAGCCATGCAACAACCGCAATCTGCAGATGATATATGTTATTATATTCAAACTATAGATTCACATGCAGAATTGTTAGAAGAATTTCTAGAATTACAAGGAACAGGAGAATGTTCTTTAGGAGAAGGAACTGAACCAATTGATGAGGCTGAAATGTTAGCTACACTCATGGTTAATGATTATGAACCAACAACAGAAGAAATTCAAATGCTAAAAGAAGAAGACAGATATCGATGCAAATCATCGATAGAAGAACCACCGACATTAGAGTTAAAGCCACTTCTAAACCATTTGAAATATGCTTATTTACATGGTGAATCTGAATTACCTGTAATAATATCATCTTCTATTACTGAAAATGAAAAATCTCAACTCATTTCTGTGCTAAAATCTCATAAACCAGCTATTGCATGGAAGATTCATGATATTAAAGGCATAAGTCCTTCATATTGCACACATAAAATCCTTATGGAAGAAGGTCATAAAACGTATGTGCAACGCCAACGAAGACTAAATCCTAATATGCAAGATGTTGTTAAGAAAGAAATTATTAAACTGCTTGATGCAGGTTTAATTTATCCCATCTCTGATAGTCCATGGGTAAGCCCAGTTCAATGCGTACCTAAGAAGGGTGGCATGACTGTCATCACAAATAAAAAAAATGAGCTTATTCCTACTAGGACTGTAACATGATGGCGTGTTTGTATTGATTATAGAAAATTAAATGACGCTACCCGAAAAGATCACTTTCCCTTACCTTTCATTGATCAAATGTTGGAAAGATTAGCCGAAAATAGTTACTATTGTTTTCTTGACGGTTTTTTCGGATATTTTCAAATCCCAATAGCACCCGAGGACCAAGAGAAAACCACGTTCACGTGCCCTTATGGTACTTTTGCTTACAAACGCATGCCATTTGGACTTTGCAACGCCCCTGCAACCTTTCAAAGGTGCATGATGACGATTTTTCAAGACATGATAGAAGAATGCATGGAAGTTTTCATGGATGACTTTTCAGTCTTCGGTGATACTTTTGAAACATGTCTAGTTAATCTTGAACGAATGCTTATTAGATACGAACAATCAAATCCAGTTCTTAATTGGGAGAAATGCCATTTCATGGTTAAAGAAGGCATCGTTCTTGGTCATAAAATTTCAAAGGAATGAATTGAAGTGGATAGAGCTAAAGTAGATGTAATTGCTAAACTTCTACATCCCACCAATGTTAGAGGAGTTAGGAGTTTTCTAGGGCATGCCAGTTTTTACCGACGTTTCATAAAAGATTTTTCTAAAATTGCCACTCCTATGAATAAACTCCTAGAAAAGGATGCTCCATTCATCTTTTTAGATGAATGCATAAAATCTTTTAATATTCTTAAAGAAAACTCACTAATGCGCCGATCATGATAACTCCAAATTGGAATCTACCATTTGAACTCATGTGCGATGCAAGTGATTTTGCAATGGGAGCCATTTTAGGACAAAGGATTGAAAAATGATTTCAACCTATTTATTATGCTAGTAAGACGTTACAAGGAGCACAAACGAATTACACAACTACTGAAAAAAAACTCCTTGCTATTGTATTTGCTTTTGACAAATTTCGTTCATATCTAGTTCTAGCTAAAACGGTGGTCTATACCGACCATTATGCTCTTAGATATCTATTTTCAAAATAAGATGCTAAACCACGATTAATCCATTGGATCTCAGTCTTACAAGAGTTCGATATTGAAATCCGAGACAAAAAGGGAGCAGAGAATCTCGCCGCTGATCATCTTTCTCGTCTTGAGAATCCCGAATTAGAAGTTCTAAATGAATCGACTATACAAGATAACTTTCCTGATGAATATCTATTGAAGATAGATTATAATGAAATTCCATGGTTTGCAGACTATGCGAACTACTTAGTATGTGGATTCCTTGAAAAAGGGTTGTCATACCAAAAACGAAAGAAATTCTTTAGTGATATAAAACACTATTTATGGGAAGATCCACATTTGTTTAAAAGTTATCCCGATGGAATAATACGCCGATGTGTATTCGGGGATGAAGCCAGTCAAATCTTAAACCATTGTCACACAGGAGGGTATTATGGGCCTCAACTCACAGCAAGAAAAGTCTACGATGCTGGATTCTATTGGCCTACAATTTTCAAAGACGCACACCTTCTTTGCAAATCCTGTGATGCTTGTCAAAGGGCCGGAAAAATAAGTCAACGTGATGAAATGCCATAAAATATCATTCAAGTATGTGAAGTATTTGACGTTTGGGGTATTGACTTTATGGGTCCATTTTCAAAATCTCATAATAATCTCTACATTCTCGTTGCCATTGATTATGTATCTAAATGGGCGGAAGCACAAGCTCTTCCAACTAACGATGCACGAGTTGTAGTCAACTTTTTAAAACGTCTTTTTGCAAGGTTCGGAACACCGAAAGCTTTAATAAGTGATCGGGGTACTGATTTTTGTAATAATCAACTTGAGAAAGTTCTCAAAAGATATGGAGTAACTCATAAAATCTCAACCGCTTATCATCCACAAACACGTGGACAAGTTGAAAATACCAATCGAGCTTTAAAATGTATTTTAGAGAAAACCGTAGGATCAAATCCGAAGGAATGGTCCATGAAATTGGAGGATGCACTCTGGGCTTTTAGAACAGCCTACAAAACTCCAATTGGAACCACACCTTTTAAACTCATTTACGGAAAAGCATGTCATCTTCCAGTAGATATTGAGTACAAAGCATTTTGGGCTTTGAAGACATGTAATCTTGATTTACATGAAGCCGGACGACTACGATTAAGTCAGCTAAATGAATTAGAAGAATTAAGACATGAAGCATATGAAAATTCGTTAATCTATAAAGAAATAACGAAGAAATGGCATGATAAAAGAATCAGAAGTTCAAAAGAATTTAAAGAAGGAGACAGAGTTCTTCTTTTCAATTCACGATTCAAGCTATTTCCTGGAAAATTGAAATCAAGATGGTCTGGACCATTCATAGTCAAAAGAGTTTTCCCATATGGAACAATAGAGTTGATAAATTCAAATGGGATTGAATTTAAAGTTAATGGTCACAGAGTTAAACATTACATACATGGCCCAATGGAAGTTGACAATGAAGTCAATCATAATTTCACCACCCAAGAAAACCCTCAGAATGAAAATATAAATATGTTATCAACAACATATGAAAAATCAAAATTGGAAGACGGGGAATCTTCAAATTGGAGTGATGAAGAAGAATTCCTATACAAACCTGCCATTCCAAGAAACGAAGAAAAATGTGAACAAGAAGTTCAAGTAGAAGTGAAAGAACCAAGAAAAGATCACTTGGAAAAGGTTAACACACCAACTCTACTTACTAAAGTAGGAGACCCAGGTAAATTTATCATTTCTTACTTGCTTAACGATGGTGCTATGCAGAGGCGGAGGTATTCAGTGAGTTGAGTGGGCCTGTGACACCACTCAATGATCCAGAAACTGCAAGCCCAATTAGATATTTAGTGTGAAATTTTTTGGCTTCTATAGAGTGACACCAACAAATTTATGAGTGACCCCAATAGTTGTCTTTGAAGCCCAAACAAAATAGAAATCCAAGAGCCCAATTGTGATCCATCTCATTTAAGTATAACTCAATTAACATATCCAGTTACTTAGAAATTGTATAGCCGTAAGTTTTTTACTTTTTGAGATTTGCTTTTAGCGAGTGACAAGCCAATTGCCGACAATTGTGAGTCACAACTCACAAACCTTGTTCGATCGATGATTCTTAAAAGCTTTTTACGTTTTCACGTTCGTTAAAGGTAATAAGTATTAATTTCTTATTTATTATTATTATTATTATTATTAATTTTATAATTTTTGATTTTCAATTATTGTGTATTACAGTATTATCTTTTAATTTCTAGGTTTTATGTTTAGCTTAGTTCAATATTTTTAATTTATACTTCATAGTATGTTTTGTGTCTTTATAGTTTGTACATTCTACCTAATTGAATTTATTTTTTTTTTTGTTGTACCTACTTGAATTATAGAGATGCAAGGAAATCTAGATATATTTGTAAAAAGAAAAACATCTAATTGTGAAGAACCTTCAAGTTCAAATGCTTTTAATAAGTTTTCAACACTCAATTCTACCCCTTCAATGCCAACAAAAATTGATATAACCGATCTACCTTGGGATCCCGCAGACAGAAAAAAGATTTTGGTGGAAGCAGACAAAAATTGATATAACCGATCTACCTAGAAGCGGTTTCGTTGGTGGAAGCAACGAAAAATTCATTACAAAACTTTAGAGAGAGCGGGTTTGATGGGTTATTAGAGGATGTATATTCATTTTGTCAACATCACGATCTTGAGAGGTTGAACATGGATGAAGTATATGTTGTTTCAAGAAATCGAAAGTCGAATATTACCAATAAACATTTCTTAAAGTATGACATTTTTAATGCTGTTTTGGATATGATAATTCAAGAACTTGGTGATCGCTTTAGTGAGGTAAGCACCGAACTGCTTACTAATATGGATGCTTTAAGTCCGCGTAATTCATTTTGTATGTTTGATGCGTCTAAGTTAATGAGGTTAAGTGAGATGTATCCTATGGATTTTAATCAAGCGGAAAGAGATCTTCTTAAGCATGAACTTGGCATCTATTATGATGTTGTACATCGAGATCCAAGATTTGCTAACTTAAAAGGGATTGCCGAACTTTCTAGATTGATGGTTGAAACCGAAAAACATCTTTCATATCGTTATGTTTGCCGGTTATTAAAACTTGCTTTGATTTTGCCTGTTGCAACCGCAACAGTCGAGAGGTGTATTTCGACAATGAAACTTGTAAAGTCAGATCTGCGTAGCCGGATGAATGATGAATTTTTGAACGGTTGTCTAATTGGTGCCATAGAAAGAGAAGCACTAGCTCGTGTAACAGATGAAGCAATCATGGATCGTTTTCAACGAATGAAATACCATAGGGGGCAATTGTGATCGAGGATAATTTGTTTATTTTTTATGTCTGTAGTTAATCATCCTTTACTAATTAAATTTTTGTAATTAATATATTTTAATATTATTATGTGACACCAACGATCTAAAATCCTGACTCCGCCTCTGGTGCTATGTATAATGGACTCACAGATTTAGGAGCAAGTGCAATTAGGTGTGGGTAAATTAAAACCAACCAGAATAGGTATTCAATTATTTGATCAAACCATTAAACACTCGGTTGGAATAGCAAACAATTTACTTGTTAAAGTGGGAAGTTTGACCTTTGTTGCAAACTTCATAGTTATTAATATGGAGGAAGACCTTGATATTCCTCTAATTTTAGGTCGCCCATTTTTAGCAACCACCTAGGCGTTCATTGATGTAAGAGAAGGTAGAATGACACTTAGGGATGGTGACAAATCGATCACCTTTGTGAACCGAAAGTTTAGATTTCCACCAATCAAAACTGTTGAACCAATAAAAATGCCTAAGTGTGGGGAAGATGAAGCAACAACCAATGATGACCTGATAACAAAGAACCCCATTGTTAATACGAAATTAGATGAACCCATTTTTAATAATTCAACGAAGAAACTTTATAAACAGATTCAAGATGCTAGGATTAAGGGGAACTTTAAGTTATGTAACCGATTAGTATCCAATTTATCGCCTAAAGAAAAGGCAATGTTAGTTGAATTTTTGAAAGTTACAGAGGAAATCAATAATTGGCTTGAAGCAAAAGTCAGAGATATACAAGTTGTTGATAGTCCAATTAAAAACGAAGTTATTCACAATTTTGACACCACAGCTAACTAAATGTGGGGAGAATCAAATCTTTTTAGGATAATATGTATTTCTGTTAGATTTAGATATTCTGTTTTCGTGTAGTTTCCAAGAATGGAATCCGAATGGTCTTTCCCTAGCAGACTCTAAAGAACTAGTCTCCTCCCTCCATTCTGAATTTTTATTTTTTTTAGGTTTTACGAGATGAAGAATTCCTTTGAACTAAACCATGGTCTAATGCTACATGCTATGATTACTAAACGTAATAATGACACCCTTCCGAGTGAATTGGTATCATTCATAAGAGGCAAAATGGACGGAGTAAGAAAAGAACTCAGGAAAGATCATCATAAGATACATTTTGGTAAAGGCAAATCAAAGTCCGCAACAAAAAGAAGAGCACGACACCTTGAAAGATGTCATAAATGCGGAAAATGGTCACGTGAAGGTAAATGTTCAAACAATCAAACATATTCAAATACCGAATTTGTTACTCTATGCAGAGAAGGACCGTTCATATGTTTAGAAGAAAAGATATTGAAGAATCGAGGTTACGCTTATGTAGCTATGGAGAACCAAATCACACGACTCTCCTATGAGTCGGCTAAAGCAGGTCTCTGAGAATTCTTTCTCATAGGTAAGTATGTACAGTTTTTATTTTTGTTTTTTTATTTATTGCTTTTAACCTTTTGATAATAAACGCTGAATCGTTCGCTATAAAGTATTAAATTGATATTCAATTAAATTAGGTATGTGTAACCGAAATTATTGATATCATACAAAAATTTATTACATCACTGTGAAATTTACCGTTTATTCTTAAGGTATAAATATCTTTAATCAATCAACCCAAAATATTTCAAAAATTCGTCAGGAGTAAAACTAGGTTATGGAACCGAAATTACTTTACCGAAAAGAGGGGCGTATATTTTTGATAATATTTGATTGATTAAAGTGGGATAAAAGACCAAAAAGATTTTTAATTTTAATTTTTACCTTATTTTTAAAATTAATATATAAATATTAAATTAATATTGTAAATCTTTTTAAATCAAAATATTTAAGTTTTTAAATATTTTAAAAATTAATATTTTCAATATAAGTTTGTAAAATTAATGTATAAAAATATTAATAATATTTATATGAAATTTTAATTTTATGCATTTTAAATTTAAGTTTGGTGTGAATTTAAAAACAAAAATTTACTTTATTTCATTGAGTTAAAAATATGATTTCTAAAATTCGTCGTGAGTTGAAGACTAGGTCGTTGAACCGAAATTGCTTTACCCAAGGGAGGGACGAGAAATTTTATTATCATTATTTTTAATCTTATTGAATTAAAGTATACCAAAAACATAAAAAAAAAAAAAAAAACCAAAAATCTTTGCTTTTAAAATGACGCTTAAAAAGTAACAAATTTTAAAACTTTGTCGAGAGACGGACTAGGAATAAGATCTGAAACGCCCTCATTCTAAAAGAAACAAAATTTTAAATAATTTAATTATTTGTTTTATTAGTCAAAGGTTTTTATATAAAAGAAAAAGAAAAAAAAAATCAGACCCCATGCGAACGCATGGGGTTTCCTCTTCAAATCCATGCGGTTGCATGGAGGAGAAAAACAGGTCAGGAATAAAAGGCCACGAGCTGGTCTCTGTCTTCTCACAATAACACAGAAATACACGAATACACTCCCAAAACATCACCTAAAATCATCATTTTTCAACCAAAATTCACAAAATTTGTCACTACAATCCGCTATAAACATGCCTTTATTCGGATTTGGAAGCAAGAAGGTAAAAATTTCACCCCTAAACTCTTAAATTTCCTAGTATTTGTGATAATTACAATTATTTTACCTAATTTGATTTTGTTAATTTCAAGTGTAATTAGAGTTAAATTGTTAGTATATTATGCATGTATAACCTAGATTGATGCTATTTAACATGATTTGAAGCCAAAAACTTCAAAAATTTTAGAAATCTAGGGTTTGTGTTCTTGAGCAATCTGGGGCTTTTTGATATAAACAGGTTATGGCCGATTTTTGTCATGAATTATTGCTAAATTAAGTAGTGTAACATGTTTAGGTAGCTAAATGATCCAAACTTTGATCCTAAACATGATTTTTGAGAATTAAAGTAGACTTTTAAGGTCTAAAATTCATGAACTTGATTAAATTGATGTAAATGCCATTTGAAACTTGTTTAATTGCTAGTAATGATTATTTTGACATGTTATTTAAGTAGAATGCTTATGAACTTTGTAAACATTTTCATATATGCTTATTTGAAAAAGTGTAGAATTGATAAAAATATGAAAATGAGCATAAGTTTAATATGGATTAAACATGTTATTGTAATTATTTTAGTTTGTTATTTTGCTAACACTAATGCATATTTGGATGCACAAATTTTATGTTTAATGTGTTTTGCAGAAATATACCGAATCTGGAGGTGCATCATCATCCAGACAACCGGAACCACAACCAGAACCCCAACTAGAAATGCAATATGAACCAGAACCTGAACAAGTACAACAACAAGAACAACAATATCATATTGATCAACACATTCCATATTATGAGCCGAAACCACTATTCGTAGCTAATTATCGTCAATTTCAGCTTCACCCGAGAATTACACACCTACTCATTGATGAACAACAGTTACATCCCAACCTTAGATTTGATCGATGTTGGATAGAATACCCGAAATTTCAAAAGAACATGCATATCCTTTACTTCAAAAATATTGAAATGCCTCGGGTGATTGTCTGGAAGCCTTTGGAAGCAGTTGACCTAGCCGACTCGGTTAGAGGTTTACTAGTTCAGAGGTATGGTAACTCTACATTTAATGATTGGTTTCGCCTATTTACCACGCGTAGAACTATATATAGAGAATGGTGTGTTGAATTGTTAAGTACTATAGAGTTAAATGATCAAGTTGTTATGTTAGAAGATAAGAGTTTTATTAGATTTGTTTTAGGAGGTACAATGTACAGAATGTCCATGCTGGATATGGCTAGGGCATTACAGATATACACCCCTGCTGAGATTATGACCCCTGATTGTAACAGTTTAATTGTGGAAGGTGATAGAATAGATAGAGGCTTTGACGCTGACACCGTCTGGAGGCGTATGTCACATTTTAATGTGTTTACACGGGGTGGAAGACACTCCTATTTAGACATTGACAGGGAGAACTCCGGGTATTACATAGATTTCTAGCGAACACGATTACACAACGGGGTAAAAATAAGGAAAAAAATGACCTTAAGTGATTTATTTTACCTTAAGTGTATTCAAAACCCGAGGAGTTTTGTTAATATCCCTTACTGCGTTGGCTATTATCTTTCTAATATTGTTGGGGGAATGAAAGCAGGAAGTATTATAGGGGTGGTATTTTTGTTACTCTCATTGGAGAGTACTTAGGTGTTAATAAAGAGAATGGGGGTCCGATGGTTGAAATTGGGGATCAAGACGAGACTATAGGTTTGCAGGTTTATCAGGGTGCAAAGGTATTAAAGAGCAGACGCAATCAGGCAGTACCATATGATGGTCGTCATCCACAGGTAGAGAGAGGTTCAGATGAGAAAATGGAGGAACCGTATGACATTAGGGATGTCATAAGGGAGGCTATTACTGACGTTTACCAACGTATAGATGAGGTAGAAATGACAAACGAGGCTAGACATAGTCAGTTCGAGCAGTGGCATGCCGAGAATGTGTACGAGCATTCTAGGCAACGACTTCATGATAGATGGCACTATCATCAGCATCAGATCATGAGCCAGCTATCACCTCAGGTACCAAATAACTACATACCGACCCGACCTGCTTACTATCCTCCACACCAGTCCGATATGCGACCACCATTTACTCTCTACGACCCCAACCAGGTCTATCAGTACACCTATAACCAACCGTGGAACCCGCCCGACGACATGAACTGGAACCCCTATCCAGATTGATATAGTTCCCGTTGGTGATTTTTATCTTTTATTATCTTTATTTATTTTTATGTTTAAAACATATAATATTGTGGTACTTTTAATGTAATTTTTAATATTTTTATTATTTTGTACTAATATTTCATTTTTGTAATTTGAAAGTGGGATGTTAAGTCCCATTTCAAATTACCATGCATGTTTATATTTGTATTGTATGTATTTTATCTCATGTACACAACAGGGTAAAACAGCGAACTTTCAAAGACTGACATTAAGTTCAGCAAAAGCTACTAATTTTGACGACAAAACGAAAAACAAATGTGATGTAACAACAAGACGGAATGAACAAATGATGTGCACCATTTATCATTCAACAAACAAACGCCAATATGTTTGGAAACTTTGGTAAAATTTAATCATTTTTCTACGCTAATCACCCTCAATAATTTAAATAGCTACTGATTTCTTGCAAATGAGGGCATTGCAAGATCTTAAGTGTGGGAAGGGGATAAATTCTTTCGGATTTTTAAAATTTTAATTTAAACACTTGGTTACCATTAAAAATACTAGTAACGCAGTAGTTGTATTAGAATCTAGTGCTCTCTGATAATAAAGAACAGCTCTAGTCTTATATAGTGACTACCCAATTCTAGTAAAATTTTTCAAAATTTTCAATTAAATGAACTCAAAATCATGTTTATACATATTTATGAACGATAAAACTAGGTGTTAACACCGAAATTATTGTTACCTCGGAAAGGAAATAAATTGAGAAACAACCCAAAATGTTAGAATTCATTTAAAATGGAATAGAGTAAAATAAAAAGGCAAAGAAAGGAAAATAAAAGCCAAGTGTGGGAAAAATTTACCAAGTTATTTAGAACATATGACACATATTTTTGTACAAATAATTGAAGATACTTTTGTTTAGGACGATTTTAATCAAGTTTTACCCAGTTTATTGTAATAGAATTTTAAAAGGAAGTAAAGTCTTCCGAAAAAGATACGCGCTTCTTGATTTAGGTCAGGAAGTTGTCGTCCATACAAGTTGTAGAGTCTACGAAAAACCTTGAAACGTTTTCTCGAAAATCAGCTGGAAATCCACGGACCTCAGCATCAAACAGGGTCGCCAAGTGGTCAGACTTATCCTAACCATGAGAGAATATGTCCCGTACAATGGGGGGCACCGTGCAAATTAGCTTATAAGACTAATGAATCAGATCTCCAGAAAGTATAATCTCCTTAAAGATCAAAAATCAGCTTTTAAGACTGATATTACTCAATCCTTGGGATTGACCTTAAAGATTGAGAATTCAAACTCATGGAATTCGATGATACCTAAACTCGAGCTTGAACGAGAAAATATTTTGATCAAAATTACAAAACGATTTGTTTTCTGAAAACCCATTTTTAATGCGTTCATTACCATTGAACGTAAAATTCTAGGAATTCACCTGGAATTCATTAGGTCACCTGAACCAAATCGGATGTCAACCGTAAGAACGGTGGTTGCATAGAATGGTCGAAGACAGGACCTTGTGCCAGACCGAAAAACTATAGGGTGATCTTTACTATTGCTCCTACAAAGGATAGTAATTGCATCCGACACGATATAGACCATAATCAAAAGCATGTCACGGGACATTGCCTTAACAGTTGCTTGTTCAACGCTTTCCTTTACAACCGGACGGTAGTTTACCGAAAGGTAATATACGGAGTAAGTAAACTGGACGTGTTGCTTTCCCAATACAAGGTTAGCAAGTGGGTGACACAAAACCGCAAGTTTTGAGCTAAAAATTTTCAAATTTGAAACTCACAAAATCCACAAAAACAATTTGCAAACACCGGTGAAGGGTTATTCCGGAAAACTTATCTAGGGTAAAAGCTAGATTGAATTTTCAAAAAGATCAAATGTTTTCATAAATATCCAATTTCCTTAAGGATCTAAATTTTCATAGTCATATGGGACTGTAAACCACATCGTTACTACCATTGTTCATATCGCCGTATAGAAATCACTGATGTACAAAGTGTGAAGAATAAAGAAGTGATTCTAGTATTTTTATTTCAAGACTATATTGCTTGAGGACAAGCAACGCTCAAGTGTGGGAATATTTGATAATGCTAAAAACGAACATATATTTCATAGCATTATCCCTCAAGAAAGACAATCTTTTAGTTGCAATTGTTCTATTTACAAGTGATATTCGTTTAAATAATAAAAGGTGAAGACAAAAGACAGATTCGACGAATTGAAGACACAAACGACCAAAAAGCTCAAAAGTACAAAGTACAATCAAATGTGATTCAATTTATTGATGAGAAACATCTAAAAATTACAAGAGTACGATCCGCAAAACGCAAAGTACAAGATATTAAATAGTATGAAAGGACGTTCGAAAATTCGGAACCGGGACCAGAGTCAACTCTCAACACTCGACGCAACGGACTAAAAATTACAAGTCAACTATGCACATGAATATAATATAATATATAATTAATTCTTAAAATTATATATATATATATATATATATATATATATATATATATATATATATATATATATATATATATATATATATATATATATATATATATATATATATATATATATATATATATTATATTATATATTAAAACCGTCGGCAACAAGAAAACAAGCAAATGTGAGCTGTCCCAGGGGACCATTTGATAGCATGGCCTGGCAGTTATAAACCCATGTGATCGCATGGCAGCAACAGTGAGGCCAGGGTCTATAAATTCAGCATTTTTCGGACGAATTTTGCACTCCTTTTTCATCAATCTCTCTCTCTCTCTCTCACGATATATATATATATATATATATATATATATATATATATATGTATATATATATATATATATAATTTTAATTTAAGATTAATAATAATAAGGGTATGTTAGCGAATGTTGTAAGTGTGTAAGTCGAAATTCTGTCCGTGTAACGCTACGCTATTATTAATCATTGTAAGTTATGTTCAACCTTTTTAAATTAATGTCTCGTAGCTAAGTTATTATTATGCTTATTTAATGCCGAAGTATTCGTGATGTTGGGCTAAATATTAAGATTTGGTAATTGGGCTTTGTACCATAATTGGGGTTTGGACAAAAGAACGACACTTGTGGAAATTGGACTATGGACTATTAATGGGCTTTATATTAACTAAACGATACCTCGTCAATTTAATATAAAGGTTACAATTTGACGTATTTATATATAACCACATACGCTTAATCAGGTACGGTGGGCGGGATATCTATAAATACGAATTATCGTTCATTTTACCGGACACGGGAATGGATTAATAGTTAATGGACTCATTAAAACAGGGGTGGATTACATTCAAGGGTAATTGGTGTAATTGTTAACAAAGCAGTAAAACCTTGGACTAGACGCAGTCGATAACCTGGTGTATTCATTAAACAAAGTATTAAGACCTTGTTACAGTTCGAATCCCTAATTAGTTGGAATAGTTGACTTCGGGTATAAGGATAATTTGACGAAGACTCTCGCACTTTATATTTATGACTGATGGACTATTATAGACAAAACCGTATGGACATATCGAATAATCCAGGATAAAGGACAATTAACCCATGGTAATAAATTAAAATCAACACGTCAAACATCATGATTATGGAAGTTTAAGTAAGCATAATTCCTTTATTTCATATTTTATCGCACTTTTATTTACTGTCATTTTATTTATTGCACTTTTAATTATCGTACTTTTTAATTATCGCAATTTTATTTATCGTCATTTTATTTATCGCACTTTAATTTATCGCACTTTAATTATTGTCATTTACTTTACGCTTTAAATTAAGTTATATTTATTTTTAATATTTTACATGAGGTTTTAACTGCGACTTAAGACATAAAATCGCGGTCATTAAACGGTAAAAACCCCCTTTTTATAATAATAATAATAATAATATTACTTATATATATATATATATATATATATATATATATATATATATATATATATATATTTATAGTTTAAAAATATAGCGTTAAACTTGGCTAGTTCCCTGTGGACGAACCGGACTTACTAAAAACTACACTACTGTACGATTAGGTACACTGCCTATAGTGTTGTAGCAAGGTTTAGGTATATCCACTCTATAAATAAATAAATAACTTGTGTAAAATTGTATCGTATTTAATAGTATTTCGTAGTAAAAATTAATAGTATTTTGTACCCCTTCGCTTTAACATCAGGGATAATGTTATATGTTGTAGGCGAAACATGCCGAAAACATCAGGAAAATTAAATTGTACTTACAAAGGCCAAAGAACCAAACTGTAACTCAGTTTGTGGAGTTATTTATTCTAGGTATGAGGTGCCCTTTTTATTACTTGCTCTTGACCTCTTTCTTCTCGTTGGATGTGGTGGTGGAGGCTTTCTCATCTTTTGAATCAGACGTTGTTACAATGAACCTGCAGAGCATTTCAATGATGAGTTCAACAATCGGCCAGAAAATGGGAAAACATAGATACATTTTTCCCCGTTAAGTTGTGGTTGTGCATATGGTTGTATATATGTAAATTAAGTACTAGAATACCGCCTGCGGCTTGGACGTTCCGAGTCCTTTGATGGAGTAGGTAAATCAATCTCACACTTCAGCCCTTTTGAGGCGGAAGGTAGTGGATCGTTCAATTCAGCAGCTGGCTCACCGATCGTAGGTATGCTCACCTCCGCAACATTCCCAGCAGGTGGGGTCTCGGGTACCGGCTCGTCCAAGTAAACCTTTATGCAATTAAAACTTTCAAACGACCCATGTTCATAATGGGAGCCTATCTTTATCAACATGACCTGCGTGGTGTCCAACAGATTTGCGAGTGCATTTGGTAAAACGGTTGTGCAGGTTTCCTGTATGTAGATAAACATAAAGTAGGGTGAGTAAAGAACAAACATAAGACATGTGAAAGTATACCCTAACCTCGTCCTGTGCAGCCAACAAACATGGAGCCGTTGTTTGAGTAAGTTGTTCAGCGGTTTCGTCAAAGAAAACAATCACAGTCTCCGCAGTCGCATCTCGCACGTCACATTGAACCCTGAACCTGGACATATTTAACGAAGTTGCATGTAAGGCTGAACAATAAGTGGCTAAACATAGGGCAAAACGTTGGTGGAGTTGAGGTAACCAGCTTAGGGTAGTAAATTAAATACCGCATAATGGGTTCAGGTACAATTTTGGCACACGATTCACACCAATAGCCACCATTCTGACGGGTGATGCCCTTTTTCGCCTGAAAAATATTGCAGGTGGTGTAATTCCAGCCCTTCGTCATGCGGATATTCATGATCTCAACTTTACACTTGAAAACGTCATTCTACAGTTTAAGAAAGCAACCAGTTCATATTGTATGTGGTAAACGAATGGATGATAACAGTAGGCAGCGGAGTGTATGGAGCATATGTAGGTGGACTTACAGTATTGTTTTTCCCTTTCTGGACCAATGCTAGGAGGTCAGCAAGCGTGCCCTCCTTTGGTGGGGGGTAATGACACCCGAAAAGCAATTCTTCCTGATCATCACATAGCTCAACATCCTTGTAAAAATTTGTGCGGCTGTTTAGACAGGTTATAATAGGCATTATGCAAATAATGTGGTGGCAAATTAATGGACGTATACCGTATTCTGTTGCTGAAATCATGGAGGGCCGGGATTTCGATGTCATCAAGGATCATAGTGGATGATGTGCTTGAGAGTGTCTTCATTCCTGTACAGGCAGGTTGGGAGTGGTTGAGTATTGACATTGTAATAGTTTTGTGCACAACGGTGGGAGTATTGATGCATACCATAGTAGTTTTCTTTTACAGATACAGAGCTCAAAATTATGCAATACTTTGCGGGTGTGGGAGGTTTCCTGCCGAGGAAATTATTTCCCAGGTTTCCCCATAATGTGACCCTTACTCGGTGACCCCTGTATAACCATAGAAGGTTTAAAATTTAATTAGGAAATAATATGTAAGCAGCATTTTTTAGTAGGCAGCCTGTGAGGCAGATGTGCTGAGTACCGTTTGTCTGCAAGTTCAAATTCTAGCGTTGATGTTCCCTTTTTCGGGGTCTGTGGTGACCCCACATTCAGAACACATCCAACCGCATCTATAAGATATGCATCAGTTAGCCTGTATATTTATTTCAATGCATTCTAAACAAAAATGTCCGACAAATTCATAAAAAGTCATACCAATTAAGTATTTCCCCTCTGTAGCCTCCAATGCCTCGAATGGTATGCAGTTGAAAGGGTGGCGTATGAAGCTGGCAGCACCTGCAATTGTGTGACGATCGCTCCAAATCCATATAGACAATACGTCATTCATTGATTTCGTTGCGAGGTATTTGACCTCTATATGATACGTTTTGTAAACATTGCATTCTTTTGAAAAGGCACACCATAAATGAATATTTAAATCAAAGGTTTTCAACATCTGATGATTTCTACATATAGACAATCACTGTAAATAATAGTTTACAATAGTACTTCCGTTGACAGTACAGTCAAAATAAGATACATGGTGATGATTTGGTGAATGCAACGTTTCCTTGAAAAATATGCCATGTATGACTCCATGCACATAGCTTGTCTAACATATAAGCAAACAGCGGAAGACTTCTAGGAAACCTGAGAATAAACATGCTTCAAGTGTCAACACAAAGGTTGGTGAGTTCATAGTTTTAATATTACACATAATCCGTATATCAATGTGGATTACAAAAGTTCAGTTGTTTTATTCAAAACGTTTATCAATAGGTTTTACATAAAAGGGGGATCACAAGATTTCAGTTGTTTCATCCGAAACGTTTATCAATCGGTTCTACAAAGTTGAGCACCCTGGTAACTAAACTTTAACGTATATATAATTTGTACCCTTTGTATAATCATCTTAATAATACACGCAAACCAACGTGTACGCTTATCAAATAGCATACGTCCGTTAAAAGGCTAGCGCTCTAGCTCGGACGGGGATGTCAAGCCCTATGGATCCATATACTACTACTCGCGCCCACCAGTTCTTATAACTGGCAGTTAACAGTTACCAAAGCTAAGGGATTTTCGGTTCAAACTCAGTGTAGAATTTAGTATGTACTTGTATCCATTGAGTTTAAAATAAAGTGCATGTATTCTCAGCCCAAAAATATATATTGTAAAAGCAATTAAAAAGGGATCAATGAAACTCACACATATAAATATTGTATATCGGTTAATAAAGCATTTGCATGTATTCTCAGCCCAAAAATGTAGAGAGTAAAAGGGATCTTATGAAACTCACAGTTTAATATTGATATACAATATTGCAGGAAAGCACGTAGACGCATTGGAGATAATAAGCACGAGGTTTGATTCACAAAAATACCCCCGAATATTACCCATAACCTCCTTGGCAATAACCCATATTTTCCTTAGCTCTAGCTTTCTCGAAAACTCGTTTTGAAAAATTACTTGGACAGCACTCCGTCGTAATATTTTATGTACATTATTATTTTTGTATCGCAAAAATAATAACACTAATAATAAAAATAATAAGATTAATAATAATCTTATTATTAATAATAATAATAATAATAATAAAATAAATAAATACGGAGTAAAAATAATATATATGTGTGTGTGATTTATCTGGCCAAAACTCGAGAATTTATAGCACTTGGCCTGAAATTTTGCCTCATGCGATCGCATGGATTTTGGGCATGATGGCCATGCGATCGCATGGCCTCAATTTCCAGCTCAGAATCATTTGTCCATTTGTTTGTCGACATGATAAAATATTAATATAATATATATAATTTAAATAATTAATTATATATTATATTAAATTCACGTGCATAGTTGACTTGTAATTTTTGTTCCGATAAGTCGTACGTCATCACTCGACTTATGTCCCGGTTCCAGTTTTTCGAATGTCCTTTCGTACCTTTAGAAAACTTGCATTTTACGTTTCGTGTCACGTACCTTTGTCAAAATATAGTCTTAAATTATCCATAAACTATACCACTCATAGTATATCTTAAACTTTCAAATGTTTTGGTCATTTACTTCTATAAATCATCGTCTCGCTATTTGTTAATATATATATAATATATACATTTTCATTTTGAAATAGTGTTACTGTAGCAATTCACTGTAGCAAAGTCAATTTCACTGTAGCAAATAGTGATTTTTGAAAACACTGTAGCATTTTGGGTACTGTAGCAATTTGAAAATACTGTAGCAAATTAGTATTTTACTTGTTCATCTTAAACGTTTTAGTTAACTTATCTAAATATCAATCGAATCAATAATCGAATGTTACTATCGTTTACTAAATAACTTGAAATCATATATATTCAAATAGATATATAAACCAATAAGTTTAATGTACGGTATCATGCAATTAAAAGTTTGTTACGTTTTCAAGTTATAGTATATATATGTATCTGTTTACATATAATGGTTCGCGAATCGTTGAGAACAACCGAAGGGTAATTGAATAGTTCAAAATTTTGAGATTCAACTTCATAGGCTTTGCTTATCGTGTCGAAGTCATTAATCATTTAAGATTAAGTTTAAATTTAGTCGAAATTTCCGGGTCATCACAAATTGACTGTCTCCTGAGAAAGGTGGATCCCTGCATCTGAATAAGGAACTTGTTATCCTTCAATATACAGTAAGTTTCTCTATTTGGAACCACCTCAAAATTCTTTAGCAAATACACTGAGCCGTCTTTGAGCCTTGGAATAAAGCAATGGGCCACAGTGTTTTTGGCAATCAACTGAATAACATTCCCCTAGTAACATGCCATACTTCACAGCATTATATAGAGTAAATGATTGGAATAATTATATCTAATTTAACATAAACACATAATAAATATATGCCTATCCTACTTGTACCCTGCGTATTAAACACACCTTTTTAAACGTAACCATAAAAAATGGATAGAACCAGGCATATATGAAAAACAGTTAAAGGCAGGCACACGTAGCTTAATATAAGCATGTAGGTCTGATATATATATCTGGAGAGATATATATGTATTTATAAACAAAGACACACACATACACACACACACACACACACACACACACATATATATATATATATATATATATATATATATATATATATATATATATATATATGTATATATATATATGTATATATGTAAACACAAACACACACACACACACACACACACATATATATATATATATATATATATATATATATATATATATATATATATATATATATATATATATATATATATACATATATACTTATATAGATACATATGTATGTAAATATGTAGCTATCTATACAAACATTTTCCTAATTTATCATCTATGTATGTATTATGTAGGGGTTTATAAAAATTAAACATGACTAATGGACAGAACCACCCTATATGAATCTAGTATATGGTGGTTTGTAAATTAACAAATACAAATACACAGAGGCATGCATATGCCATACAGAGCATCATTATTCTATTTACATTAACATAAATACAATTATATACAAATCAATCAACAATCTAAATAGAAATTTCGCACCTTCTCATCAGAAGCTATAAAGTCCGTGCTGAGGTATTTGTCGTACACTGTGTGCGTATCCCATGTCCTGCATATCATGACCTTTACGACCGCTTCCTGACCTAGCTGCAATTCATGAAGATAAGCATAAGTTCGTTGAGGAGCCTGTGATAAAGAGTTTTCAGTAGGTAGTGTCATTTCAAGATGGGTTGTTCCTGCTAATGTCTACTACTAATCCAAGATGGGTTGTCGGTGAGAATGAATAATAGCAATAGTGTATATGATAACAATATATATAGGCATATACTAAACACGCTGAATTCCATCAACCGTCAAAATCATAATTGAAAAGGGATCTGAAAGGCCGTTCTTAACAAATTCCCAATTTAATTTGTGGGAGTTACTCATCAGTATTCAATTACAGATACAGAATCCAAATAATTACCATAATTAATAATCTATCATCAGATCTATGAAGAATGTCAACAGACAATCGCCGGAAATGGAAGTAAGCTCACCTGAAATTGCATGCATACCGGAGGAGACGTGGTGGCCGATTGCATGTACGTTGTTGAGGCGCTTTCCGACGACTGATAAACTGGCGATGGTCACACATGATTGTGACGGTTATACAGTAATTAGAGGAGAGGGAGGTTCATGGGGTTTGGGTTTAATTTTTAAAAATCAAATACAACACCGGTATGTTTTATGAGGAGTTATATTAAAACTTTTTAAACATTATTAAAAGCAAATAAAATATAAAGAATTTTAAAACATTATTAAAAGCAAACAATATATTGGTTTTTTAAGTTAAATAAATTTACCATGGTTAAGTGGTGAAGATGGGTAAAAAAAAGTTACTTAATGAAGTTAATAATCTAATTAATGGAGATGGGAGTCAAAATTTAGATATATATAGATATATAGATATAGATATTACATTTTATGGATTGTATGCACATATTAAAAATAAATTAAAATTTTCATTATATAATTTGTGAAGAATATTACTTCGTATTAATTTTACCTTTTAATTTTACCTTAAAACATAAATAAATAATAATAGTAATAAATTCAAGAAATATTATTAAATAATATTTTAACGTTACAATCATAAACATGGTGATGATGAATGTTAAACGAAACACATACCGAGTATAGTACACTGATATAAACATAATGTATCATACTCCGTAATAAGGTTTGATTACATACGTAGGTGAAGGTAGAAGAGAGAAATAGTAATAAAGGGCTAATAGGTTTTTAGAGGGATATAATTGTAAATCAAAAATGGAGGGAATAAGTTTCTTGGAATCACGTTTACTTGCGACAAGTCTCGAGTCACTTTTCCAAATTCACGTTTTGCAGCCCACAAAACATAAAAAAATTTCACTTTTACTTGTGAAACACTAAAAGTTGATTAATCAAATAATGAAGCTTCAATCGTCATTCCAAACAACCCTTAATAGAATTTTGTATATTTAAGTAAATTTTGATTATGTTGGATAAGCTTTGTTTTTTCTTCTATAATTCTCATTGTGGTTTTTACAAAGGAAAGTGTATTTGCTACACCATATTTTTTTTTACCTCATGGTCTATACATGTTTTATAGGTTTGTAATATATAACATTATAACAATGTAGTACCATAAAACATTTTAGTGTTATGAGTAAAAAACTGTAGTGTACAAATTATCGTACTCCCACAATATTTGGTTTACTAAATATTGAGATTGAGATCATAGAAAATATTACATACTTGTGTGAAAACAGAAAACCAGGAAGAACCATAACTATATACAGTACTATAGAGTTTTATAGATAAAAAAAGGTGAAACAGAGTTTTATATATAATTAATCGAAAAGGTCGATTGTTATTGATGATAATCATTATTTTTAATGGATGAGTCAAGGTTATGACTTGAACATGATGAAGTCTAATATCACTTGAAAAGATATCCTCATAATACTCCTTTTTCCTTCAAATATTGGCCTTCACAACATATATAAATGCGGTACCAGGTCTCGCGCTCCGGGGGCTTGATTACCCTAGGTTTTACCTTCTATGAGGGAGCTAATGTGCTCGTTCATAGGAGGGTTTTCTCGCTTACAAAAAAAAAAAAAAAAAAATCCATATATAAATGCTCTATAATTTTAACTTTAACAAATGCTAGGAGATTACACTTCTTTTTGAAACACAAGGAAGCCAAAACTAAATATAAAAATGACCTTGCTTTCCAAAATTAAAACTTCTATATATACTAAAACAAACCAAAAAATTGGTCGTTTTCTTTGCTTTTGAATGTCGTATTGGCCAACTCAAAAAAGGTTAAATAAATTAAATTTGAGTCTGTATATACTAAAACAGACCAAGAAATTGGTCGTTTTCTTTGCTTTTGAATGTTGCCAACTCAAAAAGGTCAAATAAGTTAAACTTGAGGGGTAATATTGGTAAATATTTAGGTATAGAAGCTGCGCAGGAAAGATAACTTGGGGAAGTAATATGTAACTTTATAATTTAATATAATAATTATTAAATAAAACTCACACAATTTTTTAACGAAATTTATCTTTTTTTGCCGCGAGTTAAATTTCTCTGTCATCACCGTTCAACTCGAAATAATTTTACGAACAAAACGCAACTAATTATATTCGAACGGGAGTTTTTTTTCTAAAAGAAAACATTTTGGACTAATTTTATATATATACTAGTTTATAACTCGCGTTTTCAATTAGATAAACCAAACTAATTATATCAAGTAGATAGATTGAACAATGGTCGTAAATTCATGGAGTTTGTAAAGGCAAAAGTCGGAGTTCGAGTCCTTTTGCCCTCTTTCTTTTACACAAATTTTTTCTCAATTCTCGCTCAACATTAATTTTATACACGCGCAGACCATTAGATATATTATATACCAAATAACGTATATCCAAATACAACTACGTCAATGCTCGGTCGAATTTTTTCTTGTTAAAACTAATACAGAGTATTGTTAATCTATGAATCGTAAATGCATAACCAATGGTCACATCTTGCTTGTACAAATAAAATTGACATTGTATAAATCACCACCCTTAATGAAAATTTAAAATATGCACCATATTAATACTTCTTCAATCCAATTAATACGGTGACAAAATAAGGATAGTCAAACAACTATAATAACTTGATTATTTCACTTATATCTGAATAAATATTTATCCTCCCACAATAGTTTAATTTGATAAAGCTTTATCATTTAATCTTTTACAATAGAAGCATTGAAGCCAAATACTTTTAGTTAATTATAGGAAAACATAGTAGTTCTTAATTTCTTATGATTAATGGCTTAATGCAATGTTATGGAATTTTGGAATACTAAAATCAAGGAAAAGAGGTTGACCCATTTGAATGTAATTAGTAGAGTATGTTGTTCCCAAAGCCATATTGGCATGTGCAGTGCAATCAAAAAGTGATAAAGGCTGTTGAAACTTCAAAGTATCATGTTGGAACTTCTATTTAATTCCACTTCTTATCCCCACTAATCTCTTTTTCTGTTTTTTTTCCCCAAGTAATCCAATATATAAGACTTGACACATATATTGCCAACTATAAAAAATTAAATATAATTACGCTCTTGCTATATGAGAGGTTGAATATACTTTTCTTAAAGTTTAAAAGATAATTATTATCATTATGTATTTATAGTTACTAGTATTATTTGGGCAGTATAATAAGTATGCATTTTGTACAAGTGTCATTCTTTTGAATTTGGCCTTTTTGACTGTAGGCTTTTATAGTGACTTTCCAAGGGACACACAGTCACGGTCATCCCAGATTTAATACCGTGTGTATCAACAATATACCACATGATTGATGATTGATACATGTATTATGATGATTATGATTTATCATGATTTTATTGTTTAGGTTTATTGTATAATTAAACCTTTTCTTTTTCAATATATGAATAAAATACATATATTATTATTTAGGTCGATTATATAAATATTTGATACTTATTTTGTTTAAATTTATTTTTATGCCTAAAAGATTAAGAAAATACAATGATATTTTAGTTGATATTACACTATTAACGAGTTGTCAGCCTTTTGGTCATGTCGCATTCTTATGAATTCCAGTTTAATTATTTAAAATACCAAACGTTAGTAAATAAAAAAGACTACAAATTTCATTTATATTAGAGAATGAGAAAAACCCTTCTATACCCTCTATTGGTGATGACAACACTATTTTTATTACTTTCATTACATGTTGAACATAAAGAATATTTTGTTTCCTTTTTGGCTAAAAACAATAAAATAAATTAAAATTTATAACCATCAATAATTGACAAGAAAAATAGGAGATACGAGGGACTACAAACATATCCAAACATATGAGCAAAAACGGAACTGGAAACAAAGAATCATAAACTTAACTAGAAAGAGAGATAGTTCATTAGCTTAAAAACACTTAAGAACTCAACAGGAAAAAATGAAACTACAAGCTCTCAGGAAACAAACTGTTTAATAAGATCATAAACCTAAAAAATTTGAAACGAGTGAATGATAGAAGAACAAGTACATACCATCTTCGACAACGAAGCAGCAACACCGACCTATCAACTCATAGCTATAAAACCAACATCAAATACCAGAAGCTAACGCACGACAAACAATGCTAATCTGAGGAGTCATTAACATCTTTGACACCGTTCATGAACAAGCAGAACTTCTCTGCTGCTAAGCTAACTTTCTTACTCCTAGAAATAGGTTAAATGAGTTTTTCCTCCACTTTGGTGAATCGAACAGATTTTCCTGATCTAAAAGAGAACGAATACTCCATTTCAAACCCTGTCGAAGAAAAGGTCTTCATACCTGCGTCACCACGGACATCACCTATCACGGCAACATCTGCAATAACACTGATGTGTGCGAGGTGGTGTATAAAATAGTTATATATTTGCTACAAAATACTATTAAATACGATACAATTTTACACAAGTGATTTATTTATTTATAGAGTGGATATACCTAAACCTTGCTACAACACTTATAGGCAGTGTACCTAATCGTACAGTAGTGTAGTTTTTAGTAAGTTCGGTTCGTCCACAGGGAACTCTAGCCAAGCTTAACGCTATATTTGTAACTTATAATTGTAAAAATACAAAAATATATATAAGTAGTATTATTATTATAAAATGGGGTTTTTACCGTTTAATGACCGATTTGTCGATTTTAAAACTTTTAGTCGCAGTTAAAACCTAATGTAAAATATTAAAAATAAATATAACTTGATTTAAAGCGTAAAGTAAATAACGATAATGGAATTGCGATAAATAAAAGTGCGATAAAATAAAATTTCGATAATTAAAGAGTACGATAATTAAAAGCGCAATTAAATAAAATGACAATAAATAAAAGTGCGATAATTAAAAGTGCAATTAAATATGAAATATATAAATTATGCTTATTTAAACTTCCGTAATCAAGATGTTCGACGTCTTGATTTTAGTTTTATTACCATGGGTTAATTGTCCTTTGTCCTGGATTATTCGATATGTCCATACGGATTTGTCCATAATAGTCCATCAGTCATAATCATAAAGTGCGAAAGTCTTCGTCAAATTATTCTTATTCCCGAAGTCAAATATTTCAACTAATTGGGGATTCGAATTGTAACAAGGTCTTAATACTTTGTTTAATGAATACACCAGGTTATCGACTGCGTGTAGTCCAAGGTTTTACTACTTTGTTAACAATTACACCAATTACTCTTGAATGTAATCCACCCCTGTTTCAACAAGTCTATTAACTATTAATCCAGTTCCGTGTCCGGTAAAATGAACAATTATTGGTATTTATAGATATCCCGCCCACCGTGCCCAGTCAAGCGTATGTGGTTATATATAAATACGCCAAATTATAAGTCTGTATATTAAATCAACGAGGTATCATTTAGTTAATATAAAACCCATTAATAGCCCATAGTCTAATTTCCACAAGTGTCGTTCTTTTATCCAAACCCCAATTATGGTACAAAACCCAATTACCCAATTTTAATATTTAGCCCAACATCATGATTACTTCGTCTTAAATAAGCATAATAATAACTTAGCTACGAGACATTAAATTAAAAAGGTTGAACATAACTTACAATGATTAAAAATAGCGTAGCGTTACACGGACAGAATTTCGACTTACACCCTTACAACATTCGCTAACATACCCTTATTATTAGAATTTAAAATTAAAATTAAAATTATAATATAAATATATATATATATATATATATATATATATATATATATATATATATATATATATATATATATATATATATATATATATATACATGAGTGAGATAGAGAGATGGATATATATGGTGTAAAAGATCAACCAAAACTGCGAAATTTATAGGATGTCACCTGTCACTGTTCACCATGCGATCGCATGGAGTTTAGGCTTTCAGGCCATGCGGTCGCATGGCCACTTTTTCTAGCTCACATGAGCTTGTTTCTATCTTGCCGACGGTTTTAAATATAATATATAATATATAAATAATTTTAAGAATTATTTAAATATTATATTATATTTATGTGCATAGTTGACTTGTAATTTTTAGTCCGTTGCGTCGAGCGTTGAGAGTTGACTCTGGTCCCGGTTCTGGTTTTTTAAACGTCCTTGCGTACAATTTAATATCTTGTATTTTGCATTTTGCGTCTTGTACTCTTGTAATTTTGAGACGTTTCTCACCAATAATTTGAACCACTTTGATTGTGAAATGTCCCGTTCTTATTGATTAAAAACGTTCCATATTAATTGATTTCGTTGCGAGGTTTTGACCTCTATATGAGACGTTTTTCAAAGACTGCATTCATTTTTAAAACAAACCATAACCTTTATTTCATAAATAAAGGTTTAAAAAGCTTTACGTAGATTAAATGATAATCTAAAATATCCTGTTTACACACGACCATTACATAATAGTTTACAATACAAATATGTTACATCGAAATCAGTTTCTTGAATGCAGTTTTTACACAATATCATACAAACATGGACTCCAAATCTTGTCCTTATTTTAGTATGCAACAGCGGAAGCTCTTAGTATTCACCTGAGAATAAACATGCTTTAAACGTCAACAAAAATGTTGGTGAGTTATAGGTTTAACCTATATATATCAAATTGTAACAATAGACCACAAGATTTCATATTTCAATACACATCCCATACATAGAGATAAAAATCATTCATATGGTGAACACATGGTAACCGACATTAACAAGATGCATATATAAGAATATCCCCATCATTCCGGGACACCCTTCGGATATGATATAAATTTCGAAGTACTAAAGCATCCGGTACTTTGGATGGGGTTTGTTAGGCCCAATAGATCTATCTTTAGGATTCGCGTCAATTAGGGTGTCTGTTCCCTAATTCTTAGATTACCAGACTTAATAAAAAGGGGCATATTCGATTTCGATAATTCAACCATAGAATGTAGTTTCACGTACTTGTGTCTATTTTGTAAATCATTTATAAAACCTGCATGTATTCTCATCCCAAAAATATTAGATTTTAAAAGTGGGACTATAACTCACTTTCACAGATTTTTACTTCGTCGGGAAGTAAGACTTGGCCACTGGTTGATTCACGAACCTATAACAATATATACATATATATCAAAGTATGTTCAAAATATATTTACAACACTTTTAATATATTTTGATGTTTTAAGTTTATTAAGTCAGCTGTCCTCGTTAGTAACCTACAACTAGTTGTCCACAGTTAGATGTACAGAAATAAATCGATAAATATTATCTTGAATCAATCCACGACCCAGTGTATACGTATCTCAGTATTGATCACAACTCAAACTATATATATTTTGGAATCAACCTCAACCCTGTATAGCTAACTCCAACATTCACATATAGAGTGTATATGGTTGTTCCGAAATATATATAGATGTGTCGACATGATAGGTCGAAACATTGTATACGTGTCTATGGTATCTCAAGATTACATAATATACAATACAATTTGATTAAGTTATGGTTGGAATAGATTTGTTAACAATTTTCACGTAGTTAAAATGAGAAAAATTATACAATCTTGTTTTACCCATAACTTCTTCATTTTAAATCCATTTTGAGTGAATCAAATTGCTATGGTTAATATTGAACTCTATTTTATGAAACTAAACAGAAAAAGTATAGGTTTATAGTCGGAAAAATAAGTTACAAGTCGTTTTTGTAAAGGTAGTCATTTCAGTTTAAAGAACGACGTCTAGATGACCATTTTAGAAAACATACTTCCACTTTGAGTTTAACCATAATTTTTGGATATAGTTTCATGTTCATAATAAAAATCATTTTCTCAGAATAACAACTTTTAAATCAAATTTTATCATAGTTTTTAATTAACTAACCCAAAACAGCCCGCGGTGTTACTACGACGACGTAAATCCGGTTTTACGGTGTTTTTCGTGTTTCCAGGTTTTAAATCATTAAGTTAGCATATCATATAGATATAGAACATGTGTTTAGTTGATTTTAAAAGTCAAGTTAGAAGGATTAACTTTTATTTGCGAACAAGTTTAGAATTAACTAAACTATGTTCTAGTGATTACAAGTTTAAACCTTCGAATAAGATAGCTTTATATGTATGAATCGAATGATGTTATGAACATCATTACTACCTTAAGTTCCTTGGATAAACCTACTGGAAAAGAGAAAAGTGGATCTAGCTTCAATGGATCCTTGGATGGCTCGAAGTTCTTGAAGCAGAATCATGACACGAAAACAAGTTCAAGTAAGATCATCAGTTGAAATAAGATTGTTATAGTTATAGAAATTGAATCAAAGTTTGAATATGATTATTACCTTGTATTAGAATGATAACCTACTGTAAGAAACAAAGATTTCTTGAGGTTGGATGATCACCTTACAAGATTGGAAGTGAGCTAGCAAACTTGAAAGTATTCTTGATTTTATGAAACTAGAACTTTTGGAATTTATGAAGAACACTTAGAACTTGAAGATAGAACTTGAGAGAGATCAATTAGATGAAGAAAATTGAAGAATGAAAGTGTTTGTAGGTGTTTTTGGTCGTTGGTGTATGGATTAGATATAAAGGATATGTAATTTTTTTTTCATGTACATAAGTCATGAATGATTACTCATATTTTTATAATTTTATGAGATATTTCATGCTAGTTGCCAAATGATGGTTCCCACATGTTTTAGGTGACTCACATGGGCTGCTAAGAGCTGATAATTGGAGTGTATATACCAATAGTACATACATCTAAAAGCTGTGTATTGTACGAGTACGAATACGGGTGCATACGAGTAGAATTGTTGATGAAACTGAACGAGGATGTAATTGTAAGCATTTTTGTTAAGTAGAAGTATTTTGATAAGTGTATTGAATTCTTTCAAAAGTGTATAAATATATATTAAAACACTACATGTATATACATTTTAACTGAGTCGTTAAGTCATCGTTAGTCGTTACATGTAAGTGTTGTTTTGAAACCTTTAGGTTAACGATCTTGTTAAATGTTGTTAACCCAATGTTTATAATATCAAATGAGATTTTAAATTATTATTTTATCATGATATTATCATGTATGAATATCTCTTAATATGATATATATACATTAAATGTCTTTACAACGATAATCGTTACATATATGTCTCGTTTAAAAATCATAAAGTTAGTAGTCTTGTTTTTACATATGTAGTTCATTGTTAATATACTTAATGATATGTTTACTTATCATAGTATCATGTTAACTATATATATATCCATATATATGTCATCATATAGTTTTTACAAGTTTTAACGTTCGTGAATCACCGGTCAACTTGGGTGGTCAATTGTCTATATGAAACATATTTCAATTAATCAAGTCTTAACAAGTTTGATTGCTTAACATGTTGGAAACATTTAATCATGTAAATATCAATCTAAATTAATATATATAAACATGGAAAAGTTCGGGTCACTACAGTACCTACCCGTTAAATAAATTTCGTCCCGAAATTTTAAGCTGTTGAAGGTGCTGACGAATCTTCTGGAAATAGATGCGGGTATTTCTTCTTCATCTGATCTTCACGCTCCCAGGTGAACTCGGGTCCTCTATGAGCATTCCATCGAACCTTAACAATTGGTATCTTGTTTTGCTTAAGTCTTTTAACCTCACGATCCATTATTTCGACGGGTTCTTCGATGAATTGAAGTTTTTCGTTGATTTGGATTCCATCTAACGGAATAGTGAGATCTTCTTTAGCAAAACATTTCTTCAAATTCGAGACGTGGAAAGTGTTATGTACAGCCGCGAGTTGTTGAGGTAACTCAAGTCGGTAAGCTACTGGTCCGACACGATCAATAATCTTGAATGGTCCAATATACCTTGGATTTAATTTCCCTCGTTTACCAAATCGAACAACGCCTTTCCAAGGTGAAACTTTAAGCATGACCATCTCTCCAATTTCAAATTCTATATCTTTTCTTTTAATGTCAGCGTAGCTCTTTTGTCGACTTTGGGCGGTTTTTAACCGTTGTTGAATTTGGATTATCTTCTCGGTAGTTTCTTGTATAATCTCCGGACCCGTAATCTGTCTATCCCCCACTTCACTCCAACAAATTGGAGACCTGCACTTTCTACCATAAAGTGCTTCAAACGGCGCCATCTCAATGCTTAATGGTAGCTGTTGTTGTAGGAAAATTCTGCTAACGGTAGATGTCGATCCCAACTGTTTCCGAAATCAATAACACATGCTCGTAGCATGTCTTCAAGCATTTGTATCGTCCTTTCGCTCTGCCCATCTGTTTGTGGATGATAGGCAGTACTCATGTCTAGACGAGTTCCTAATGCTTGCTGTAATGTCTGCCAGAATCTTGAAATAAATTTGCCATCCCTATCAGAGATAATAGAGATTGGTATTCCATGTCTGGAAACGACTTCCTTCAAATACAGTCGTGCTAACTTCTCCATCTTATCATCTTCTCTTATTGGCAGGAAATATGCTGATTTGGTGAGACGATCAACTATTACCCAAATAGTATCAAAACTACTTGTAGTCCTTGGCAATTTAGTGATGAAATCCATGGTAATGTTTTCCCATTTCCATTCCGGGATTTCGGGTTGTTGAAGTAGACCTGATGGTTTTTGATGCTCAACTTTGACCTTAGAACACGTCAAACATTCTCCTACGTATTTAGCAACATCGGCTTTCATACCCGGCCACCAAAAATGTTTCTTGAGATCCTTGTACATCTTCCCCGTTCCAGGATGTATTGAGTATCTGGTTTTATGAGCTTCTCTAAGTACCATTTCTCTCATATCTCCAAATTTTGGTACCCAAATCCTTTCAGCCCTATACCGGGTTCCGTCTTCCCGAATATTAAGATGCTTCTCCGACCCTTTGGGTATTTCATCCTTTAAATTTCCCTCTTTTAAAACTCCTTGTTGCGCCTCCTTTATTTGAGTAGTAAGGTTATTATGAATCATTATATTCATAGATTTTACTCGAATGGGTTCTCTGTCCTTCCTGCTCAAGGCATCGGCTACCACATTTGCCTTCCCCGGGTGGTAACGAATCTCAAAGTCGTAATCATTCAATAATTCAATCCACCTACGCTGCCTCATATTCAGTTGTTTCTGATTAAATATGTGTTGAAGACTTTTGTGGTCGGTATATATAATACTTTTGACCCCATATAAGTAGTGCCTCCAAGTCTTTAATGCAAAAACAACCGCGCCTAATTCCAAATCATGCGTCGTATAATTTTGTTCGTGAATCTTCAATTGTCTAGACGCATAAGCAATCACCTTCGTTCGTTGCATTAATACACAACTGAGACCTTGCTTTGATGCATTACAATAAATCACAAAATCATCATTCCCTTCAGGCAATGACAATATAGGTGCCGTAGTTAGCTTTTTCTTCAATAACTGAAACGCTTTCTCTTGTTCATCATTCCATTCAAATTTCTTCCCTTTATGCGTTAATGCAGTCAAGGGTTTTGCTATTCTGGAAAAGTCTTGGATGAACCTTCTGTAGTAACCAGCTAGTCCTAAAAACTGGCGTATGTGTTTCGGAGTTTTCGGGGTTTCCCACTTTTCAACAGTTTCTATCTTTGCCGGATCCACCTTAATACCTTCTTTGTTCACTATGTGACCGAGGAATTGAACTTCTTCCAACCAAAATGCACACTTTGAAAACTTAGCGTACAATTCTTCCTTCCTCAATACTTCTAACACCTTTCTCAAATGTTCACCGTGTTCTTGGTCATTCTTTGAGTAAATAAGTATGTCATCAATGAAAACAATGACAAACTTGTCAAGGTATGGTCCACACACTCGGTTCATAAGGTCCATGAATACAGCTGGTGCATTAGTTAAACCAAACGGCATAACCATAAACTCGTAATGACCGTAACGTGTTCTGAAAGCAGTCTTTGGAATATCATCTTCTTTCACCCGCATTTGATGATACCCGGAACGTAAGTCAATCTTTGAATAAACAGACGAGCCTTGTAGTTGATCAAATAAGTCGTCGATTCTCGGTAGTGGGTAGCGGTTCTTGATGGTAAGTTTGTTCAACTCTCGGTAGTCGATACACAACCTGAATGTACCATCTTTCTTCTTGACAAACAAAACAGGAGCTCCCCACGGTGATGTGCTTGGTCGAATGAAACCACGCTCTAAAAGTTCTTGTAATTGGCTTTGCATTTCTTTCATCTCGCTGGGTGCGAGTCTGTAAGGAGCACGAGCTATTGGTGCAGCTCCTGGTACAAGATCTATTTGAAATTCAACGGATCGATGTGGGGGTAATCCCGGTAATTCTTTCGGAAATACATCGGGAAATTCTTTTACAATAGGAACATCATTGATGCTCTTTTCTTCAGTTTGTACTTTATCGACGTGTGCTAGAACAGCATAGCAACCTTTTCTTATTAGTTTTTGTGCCTTCAAATTACTAATAAGATGTAGCTTCGTGTTGCCCTTTTCTCCGTACACCATTAAGGGTTTTCCTTTTTCTCGTATAATGCGAATTGCATTTTTGTAACAAACGATCTCTGTTTTCACTTCTTTCAACCAGTCCATACCGATTATCACATCAAAACTCCCTAACTCTACTGGTATCAAATCAATCTTAAATGTTTCGCTAACCAGTTTAATTTCTCGATTCCGACATATATTATCTGCTGAAATTAATTTACCATTTGCTAATTCGAGTAAAAATTTACTATCCAAAGGCGTCAATGGACAACTTAATTTAGCACAAAAATCTCTACTCATATAGCTTCTATCCGCACCCGAATCAAATAAAACGTAAGCAGATTTATTGTCAATAAGAAACGTACCCGTAACAAGCTCCGGGTCTTCCTGTGCCTCTGCCGCATTAATATTGAAAACTCTTCCGCGGCCTTGTCCATTCGTGTTCTCCTGGTTCGGGCAATTTCTAATAATGTGGCCCGGTTTTCCACATTTATAACAAACTACATTGGCATAACTTGCTTCGACACTACTTGCTCCGCCATTACTCGTTCCGACACCATTTGTTCCTTTCGTTCTATTAACCCCTGGTTCGTAGACCTCACACTTCGCCTCGCTATGACCATTTCTTTTATACTTGTTGCAAAATTTGGTGCAGAACCCCGAGTGATACTTTTCACATCTTTGGCATAGCTGCTTCTGATTGTTGTTGTTGTTGCGGTTATTATTATTGTTGGGATGATTGTTGTAGTTGCTATTGTTGTTGTTGTTGTTGTTGTTGTTGTTGTTATTGTTGTTGTTGGGCCGTTTGTTGTAGTTGCGATTGATGTTACGATTGTTGGGATAATTGTTGCGATTATTGTTGTAATTGCTGTTGTTGTTGTATTGGTGATTCTTATCACCGTTTTCCGCCCACTTTCTTTTGACTTGCTTCACATTGGCCTCTTCAGCAGTCTGTTCTTTAATTCTTTCTTCAATCTGGTTCACTAGTTTGTGAGCCATTCTACATGCCTGTTGTATGGAGGAGGGCTCGTGTGAACTTATATCTTCTTGGATTCTTTCCGGTAATCCTTTCACAAACGCGTCGATCTTCTCTTCCTCATCTTCGAATGCTCCCGGACACAATAGGCACAATTCTGTGAATCGTCTTTCGTACGTGGTAATATCAAATCCTTGGGTTCGTAACCCTCTAAGTTCTGTCTTGAGCTTATTGACCTCGGTTCTGGGACGGTACTTCTCGTTCATCAAGTGCTTGAATGCTGACCACGGTAGTGCGTACGCATCATCTTGTCCCACTTGCTCTAGATAGGTATTCCACCATGTTAACGTAGAACCTGTGAAGGTATGCGTAGCGTACTTCACTTTGTCCTCTTCAGTACACTTACTTATGGCAAACACCGATTCGACCTTCTCGGTCCACCGTTTCAATCCGATCGGTCCTTCGGTTCCATCAAATTCCAAAGGTTTGCAGGCAGTGAATTCTTTGTAGGTGCACCCTACACGATTTCCTGTACTGCTAGATCCAAGGTTATTGTTGGTATGTAGCGCAGCCTGTACTGCGACTATGTTTGAAGCTAGAAAAGTACGGAATTCCTATTCATTCATATTCACGGTGTGTCGAGTAGTCGGTGCCATTTCCTTTAAAATAGTCAAATGGAACAAGTTAATCATACAGAATATTAAGAGTAGTTAATAGTATTTCGTAGCATAATATGAACTCATTTATAAAAGCTTTTTCTTCATATTAGCATTTTATAAGTTTAAATTCGGGTAGTAGCTACCCGTTAAGTTCATACTTAGTAGCTAATATACAATTCAACTACTACAATTCTATATGAAAAACTGATTATAATAATATTTCGCGTTCAAACTTTTATACAATATTTTACAAACTTACAATACCGCTTATTTTACATAAAGCATGAAATATAACACAAAATAACTTTGATACAAGATAGTTGTGAAGATAATTCTAGCTAGTACACAAGTCGTTCAGCAAAGGCAATAAAGACACGTAATTCATACGTCCAGAAACAAGTCATGCATTCTGGTTTTACTAGGACTACTTCCCATCCTTGGTCTTGTGGAACATAACCGTTATGGCCGTTGATAAGACAGCGTGTTGTAACATCGTCAAAGGGACGAGGGTTACGTAATGTCCAACAGTCCCGTAACAATCTAAAAACCTCATTTCTTACCCCAATTACCGACTCCGTCACTTGTGGGAACGTTTTGTTTAATAGTTGTAGCCCGATGTTCTTGTTCTCACTTTGGTGAGAAGCGAACATTACTAATCCGTAAGCATAACATGCTTCTTTATGTTGCATGTTAGCCGCTTTTTCTAAATCACGAAGTCCAATATTCGGATATATTGAGTCAAAATAATTTCTTAACCCATTGCGTAAAATAGCATTTGGGTTCCCCGCAATATATGCGTCAAAGTAAACACATCGTAACTTATGGATTTCCCAATGTGATATCCCCCATCTTTCGAACGAAAGCCTTTTATAAACCAAGGCATTCTTGGAACGTTCTTCGAATGTCTTACAAACTGATCTCGCCTTAAATAGTTGTGCCGAAGAATTCTGACCGACTCTAGACAAGATTTCATCAATCATGTCTCCGGGTAGGTCTCTTAAAATATTGGGTTGTCTATCCATTTTGTGTTTTTATACTGTAAAATAGACAAGAGTTAGATTCATAAAAAAATACTTATTAATACAAGCAATTTTTACATATATCATAAAGCATAAGCACACTATATTACATGTATTACACCACACGAATACAACTATCTTATTCCGACTCGCTTGTTTCTTCTTCTTCGGTTTTGGTTCGTTTTGCCAAGTTTCTAGGGATATATGATGTTCCCCTAATACAAGCCGTTATTTTCCACATTGGTTTAGAAAAACCTGGTGGTTTTGAGGTTCTCGGGTCATTGTTACAACTTAAGGACTTCGGGGGTTGACGATACATATAAAGTTCATCGGGGTTGGAATTAGATTTCTCTATTTTTATGCCCTTTCCCTTATTATTTTCTTTTGCCTTTTTAAATTCAGTTGGGGTAATTTCTATAACATCATCGGAATTCTCGTCGGAATCCGATTCATCGGAGAATTGGTAATCCTCCCAATATTTTGCTTCTTTGGCGGAAACACCATTGACCATAATTAACCTTGGTCGGTTGGTTGAGGATTTTCTTTTACTTAACCGTTTTATTATTTCCCCCACCGGTTCTATTTCTTCATCCGGTTCCGATTCTTCTTCCGGTTCTTCTTCCGGTTCCGACTCTTCTTCCGGTTCCTCTTCGGGAACTTGTGAATCAGTCCACGAATCATTCCAATTTACATTTGACTCTTCATTATTATTAGGTGAGTCAATGGGACTTGTTCTAGAGGTAGACATCTATCACATAATATCAAACGCATTAAGAGATTAATATATCACATAATATTCACATGTTAAAAATATATAGTTTCCAACAAAATTTGTTAAGCAATTATTTTTCAAGTAAACACGGTCGAATTCCAGACTCACTAATGCATCCTAACAAACTCGATAAGACACACTAATGCAAAATTCTGGTTCTCTAAGACCAACGCTCGGATACCAACTGAAATGTCCCGTTCTTATTGATTAAAAACGTTCCATATTAATTGATTTCGTTGCGAGGTTTTGACCTCTATATGAGACGTTTTTCAAAGACTGCATTCATTTTTAAAACAAACCATAACCTTTATTTCATCAATAAGGGTTTAAAAAGCTTTACGTAGATTAAATGATAATCTAAAATATCCTGTTTACACACGACCATTACATAATAGTTTACAACACAAATATGTTACATCGAAATCAGTTTCTTGAATGCAGTTTTTACACAATATCATACAAACATGGACTCCAAATCTTGTCCTTATTTTAGTATGCAATAGCGGAAGCTCTTAGTATTCACCTGAGAATAAACATGCTTTAAACGTCAACAAAAATGTTGGTGAGTTATAGGTTTAACCTATATATATCAAATTGTAACAATAGACCACAAGATTTCATATTTCAATACACATCCCATACATAGAGATAAAAATCATTCATATGGTGAACACCTGGTAACCGACATTAACAAGATGCATATATAAGAATATTCCCATCATTCCAGGACACCCTTCGGATATGATATAAATTTCGAAGTACTAAAGCATCTGGTACTTTGGATGGGGTTTGTTAGGCCCAATAGATCTATCTTTAGGATTCGCGTCAATTAGGGTGTCTGTTCCCTAATTCTTAGATTACCAGACTTAATAAAAAGGGGCATATTCGATTTCGATAATTCAACCATAGAATGTAGTTTCACGTACTTGTGTCTATTTTGTAAATCATTTATAAAACCTGCATGTATTCTCATCCCAAAAATATTAGATTTTAAAAGTGAGACTATAACTCACTTTCACAGATTTTTACTTCGTCGGGAAGTAAGACTTGGCCACTGGTTAATTCACGAACCTATAACAATATATACATATATATCAAAGTATGTTCAAAATATATTTACAACACTTTTAATATATTTTGATGTTTTAAGTTTATTAAGTCAGCTGTCCTCGTTAGTAACCTACAACTAGTTGTCCACAGTTAGATGTACAGAAATAAATCGATAAATATTATCTTGAATCAATCCACGACCCAGTGTATACGTATCTCAGTATTGATCACAACTCAAACTATATATATTTTGGAATCAACCTCAACCCTGTATAGCTAACTCCAACATTCACATATAGAGTGTCTATGGTTGTTCCGAAATATATATAGATGTGTCGACATGATAGGTCGAAACATTGTATACGTGTCTATGGTATCTCAAGATTACATAATATACAATACAAGTTGATTAAGTTATGGTTGGAATAGATTTGTTAACAATTTTCACGTAGCTAAAATGAGAAAAATTATCCAATCTTGTTTTACCCATAACTTCTTCATTTTAAATCCGTTTTGAGTGAATCAAATTGCTATGGTTTCATATTGAACTATATTTTATGAAACTAACCAGAAAAAGTATAGGTTTATAGTCGGAAAAATAAGTTACAAGTCGTTTTTGTAAAGGTAGTCATTTCAGTCGAAAGAACGACGTCTAGATGACCATTTTAGAAAACATACTTCCACTTTGAGTTTAACCATAATTTTTGGATATAGTTTCATGTTCATAATAAAAATCATTTTCTCAGAATAACAACTTTTAAATCAAATTTTATCATAGTTTTTAATTAACTAACCCAAAACAGCCCGCGGTGTTACTACGACGGCGTAAATCCGGTTTTACGGTGTTTTTCGTGTTTTCAGGTTTTAAATCATTAAGTTAGCATATCATATAGATAAAGAACATGTGTTTAGTTGATTTTAAAAGTCAAGTTAGAAGGATTAACTTTTATTTGCGAACAAGTTTAGAATTAACTAAACTATGTTCTAGTGATTACAAGTTTAAACCTTCGAATAAGATAGCTTTATATGTATGAATCGAATGATGTTATGAACATCATTACTACCTTAAGTTCCTTGGATAAACCTACTGGAAAAGAGAAAAGTGGATCTAGCTTCAATGGATCCTTGGATGGCTCGAAGTTCTTGAAGCAGAATCATGACACGAAAACAAGTTCAAGTAAGATCATCACTTGAAATAAGATTGTTATAGTTATAGAAATTGAACCAAAGTTTGAATATGATTATTACCTTGTATTATAATTATAACCTACTGTAAGAAACAAAGATTTCTTGAGGTTGGATGATCACCTTACAAGATTGGAAGTGAGCTAGCAAACTTGAAAGTATTCTTGATTTTATGAAACTAGAACTTTTGGAATTTATGAAGAACACTTAGAACTTGAAGATAGAACTTGAGAGAGATCAATTAGATGAAGAAAATTGAAGAATGAAAGTGTTTGTAGGTGTTTTTAGTCGTTGGTGTATGGATTAGATATAAAGGATATGTAATTTTGTTTTCATGTAAATAAGTCATGAATGATTACTCATATTTTTGTAATTTTATGAGATATTTCATGCTAGTTGCCAAATGATGGTTCCCACATGTGTTAGGTGACTCAAATGGGCTTCTAAGAGCTGATCATTGGAGTGTATATACCAATAGTACATACATCTAAAAGCTGTGTATTGTACGAGTACGAATACGAGTGCATACGAGTAGAATTGTTGATGAAACTGAACGAGGATGTAATTGTAAGCATTTTTGTTAAGTAGAAGTATTTTGATAAGTGTATTGAAGTCTTTCAAAAGTGTATAAATACATATTAAAACACTACATGTATATACATTTTAACTGAGTCGTTAAGTCATCGTTAGTCGTTACATGTAAGTGTTGTTTTGAAACCTTTAGGTTAACGATCTTGTTAAATGTTGTTAACCCAATGTTTATAATATCAAATGAGATTTTAAATTATTATTTTATCATGATATTATCATGTATGAATATCTCTTAATATGATATATATACATTAAATGTCTTTACAACGATAATCGTTACATATATGTCTCGTTTAAAAATCATTAAGTTAGTAGTCTTGTTTTTACATATGTAGTTCATTGTTAATATTCTTAATGATATGTTTACTTATCATAGTATCATGTTAACTATATATATATCCATATATATGTCATCATATAGTTTTTACAAGTTTTAACGTTCGTGAATCACCGGTCAACTTGGGTGGTCAATTGTCTATATGAAACATATTTCAATTAATCAAGTCTTATCAAGTTTGATTGCTTAACATGTTGGAAACATTTAATCATGTAAATATCAATCTCAATTAATATATATAAACATGGAAAAGTTCGGGTCACTACAGTACCTACCCGTTAAATAAATTTCGTCCCGAAATTTTAAGCTGTTGAAGGTGCTGACGAATCTTCTGGAAATAGATGCGGGTATTTCTTCTTCATCTGATCTTCACGCTCCCAGGTGAACTCGGGTCCTCTACGAGCATTCCATCGAACCTTAACAATTGGTATCTTGTTTTGCTTAAGTCTTTTAACCTCACGATCCATTATTTCGACGGGTTCTTCGATGAATTGAAGTTTTTCGTTGATTTGGATTTCATCTAACAGAATAGTGAGATCTTCTTTAGCAAAACATTTCTTCAAATTCGAGACGTGGAAAGTGTTATGTACAGCCGCGAGTTGTTGAGGTAACTCAAGTCGGAAAGCTACTGGTCCGACACGATCAATAATCTTGAATGGTCCAATATACCTTGGATTTAATTTCCCTCGTTTACCAAATCGAACAACGCCTTTCCAAGGTGCAACTTTAAGCATGACCATCTCTCCAATTTCAAATTCTATATCTTTTCTTTTAATGTCAGCGTAGCTCTTTTGTCGAGTTTGGGCGGTTTTTAACCGTTGTTGAATTTGGATGATCTTCTCGGTAGTTTCTTGTATAATCTCCGGACCCGTAATCTGTCTATCCCCCACTTCACTCCAACAAATTGGAGACCTGCACTTTCTACCATAAAGTGCTTCAAACGGCGCCATCTCAATGCTTGAATGGTAGCTGTTGTTGTAGGAAAATTCTGCTAACGGTAGATGTCGATCCCAACTGTTTCCGAAATCAATAACACATGCTCGTAGCATGTCTTCAAGCGTTTGTATCGTCCTTTCGCTCTGCCCATCTGTTTGTGGATGATAGGTAGTACTCATGTCTAGACGAGTTCCTAATGCTTGCTGTAATGTCTGCCAGAATCTTGAAATAAATCTGCCATCCCTATCAGAGATAATAGAGATTGGTATTCCATGTCTGGAAACGAATTCCTTCAAATATAGTCGTGCTAACTTCTCCATCTTATCATCTTCTCTTATTGGCAGGAAATGTGCTGATTTGGTGAGACGATCAACTATTACCCAAATAGTATCAAAACCACTTGCAGTCCTTGGCAATTTAGTGATGAAATCCATGGTAATGTTTTCCCATTTCCATTCCGGGAATTCGGGTTGTTGAAGTAGACCTGATGGTTTCTGATGCTCAGCTTTGACCTTAGAACACGTCAAACATTATCCTATGTATTTAGCAACATCGGCTTTCATACCCGGCCACCAAAAATGTTTCTTGAGATCCTTGTACATCTTCCCCGTTCCAGGATGTATTGAGTATCTGGTTTTATGAGCTTCTCTAAGTACCATTTCTCTCATATCTCCAAATTTTGGTACCCAAATCCTTTCAGCCCTATACCGGGTTCCATCTTCCCGAATATTAAGATGCTTATCCGACCCTTTGGGTATTTCATCCTTTAAATTTCCCTCTTTTAAAACTCCTTATTGCGCCTCCTTTATTTGAGTAGTAAGGTTATTATGAATCATTATATTCATAGATTTTACTCGAATGGGTTCTCTGTCCTTCCTGCTCAAGGCATCGGCTACCACATTTGCCTTCCCCGGGTGGTAACGAATCTCAAAGTCGTAATCATTCAATAATTCAATCCACCTACGCTGCCTCATATTCAGTTGTTTCTGATTAAATATGTGTTGACCTAAAGCTGGTCTGGACGATAACTTCCTGACCTAAATCAAGAAGCGCATTTCTTTTTCGGAAGACTTTACTTCCTTTTAATGATGGAATTGATTCATCGTGTAGATCCATCTTTCTTTCAAATATATTACAGTAAATTAGGTAAAACTGTTTAGATTAGTTCAAAGCAAAAGTATCTTCAGTTATTTGTACAAAAATATGTGATATATGTTTTAAATAACTTGGTAAATTTTACCACACTTGGCTTTTATTTTCTTTTATTTGCCTTTTTATTGTCCTCTATTCAATTTTAAATGAATTCTAACATTTTAGGCTGTTTCTCAATTTATGTCCTTTCCGAGGTAACAATAATTTTGGTGTTAACACCTAGTTTTATCGTTCATAAATATGTATAAACATGATTTTGAGTTCATTTAATTGAAAATTTTGAAAAATTTTACTAGAATTGGGTAGTCAGTATATAAGACTAGGGCTGTTCTTTATTATCAGAGAGCACTAGATTCTAATACAACTACTGCGTTACTAGTATTTTTAATGGTAACCAAGTGTATAAGGTAAAAATTTTAAAAATCCGAAAGAATTTAACCCCTTCCCACACTTAAGATCTTGCAATGCCCTCATTTGCAAGAAATCAGTAACAATTTAAATTATTAAGGGTGATTAGCGTAGAAAAATGATTAAATTTTACCAAAGTTTCCAAACATATTGGCGTTTGTTTGTTGAATGATAAATGGTGCACATCATTTGTTCATTCCGTCTTGTTGTTACATCATATTTGTTTTTCGTTTTGTCGTCAAAAGTACTAGCTTTTGCTGAACTTAATATCAGTCTTTGAAAATGCACTGTTTTACCCTGTTGTGTACATGAAATAAAATACATACAATACAAATATAAACATGCATGGTAATTTGAAATGGGACTTAAAATCCCACTTTCAAATCAAATATGAAACATTAGTACAACAAATAAAAATATTAAACATTATAATAAATGTATCATAATATAATGTGTTTAAACATAAATAAACAGAAATAATAAAAATTAAAAATCATATAAATTACCAACCGGAACTAAATCAATCTGGATAGGGGTTCCAGTTCATGTCGTCGTCCGGGTTCCATGGTTGGTGATAGGTGTACTGGTATGCCTGGTTAGGGTAGTAGAGAGTAAATGGCGGTCTCATCTCGGGCTGGTGTAGAGGATAGTAAGCTGGTCGGGTCAGGACGTAGTGCTCCTGAGGTGACAGCCGGCTCATAATCTGACGTTGATGATAGTCCCATCTATCATGCTGTCGTTGCCTGGAATGCTGGTAATCATTTCGGGCTTGCCACTGCTCCATCCGATGAAATCTCTCCGCGTTTGTCATGTCTACCTCATCTACACGCTGATAGACATCAGTCATAGCCTCTCGAATGACATCCCTAATGTCATCCGCTTCCTCCATTTCCTCGTCTGATCCTCTCTCTACCTGTGGATGACTACCTTCATAGGGTATTGCCTAGTTGCGTCTACTCTTCAATACCTTAGCACCCGCATAAACCCTCAATTCTAAAGGCTCAACCTATTCTCTACATTCCAAAAGTGGACCCCCTTGGTCCCTATCTACACCTAAATACTCTCCAATGAGAGTAACAAAAATACCTCCTCTAATTACCCCCCCTTCCTGTATTCCTTCCACCATTTTAGATAAATAAAAACCAACACAGTAAGAGATATTAACAAAGCCTCTTGGGTCTCGAATACACTTTAGGTAAAATAAATCATGTAAGGTCAATTTTTCCTTGTTGTGACCTCTCTGTGTAATCGAGTTAGCCAAAAATCTATGAATTATACGAAGATCGGCTCTGTTAATATGTAAGTAGGTATGTGTTCCTGCCCGCCCAAAAACATTATAATCTGACATACGCCTCCAGACGGCGTTCGCATCAAAATTCCTATCTACCCTTTCACCACGATAAATCAAATTAATACAAATGGGTAGTAGTAATTTAGCGGGTGTATATATCTGCAAAGCCCTGGCCATGTCCATCCTGGACATCCTGTACATCCTAAGGCCAAGTATAAATCTAAGAAAACTTCTATCATCTAATCTATCTACATCTACATTTAACGCTATAGTACTCATTAGCTCAACACACCATTCCTTATATACAGGTCTATGAATGGTGAATAGACGTTCCCAATCGGTAAAAGAAGAACTGCCATACCTTTGAATCAGTAGCAGTCTAACACGGTCAACTAGATGTACCGTTTCTAAAGGATTTCAATCAATTACCCTAGGCACCTCTACATCTTTCGTTACTAATTTGAATTTATTACTTTGATATGCCGGGTAATCTCTCCAGCTTCTATCGAATTTCAGATTAGGATGCAATGTATATTCAGGAATCGTTAGGTATTCTACTGGCGGATGCATCGGAAATACTGTGAAGTCATCAACAAACTGTAGCGGATCATAATAAGGTACATGTTGATCAGGCTAATGTTGTTGTTCCTGTTGTGGTTCTTGTTCGGGTTTTGGCTCGTATTACGGCTTGATATTGCTCTAAACATACATATTATTCGACGCAATATCAGTTATATTTCATCAACTTTTATCATTTAAAAAGACATTCAACGTATAATATTCAAGAAAAATGAAAAAAGTGGACAAGAGCTTGCTATTTGAAGAAACGACGATAAAACAATAGTTTTAACTAAATTTATATCAAGAAACGTTTATCTGAATGAAAGTACAAGATAGATGAAGAAAAGAGTTCAAATGGAAAATGCCAAGTCAATTTACGTCAACCCGAGATCAACAAAGAACAAACGACAAAGAAAAATAAAGAAAACTGCCAGTATCTCTTACGCGAATCGTGTAGACTCACACGAAACGCGTAGCAATTTGGTCTTACGCAAAACGTGTACCTTTACACGAAACGCGTAATGTTAGGCCACATTTAGAAATCAACTGGAAATGGGACGGCTACTTTAATACATTAAAAATCAATTCTTTATCAAAGTGCAGAGCTCTTTTACAGTCATTTTCCATCCAGCTGATTTTTATATGAAGAAAAAATCATTAAAGGTTATGACTAGTTTTCTATAAAGGAGTACAGAGGGAGACAGAGAACGGACAGAGACTACACAAAAATTAATATACACACATACACATTACTGTCAATTATTAGCACTCTGTATTATTTTCATTTCAGTTTCAAAGTTCAAATATTAGGATTAGTTTCAAATATTAAGGGTGTACTGTTCGTGATTAAGGGTATTATTGTACGCGTGAAAAGGGTGTTATTATTGTAATTTTTTCTACTGTTTGAAGTTAATGAAAGTGAAGAATTTTTAGTAAGTTTACTCTGTTAAAATTATCATTGTTATTATGTTTGCATATCCATATTTTTATGTTTACCCTAGCGTAATGAATAGCTAAATTTTCACAGTGTTTACTTAAATGTAGAGCCCCTAGTAAAATGGATTGTTATCATTTGTAAAAGTTAAAATGTAACTTTAGTATTTTTAATATTGAGCCTAGTTAAAAGAACCATTATTATGTAATTAGGTATTTAACTCTTGCCACTTAATTTATTAAATTTAAATAACGAAAGTTGTTTTTATTTACATAAATTAAGCTTCAACATTAAAAATGATCTAGACGAATTTATGGATAAGTTATTAACACCAATTTAGAAATAAACTTCGGTGGTTTGGGTAATATCAATAATTATATGATAGTGAAATTGTAAAAAGGGAAAACCGTTACGATTTGGGTATTTGCGAAAGTCAAAACTAGGCTAGGTCTCAATTTAAATACTTAGGGAATAGTAGCTTTCTAAATAGAATCCGATGAAAATTAGATTTTATTTAGTTAGTCTTAACCTTATATTTATTCGAAAGAAAAATATAAAGTTTGATACTAAAACATTTAAATAGGGCGTAAACTCAAAACAATCCATGGACCTAGGGGTGACACATTTAAGTAAATACTCCCTTTTATCCCATTATTATTTCTTGTAAACTTATTATTATTATTATTTACGAATTATTATTACAAAATATAAAAAGAATACATAAAAATATTTAAATTTCGTAACAGACTGTTTGTCACAGTTTATATATCATACGCGAATCGTGTATGGTATACGCGAAACGCGTATGCCTGTAATTCAAACTGTACGACCAGATTCACACAATTCGCGTAGGTTTTAAAGTATACGCGATTCGCGTATAAATACGCGAAACGCGTATGTACAAGACACGGCTACAGTACCAGTAGGGTTAAAATTAGGGTTTTAGTTATTTAATTATTTATATTTAGGTTATTACTATATAATTTGTTTTAGTTCTTATAAAATACTTTAATACATGTTAAATCCTAATAATTAGTGTTAATTATAATACTTTATAATTAGAAATTAGTTTACAATTAGTTAATTATTTTAATTCCTTTTAATTTGTATTAATCTTTTTAAACATGTCATTTAGTTAATTTAAATAAGTTTATATTATAATTGCTCAAAACAAAATTCTAAACATATAGTTTTATTAAAAGTTACTATTTTACTAATTACCATTTAGTAAAATAATTAATGCATCATAATTAGTATAATTTCATTTAGTTCCTTTTTAAGTTAATTATTTTAATCTTGTAATTTTATTTAGTAAATTAGTTAAGTTATTTTCTTTTACTATTATTTTATAAATTCCTAATCCAAAACCCCCTTTAAATAAGTTTGACATCAAAGACTATTAAAAACCATTAAACTGTGATGCCCCGTACAAAACCATCGTGTACGAATCATCAACAACAGGATCATTACAAGGTTAAGTACTATATGCTGTAATTAAAGAAATTGCATTCGCGATAAAAAGGTGATGTCATAACCGACATCAAATGTTTTACATTTCAAAAGCATGCTTCACTAAGTAGAAGCAAATAAATAAGTGTACGTGACCCCAAAGGTCGTTACATAACATAGTTTTAAAAGTAAATAAGTTTGAATGCAAGATAAGTAGTCATGCGATAACAACTCTAAGCAGCGGGTTCTACAGCACGACTAGTACACAGCGGAAGCAACCTCAAGCACCTGAGAAATACATGCTTAAAAACGTCAACACAAAGGTTGGTGAGCTATAGTTTAAGTATAACAGTATGTAAGGTAGGCCACGAGATTTCAGTGCTACAAAGAGCGTTTCAAAACAGTATGATAAAGTATATGTTAACCGTGGGCACTTGGTAACTAACTTAACGTTTGAAATACCCCCTGAAAGTACACTTGGCGAGTGCGTATGTTTACGAAGTATTAAACACTCATTGACTGCTAGCGCGACTAGCCCGAGTGGGGATGTCAAACCCTATGGATCCATATCTAAGATTCGCGTTCACCGGTTCATAAACCAATGATTAAACGTTACCGAGCTAAAGGGAATGTTTCTGCCGTTATATAACCCACACATATATAAGTTTAAGTACTCGTGCCTAGTATGTAAAACATAAAATCCGCATGTATTCTCAGTTCTCGAAATAAGTTAAAGTAAAAAGGGAATGCTATAACTCACAATGATATGTAGCGGTAAAGTAGTAGTCGGGAAAGGTGTGCAAGTAAATGGTCCGAAGTCCTCAACCTAAGTCAAATAGTACTAAGTCAGTAAATCGTCTTAATAGGTTTAAAAGTATGTAATTAAGGTCTTAAGGGTCATCATCATTCATCATCAAACACAAGGCGTAAAGTAAGTTTCGTTTATGAAAGTAGTTTTCAACAAAGTCTGACTTCAGTCAGTCACCAGGGCCTCTACCCTTACTGAATTAAGGTGAGACCAGTGGCCATGGCTCCGTCTATGAGTCCCTTAAGTGTGGTAAAATTTACAGAAGCAAACTCGTCTTAGTTTGACCATGGCGACGGTCTAAGTGCGAGTAGGTCAGAAATTTCTGCACAACGTTAAAGGACATAGTGACGATCGGAGGGCCATAAATCCTAAACCGTAATTCGGATTAAGACGAGTCCTATATGAAAAGTTATCTACACGAACTGAGATATCTGAAAATCAAGGTTACAGTAGCCCAGGTGTACTGGTCTGTTACAGAAACCAGAAAAACAGAAACTGTACACAGAAAACAGAAAAGTAAATGGACATAGTGACGCTCGGAGGGCCGTAGACTCTAAACCGTAACTCGGATTAAGACGAGTCTTAAATGAAAAGTTATCTACTCAAAAATTTCTATCTAAAAATAAAGGTTAGAACAGCCCAGGTCTACTGGTCTGTTCCAGAAGCATCAGGTCAGTAGGTTTTGGACAGAACAGTGAGTTTTTAAGGGTTCCGGTGGTCTTGGTGCTTGATGTTCATCATGGCTCTCATCCTTGATGCATATAGCTTCAAGTGTACAACTCATTGATGTATCTACATCATCTTAACAAAGTCTTGACCATCATAACCCATGTGCAAGTCTAATACATGAAGCACAACTCACTTAAGAGTTGTATGAAGTTTGATGAACCAAAGTTGCATCAAAGTCTTAGATCTAACACATACATGGACTTTAAAGCTAATAACAAGTTACAAACTTGAAAGTAAACTAACTAATCAAGATCATAAGTAGTAGAACATAGTTCTTAGTTTGATCTTGAAGATCCAAGACTCAAAAGTCTAGATCCAAAGTTCTATTTAAAGAAAACTTGTTTGTGTGTTCTTGAACTTCCAAGGTTAACTTAATTTGTTCAAGAGATATGAGATCAAGACTAACTTGTAGTACTTTACCATATAAACTAACTACATGAAATTAAAGTGCATAAATTGAAGAAGTAAACTTAGATAAACAAGAAAAGGTTCATGGTTGTTCATACTTTAAAGATTCAAACCAAAGTTTGATCTTTAGAAAGTAAACTTTAAAGTTTACTTCATGAGCTTCAAGTATGGGTTTATCAACACATGAACATAAAGCTTTTAAAAAAAAATAACAAATGTAGAACATAACTTGAAAGTATATGTTCTTGTTTTTCTTGCTTTAACAAGATAAAATGAAGAATCAAAACTAGAAAGTTAGGTTCTTGAAAGCTAGTAAGTAACTACAACAACAAGATGAAACAAGTAGCAATCAACAAAAGATGATGATGATTCATGTATGTATTTGGTTTTACAAAGAAAAAGAAGGGAGAAAGAAACTTGTAACTTACAAGAATGAAGAGAAAGTTGAGAGAAAAAGTTGAAAGGAAAATGTAAATAAGAATGTGTGTGAAAATGAATGATGAATACAAGTGAATGAAGTAAGTAAAAAAAAATAATTTGAACTCATCCTTGATGCCAAAACCTACGGCCAAAGTGTGGGGGGGGGGGGGGGAGGAAGGAGGCCAAAATCCAGAAGTCACTTGTATGCAAAGATGTTAAAAGTTGGATATAAGATGTGTTTGCATGGGGATTAAGTGATAACCAGATTCCAAATGATATAACTAACTAGTTACCATATAATTGATACTTACACTTGCAAGACATGGGCTAATAAACCCATTTAAGATGTAGGGTGGGCTTATGAGTCTTATTCATGAGTCCATTACACTAACAAAGCCCAAGTTCAAGTATTTACCAAGTTAAACCAATTAAAGCCCAAGTAACTAACAAGTAACCTTTGTTAATTAAAATGATTAATAAATTTAATCATGAATGTAAATAATATCTAAAAATATTATTCGTGAAAGTTCCGGGTGTCACAAAGACGTTTCGGGCTCTTAAAAGTCAAGTACGGGCAATTATGATAACATGTAAATGTAATAACGTACATTCGTTTAAACACGCGTATTAATAATAGTAATTATTAATAAATAAATGTTGGAAATTCCAGGGTCGTTACATTACCCACCTGTTAAAGAAAATTTCGTCCCGAAATTTAAGCTGAAGTAGATGGAGGAGTCGGGAAAATGTGAGGATACTTTCGCATCATTTGATCCTCTCGCTCCCAAGTAAACTCAGGTCCTCGTTTGGCATTCCATCGTACTCGTACGATCGGAATCTTGTTGCGTTTCAAAGTTTCGATCTCACGATCCATAATTTCAACAGGTTCCTCCACAAAGTGGAGTTTGTCGTCAATATTAAGTTCTTCCAATGGTATGATAAGTTCGGGTGCAGCAAGACACTTCTTCAAGTTCGATACATGGAAGATAGGATGAACTGAGCTCAACTGTGTTGGTAGTTCCAAACGGTATGCAACTGGTCCAACACGTTCCAAGATCTCGAAAGGACCAATGTATCGTGGGTTCAACTTTCCACGTTTTCCAAAACGGATCACACCTTTCCAAGGTGCAACCTTTAACATTACACGATCACCAACGTTGAATTCAAAGTCTTTACGTTTAAGATCGGCATAACTCTTTTGACGATCACGGGCAGTCTTAAGTCTAGCTTGAATCTGAGCAATCTTCTCCGTGGTTTCGTGGACTACCTCGGGTCCGGTGATTTGCTTTTCGCCTACTTCGGCCCAACAAATAGGAGATCGGCACTTACGGCCATACAATGCTTCAAAAGGTGCAGCATTAATGCTAGAGTGATAACTGTTGTTGTACGAGAATTCGGCGAGTGGCAAATGTCTTTCCCAGGCCTTTCCAAAATCAATGACACATGCATGCAGCATGTCCTCCAAGGTCTGAATCGTTCGTTCACTTTTCCCGTCAGTCTGAGGATGATAAGCAGTACTCATGTCGAGACGAGTTCCCATGGCTTCTTGCAAAGAACGCCAAAATCTGGAAGCAAAACGGGGATCGCGATCTGAGATGATCGATAAAGGTACACCATGACGAGACACTACCTCCTTGATGTATAATTGAGCAAGTCTTTCCATTGTATCAGTTTCCTTCATCGCCAGGAAGTGTGCAGATTTGGTAAGGCGGTCAACAATAACCCAAATAGTATCGTATCCGCCCACCGTCTTCGGCAGCTTAGTAATGAAATCCATTGTGATCCTTTCCTACTTCCATTGTGGGATTTCCGGCTGTTGAAGTAACCCAGAAGGTCTCTGATGCTCGGCTTTAACCTTCGAGCAAGTCAAACACTTACCAACATAAGTCGCAACGTCCTTCTTAAGATTCGGCCACCAATACTGTTCTTTAAGGTCGTGGTACATCTTACCCGCACCGGGGTGAATCGAATATCTCGATTTGTGTGCTTCATCAAGTATCAAGTTTTGTAGATCTCCATAATAAGGTACCCAAATTCTTCCGGCATAACATCGGAGTCCAGACTCTCTAACCTCGAATCGAGAGACAAGTATGTTCAAATGCTCGTGAGATATGTTCTCCTCCTTGAGAGCCTTAACTTGGGCTACTCTGATCTGGTTGTTGAGGTTCGAATGGATGGTGATGTTCAGAGCCCTAACACGGAGAGGTGCCGTCCTCTCCTTTCGGCTTAAAGCGTCAGCTACAACATTGGCCTTGCCAGGGTGATAACGGAGTTCACAATCGTAGTCGTTGAGCGTCTCGATCCATCGACGCTGTCTCATATTCAGTTGCTTCTGATCGAAGATGTGCTGGAGACTCTTGTGATCGGTGAAGATAGTGCTCTTAGTTCCATACAAATAATGTCTCCACAATTTGAGCGCAAAGACCACGGCTCCAAGTTCAAGATCATGTGTAGTGTAGTTCCGCTCGTGAATCTTCAATTGGCGGGAGGCATAGGCAATAACCTTTGATTGTTGCATCAGTACACAACCAAAACCACTCTTCGATGCATCACAATAAACAATAAAGTCGTCACTGCCTTCAGGAAGTGATAGGATAGGTGCGGAGGTTAACTTCTTCTTCAAAGTTTGGAATGCTGATTCGTGTGCGGGTTCCCAAATGAACTTCTTGCCCTTGTGAGTCAGCGCGGTCAAAGGACGCGCAATCAGAGAAAATCCTTCGATGAATCTTCGATAGTAACCGGCGAGACCTAGGAATTGGCGAATATGCGTCGGAGTAGTGGGGGTCTCCCACTTGCTGATGGCTTCAATCTTGGCGGGATCAACTTTGATACCCTGGTCTCTCACAACATGACCCAGAAACTGTACTTCCTTCAACCAAAATTCACACTTGGAGAATTTGGCATAAAGTTGTTCTTGTCTCAAGAGTTCAAGTACTAATTGGAGGTGTTGCTCATGTTCTTCTTCGCTCTTAGAGTAGATGAGGATATCATCTATGAAGACGATAACAAACTTGTCCAAGTAAGGCTTGCAGACACGATTCATGAGGTCCATGAACACGGCAGGTGCATTTGTTAAGCCGAATGGCATCACGAGAAACTCATAATGACCATAACGGGTTCTGAATGCAGTTTTCATCACGTCACTTTCCTTCACCCTCAACTGGTGATAACCGGATCGTAAATCGATCTTTGAGTAGACACTCGATCCTTGTAGTTGGTCAAAAAGATCATCAATTCGTGGAAGAGGATACCGATTCTTGATTGTCAATTTGTTGAGCTCACGGTAGTCGATACACATACGAAAGGATCCATCCTTCTTCTTCACAAACAGAACAGGTGCGCCCCAAGGCGAGAAACTTGGTTGGATAAATCCTCGGTCAAGTAGCTCTTGTAGTTGACTCTGTAATTCTTGCATCTCGGAAGGTGCGAGTCTATAAGGTGCGCGAGCTACAGGTGCAGCTCCTGGCACTAAGTCAATCTGAAACTCTACGGCTCTCTGCGGCGGCAATCCAGGCAATTCCTCTGGGAAGACATCAGAAAATTCGTTCACAATTCGAACGTCGTTCACGCTCTTTACCTCAGTTTCTACTGCTTTCACATGTGCTAGGACAGCAAAGCGTCCCTTCTTCATAATCTTTTGCGCTTTCACGCAACTAATGAGGTTCAACTTCGAGGTACATCTCTCTCCATAGATAACCAGTGGTTCGCCATCTCCTTGTGGTATGCGAAGTGCTTTATCTCCACAGATAACACCGGCCTTTATCTTGCTCAACCAATCCATACCGACGATCACGTCAAAACTTCCCAGTTTGATAGGTATCAAATCAATTTCGAAATCTGCACCAGCTATGTTGATAATCGCTCCACGACTAATATGGTCAACCTTTTCAAGTTTTCCATTGGCGACCTCGACAAGCATACTCTCTTTTAAAGGGACTAATGACCAATTAATCTTATCGCAAAAATGTCTACATACATAACTTCTATCCGCACCAGTATCAAACAAGACAGAAGCTAAAAGATTGTTGATTGTGAATATACCTGTCACCAAGTCGGGGTTATCGCGTGCATCCCTTGCATTAACATTAAAAGCTCTAGCACGCGGTGGTCCGCCATCCTTTCGTTTGTTCGGGCACTCGTTTCTGAAATGGCCCGTCTGCCCGCATTCGTAACACTTTTTCGGCCCGTTGGTGTTCGGCCTCCCTGTCATCGTGGTAGTCTTGCAGTCTTTACCGATGTGCCCGCTCTTCTTGCACTTCTCACAAACAGCATTACAATACCCGGTGTGGTGCTTGTAGCACCTCTTGCATTGTGGTAGCGTGCCCTTGTAGTTCGGGTTGGAGTTGTTGTTGTTGGGGTTGGGGTTGTTGTTGTTTTGCCTGAACCCTTCATGTCGCTTCGCCGGGTTTTGATCATAGTTTCTACCCCTGTTGTTGTTATTGTTGTTGTTGTGGTTGTTGTGGTTGTTATGGTTGTTATGGTTGTTGTCCCATTTCCTCTTTTCACTACTACCGGCTTCAAACTTAGCCTTCTCCGGCTCGTCAAGGATGATTTGATTCAGGAGAGTATGCGCCATGCGCATTGCTTCGGGAACATTCGGTGGTTTGGATGAGGTAACATTACCCTTGATGGACTTAGGAAGTCCCGAGAAGTATTTCTCCAAGCGCTTGAATTCGGGGGTGACCATGGTCGGACACATTAATGCTAACTCCAAAAACCTACGATTATAACTGTTAAGGTCATTCCCTACGGCCTTCAACTGCATGAATTCAATTTCCATCTTCTGAATTTCGGTTCTTGGACAATACTCATCAATCATAGCACACTTAAACTCTTCCCAAGGCGTAGCATACGCCTCATCAATCCCATTTGCTTGAGCTAACGTGTTCCACCACGTTAGCGCGCCGTCAGATAGCGTGCAAGATGCAAACTTGGTCTTATTATCCTCCGAACAGTTGCTAACTCGGAATACTGATTCAAGTTTCTCAAACCATCTGGTGAGACCAACTGGTCCCTCGGTGCCGCTGAAGTTATGCGGTTTGCAGCTCTGGAATTCCTTGTATGTACACCCATTTCGAACGGGTGGGATAACTGGTGGTGGTGGCGGTGGAGCTTGGAGATTTCTTTCTGCTAGGGCTGCAGTGACCCGTTCGCTGATCATGTCCTCAATCTGGGTGGCGGTAGGTGTGGTTCTTCCGTTAGCCATGATATTCTAAACAAAAATTTTGACCCAAGTCAAAATCCAGCATTCGATATATAGTAATATAGTACATAGTAACCAACATGGAATCAAAACATCGCATGTTATTAAATAATGCATCTAGGTACAAATACCACAGAATCATCGTACATCAATGTAAATAGAACATCGTGCAAGAATTAAATAACGCAAAGTTCCATTCATTAATAATAATAAGTTTCATACATCTGAATAAGTTCTTACAATACATATGAAATACATGAAACTATGTCTAGATTACATCATGAAATCTAAATACAAGGTCCTACGGTGAAGGCGGGTGAGCTGCTCCTCGAGCCAACTGCTCCTCGAGCTCAGTGACTCGAGCTCGGAGAGTCTCAATCTCCCTCATCAGTTCCTCGTTAGAGGGAGCTGGTGGGGCAGGCGGTGCAGGTGGGGCGGGTGGTGCCGGTGGTGCCGGTGGTGCTGATGTAGATGGTCCGGCTCCGGATGTAGACGGTACGTCCCTAGATGTAAGTGGTCCGTATCTAAATCTAGGTGGTACGGTTCCAGGAATAGTCAATACGTAACGGGGAACCTTACGTATTTGTGGGTCGGCAGGGTATGGCACAACTCGTTTACGAGCAGTAACCCTACGACGATGGCCAAAAGCATCAGTAAAAGCACGACCTCCATTCACCCCTGGAATGACGGTGCCGTCGGAACGGTACCGCTTCTTCGGCGGGGTGGAGGGTGCCTGAATAGGTCTATCAGCAGGATCCTCATCATCGCTGGAGTCGTCTGATGATGAAGAATCGGTGGATGATGAGTCATCCGAATCGTGTGGTGGTGACACTGGTGGCTGAGCTGGTAATCCGAAGCGTCCGAAGGCGGCCAACATCTGTCGGTGTCTGCCTGGTGGAATCACGACTAGACGTCCGTCGGGAGTGCGTCGGCAAGGCGTGCGCATGTGGTTACGAAACGGCCCTTCCCCGAACTCTGCGGGGATCTCAATACCACCAATGCGGGGCTGTGACCTCGAGGGTCCGGGAGCGGACACTGGGGCAGGTGCACTAGTACCAGCTCCAGAAGTAGAAGCGCCGGGATCACTAGTGGGTGTCGGGGCCGGTGTATCGGCAGTAGCAGCAGCAGGTGTAGCAGTAGGTAGGGCGACGGGGTCTGAGTCTGTACTGCCCGAAATGCCAGCAGGTGGAACATCCGACATCTGAACAAGGAAAAATAAATTTTCCATGTCAGTATGTCATAAAGCAAGCAAATAATAGGCCAACAGTTTAAATCATGTATAACAGTAACTAGCATGGCAATAACAGTAATTCGTATAAAAGTAGCATGCAATCGAAAGCAAGTAATATCATGCAGTAGTGATATCATGTAGTAGCATACGGCATATAGCAGTAACAGTAAGCAGTAGCATGCAGTAAATTCAGCGGAAACAAGTAAACTAGCAAGTTGTAGATTAGTCCTATTAGTGAATCCTACTCGGGTCGGTCTTAGACTCACTAATGCAACCTAATTCCCTACAACCAATGCTCTGATACCAAATGTGATGCCCCGTACAAAACCATCGTGTACGAATCATCAACAACAGGATCATTACAAGGTTAAGTACTATATGTTGTAATTAAAGAAATTGCATTCGCGATAAAAAGGTGATGTCATAACCGACATCAAATGTTTTACATTTCAAAAGCATGCTTCACTAAGTAGAAGCAAATAAATAAGTGTACGTGACCCCAAAGGTCGTTACATAACATAGTTTTAAAAGTAAATAAGTTTGAATGCAAGATAAGTAGTCATGCGATAACAACTCTAAGCAGCGGGTTCTACAGCACGACTAGTACACAGCGGAAGCAACCTCAAGCACCTGAGAAATACATGCTTAAAAACGTCAACACAAAGGTTGGTGAGCTATAGTTTAAGTATAACAGTATGTAAGGTAGGCCACGAGATTTCAGTGCTACAAAGAGCGTTTCAAAACAGTATGATAAAGTATATGTTAACCGTGGGCACTTGGTAACTAACTTAACGTTTGAAATACCCCCTGAAAGTACACTTGGCGAGTGCGTATGTTTACGAAGTATTAAACACTCGTTGACTGCTAGCGCGACTAGCCCGAGTGGGGATGTCAAACCCTATGGATCCATATCTAAGATTCGCGTTCACCGGTTCATAAACCAATGATTAAACGTTACCGAGCTAAAGGGAATTTTTCTGCCGTTATATAACCCACACATATATAAGTTTAAGTACTCGTGCCTAGTATGTAAAACATAAAATCCGCATGTATTCTCAGTTCTCGAAATAAGTTAAAGTAAAAAGGGAATGCTATAACTCACAATGATATGTAGCGGTAAAGTAGTAGTCGGGAAAGGTGTGCAAGTAAATGGTCCGAAGTCCTCAACCTAAGTCAAATAGTACTAAGTCAGTAAATCGTCTTAATAGGTTTAAAAGTATGTAATTAAGGTCTTAAGGGTCATCATCATTCATCATCAAACACAAGGCGTAAAGTAAGTTTCGTTTATGAAAGTAGTTTTCAACAAAGTCTGACTTCAGTCAGTCACCACGGCCTCTACCCTTACTGAATTAAGGTGAGACCAGTGGCCATGGCTCCGTCTATGAGTCCCTTAAGTGTGGTAAAATTTACAGAAGCAAAATCATCTTAGTTTGACCATGGCGACGGTCTAAGTGCGAGTAGGTCAGAAATTTCTGCACAACGTTAAAGGACATAGTGACGATCGGAGGGCCATAAATCCTAAACCGTAATTCGGATTAAGACGAGTCCTATATGAAAAGTTATCTACACGAACTGAGATATCTGAAAATCAAGGTTACAGTAGCCCAGGTGTACTGGTCTGTTACAGAAACCAGAAAAACAGAAACTGTACACAGAAAACAGAAAAGTAAATGGACATAGTGACGCTCGGAGGGCCGTAGACTCTAAACCGTAACTCGGATTAAGACGAGTCTTAAATGAAAAGTTATCTACTCGAAAATTTCTATCTAAAAATCAAGGTTAGAACAGCCCAGGTCTACTGGTCTGTTCCAGAAGCATCAGGTCAGTAGGTTTTGGACAGAACAGTGAGTTTTTAAGGGTTCCGGTGGTCTTGGTGCTTGATGTTCATCATGGCTCTCATCCTTGATGCATATAGCTTCAAGTGTACAACTCATTGATGTATCTACATCATCTTAACCAAGTCTTTACCATCATAACCCATGTGCAAGTCTAAGACATGAAGCACAACTCACTTAAGAGTTGTATGAAGTTTGATGAACCAAAGTTGCATCAAAGTCTTAGATCTAACACATACATGGACTTTAAAGCTAATAACAAGTTACAAACTTGAAAGTAAACTAACTAATCAAGATCATAAGTAGTAGAACATAGTTCTTAGTTTGATCTTGAAGATCCAAGACTCAAAAGTCTAGATCCAAAGTTCTATTTAAAGAAAACTTGTTTGTGTGTTCTTGAACTTCCAAGGTTAACTTAATTTGTTCAAGAGATATGAGATCAAGACTAACTTGTAGTACTTGACCATATAAACTAACTACATGAAATTAAAGTGCATAAATTGAAGAAGTAAACTTAGATAAACAAGAAAAGGTTCATGGTTGTTCATACTTTAAAGATTCAAACCAAAGTTTGATCTTTAGAAAGTAAACTTTAAAGTTTACTTCATGAGCTTCAAGTATGGGTTTATCAACACATGAACATAAAGCTTTTAAAAAAAAATAACAAATGTAGAACATAACTTGAAAGTATATGTTCTTGTTTTTCTTGCTTTAACAAGATAAAATGAAGAATCAAAACTAGAAAGTTAGGTTCTTGAAAGCTAGTAAGTAACTACAACAACAAGATGAAACAAGTAGCAATCAACAAAAGATGATGATGATTCATGTATGTATTTGGTTTTACAAAGAAAAAGAAGGGAGAAAGAAACTTGTAACTTACAAGAATGAAGAGAAAGTTGAGAGAAAAAGTTGAAAGGAAAATGTAAATAAGAATGTGTGTGAAAATGAATGATGAATACAAGTGAATGAAGTAAGTAAAAAAAAATAATTTGAACTCATCCTTGATGCCAAAACCTACGGCCAAAGTGTGGGGGTGGGGGGGGGGGGGGGGAGGAAGGAGGCCAAAATCCACAAGTCACTTGTATGCAAAGATGTTAAAAGTTGGATATAAGATGTGTTTGCATGGTGATTAAGTGATAACTAGATTCCAAATGATATAACTAACTAGTTACCATATAATTGATACTTACACTTGCAAGACATGGGCTAATAAACCCATTTAAGATGTAGGGTGGGCTTATGAGTCTTATTCATGAGTCCATTACACTAACAAAGCCCAAGTTCAAGTATTTACCAAGTTAAACCAATTAAAGCCCAAGTAACTAACAAGTAACCTTTGTTAATTAAAATGATTAATAAATTTAATCATGAATGTAAATAATATCTAAAAATATTATTCGTGAAAGTTTCGGGTGTCACAAAGACGTTTCGGGCTCTTAAAAGTCAAGTACTGGCAATTATGGCAACATGTAAATGTAATAACGTACATTCGTTTAAACACGCGTATTAATAATAGTAATTATTAATAAATAAATGTTGGAAATTCCAGGGTCGTTACTCCATCTCCCTGTGGAACGAATCGGATTTACCAATAAACTAAACTACATGAATAGGACTAGTTGCCTATATATGTGTGAAATCAACCTGAATTCAATAAAATACCACATATACAATAAATCAATTCGTGTAACAAAACAACTCAAATCCGTTCATAAATAAAGGTTACGATCCAGCACATCACGGCTCATATTCTGGTTCAGGTTCTTGTTGTGGTTGTCTAGATGATGATGAAGCACCAGCAGTATCGGTTTTCTGCAAAACACATTAAACACAAAATTTGTGCATCCAAATATGCATTAGTGTTAGCAAAATAACAACTTGAAATAATTACAATAACATGTTAAATCAATATTAAACTTATACACATTTTCACAATTTTATTAATTCTACACTTTTTCAAATAAGCCTATATGAAAATGTATACAAAGTTCATAAGCATTTAACTCAAATAACATGTCAAAATAGTCATTACAAACAATTAAACAAGTCTCAAATGGCAATTATATCAAATTAATCAAGTTCATGAATTTTAGACTTAAAAAGTCTACTTTAATCTCCAAAAATCATGTTTAGGATCAATGTTTGGATCATTTAGCTACCTAAACATGTTACACTACTTAATTTAGCAATAATTCATGACAAAAATCGGCGATAACCTGTTTATATCAAAAAGCCCCAAATTGCTCAAGAACACAAACCCTAGATTCCTAAAATTTTTGAAGTTTTTGGCTTCAAATCGTGTTAAATAGCATCAATCTAGGTTATACATGCATAATATACTAACAATTTAACACTAATTACACTAGAAATTAACAAAATTGAATTAGGTAAAATATTGGTAATTATCACAAAAACTAGGAAATTTTAGAGTTTAGGGTTGTAATTTTTACCTTTTTGTTGAAGAATCCGAACCTAGACATGATTAAAGCAAGAAATTTGACGAAGTACGGTGAAAAATTTCGAATTTTTGAGGTGTTTTTGAGAGGGTTTCGTGTTAATGTGTGTTTTTTGTGGAGTGGACAGAACAGCTCGCTGGTCTTTTGTTTCTGGCCTGGATTCCAGCTCCATGCGATCGCATGGAGTTGCAGTGCAAACCCCATGCGATCGCATGGGGTCCGGGTACAGTAACTTTTGCTCTTTTTTTTTATAAAAATCTTATAACTTCTAAAACATAAATTAATAAAATTTTAAAAATTTGTTTCTTTTTAGGAGTGAGGGTGTTTCGGATCGTTGTCCTAGTCCGTCCCTCGACAAAATTTTAAAATTTGTCAATTTAAAGCGCGGCTTTAAAAGTAAAGATTTTTGAATTTTTTTTAATGTTTTTGGCATACTTTAATTCAACAAGATTAAAAATAATGATAATAAAAATTCTCGTCCCTCCCTTGGGTAGAGCAATTTTGGTTCATCGACCTAGTTTTCAACTCACGACGAATTTTAAAAATCATATTTTTAACTTAATGAAATAAAGTAAATTTTTATTTTTAAATTCACACCAAACTTAAATTTAAAATGCATAAAATTAAAAATTCATATTATTAAAATTTTAAAAATTTACACCAAATTTATATTATAATTTTGTTTTTATACATACAAACTTATATTAAAAACATAAATTTTTTTTTTAAATATTTACAAACTTAAATATATTGATTTTTAAAAAGTTTATAATATTAATTTAATTTTAAAAACATGGTAAAAATTAAAATTAAAAATCTTTTTGGTCTTTTATCCCACTTTAATCAATCAAATATTATCAAAAATATACGCCCCTCTTTTCGGTAAAGTAATTTCGGCTATATTACCTAGTTTTACTCCTGACGAATTTTTGAAATATTTTGGGTTGATTGATTAAAGATATTTATACCTTAAGAATAAACGGTAAATTTCGCAGTGATGTAATAAATTTTTGTATGATATCAATAATTTCGGTCGCAAAACCTAATTTTATTGAGTATCAATTTAATACTTTATAGCGAACGATTTAGCGTTTATTATCAAAAGGTTAAAAGCAATAAAATAAAAATAAAAACTGTACAAACTTACCTGTGAGATAGAATTCTCAGTGACCTGCTTTAGCCCACTCATAAGATAGTCGGACTAATTGGTTTTCCATAGCTACATAGGCGTAACCTCGAGCATTCAACGATTTTTCTTCTAAACATATGAACGGTCCTTCTCTGCATAAAGTAATGAACTCGGTATTGGAATATGTCTGATTCGTCGAGCATTTTCCTTCGTGCGACCATTTTCCGCATTTGTGACATCTTTCAAGGTGTCGTGCTCTTCTTTTCGCTGCGGATTTTGATTTTCCTTTACCAAAATGTAACTTATTATGATCGTTCCTGAGTTCTTTTCTTACTCCGTCTAATTTGGCTCTTATTACTGATACCAGGTCACTCGGAAGTGTGTCATTATTACGTTTAGTGATCAAAGCGTGTAGCATTAGACCATGGTTTAGTTCACAGGAATTATTCATCTCGTAAAACCTAAAAAAAATAAAAATTTAGAATGAGGGGAGAAGACTAGTTCTTTAGGGTCTGCTAGGGAAAGACCATTCGGATTCCATTCTCGAGAACTACACGAAAACAGAAAATCTAACTCTAACATAAATACATATTACCCTAAAAAGATTCGAACCTCCCCACACTTAGTTAGATGTGGTGTTGAAATTGTGATTAACTTCGTTGTCAACTTCCATCGGATCATGTACGTAATGTTTAACTCTGTGACCATTAACTTTAAATTCAATTCTATTTGAATTTATTAACTCTATTGTTCCGTATGGGAAAACTCTTTTGACTATAAATGGTTCAGACCATCTTGATTTCAATTTTTCAGGAAATAGCTTGAATCATGAATTGAAAAGAAGAACTATGTCTCCTTCTTTAAATTCTTTTGAACTTTTGATTCTTTTATCATGCCATTTCTTCGTTCTTTCCTTATAGATTAACGAATTTTTGTATGCTTCATGTCTTAATTATTCTAATTCATTTAGCTGACTTAATCGTAGTCGTCCGGCTTCATGTAAATCAAGATTACATGTCTTCAAAGCCCAAAATGATTTGTGCTCAATTTCTACTGGAAGATGACATGCTTTTCCGTAAACGAGTTTAAAAGGTGTGGTTCCAATTGGAGTTTTGCAGGCTGTTCTAAAAGCCCAGAGTGCATCCTCCAATTTCATGGACCATTCCTTTGGATTTGATCCTACGGTTTTCTGTAGAATACGTTTTAAAGCTCGGTTGGTATTTTCAACTTGTCCACTTGTTTGTGGATGATAAGCGGTTGAGATTTTATGAGTTACTCTATATCTTTCGAGAACTTTCTCAAGTTGATTATTACAAAAATGAGTACCCCGATCACTTATTAAAGCTTTCGGTGTTCCAAACCTTGCAAAAAGACGTTTTAAAAAGTTGACTACAACTCATGCATCATTAGTTGGGAGAGCTTGTGTTTTCGTCCATTTAGATACATAATCAATGGCAACGAGAATGTATAGATTATTATGAGATTTTGGAAAAGGACCCATAAAGTCAATACCCCAAATGTCAAATACTTCACATACTTGAATGACATTTTGTGGCATTTCATCACGTTGACTTATTTTTCCAGCCCTTTGACAAGCATCACAGGATTTGCAAAGAAGGTGTGCGTCTTTGAAAATTGTAGGCCAATAGAACCCAGCATCGTAAACTTTTCTTGTTGTGAGCTGAGGCCCATAATGCCCTCCTGTTGGTCCTGTGTGACAATGATTTAATATTTGACTGGCTTCATCTCCGAATACACATCGGCGTATTATTCCATCGGGACAACTTTTAAACAAATGTGGATCTTCCCAGAAATAGTGTTTTATATCACTAAAGAATTTTTTTCGTTTTTGGTACGATAATCCTTTTTCAAGGAATCCACATACTAAGTAGTTTGTATAGTCTTCAAACCATGGAATTTCATTATAATCTATTTTCAATAGATATTCATCAGGAAAGTTGTCTTGTATGGCCGATTCATTTAGAACTTCTAATTCAGGATTTTCAAGACGAGAAAGATGATCAGCGGCGAGATTTTCTGCTCCCTTTTTATCTCGGATTTCAATATCGAACTCTTGTAAGAGTAAGATCCAACGGATTAATCTTGGTTTGGCATCTTGTTTCAAAAATAGGTATCTAAGAGCAGAATGGTCAGTATAGACCACCGTTTTAGCTAGAACGAGATATGAACGAAATTTGTCAAAAGTAAAGACAATAGCAAGGAGTTCTTTTTCAGTAGTTTTGTAATTCGTTTGTGCTCCTTGTAACGTCTTACTAGCGTAATAAATAGGTTGAAATCGTTTTTCAATCCTTTGTCCTAAAACGGCTCCCATTGCAAAATCACTTGCATCGCACATTAGTTCAAACGGTAGATTCCAATTTGGAGTTATCATGATCGGTGCATTAGTGAGTTTTTCTTTAAGAATATTAAAAGATTTGATGCATTCATCTAAAAAGATGAATGGAGCATCTTTTTCAAGGAGTTTATTCATAGGAGTGGCAATTTTAGAAAAATCTTTTATGAAACGTCGGTAAAAACTGGCATGCCCTAGAAAACTCCTAACTCCTCTGACATTGGTGGGATGTGGAAGTTTAGCAATTACATCTACTTTAGCTCTATCCACTTCAATTCCTTCCTTTGAAATTTTATGACCAAGAACGATGCCTTCTTTAACCATGAAATGACATTTCTCCCAATTAAGAACTAGATTTGATTGTTCACATCTAATAAGCATTCGTTCAAGATTAACTAGACATGATTCAAAAGTGTCATCGAAAACTGAAAAGTCATCCATGAAAACTTCCATGCATTATTCTATCATGTCGTGAAAAATCGCCATCATGCACCTTTGAAAGGTTGCAGGGGCGTGGCAAAGTTCAAATGGCATGCGTTTGTAAGCAAAAGTACCATAAGGGCACGTGAATGTGGTTTTCTCTTGGTCCTCGGGTGCTATTGGAATTTGAAAGTATCCGAAAAAACCATCAAGAAAACAATAGTAACTATTTCTGGCTAATCTTTCTAACATTTGATCAATGAAAGGTAAGGGAAAGTGATCTTTTCTGGTGGCGTCATTTAATTTTCTATAATCAATACAAACACGCCATCCTGTTACAGTCCTAGTAGGAATAAGCTCATTTTTTTCATTTGTGATGACAGTCATGCCACCCTTCTTAGGTACGCATTGAACTGGGCTTACCCATGGACTATCAGAGATTGGATAAATTAAACCTGCATCTAGTAGTTTAATAATTTCTTTCTTAACAACATCTTGCATATTAGGATTTAGTCTTCGTTGACGTTGCACATACGTTTTATGACCTTCTTCCATAAGGATTTTATGTGTACAATACGAAGGACTTATTCCTTTAATATCATGAATTTTCCATGCAATAGCTGGTTTATAAGCTTTTAGCACAGAAATGAGTTGAGATTTTTCATTTTCAGTAAGAGAAGACGATATTATTACAAGTAATTTAGATTCACCATGTAAATAAGCATATTCCAAATGGTTTGGAAGTGGCTTTAACTCTAATATCGGTGGTTCTTCTATCGATAATTTATATCGATATCTGTCTTCCTCTTTTAACATTTAAATTTCTTCTGTTGTTGGTTCATATCCATTAGCCATAAGTGTAGCTAACATTTCAGTTTCATCAATTGGTTCAGTTCCTTCTCCTAAAGAACATTCTCCTGTTCCTTGTAATTTTGAAAATTCTTCTAACAATTCTGCATGTGATTCTATAGTTTGAATATAATAACATGTATCATCTGCAGATTGCGGTTGTTGCATGGCTCTATCCACAGAAAAGGTAACACTTTCGTCCTCTATACTTAGGGTCAGTTTCTTACCGAACACGTCTATTATTGCTTTAGCCGTGTTTAAGAATGGTCTTCCTAATATGAGAGGAACTCGAGAATCTTCTTCCATGTTCAGAATAACAAAATCTACTGGAAATACTAAAGTACCAACTTTAACTAGCATGTTCTCCATTATCCCTCTAGGATATTTTACTGATCTATCTGGTAGTTGTATGCTTATTCGTGTTGGTTTCAATTCTCCAAGGTCTAGTTTAGCATATAGAGAATACGGCATTAAATTTATACTAGCACCTAAGTCTGCCAATGCTTCTATTGAACTAAGACTACCCAGAAAACATGGAATCGTGAAACTTCCCGGATCTGATAATTTTTCTGGTATCTTATTCAACAGCACTACAGAACAATTTGCATTCATAGTAACAGCCGAGAGTTCTTCCATTTTCTTTCTATTTGTGATTAAATCTTTCAAGAATTTAGCATATCTAGGCATTCCTGAAATCACATCAATGAAAGGAAGATTTACATTTATTTGTTTAAACATATCCAAGAATTTGGATTGCTCGGCTTCAAGTCTCTCTTTTCTCATTTTACTCGGGTAAGGAAGTGGTGGTTGGTATGGTTTAACATAAGGTTTAGCCTTAACTGTGTTATCTTCATTAACCTTTTCAACTACCGGTTCTTTTTCCTTATCTTGTTCAGGTTGTGGTTCTTGTGGAGTAGGAATAGCTTCATTAGAAATTACAGGTATTTCAGGTGGTTTAAGTGTAATACCACTTCTTGTGGTAATGGCTTTAGCTGTTTCATTTCGGGGGTTAGCATTTGTATCGCTAGGTAGACTTCCTGGTTTTCTTTCACCTATCAACCTTGCTAGGTTGCTTACTTCTTGTTCCAAATTTTGAATAGAAGCTTGTTGATTTCTAAATGCTTGAGCATTTTGTTCATTCGTTTGTTTCTGAGATGTGAAAAACTGTGTTTGAGATTCAACTAGCTTCGACATCATGTCTTCTAAATTTGGCTTTTTATCATCGGTTTGTGGTGGTTTATTTTGAAAAATAGGTCTTTGCTGATTGTAAGTATTATTGGATACTTGTTGATTGCTTGGACTTTGTTGGTTGTTGTATGAAACATTTCGGTTATAATTCTGATTTTGATTGTAGATTGGTCTTAGCGGTTGATAATTATTCTGATAATTATTTCCAGGCCTTTGGTTTATGTATGAAACATTCTCTCTTTGTTCCATTGTTAGTTCAATACTAAGACAATCTTTTGTCAAATGTGGTCCTCCACACTGCTCACAACTAATTCGTTTTGAGTGAATATCTTTAGTCATCTTTTCCATTCGTCTCTCGACAGCATCTATCTTTGCAGAAATGGAATCGAAGTCATGGCTAGAATCGGCTCTAGCTGCTTTAGATGATCTAACGATATCTTTTTCTTGGTGCCACTCATGTGAGTGGGAAGCAGTGTTATCAATAATTTTGTAAGCATCAGTTGCGATTTTCTTCATAATGGAACCACCGGCTGCTATATCGATGTCTTTTCGTGTAGTGATGTCGCATCCTTGGTAGAATATTTGTACTATTTGACAAGTGTCTAAACCATGTTGCGGACATCCTCTTAACAACTTTCCAAATCTTGTCCATGCCTCATATAGAGTTTCATTTGGCTTTTGTGTGAACGTAACTATTTCTCCTTGAAGTCTCACGGATTTAGATGCCGGAAAGAATTGTTTAAGAAATTTTTCAACTAAAACGTCCCATGTATCAATCGCCCCTTCAGGTAACGATTCTAACCAATCTTTGGCTTCTCCCTTTAAAGTCCAGGGAAATAACATGAGATATATCTGTTCATCCTCCACTTCTCGGATTTTAAATAGTGTACAGATCCTATTAAAGGTACGAAGATGTTCATTTAGATCTTCCTTCGGCGCACCACTAAATTGGCATTGATTAGTTACCATGTGTAGGATTTGCCCTTTGATTTCATAATCTGGCGCATTAATGTCTGGTTGAGTAATTGCGTGACCTTGGCCAGTGCGTTTAGCTCTCATTCGGTCTTCCATACTTAGAGGTTCCAGATTTTCCATAATTGAATTTGTTGAATCTGAATCGCTAGAGGATTCTGATTTAATGGTTGGTTCCTCTACAATCTCCGTTTGAATGATTGGTGGTTCCGGAGGAAAGATTAATGGTTCAGGATCTCTGAATTGTCCCTGAATATTCTCCGCATTCTCAATTGTGAGGTCGGGTTCAAAAAATGGATTATCGGAAATTTGAATTGGAGTACTTGGTCGACTGGATGACGATTCTAAAGAAAAATCAACGGCGACAATGTTTGCTAGATGTCTTGATCAAGTTACAGGTGGTGAACGTACAAAAGGTGGTGAACGTTTTGCCCGGTGCATTCACTGAATATCCTATTAGTTATAAAAGATAAAAAAATTATTAAAGTTATCAAATTAATAGACTTTTCTGCTTTTGCCCACGTTTCGAATAGCCAATAGATGCAGCAGGGAGCCAGAACCCTTTAAATCGGAAGCTCACAACTCAGCCACTAACAAATCCAACTATTACTACGAAGCAGAAAATTTGGATGTCTATCAATTTAACCACTTAAAATAATTTTTCGTTGAAATTTATTGAAATTTTAGAGAAGAAATAGAAAAAAAATCTAAGTCCTAAAAACTAGAGCGGCGAACAAAATAAGAAAGGAAAAGAGCGCGTCGAAAAATGTCGAAAAATAAAAGGTCGAAAAATAAAAAGAAAGTAGCGCGTCGAAACTTAAAAAGGAACTAAAAACTAAGAATTAAAAGTTGCGTCTAAAGATATTAAAGCTTAAAAGAAATACTATATCTCAAATGGCAATAACTTAAAAAGGTACTAAAATATAAAAATGGCGTCGCAAAATTCTAAAGCACCTAAAACTAAGGGATTTTACGCCAAAGCCTAAAAATCTAGAAATAAAAATAACTATGGCAAAAACTATAACTTAAAACTAAATACGAGCGAAAAATACAAATATTACGCTAAAACAAACAAAAAGATACAAAATATAAAAAAAATAATCTTAAAGTTGCAAAAAGTACAATTTTATAAAAATATTATTTTTATATTATTTATTTTATAAAACTATTAATTTTATAATTTATTAAAGCTAATTAATACTTTAAAATACAAATTAAAACTAGAAACTAAAACTAAAACAAAAACTAAATTAATTATTTAATTAACTAACCCTAATTAGGGTTTAGAATAATAATAATAATAAATACTCCGTAATTAATGCTGTGGAAAGTCAAACTGTGGCGTGTCAGAGTACTTCATGCGATCGCATGAATTTTTGCCTTCGGGCTCATGCGGTCGCATGAGCTAGGGTTTCGGGCCAGGGTATGGGCTGCTACAGTGATCGGGCCGAGTGTTTTTATATTTTTTTTTTCAGTTTTCTGTTTTATATTAATACAAAATATTTAAATAACTTATATTTTACAAACTAAAAATAAAGAAACTTTATAAAACTTATATATTTAACAATCTCTTAAAAATATATAAATTTTGTTTTTCTTTTTATATTTTTATATTTTAAAATTTAAAATGTATATTTTTTTACAAAGAACTTAATAATAATAAAAAAAATCTTTTTTTTATATATATAGCGTTGCGCTTCCGGTGTTTAAGCAAGAAGGTCCCCGGCAGCGGCGCCAAAAATACTTGATGTGTGCGAGGTGGTGTATAAAATAGTTATTTATTTGCTACAAAATACTATTAAATACGATACAATTTTACACAAGTGATTTATTTATTTATAGAGTGGATATACCTAAACCTTGCTACAACACTTATAGGCAGTGTACCTAATCATACAGTAGTGTAGTTTTTAGTAAGTCCGGTTCGTCCACAGGGAACTCTAGCCAAGCTTAACGCTATATTTGTAACTTATAATTGTAAAAATACAAAAATATATTGATGTCAAAGCAGGGGGGTATAAAATACTATTAAATTTTAGCAGAAAATACTATTAAATACGATACAATTTTACACAAGATATTTATTTATTTATAGAATGGATATACTTAAACCTTGCTACAACACTTATAGGCAGTGTACCTAATCGTACAGTAGTGTAGTTTTTAGTAAGTCCGGTTCGTTCCACAGGGAAATCTTTAAACAAAGCTCAACGCTATATTAGTTTATTTTTATAAAAATACAAATATATATATAGGTAATATTATTATTATAAAGGGGGGTTTTTACCGTTTAATGACCGGTTTGTCGATTTTAAAACTTTAGTCGCAGTTAAAACCTAATGTAAAATATAAAATAAATACAAGACTTTAAATTAAAGCGTAAAGTAAATAACGATAATGAAATTGCGAATAATAAAAATGCGATAAAATTAAATTGCGATAATTAAAAGTACGATAATTAAAAGTGCGATTAAATAACAATAAAAGTGCGATAATTAGAAGTGCAATTAAATATAAAATAAAGGAAATAAAATATGAAATAAAAGAATTATGCTTATTTAAACTTCCGTAATCATGATGTTTGACGTGTTGATTTTAGTTTTATGCCCATGGGTTAATTGTCCTTTGTCCTGGATTATTCAATATGTCCGTCTGGTTTTTGTCCATAACAGTCCATCAGTCATAAATATAAATTGCAAGTGTCCTTGTCAAATTATTATTATACCCGAAGATAAATATTCCAACTAATTGGGGATTCGAATTGTAACAAGGTTTTAATACTTTGTTTAATGAATACACCAGGTTATCGACTGCGTGTAAACCAAGGTTTTACTACTTTGTTAACAATTACACCAATTACCCTTGAATGTAATTTCACCCCTGTTTTAATTATTCTAGTGGCTATTAATCCATTTCCGTGTCCGGTTAAATGAACGATTATTCGTACATATAAATACCCCGCCCATCGTGTCCGATCGAGTTTATATGGTAATTTATAGGGACGCCCAATTGTAAATCTTTATATTAACATTAACAAACTTTCATTTAGTTAATCAAATATAAAGCCCATTAATAGCCCATAGTCTAGTTTCCACAAGTGTCGTTCTTTTGTCCAAACCCCAATTATGGTACAAAACCCAATTACCCAATTTTAGTAATTAGCCCAACATCATGATTACTTTGTTTTAAATAAGCATAATAATAACTTAGCTACGAGACATTAATATAAAAAGGTTGAACATAACTTACAATGATTAAAAATAGCGTAGCGTTACACGGACAGAATTTCGACTTACACCCTTACAACATTCGCTAACATACCCTTATTATTAGAATTATAATTAAAATTAAAATATAAATTATAAATATAAATATAATTACGTTGAAGAGGAAGAGAAAAAAGATGATTAAAACTCGGCACAAAACTGGCTTTTTATAGGACCTGACCAGCAATCTCACACCATGCGACTCGCATGGTTTTGTGCCTCTGGCCATGCGAGTCGCATGGCCACCCTGGATTCAGCCAACTACTTTTGTTTTCTTCTTGCCGACGTAATATAATAATAATAATATATATAATATATAATTATATATAATTATATATATATTATATTATATTCTTGTGCATAGTAGACTAGATATTTTTGGTCCGTTGCGTCGGGCGTTTCTTCTTGGCTCAGGTCCCGGTTCCGGATTTTCGGACGTCCTCGCGTATTATTTTAAATCGCGTACTTTGCGTTCCGCAACTTGTACTCTTGTCATTTTGAGACGTTCCTCATCAATATTTTGAACCTTTTTAGTTGTATCTTGTACTTTATAGCTCTTTGGACCTTTTTGTCTACAATTTGTCGAATCTGCCTTTTGTCTTCACTTTTAATATTTAAACGAATATCTCTTGTAAATAGAACAATTGCAACTAAAAGCTTGTCTTTCTTGAGGAATAATGCTATGAAATATATGTTCGTTTTTAGCATTATCAAATATTCCCACACTTGAGCGTTGCTTGTCCTCAAGCAATATTGTCTTGAAATACTAGAATCACTTCTTTATTCTTCACACTTTGTACATCAGTGATTTCTATACGGCGGTATAAACAATGGTAGTAACGATATGGTTTACAGTCTCACATGACTATAAAAATTTAGATCCATTAAGGAAATTGGATCTTTATGAAAACATTTGATCTTTTGAAAATTAAATCTAGTTTTTCCCCTAGATAAGTTTTCCGGAATAACCCTTTACCGGTGTTTGCAAAATATTTTTGTGGGTTTGGTGGGTTTCAGATTTGAAAATTTTAGCTCAAAACTTGCGGTTTTGTGTCACCCACTTGCTAACCTTGTATTTGGAAAGCAACACGTCCAGTTTACTTGTTCCGTATATTACCTTTCGGCAAACTACCGTCCGGTTGTAAAGGAAAGCGTTGAACAAGCAACTGTTTAAGGCAATGTCCCGTGACATGCTTTTGATTATGGTTTATAACGTGTCGGACGCAATTACTATCCTTGGTAGGAGCAATAGTAAAGCTCACCCTTATAATTTTTCGGTCTGGCACAAGGTCCTGTCTTTGACCATGTTATGCAACCACCGTTCTTACGGTTGACACCCGATTTAGTTCAGGTGACCTAATGAATTCCAGGTGAATTCCTAGGATTTTACGTTCAATGGTAATGAACGCATTGAAAATAGGGTTTTCAGAAAACAAATCGGTTTGTATTTTTGATCAAAATATTTTCTCGTTTCAGCTCGAGTTTTAGATATCATTGAATTCCATGAGTTTGAATTCTCAATCTTTACGGTCAATCTCTAGGATTGAGTAATATCAGTCTTAAAAGCTGATTTTTAATCTTTAAGGAGATTATCCTTTCTGGGGATCTGATTCATTAGTCTTATCCAGCTAATTTGCATGGTGCCCCCCCATTGTACGAGATAAATCCTTCTCATGGTTAGGATAAATCTGACCACTTGGCGACCCTGTTTAATGCTGAGGTCCGTGGATTTCCTGCTGATTTTAGTGATGACTTTTCTAGATTTTTCGTCAACCTACAGCTGGTCTGAACGACAACTTCATGACCTAAATCAAGAAGCGCGTGTCTTTTTCGGAAGACTTTACTTCCTTTTAATGATGGAATTGATTCATCGTGTAGATCCATCTCTTCTTTTCTTTCATCGGGTAAAACAGTTTAGTTTAGTCCAAAACAAAAGTATTTTCAGTTATTTGTTACAGATATATGTGACATATGTTTAAAATAATTTGGTAAATTTTCCCACACTTGGCTTTTTATTTTTCTTTTTATCGTCCTCTATTCCATTTTTAAATGAATTTTAACATTTTAGTTTGTTTCTCAATTTATGTCCTTTCCGAGGTAACAATAATTTCGGTGTTAAAACCTAGTTTTATCGTTCATAAATATGTATAAACATGATTTGAATTCATTTAATTGAAAATTTTGAAAAATTTTACTAGAATTGGGTAGTCAGTATATAAGACTAGGGCTGTTCTTTTTTTATCAGAGAGCACTAGATTCTAATACAACTACTGCTTTACTAGTATTTTTAATGGTAACCAAGTGTTTAATATTAAAATTTTAAAATCCGAAAGAATTTAACCCCTTCCCACACTTAAGATCTTGCAATGCCCTCATTTGCAAGAAATCAGTAACAATTTAAATTATTGAGGGTGATTTGTGTGAAAATTATTAAATTTTTACCAAAGTTTCCTAATATATTGGCGTTTGTTTGCTGAATGATAAATGGTGCACGTCATTTGTTCATTCCGTCTTGTTGTTATTTCACATACATTTTGCATCATTGTCGTCAAAATTACTTGCTTTTGCTGAACTTAATGCCAGTCTTTGAAAACGCGTTGTTTCACCCTGTTTTGTGCATAAAATAGAATACATACAATACAAATATAAATATACATGAAATTTGAAATGGAACTTTGGCATCCCACTTTCAAACTATAAGAAAAATATTAGTACACAATAATAATAGAAATATCAAACATTACATAAACGTTATAGAAATGTTAAGTGTTTAAAATAATAAAAATAAAAATTACCAACTTATCTCTACTGATCAGGAGGTGGGTTAGGAGGAAAATTAGGATATGGATCCCAATTCATGTTCGCGTCCGGGTTCCATGGCTGATTATAGGTGTACTGGTATGCTGCGTCATAATCATATGAATCATAGGGTGGTCTCATCTCTGGCTGATGTGCGGGATAGTATGCGGGTCGGGTCGGATAATACATCTCACCAGGCTGCAACTGGCTTATAATTTGGCGCTGATGATAATCCCATCGGCCATGCTCTCGTTGCCGGGAATGCTCGTAGTCATTCCGGCGTTGCCATGCCTCGTACTGCATATGCCTATCATAGTTCGTCATGTATTCATCCTCCATACGAATACCTAAATCAAGAGCAGTCTCCCGAACAACTCCTATAATGTTGTTCGCCTCCTCCATCTCGTCATCCGAACCTCTCTCTACCTGTCGCTGAGGTCCCTCGTATCGATATACCCGACCACGTCTCATCAATAATACCCTTGCACCGTGATAAAGGTTTGAACTTATAGTTTCACCTCCGTCCTCTATTTCGTTCATTGGACCCCCTTGGTGCTTATCTACACCTAAATACTCTCCAATGAGAGTAATGAAAATACCACCACCTATAATACTCCCCGATTTCATCCCCGAAACCACATTAGCGAGATAATAACCAACACAATAGGGAATGTTAACGAAACTCCTCGGGTCTCTAATACACTTGAGGTAGAACAAATCATTTACGGTCAATTTCTCCTTATTCCTACCCCTTTGTGTAATTGTGTTTGCTAAGAATCTATGAATTACCCGGAGTTCAGCTCTGTCTATATCTAAGTATGTATGATTTCCACTGGCGTGAAATTCATTAAAGTGGGACATACGCCTCCAGACAGCGTTAATATCAAATTCCCTATCTACCCTTTCTCCTTGGGCAATCAGGCTATTACAGTCGGGGCTCAAAAGTTCAGCAGGGGTGTAAATCTGTAAGGCCCTTGCTAAATCTATCATGGACATTCTGTACATTCGTCCACCTAACAGAAACCTAATAAAGCTTCTATCATCTATCCTCCTAACATCACTGTTTAACTTAATAGTACTAAGTAATTCTATACACCATTCCCTATATATGGTTCTACGAATGGAAAATAGGCGCATCCAATCGTTAAACTGAGAATTACCATACCTTTGCACCAATAATTGCCGAATCGGTTCGGCAAGGTCAACTGTTTCCAAAGGTACCCAGTCAATTGCCCTTGGCATTTCAACAACCTTAAAGTAGAGAATGTGCATGTTCTTTTGATAATCTGGATACTCTATCCAACATCTATCAAATCTCAGATTTGGGTGTAACTGATCTTCATTAATGTCTAAACTCAGAATCCTTTGATGTGGAGCGAATTGACGAAACTGATTCACGAATAATTGATCTTGATCGTGATAAGGAATATGTTGCTCCTCCTGTTCTTCTTCTTCTTGTTGCATATGTTGTTCCTGTTCATGAAACATTTCCGGTTCGGGCTCTGGTTGCCTGGACGATGATGCTCCTGAACCTCCAGTATCGGCTTTCTGCAAAACATATTAAACACAAAATTTGTGCATCCAAATATGCATTAGTGTTAGCAAAATAATAACTTGAAACAATTATGATGACCTGTTCAATTCATAACACATTTTATACACATTTTCTTAACAATAACAATTCTACATTTTTACATACGAAAATGTATACAAAGTTTTATCACATTTAAACTCTTAAACATGTCAACAATAATCATTATAGCAATTAAACAATTGTTACATGGCATTCAAATCAAACTAGTGTTCATTTTCATATTTTTGTCAAGTCTACACTTTGTCAAATAAGCATATACGAAAAATGTACATCAAGTTCATAAGCATTTATCAAATAACATGCCAAAATAATCAATACTAGCAATGAAACAAGTTTCAAATGGCCTTTATATCAAATTATCCAAGTTCATGAATTTTTAGACTTAAAAAGTCTACTTTAATTCTCAAAAACATGTTTAGGCTCAAAGTTTGGATCAATTAACTACCTAAACATGTTACACTACTTAATTTAGCAATAATTCATGACAAAAATCGGCCATAACCTGTTTATATCAAAAAGCCCCAAATTGCTCAAGAACACAAACCCTAGATTCTTAAAAATTTGAAGTTTTTAGCTTCAAATCATGTTAAATAGCTTCTATCTAGGATATACATGCATAATATAACAACAATTTAGCTCTAATTACACCTAAATTTAACAAAATCAAAATATAAAATTTCTAGCTCAAGAACACAAAAATTCGAATTTAAAGAGATTAGGGGTGAAATCTTTACCTTTCTCCTGAAGGGGTTGAGACTACTGAATCTAGGCATGATTATTGTGAAGTTTTGCAAGAAATTTGGTGAAAAATGGCGGATTTTTGAGAGGATTTGGGAGAGTTTTCGTGTATATGTGTGTGTGTTGTGAAAGAAGCAGAACTCGGCTGCCTTTTTGATCCTGTCCAGTTTTTAACAGCCATGCGAGTCGCATGGCTTAAGCCTTTCCCCCATGCGACTCGCATGGGGGTATTTTCCAGAATTTTTGTTTTTTTTTTTTTTTTTTTTTTTTTTTTTTTTTTTTTTATATAAACCTTAAACTTTTAAAACATATAATTAAATAAAATTTTAAAAATTTTGTTTCTTTTTAAGACGAGGTCGTTTCGGGACGATGCCCTAGTCCGTCCCTCGACAAAATTTTAAAATTTGTCTTTTTGTAGCGATTGTTTTAAAAGCTAAGATTTTTGGGTTTTTTAATGTTTTTGGCATACTTTAAATCAATAAGATTAAAAATAATGATAATAAAAGTTCTCGTCCCTCCTTCGGGTAAAGCAATTTCGGTTCAAAGACCTAGTCTTCAACTTACGACGAATTTTTAAAAATCATATTTTTAACTTAATGAGATAAAGTAAATTTTTGTTTTTAAATTCACACAACATAAATATAAAATTCAAAATTAATATTAAAAATTCACACCAAACTTAAAATTTGAAATGCATAAAATTAAAAATTCATATTTTAAAAATTCACACCAAACTTATTTTAAAAATTCATATTATAAATTCACACCAAACTTATATTAATTTTTTCAAATATTTATAATTTTAAATATATTGTTTTTACAAAGTTTACAATATTAATTTAAGGTTTAAATATTAATTTTAAAAACATGGTAAAAATAAAATTTAAAAATCTTTTTGTCTTTTTATCCCACTTTAATCAATCAAATATTATCAAAAATATGCGCCCCTCTTTTCGGTAAAGTAATTTCGGTTCCAAGACCTAATTTAACTCTTGACGAATTTTTGAAATATTTTGGGTTGATTGATTAAAGATATTTATACCTTAAGAATAAACGTTAAATTTCGCAGTGATGTAATAAATTTTTGAACGATATCAATAATTTCGGTCGCCAAACCTAATTTTATTTAATACCAATTTAATACTTTTTAGCGAACAAATTAGCGTTTATTATCAAAAGGTTAAAAATAAAAATAAAAATAAAAACTGTACAGACATACCTGTGAAATAGATTTCTTAGTTATATGATCTATTATATTCATAAGATAGTCGGTTTAATTGGTTTTCCATGGCTGCATAGGCGTAACCTCGAGCATTCATTGTCTTTTCTTCTAAACATATGAACGGTCCGTCTCTGCATAAAGTAACAAATTCGGTATTTGAATAGGTTTGATTATTTGAACATTTACCTCCATGTGACCATTTTCCGCATTTGTGACATTTTTCTAGGTGTCGTGCTCTTCTTTTCGCTGCGGATTTTGATTTTCCTTTACCAAATTGTAACTTATTATCTTCGCATCTGGATCCTTTTCTAACTCCGTCCATTCTTTCTCTGATTACTGATACTAATTCACTCGGTAGTATATCATTATTTCTTTTAGTGATCAAAGCGTGTAGCATTAGACCATGGTTTAATTCACAGGCAGTCTTCATTTTGTAAAAACCTAAGAAAAAAAATAAAAATTCAGAATGGGGGGAGAAGACTAGTTCTTTAGGGTCTGCTAGGGAAAGACCATACGTGTTCCATTTTCGAGAACTACACGAAAACAGACAATCTAACTCTAACAGAAATACATATTATCCTTTAAAGACTTGATTCTCCCCACACTTAGTTAGCTGTGGTGTCGAAATTGTGATTAACTTCGTTGTCGACTTCCATCGGACCATGTATGTAATGTTTAACTCTGTGACCATTAACTTTAAATTCAATCCCATTTGAATTTATCAATTCTATCGTTCCGTATGGGAAAACTCTTTTGACTATGAATGGTCCAGACCATCTTGATTTCAATTTTCCAGGAAATAGCTTGAATCGTGAATTGAAAAGAAGAACTCTGTCTCCTTCTTTAAATTCTTTTGAACTTCTGATTCTTTTATCATGCCATTTCTTCGTTCTTTCTTTATAGATTAACGAATTATCGTATGCTTCATCAATTGGTTCATTTCCTTCTCCTAAAGAACATTCTCCTGTTCCTTGTAATTCTGGAAATTCTTCTAATAATTCTGCATGTGCATCTATAGTTTGAATATAATAACATGTATCATCTGCAGATTGTGGTTGTTGCATTGCTCTATCAACTGAAAAGGTAACACTCTCATCCTCTATACTTAGGGTCAGTTTCTTACCGAACACGTCTATCATTGCTTTAGCCGTGTTTAAGAATGGTCTTCCTAATATGAGAGGAACTTGAGAATCTTCTTCCATGTCTAAAACAACAAAATCTACTGGAAATACTAAAGTACCAACTTTAACTAGCATGTTCTCCATTATCCCTCTAGGATATTTTATTGATCTATCGGCTAGTTGTATGCTTATTCTTGTTGGTTTTAATTCTCCAAGGTCTAGTTTAGCGTATAGTGAATACGGCATTAGATTTATACTAGCACCTAAATCAGCCAATGCTTCTATTGAACTAAGACTACCCAGAAAACATGGAATTGTAAAACTTCCTGGATCAGATAGTTTTTCTGGTATCTTATTCAACAGCACTGCTGAACAATTTGCATTCATAGTAACAGCCGAGAGTTCTTCCATTTTCTTTCTATTCGTGATTAGATCTTTCAAGAATTTAGCATATCTTGGCATTCCTGAAATCACATCAATGAAAGGAAGATTTACATTTATCTGTTTAAACATATCCAAGAATTTGGATTGCTCGGCTTCAAGTTTTTCCTTCTTCATTTTACTCGGATAAGGAAGTGGTGGTTGGTATGGTTTAACATAAGGTTTATCCTTAACTGTGTTATCTTCATTAACCTTCTCAACTACCGGTTCTTTTTCCTTTTCTTTATCAGGTTGTGGTTCTTGTGGAGTAGGAATGGTTTCATCAGAAGTTACAGGTATTTCAGGTGGTTTAAGTGTTGTACCACTTCTTGTGGTAATAGCTTTAGCTGTTTCATTCCGGGGGTTAGCATTTGTATCACTAGGTAGACTTCCCGGTTTTCTTTCACCTATTAACCTTGCTAGGTTACTTACTTCTTGTTCCAGATTTTGAATAGAAGCTTGTTGATTTCTAAATGCTTGAGCATTTTGTTCATTGGTTTGTTTTTGAGATGTGAAAAACTGCGTTTGAGTTTCAACTAGCTTCGTCATCATATCTTCTAAATTTGGCTTTTTATCATCGGTTTGTTGCGGTGGTTTGTTTTGAAAATTCGGTCTTTGCTGATTGTAAGTATTGTTGGATATTTGTTGATTGCTAGGACCTTGTTGGTTGTTGTATGGAACATTTCGGTTATAATTCTGGTTTTGATTGTAAATCGGTCTTGGCGGTTGATAATTATTCTGATAATTATTTCCAGGCCTTTGGTTTATGTATGAAATATTCTCTCTTTGTTCCATTGTTAATTCAATACTAAGACAATCTTTTGTCAAATGTGGTCCTCCACACTGCTCACAACTAATTCGTATAGCATGAATATCTTTAGTCATCTTTTCCATTCGTCTCTCGAAAGCATCTATCTTTGCGGAAATGGAATCTAAGTCATGGCTAGAATCGGCTCTAGCTGCTTTAGATGATCTAATGATATCTTTTTCTTGGTGCCACTCATGTGAGTGGGAAGCAGTGTTATCAATAATTTTGTAAGCATCAGTTTCGGTTTTCTTCATAATAGAACCACCAGCTGCTATATCTATGTCTTTCCTTGTAGTGATGTCGCATCCTTGGTAGAATATTTGTACTATTTGACAGGTGTCTAAACCATGTTGCGGACATCCTCTTAACAACTTTCCATATCTTGTCCATGCCTCATATAGAGTTTCATTTGGTTTCTGTGTGAATGTAACAATTTCTGCTTGAAGTCTTACGGCTTTAGATGCAGGAAAAAATTGTTTAAGAAATTTGTCAATTAAAACGTCCCATGTATCGATCGCCCCTTCAGGTAACGATTCCAACCAATCTTTGGCTTCTCCCTTTAAAGTCCAGGGAAATAACATGAGATATATCTGTTCATCCTCCACTTCTCGTATTTTAAATAGTGTGCAGATCCTATTAAAGGTACGAAGATGTTCATTTGGATCTTCCTTCGGCGCACCACTAAATTGGCATTGATTAGTCACCATGTGTAAAATTTGTCCTTTGATTTCATAATCTGGCGCATTAATGTCTGGATGAGTGATTGCGTGACCTTGGCCAGTGCGTTTAGCTCTCATTCGGTCTTCCATACTTAAAGGTTCCAGATTCTCCATAATTGAATTTGTTGAATCGGTATCACTAGATGATTCTGTTTTAATGGTTCGTTCCTCAACAATCTCTGTTTGAATGATTGGTGGTTCCGGAGGAAAGTTTAATGGTTCAGGATCTATGAACCTTTCCTGAATATTCTCTGGATTCTCAATTGTGAGGTTGGTTTCAAAAACTGGATTATCGGAAATTTGAACTGAAGTACTTGGTCGACTAGATGACGATTCTAAAGAAAAATCAACGGCGGTTATATTTGTTAAACGATGTCTTGATCGAGTTACAGGTGGTGAACGTACAAAAGGTGGTGAACGTCTTGCTCGGTGCATTCACTGAATATCCTATTAGTTTTTAAAAGGAAAGAAAAATTATAATAAGTTATCCAATCAATAGACTTTTCTGATTTTGCCCACGTTTCGAATAGCCAAAAGATGCAGCAGAGGGGCAGGATTCGTTTGGTCTCAATATAATTGAGGACTGTTTGGCTCCAATAACCCGGTCCACGTACAAATCCAACTATTACTACGAACCAGAAAATTTTTATGTCTATCAATTTAACTACTTAAAATAAATTTTCGTAATTTTAAGAAATTTAGATAAGAAGTAGAAAAAATTCTAAGTCCTAAAAACTAGAATAGCGAGAAATAAGAGAGAAAAAGAGTTCGTCGAAAAAGGTCGAAAAAAGAAAAATGATTGAAAAATAAAAGGTGACGGAAATTTAAAAGAAACTTATCAAAACTTAAAAATACTTAACTAATTTAACCTTATTACTACAACTAACTTAAAATTATAATCGCAAATTGAAATTACTAATTGGAATGATAATTGATACATAGTAAAAGGTCTAAAAATATTAAAGCTTACAGGAAAAAAAACTAAATCCCAAATGGAAATAACTTAAAAAGAAACTAAAACTTAAAAAAAGCGTCGCAAAATTCTAAAGCACCTAAATCTTAGTCTAAAGAAAAAGCACTTAAGGAGTTCTACGGCGAAGCCTAAAAATATAGGAGTAAAAATAACTATAGCAAAAACTAAGTTTAAAATTAAATATGAGCGAAAAATATAAATATTACGCTACAACGATTAAAAAGGGACAAAATATAAAAGTTATAAAAAGTTATAAAAATATTAGATTTTATAAAAATATTATTTTTATATTTTATAATAAAAGTATTAAGTAAATAAATAATAAAAGTAAATAAAAGTAAAAATAACTAAATAAATTAAACTTAATTATAATAATAATAATAGTATTAGGGTTTAGTTAATAATAATATAATATACCCCGTAATTAATGCGAAATTAGGGTTGGATGTGGCCCTGTCAGACCCTTCATGCGAGTCGCATGGTTTTAGGGGGGGGGGGGGGGGTCATGCGAGTCGCATGACTGAACTGGACCAGTTCAACTGGACTGGTTCAAATGACGGGTCACGTATTATTTTATATTTAATTTCTTTTATTTTCTGTTTTAAATTTAAATAAAATATATATATATATAATTAGAATAAAAACTTAAAAATAAACTTAAAATACTTTATAATTTTGTAAAAATAAAAGAAAAACTTAAAAATATACTTAAAATACTTTTTTTTTTTTTTTTCGATTTTAAAAGCTTTTTTTTTTTTTCTAAACAAAAATATAAATTTTACAAAAACTAATTATAACTTAAAAATTAAAAATATGACGTTTCGCTTCGGCGAATGTTCCCCGGCAGCGGCGCCAAAAATACTTGATGTCAAAGCAGGGGGGTATAAAATACTATTAAATTTTAGCAGAAAATACTATTAAATACGATACAATTTTACACAAGATATTTATTTATTTATAGAATGGATATACTTAAACCTTGCTACAACACTTATAGGCAGTGTACCTAATCGTACAGTAGTGTAGTTTTTAGTAAGTCCGGTTCGTTCCACAGGGAAATCTTTAAACAAAGCTCAACGCTATATTAGTTTATTTTTATAAAAATACAAATATATATATAGGTAATATTATTATTATAAAGGGGGGTTTTTACCGTTTAATGACCGGTTTGTCGATTTTAAAACTTTAGTCGCAGTTAAAACCTAATGTAAAATATAAAATAAATACAAGACTTTAAATTAAAGCGTAAAGTAAATAACGATAATGAAATTGCGAATAATAAAAATGCGATAAAATTAAATTGCGATAATTAAAAGTACGATAATTAAAAGTGCGATTAAATAACAATAAAAGTGCGATAATTAGAAGTGCAATTAAATATAAAATAAAGGAAATAAAATATGAAATAAAAGAATTATGCTTATTTAAACTTCCGTAATCATGATGTTTGACGTGTTGATTTTAGTTTTATGCCCATGGGTTAATTGTCCTTTGTCCTGGATTATTCAATATGTCCGTCTGGTTTTTGTCCATAACAGTCCATCAGTCATAAATATAAATTGCAAGTGTCCTTGTCAAATTATTATTATACCCGAAGATAAATATTCCAACTAATTGGGGATTCGAATTGTAACAAGGTTTTAATACTTTGTTTAATGAATACACCAGGTTATCGACTGCGTGTAAACCAAGGTTTTACTACTTTGTTAACAATTACACCAATTACCCTTGAATGTAATTTCACCCCTGTTTTAATTATTCTAGTGGCTATTAATCCATTTCCGTGTCCGGTTAAATGAACGATTATTCGTACATATAAATACCCCGCCCATCGTGTCCGATCGAGTTTATATGGTAATTTATAGGGACGCCCAATTGTAAATCTTTATATTAACATTAACAAACTTTCATTTAGTTAATCAAATATAAAGCCCATTAATAGCCCATAGTCTAGTTTCCACAAGTGTCGTTCTTTTGTCCAAACCCCAATTATGGTACAAAACCCAATTACCCAATTTTAGTAATTAGCCCAACATCATGATTACTTTGTTTTAAATAAGCATAATAATAACTTAGCTACGAGACATTAATATAAAAAGGTTGAACATAACTTACAATGATTAAAAATAGCGTAGCGTTACACGGACAGAATTTCGACTTACACCCTTACAACATTCGCTAACATACCCTTATTATTAGAATTATAATTAAAATTAAAATATAAATTATAAATATAAATATAATTACGTTGAAGAGGAAGAGAAAAAAGATGATTAAAACTCGGCACAAAACTGGCTTTTTATAGGACCTGACCAGCAATCTCACACCATGCGACTCGCATGGTTTTGTGCCTCTGGCCATGCGAGTCGCATGGCCACCCTGGATTCAGCCAACTACTTTTGTTTTCTTCTTGCCGACGTAATATAATAATAATAATATATATAATATATAATTATATATAATTATATATATATTATATTATATTCTTGTGCATAGTAGACTAGATATTTTTGGTCCGTTGCGTCGGGCGTTTCTTCTTGGCTCAGGTCCCGGTTCCGGATTTTCGGACGTCCTCGCGTATTATTTTAAATCGCGTACTTTGCGTTCCGCAACTTGTACTCTTGTCATTTTGAGACGTTCCTCATCAATATTTTGAACCTTTTTAGTTGTATCTTGTACTTTATAGCTCTTTGGACCTTTTTGTCTACAATTTGTCGAATCTGCCTTTTGTCTTCACTTTTAATATTTAAACGAATATCTCTTGTAAATAGAACAATTGCAACTAAAAGCTTGTCTTTCTTGAGGAATAATGCTATGAAATATATGTTCGTTTTTAGCATTATCATATATATAAGTAGTATTATTATTATAAAAGGGGGTTTTTACCGTTTAATGACCGATTTGTCGATTTTAAAACTTTTAGTCGCAGTTAAGACCTAATGTAAAATATTAAAAATAAATATAACTTAATTTAAAGCGTAAAGTAAATAACGATAATGGAATTGCGATAAATAAAAGTGCGATAAAATAAAATTGCGATAATTAAAGAGTACGATAATTAAAAGTGCAATTAAATAAAATGACAATAAATAAAAGTGCGATAATTAAAAGTGCAATTAAATATGAAATATATAAATTATGCTTATTTAAACTTCCGTAATCATGATGTTCGACGTGTTGATTTTAGTTTTATTACCATGGGTTAATTGTCCTTTGTCCTGGATTATTCGATATGTCCATACGGATTTGTCCATAATAGTCCATCAGTCATAATCATAAAGTGCGAAAGTCTTCATCAAATTATTCTTATTCTCGAAGTCAAATATTCCAACTAATTGGGGATTCGAATTGTAACAAGGTCCTAATACTTTGTTTAATGAATACACCAGGTTATCGACTGCGTGAAGTCCAAGGTTTTACTACTTTGTTAACAATTACACCAATTACCCTTGAATGTAATCCACCCCTGTTTCAACAAGTCTATTAACTATTAATCCAGTTCTGTGTCCGGTAAAATGAACAATTATTGGTATTTATAGATATCCCGCCCACCGTGCCCAGTCAAGCGTATGTGGTTATATATAAATACGTCAAATTATAAGTCTGTATATTAAATCAACGAGGTATCATTTAGTTAATATAAAACCCATTAATAGCCCATAGTCTAATTTCCACAAGTGTCGTTCTTTTATCCAAACCCCAATTATGGTACAAAACCCAATTACCCAATTTTAATATTTAGCCCAACATCATGATTACTTCGTCTTAAATAAGCATAATAATAACTTAGCTACGAGACATTAAATTAAAAAGGTTGAACATAACTTACAATGATTAAAAATAGCGTAGCGTTACACGGACAGAATTTCGACTTACACCCTTACAACATTCGCTAACATACCCTTATTATTAGAATTTAAAATTAAAATTAAAATTATAATATATATATATATATATATATATATATATATATATATATATATATATATATATATATATATATACACGTGAGTGAGATAGAGAGATGGATATATATGGTGTAAAAGATCAACCAAAACTGCAAAATTTATAGGATGTCACCTGTCACTGTTCACCATGCGATCGCATGGAGTTTAGGCTTTCAGGCCATGCGATCGCATGGCCACTTTTTCCAGCTCACATGAGCTTGTTTCTATCTTGCCGACGGTTTTAAATATAATATATAATATATAAATAATTTTAAGAATTATTTAAATATTATATTATATTTATGTGCATAGTTGACTTGTAATTTTTAGTCCGTTGCGTCGAGCGTTGAGAGTTGACTCTGGTCCTGGTTCCGATTTTTCGAACGTCCTTGCGTACAATTTAATATCTTGTATTTTGCCTTTTGCGTCTTGTACTCTTATAATTTTGAGACGTTTCTCACCAATAATTTGAACCACTTTGATTGTACTTTGTACTTTTGAGCTTTTTGGTCGTTTGCGTCTTCAAATCGTCGAATCTGTCTTTTGTCTTCACCTTTTATTATTTAAATGAATATCACTTGTAAATAGAACAATTGCAACTAAAAGCTTGTCTTTCTTGAGGGATAATGCTATATGTTCGTTTTTAGCATTATCAAACACCAACTTTATCAACCACGGTGAAACTGACATCTAAGGTGTGAGCACACTGATTAAGCGACTTGAAATTGCACGAAGCACCTGACGAAGCCTTCTTTTTAACCAGAGAGTTTAAACCGCCACTGGAGTGCCAAAAGATCCTTCCCCGCACTTGTAAGTTCCTTATGGAGGTGTAAATTTCGCCTAAACATAGCGCATGAGGAGTGACATTAATCCTTATATGCACGACTGCACAGTACCAAAAATACAAGCTCTATCCTAAACATGAAGATGACAAACATCTTGCACCGCAACATTACCAAGAGCCATTTTGATCGAGTTGAATTACTATGCGTAGACGTTGGCATCCAGTTTACCCGGCTTCCCTATAACATTACGAGTTTATTCAATGCACAAGTCATCTCTTTTCTTGTGCTACAACTGATGCAATTAAGTCGATACGCGATGATACATGATCTCATAATATTCGAGGGACTAATTAGGTACGATACGTTAGCAAAACTCTATTTAAAATGGACAGTTTTCAGTTACTTCTCGATCAATACATTTCATGTAATATATAGTGTATACGATTCGATTGAAGTTCACTTACCGAATAGTTTAAATGAAGTGACTGTTAGGATTGAGTAACATGACCTAATAACCCTAAGTTATTAAACCTAATAACGACAAACTCTGCCAAACTTTGCGGTCTGCGAGGCCCATGTCATTGTTCCCGATCGCCTCCTCGTGATCCGCAATCAGTCTCTCACCCCTGACTTGTTCGGCACAAATCTACTAACTCTCGCCGTCCTAATTGTAAGCTCGTTGTCTGCAATCGTCACCTCACCATCCGTGAGAAACATCTCGCCATCCGTGAGACATTTTTCATCTTGAATTCTTGTTTAGATCGAACCTTATTGATAATCTTCACATCTAACAGTTACTTAGTAAGAATTAAAGGCGGTATACGTCCAAACATGAGCAAAACTAGTAAGGGGCAAGGGGCACCTGCCCCCAATTGATTTGTAATTATTAATGTAAAAATTTTGAAATTTTATATTTTTCCGCCAGTGAATTTTTTTTGTCCAATAATCTTCATATTTTGCACAAAAGCCTCCATAATTTATCTAAATGTCTTCATATTTTGGCCAAAACTTTTCACATATTGCCCAAAGAAAGTTGTTACGTCTTAAAAAAATTCGCCTCCGGTGAGAAAAAATTTATGCTTCCGTCAGTGCGTCCAAATGTCCCCATATCATATCTATACGTCAACTGTCCCCATTCCAGATCTGTAATCAAATAGCTATACAGCGTATATGAATATTATACAATGTACCAATTTTTGAGATTGCATTTGTTTTTTAGAGTAATTATTTACTCCGTATTATTTATTTCCTTAATCAAATTCTCATGGATCAATGATACAGTTGATATACAAATCATGAGTTCATAGTCTCTTTACAAATCCACCATTACTTCATCATTACTACCCATTGCCACATTATATGTTCCACTCATTAATTAATCCTATATACTAAACCCCATACGGGTTTTGGTCGTTCGCTTCACAAAAGAGTCCAAAACGACATACGGTGGCCTATATAAAAAAAGGTCGCGCCACTTATCTTCCCTCTCTCTCCTCTCTTGCTTCCCGTGTGCGACTCTTCTTGAAATTTAGGGTTTTGCAATTCCTTTGCAATAGTTCCGAATTAACCTTGATTTTTGGGGTTTCGTTGTTGAACAATCAGAGATAATCAGGTTGTCTATCTTATGTATTACACTGATCTTGAATTAACGGTTTGCAATTCTTCTTGAAATCTAGGATTTTGCAACTCCTTTGCAACAATTGCGATTTAATCCTCGATTTTTGGGGTTTCGTTGGTGAACAATCAGATAATTGGGTGCTTTATCTTTCGTATTGCAGTGTTGTCAATTTAACACTAGGGTTTGATTTTCTTGCGGTGCCGTTGGAGGTAGCATAGTGGTTGTCGGTGCGGCTGTCGTCGGTAGCACTAACGGCATCCTAATCGTAGCCACCAACCTGGTACCTGCGATGTGAGTGTTGAGTATTTATTTTCGTTTTGATTATGTTTCTCTATCAGTTTGAGGTATTAATTTGCTCTTCCTTTCTACCTTTCTTTAAATGTAAGTTGGTTTGATTGATTGTTCAAGTTGATATTGTTCATTTTTTTTTTTTAATTTTTTGGATGGTAAAAGTTGTGTTGCCAGAAATTCAAGCATGGCTATTAGGTAGCGTTTCTATTAGCATTAAAATTAATGGATTAGACTAATTCTTTCAGTGTTTGGTTAAAAAGTAAATTAATGTGTTTATAGACTAATTTTTGTAGCAAACTGGTTATAGATTTATAAAGACAGTTATTTTTCTCATGATTTTGGTATATGTTTGATTTTATTGATTATAGCATGTTGGTAATTTTTTCAGATTTACGTGTGGTGATATCAGTATAATAAAGCTGTTATATCTGTTATTAGATGGTGATATTAGTATAAGGCTGTGATATCGGATAGTGATGATTTGTTGCTGGTCCTGTACGGTGTTGAATTCTGATGATCATAATCGTATAAACTTTTTTGTGGCTGTCTTTGGTAACTTCTGATGCTGAAGTATTTCATTGCTACTTGGTTATCTGCTACTGTTTTGCATTTTTGAGTGGCACTGTTCACAGTGCTTACAATAATTGTGGTTATATTGAAGCTGGTTATATATGGTAAATAAAGGCTGTGATGATTGTTGTTATTATCGGACTACATATGTATAGGATATTGGATATCTGAACCGTATATTGGCAGGGCAACATCCGGAGGGCATATAATTGGTGCAACCGTGCGTGTTTGCAGCCATGTTGAAATTTAGATCTTCTTTTGTCATAAACCCCCATTTTTGATCTGAGCCTAGCCAATATATAGTTTCTATTTGCCAATTGATTTGAATATTATCGACTGATCTAAAACAACGTATTTTGGCGTGCCTGTTGTCTAACATATTTGAAAGTTACAACCTTTTAAAACTTTTAAGTACTATATAATATTATTCAAATAATAAAAAAGACCGAACTCTGCTTCCGTTGAATTGAGATTTCATATAAAAATTTCATTTAATGATCTGACTTTTTTAGTTTCCCTGATATTTAGTAATTAGACTTTAACTCTGATTTTTTTTTGTGCCAATACTTTATGAATAATACATGTTTATTATTTGGGTTTCTTATTCTATTGCATTGTGTTGTTTCTGATTAATGGTTCTATAATGGTGTTCATCTATGTGAAAACTAATGGGTAAGTAACACACGAAAACCTGTACAAAAAAGATAAACACACTAAATGGGCTGACCAAAATTATCTTTAACATTTTGGTTATAAAGATGTACACCTAATGTAACATCCTCAATCGGGCCTAGTTGTAAGATTACTATTTTTCCCTTAAGTTAGTATTGTGTTACTATATGCTTTTTTTTTTATTTTATATTTATTATTATTTAATGATACTAGTTTGTGACAAGGGTCACAGAACAGGTTTGTTTATTTAATTTGGACTTCGTTTGGGTTGCCAAATGTTGTATGAAAGATATCAGATAACTGATAAATACCTGTGTATCGCACAGTGTGGGAATTAACCCCAATTAAGTGACTAGTGCTGTACACTTTCTTGCATTTTCCAGACTCTTCCCAAACCACACCCGTTCTTCATCTTCTCCACCAATCAAACCCTAATCCTTAAACATTGATTTTGAGCTCAAATTGGTGTTAGAATCGTGTTTGTTATCGTTTACTGAGTCTATCAAGGTAAGTAACATGTGTTTTTGTGTTCAATTCGTTGTTAAATTCATAGTTTTGTGTGAGTTTTGTAAAAAGCTTGAATTTGTGTCAAAACAAGTGATTTAAGTGTTGTTATGGTCAAATTGTTTTGGGTTTTGAGTCTATAACAAGTAGTGAACAAGTTGTGGTCGATTTTGGTGTTTAAAACGAGCTCTAGATCGAGATTTGAGGATTTCATCGTGAAGTCCGTAGCCTTTGTTCAGTTTCTGATGAAGATGAACACACTCGGCCGACTGTCGGTTGACAGTCGACCGACTGAGTGTTGAACCGACCGATTGACGAAGACAACCGACCGACTGTTGAGTGAACCGACCGACTAAGATTTACCTTCGGTCGATTGATGTAATACCAAATGAATCGACCGACTGGGAAAGTCAGTCGACCGACTGTTAGAGTCAGTCGACCGACTGAGTGTCCAGGGCAGAATATTTTACCTAAGTGTTGATTTTTAGCCGTTATGCTGCCCGTTTGTATTTTGATGTTCAGGATGTAAATTTTGAAAGTGCACAAGTGTTAAGCAAAAATTTTTAGCGGACAGTTTTTGATACAAAAATTTATATATTGTGTTATTTGATGTTAATGCACAGAAACTAACTTGTGTATATGTTTTTCTCAGGAGAAAAGGAGAAAGAAAAGGTTCAGTGATTAGATAGCTGAATACCTTCTCGTTTGCTGGTATTTGGTGAGTGGGAGTAATTGGAGAATATAGTATATAGAAGCATGTTATATTATGATTGCCATGCTTATTAGATATACTTATTGTTGTGGTTAGTTAGTACTTGTGATGACTGCATGTTAGTTGATGCTTGTCTGCTGGAGCCCGGTGCGTCCCTATTGTGTGGTAGCCTTGGTAGGAGAGATCAACATGCGGGTTGGGTTCCTCTGTGGTAGCCTAGACAGCCGTGGTGTATATATATATGTGAATGACGCGTCCGTCGCGTGTGGATTATGTATATACATACGGTGGTAGAGGAACTTCTGGTAAGCCCCAGTCCGATCAGCTGGTGGTTAATGGTTTGGCCGAGCTGCCAGAGTCTCTGTAGATGGCACTTGGGTGATGTTTATGTGTTAGACTATTGTGACATGATTAGTATAACGCTTATGTATGCTATGGCCTGTAGTTAGTCGTACTCACTTAGCTTCGTGCTAATTCCCCTCCATCTCCTCCCTGCAGGTTGTTAGCTTTTGTAGATATTGCTTTTGGGAGAAGACGGGCATGATGATGTTATGTTTGACAGGGTTAACTCTGATGTGGTCTTTTAGAATATGAACCGTGTACTTTTGAAAACAGAATGTATTTACGTCTCTTCCTGTTAATATGTAAATTGTTTTAATGACACGTGACATCGGTTTGTACAAATGTCGATATCGTATTTAATTAATATTATGCTTCCGCCACGTATTTATTATATAAAAAAAATAGCGGTGTCACAAGTTGGTATCAGAGCTGAGTTTGGCAGCATGTGCATTGTGATCAACATGTCATGTTCCCAAACTTAGAAGAGTCATGTCAAACATAACATGCTGGGGATGGGTTAAGTGAGTATTAGGACAGGATATGTGTTAGTTGTTAGTACTAACAGAATTTATACTAAGCTTTGGTGTGAGTGTTGTGGTAGTGCAGTAATGGCAGATAATCAAGCAACCGCTACTGGCCCTACTGTCCCTGGAACTGGTACTTTTAGAGCCCCTGACGAAGATGGACATGTGTCTTCAGAAGAAGAAACCTCTCAAGACATAATAGAACTTCAAAGTCGGTTACTAGAAGCTCAGGAGAAAATTAAGGAATTGGAACAAGAACGGACGCAATGGAACCCTAATACCACTGCGTTGAACACAACCTTTCCTCCTAACTTTTATAATCAAACCGGTGGCAGTTCCCAATCACAGTTTCCACAAAATACCTATCAAAACTATCAAATGCCATTTCCGTTTAATCAGACTTTTCCTAATCAAATGATGTACCCATTTCAAGTCCCTGAGACAAGAAGGAAGTGTACTTATAAACAGTTTATGGACTGCAAACCTCCTGAGTACAGCTGTCACACAAACCCTACAGTGACACTCAATTGGTTAAGAGAAGTAGAGCGAGTGTTGGAAGCATGTTTTTGTGAGCCTGAATCTATGGTACTGTTTGCAAGTAGACTTCTCAAGGGTGAAGCAATGGAGTGGTGGGATTCTATTACTGCATATTTACCTAAAGAACAGATTAGTCAAATTACCTGGGAACAATTTGCTGCTAAAGTTCGTGAGCAGTATTGTTCTGAGTATGAGATGGAAAGATTGAAAACCGAGTTTCTGAGTATGAAGATGATAGAAAGTATGACGATTGATGAGGTTTTCAGAGATTTCACATCTAAGCTAAGGTTCGTTCAACAGTGGGTACCAACTGAGAAAGATAAGATTCAGCATTTTATGCGGGTGATTAAGCCGGAGTACAGAACCGTTGCGAGATTTGCAACAACCTTGGCGCAGGCTCATGAGATTGGCTAAAGTTATTGAAGGTGATGTAATGGCAGCGAAAAGAGAAAGTTCAAAAAGTGGATCTTTTGGGGGAAAATCAGAAAGCCAATCGGGTGGTCAGTCTGTTCAACAATCAAGTAAGCAATCAGGATTTCGTGGTAAGAAGTCAGGTGGGTTTAAACAGAAAAGTAATGTAACAACTGAAATGTCCCGTTCTTATTGATTAAAAACGTTCCATATTAATTGATTTCGTTGCGAGGTTTTGACCTCTATATGAGACGTTTTTCAAAGACTGCATTCATTTTAAAACAAACCATAACCTTTATTTCATCAATAAAGGTTTAAAAAGCTTTACGTAGATTTCAAATAATGATAATCTAAAATATCCTGTTTACACACGACCATTACATAATGGTTTACAATACAAATATGTTACAACAAAATAAGTTTCTTGAATGCAGTTTTTACACAATATCATACAAGCATAGACTCCAAATCTCGTCCTTATTTAAGTATGCGATAGCGGAAGCTCTTAATAATCACCTGAGAATAAACATGCTTAAAACGTCAACAAAAAATGTTGGTGAGTTATAGGTTTAACCTATATATATCAAATCATAATAATAGACCACAAGATTTCATATTTCAATACACATCCCATACATAGAGATAAAAGTCATTCATATGGTGAACACCTGGTAACCGACATTAACAAGATGCATATATAAGAATATCCCCATCATTCCGGGACACCCTTCGGATATGATATAAATTTCGAAGTACTAAAGCATCCGGTACTTTGGATGGGGTTTGTTAGGCCCAATAGATCTATCTTTACGATTCGCGTCAATTAGGGTGTCTGTTCCCTAATTCTTAGATTACCAGACTTAATAAAAAAGGGCATATTCGATTTCGATAATTCAACCATAGAATGTAGTTTCACGTACTTGTGTCTATTTTGTAAATCATTTATAAAACCTGCATGTATTCTCATCCCAAAAATATTAGATTTTAAAAGTGGGACTATAACTCACTTTCACAGATTTTTACTTCGTCGGGAAGTAAGACTTGGCCACTGGTTGATTCACGAACCTATAACAATATATACATATATATCAAAGTATGTTCAAAATATATTTACAACACTTTTAATATATTTTGATGTTTTAAGTTTATTAAGTCAGCTGTCCTCGTTAGTAACCTACAACTAGTTGTCCACAGTTAGATGTACAGAAATAAATCGATAAATATTATCTTGAATCAATCCACGACCCAGTGTATACGTATCTCAGTATTGATCACAACTCAAACTATATATATTTTGGAATCAACCTCAACCCTGTATAGCTAACTCCAACATTCACATATAGAGTGTCTATGGTTGTTCCGAAATATATATAGATGTGTCGACATGATAGGTCGAAACATTGTATACGTGTCTATGGTATCTCAAGATTACATAATATACAATACAAGTTGATTAAGTTATGGTTGGAATAGATTTGTTTCCAATTTTCACGTAGCTAAAATGAGAAAAATTATCCAATCTTGTTTTACCCATAACTTCTTCATTTTAAATCCGTTTTGAGTGAATCAAATTGTTATGGTTTCATATTGAACTCTATTTTATGAATCTAAACAGAAAAAGTATAGGTTTATAGTCGGAAAAATAAGTTACAAGTCGTTTTTGTAAAGCTAGTCATTTCAGTCGAAAGAACGACGTCTAGATGACCATTTTAGAAAACATACTTCCACTTTGAGTTTAACCATAATTTTTGGATATATTTTCATGTTCATAATAAAAATCATTTTCTCAGAATAACAATTTTTAAATCAAAGTTTATCATAGTTTTTAATTAACTAACCCAAAACAGCCCGCGGTGTTACTACGACGGCGTAAATCCGGTTTTACGGTGTTTTTCGTGTTTCCAGGTTTTAAATCATTAAGTTAGCATATCATATAGATATAGAACATGTGTTTAGTTGATTTTAAAAGTCAAGTTAGAAGGATTAACTTTTGTTTGCGAACAAGTTTAGAATTAACTAAACTATGTTCTAGTGATTACAAGTTTAAACCTTCGAATAAGATAGCTTTATATGTATGAATCGAATGATGTTATGAACATCATTACTACCTTAAGTTCCTTGGATAAACCTACTGGAAAAGAGAAAAATAGATCTAGCTTCAACAGATCCTTGGATGGCTCGAAGTTCTTGAAGCAGAATCATGACACGAAAATAAGTTCAAGTAAGATCATCACTTGAAATAAGATTGGTATAGTTATAGAAATTGAACCAAAGTTTGAATATAATTATTACCTTGTATTAGAATGATAACCTACTATAAGAAACAAAGATTTCTTGAGGTTGGATGATCACCTTACAAGATTGGAAGTGAGCTAGCAAACTTGAAAGTATTCTTGATTTTATGTAACTAGAACTTGTAGAATATATGAAGAACACTTAGAACTTGAAGATAGAACTTGAGAGAGATCAATTAGATGAAGAAAATTGAAGAATGAAAGTGTTTGTAGGTGTTTTTGGTCGTTGGTGTATGGATTAGATATAAAGGATATGTAATTTTGTTTTCATGTAAATAAGTCATGAATGATTACTCATATTTTTGTAATTTTATGAGATATTTCATGCTAGTTGCCAAATGATGGTTCCTACATGTGTTAGGTGACTCACATGGGCTGCTAAGAGCTGATCATTGGAGTGTATATACTAATAGTACATACATCTTAAAAGCTGTGTATTGTACGAGTACGAATACGGGTGCATACGAGTAGAATTGTTGATGAAACTGAACGAGGATGTAATTGTAAGCATTTTTGTTAAGTAGAAGTATTTTTATAAGTGTATTGAAGTCTTTCAAAAGTGTATAAATACATATTAAAACACTACATGTATATACATTTTAACTGAGTCGTTAAGTCATCGTTAGTCGTTACATGTAAGTGTTGTTTTGAAACCTTTAGGTTAACGATCTTGTTAAATGTTGTTAACCCAATGTTTATAATATCAAATGAGATTTTAAATTATTATATTATCATGATATTATCATGTATGAATATCTCTTAATATGATATATATACATTAAATGTCTTTACAACGATAATCGTTACATATATGTCTCGTTTAAAAATCATTAAGTTAGTAGTCTTGTTTTTACATATGTAGTTCATTGTAACTACAGTACCTACCCGTTAAATAAATTTCGTCCCGAAATTTTAAGCTGTTGAAGGTGTTGACGAATCTTCTGGAAATAGATGCGGGTATTTCTTCTTCATCTGATCTTCACGCTCCCAGGTGAACTCGGGTCCTCTACGAGCATTCCATTGAACCTTAACAATTAGTATCTTGTTTTGCTTAAGTCTTTTAACCTCACGATCCATTATTTCTACGGGTTCTTCGATGAATTGAAGTTTTTCGTTGATTTAGATTTCATCTAACGGAATAGTGAGATCTTATTTAGCAAAACATTTCTTCAAATTCGAGACGTGGAAAGTGTTATGTACAGCCGCGAGTTGTTGAGGTAACTCAAGTGGGTAAGCTACTGGTCCGACACGATCAATAATCTTGAATGGTCCAATATACCTTGGATTTAATTTCCCTCGTTTACCAAATCGAACAACGCCTTTCCAAGGTGCAACTTTAAGCATGACCATCTCTCCAATTTCAAATTCTATATCTTTTCTTTTAATGTCAGCGTAGCTCTTTTGTCGACTTTGGGCGGTTTTCAACCGTTGTTGAATTTGGATGATCTTCTCGGTAGTTTCTTGTATAATATCCGGACCCGTAATCTATCTATCCCCCACTTCACTCCAACAAATCGAAGACCTGCACTTTCTACCATAAAGTGCTTCAAACGGCGCCATCTCAATGCTTGAATGGTAGCTGTTGTTGTAGGAAAATTCTGCTAACGGTAGATGTCGATCCCAACTGTTTCCGAAATCAATAACACATGCTCGTAGCATGTCTTCAAGCGTTTGTATCGTCCTTTCGCTCTGCCCATCAGTTTGTGGATGATAGGCAGTACTCATGTCTAGACGAGTTCCTAATGCTTGCTGTAATGTCTGCAAGAATCTTGAAATAAATCTGCCATCCCTATCAGAGATAATAGAGATTGGTATTCCATGTCTGGAGACAACTTCCTTCAAATACAGTCGTGCTAACTTCTCCATCTTGTCATATTCTCTTATTGGCAGGAAGTGTGCTGATTTGGTGAGACGATCAACTATTACCCAAATAGTATCAAAACCACTTGCAGTCCTTGGCAATTTAGTGATGAAATCCATGGTAATGTTTTCCCATTTCCATTCTGGGATTTCGGGTTGTTGAAGTAGACCTGATGGTTTCTGATGCTCAGCTTTGACCTTAGAACACGTAAAACATTCTCCTACGTATTTAGCAACATCGGCTTTCATACTCGGCCACCAAAAATGTTTCTTGAGATCCTTGTACATCTTCCCCGTTCCAGGATGTATTGAGTATCTGGTTTTATGAGCTTCTCTAAGTACCATTTCTCTCATATCTCCAAATTTTGGTACCCAAATCCTTTCAGCCCTATACCGGGTTCCGTCTTCCCGAATATTAAGATGCTTCTCCGATCCTTTGGGCATTTCATCCTTTAAATTTCCCTTTTTTAAAACTCCTTGTTGCGCCTCCTTTATTTGAGCAGTAAGGTTATTATGAATCATTATATTCATAGATTTTACTCGAATGGGTTCTCTGTCCTTCCTGCTCAAGGCATCGGCTACCACATTTGCCTTCCCCGGGTGGTAACGAATCTCAAAGTCGTAATCATTCAATAATTCAATCCACCTACGCTGCCTCATATTCAGTTGTTTCTGATTAAATATGTGTTGAAGACTTTTGTGGTCGGTATATATAATACTTTTGACCCCATATAAGTAGTGCCTCCAAGTCTTTAATGCAAAAACAACTGCGCCTAATTCCAAATCATGCGTCGTATAATTTTGTTCGTGAATCTTCAATTGTCTAGACGCATAAGCAATCACCTTCGTTCGTTGCATTAATACACAACCGAGACCTTGCTTTGATGCGTCACAATAAATCACAAAATCATCATTCCCTTCAGGCAATGACAATATAGGTGCCGTAGTTAGCTTTTTCTTCAATAACTGAAACGCTTTCTCTTGTTCATCATTCCATTCAAATTTCTTCCCTTTATGCGTTAATGCAGTCAAGGGTTTTGCTATTCTGGAAAATTCTTGGATGAACGTTCTGTAGTAACCAGCTAGTCCTAAAAACTGGCGTATGTGTTTCGGAGTTTTCGGGGTTTTCCACTTTTCAACAGTTTCTATCTTTGCCGGATCCACCTTAATACATTCTTTGTTCACTATGTGACCGAGGAATTGAACTTCTTCCAACCAAAATGCACACTTTGAAAACTTAGCGTACAATTCTTCCTTCCTCAATACTTCTAACACCTTTCTCAAATGTTCACCGTGTTCTTGGTCATTCTTTGAGTAAATAAGTATGTCATCAATGAAAACAATGACAAACTTGTCAAGGTATGGTCTACACACTCGGTTCATAAGTTCCATGAACACAGCTGGTGCATTAGTTAAACCAAACGGCATGACCATAAACTCGTAATGACCGTAACGTGTTCTTAAAGCAGTCTTTGGAATATCATCTTCTTTCACCCGCATTTGATGATACCCGGAACGTAAGTCAATCTTTGAATAAACAGACGAGCCTTGTAGTTGATCAAATAAGTCATCGATTCTCGGTAGTGGGTAGCGGTTCTTGATGGTAAGTTTGTTCAACTCTCGGTAGTTGATACACAACCTGAATGTACCATCTTTCTTCTTGACAAACAAAACAGGAGCTCCCCACGGTGATGTGTTTGGTCGAATGAAACCACGCTCTAAAAGTTCTTGTAATTGGCTTTGCAGTTCTTTCATCTCGCTAGGTGCGAGTCTGTAAGGAGCACGAGCTATTGGTGCAGCTCCTGGTACAAGATCTATTTGAAATTCAACGGATCGATGTGGGGGTAATCCCGGTAATTCTTTCGGAAATACATCGGGAAATTCTTTTGCAATGGGAACATCATTGATGCTCTTTTCTTCAGTTTGTACTTTCTCGATGTGTGCTAGAACAGCATAGCAACCTTTTCTTATTAGTTTTTGTGCCTTCAAAATACTAATAAGATGTAGCTTCGTGTTGCCCTTTTCTCCGTACACCATTAAGGGTTTTCCTTTTTCTCGTATAATGCGAATTGCATTTTTGTAATAAACGATCTCTGCTTTCACTTCTTTCAACCAGTCCATACCGATTATCACATCAAAACTCCCTAACTCTACTGGTATCAAATCAATCTTAAATGTTTCGCTAACCAGTTTAATTTCTCGATTCTGACATATATTATCTGCTGAAATTAATTTACCATTTGCTAATTCGAGTAAAAATTTACTATCCAAAGGCGTCAATGGACAACTTAATTTAGCACAAAAATCTCTACTCATATAGCTTCTATCCGCACCCGAATCAAATAAAACGTAAGCAGATTTATTGTCAATAAGAAACGTACCCGTAACAAGCTCCGGGTCTTCCTGTGCCTCTGCCGCATTAATATTGAAAACTCTTCCGCGGCCTTGTCCATTCGTGTTCTCCTGGTTCGGGAAATTTCTAATAATGTGGCCCGGTTTTCCACATTTATAACAAACTACATTGGCATAACTTGCTCTGACACTACTTGCTCCGCCATTACTCGTTCTGACACCATTTGTTCCTTTCGTTCTATTAACCCCTGGTCCGTAGACCTCACACTTCGCCGCGCTATGACCATTTATTTTACACTTGTTGCAAAATTTGGTGCAGAACCCCGAGTGATACTTTTCACACCTTTGGCATAGCTGCTTCTGATTGTTGTTGTTGTTGCGGTTATTATTGTTGTTGGGATAATTGTTGTAGTTGTTGTTGTTGTTGTTGTTGGGCCGTTTGTTGTAGTTGCGATTGATGTTGCGATTGTTGGGATAATTGTTGCGATTATTGTTGTAATTGCTGTTGTTGTTGTATTGGTGATTCTTATCACCGTTTTCCTCCCACTTTCTCTTGACTTGCTTCACATTGGCCTCTTCAGCAGTCTGTTCTTTAATTCTTTCTTCAATCTGGTTCACTAGTTTGTGAGCCATTCTACATGCCTGTTGTATGGAGGCGGGCTCGTGTGAACTTATATCTTCTTGGATTCTTTCCGGTAATCCTTTCACAAACGCGTCGATCTTCTCTTCCTCATCTTCGAACGCTCCCGGACACAATAGGCACAATTCTGTGAATCGTCTTTCGTACGTGGTAATATCAAATCCTTGAGTTCGTAACCCTCTAAGTTCTGTCTTGAGCTTATTGACCTCGGTTCTGGGACGGTACTTCTCGTTCATCAAGTGCTTGAATGCTGACCACGGTAGTGCGTACGCATCGTCTTGTCCCACTTGCTCTAGATAGGTATTCCACCATGTTAACGCAGAACCTGTGAAGGTATGCGTAGCGTACTTCACTTTGTCCTCTTCAGTACACTTACTTATGGCAAACACCGATTCGACCTTCTCGGTCCACCGTTTCAATCCGATCGGTCCTTCGGTTCCATCAAATTCCAAAGGTTTGCAGGCAGTGAATTCTTTGTAGGTGCATCCTACACGATTTCCTGTACTGTTAGATCCAAGGTTATTGTTGGTATGTAGCGCAACCTGTACTGCAGCTATGTTTGAAGCTAGAAAAGTACGGAATTCCTCTTCATTCATATTCACGGTGTGTCGAGTAGTCGGTGCCATTTCCTTCAAAATAGTCAAATGGAACAAGTTAATCATACAGAATATTAAGAGTAGTTAATAGTATTTCGTAGCATAATATGAACTCATTTATAAAAGCTTTTTCATCATATTAGCGTTTTATAAGTTTAAATTCGGGTAGTACCTACCCGTTAAGTTCATACTTAGTAGCTAATATACAATTCAACTACTACAATTCTATATGAAAAACTGATTATAATAATATTTCGCGTTCAAACTTTTACACAATATTTTACAAACTTACAATACCGCTTATTTTACATATAGCATGAAATATAGCACACAATAAATTTGATACAAGATGGTTGTGAAGATAATTCTAGCTAGTACACAAGTCGTTCAGCAAAGGCAATAAAGACACGTAATTCATACGTCCAGAAACAAGTCATGCATTCTGGTTTTACTAGGATTACTTCCCATCCTTGGTCTTGTGGAACATAACCGTTATGGCCGTTGATAAGACAGCGTGTTGTAACGTCGTCAAAGGGACGAGGGTTACGTAATGTCCAACAGTCCCGTAACAATCTAAAAACCTCATTTCTTACCCCAATTACCGACTCCGTCACTTGTGGGAACGTTTTGTTTAATAGTTGTAGCCTGATGTTCTTGTTCTCACTTTGGTGAGAAGCGAACATTACTAATCCGAAAGCATAACATGCTTCTTTATGTTGCATGTTAGCCGCTTTTTCTAAATCACGAAGTCCAATATTCGGATATATTGAGTCAAAATAATTTCTTAACCCATTGCGTAAAATAGCATTTGGGTTCCCCGCAATATATGCGTCAAAGTAAACACATCGTAACTTATGGATTTCCCAATGTGATATCCCCCATCTTTCGAACGAAAGCCTTTTATAAACCAAGGCATTCTTGGAACGTTCTTCGAATGTCTTACAAACTGATCTCGCCTTAAATAGTTGTGCCGAAGAATTCTGACCGACTCTAGACAAGATTTCATCAATCATGTCTCCGGGTAGGTCTCTTAAAATATTGGGTTGTCTATCCATTTTGTGTTTTTATACTGTAAAATAGACAAGAGTTAGATTCATAAAAAAAATACTTATTAATACAAGAAATTTTTACATATATCATAAAGCATAAGCACACTATATTACATATATTACACCACACGAATACAACTATCTTATTCCGACTCGCTTGTTTCTTCTTCTTCGGTTTTGGTTCGTTTTGCCAAGTTTCTAGTGATATATGATGTTCCCCTAATACGAGCCATCGTTTTCCACATTGGTTTAGAAAAACCTGGTGGTTTAGAGGGTCCCGGGTCATTGTTACAACTTAAGGACTTCGGGGGTTGACGATACATATAAAGTTCATCGGGGTTGTAATTAGATTTCTCTATTTTTATGCCCTTTCCCTTATTATTTTCTTTTGCCTTTTTAAATTCAGTTGGGGTAATTTCTATAACATCATCAGAATTCTCTTCGGAATCCGATTCATCGGAGAATTGGTAATCCTCCCAATATTTTGCTTCCTTGGCGGAAACACCATTGACCATAATTAACCTTGGTCGATTGGTTGAGGATTTTCTTTTACTTAACCTTTTTATTATTTCCCCCACTGATTCTATTTCTTCATCCGGTTCCGATTCTTCTTCCGGTTCCGATTCTTCTTCCGGTTCCGACTCTTCTTCCGGTTCCTCTTCGGGAACTTGTGAATCAGTCCACGAATCATTCCAATTTACATTTGACTCTTCATTATTATTAGGTGAGTCAATGGGACTTGTTCTAGAGGTAGACATCTATCACATAATATCAAACGCGTTAAGAGATTAATATATCACATAATATTCACATGTTAAAAATATATAGTTTCCAACAAAATTTGTTAAGCAATCATTTTTCAAGTAAACACGGTCGAAGTCCAGACTCACTAATGCATCCTAACAAAGTCGATAAGACACACTAATGGTTGTTCCGAAATATAGAGTGTCTATGGTTGTTCCGAAATATATATAAATGTGTCGACATGATAGGTCGAAACATTGTATACGTGTCTATGGTATCTCAAGATTACATAATATACAATACAAGTTGATTAAGTTATGGTTGGAATAGATTTGTTACCAATTTTCAAGTAGCTAAAATGAGAAAAATTATCCAATCTTGTTTTACCCATAACTTCTTCATTTTAAATCCGTTTTGAGTGAATAAAATTGCTATGGTTTCATATTGAACTCTATTTTATGAATCTAAACAGAAAAAGTATAGGTTTATAGTCGGAAAAGTAAGTTACAAGTCGTTTTTGTAAAGCTAGTCATTTCAGTCGAAAGAACGACGTCTAGATGACCATTTTAGAAAACATACTTCCACTTTGAGTTTAACCATAATTTTTGGATATAGTTTCATGTTCATAATAAAAATCATTTTCTCAGAATAACAATTTTTAAATCAAAGTTTATCATAGTTTTTAATTAACTAACCCAAAACAGCCCGCGGTGTTACTACGACGGCGTAAATCCGGTTTTACGGTGTTTTTCGTGTTTCCAGGTTTTAAATCATTAAGTTAGCATATCATATAGATATAGAACATGTATTTAGTTGATTTTAAAAGTCAAGTTAGAAGGATTAACTTTTTTTTGCGAACAAGTTTAGAATTAACTAAACTATGTTCTAGTGATTACAAGTTTAAACCTTCGAATAAGATAGCTTTATATGTATGAATCGAATGATGTTATGAACATCATTACTACCTTAAGTTCCTTGGATAAACCTACTAGAAAAGAGAAAAATAGATCTAGCTTCAACAGATCCTTGGATGGCTCGAAGTTCTTGAAGCAGAATCATGACACGAAAATAAGTTCAAGTAAGATCATCACTTGAAATAAGATTGTTATAGTTATAGAAATTGAACCAAAGTTTGAATATAATTATTACCTTGTATTAGAATGATAACCTACTGTAAGAAACAAAGATTTCTTGAGGTTGGATGATCACCTTACAAGATTGGAAGTGAGCTAGCAAACTTGAAAGTATTCTTGATTTTATGTAACTAGAACTTGTAGAATATATGAAGAACACTTAGAACTTGAAGATAGAACTTGAGAGAGATCAATTAGATGAAGAAAATTAAAGAATGAAAGTGTTTGTAGGTGTTTTTGGTCGTTGGTGTATGGATTAGATATAAAGGATATGTAATTTTGTTTTCATGTAAATAAGTCATGAATGATTACTCATATTTTTGTAATTTTATGAGATATTTCATGCTAGTTGCCAATTGATGGTTTCCACATGTGTTAGGTGACTCACATGGGCTGCTAAGAGCTGATCATTGGAGTGTATATACCAATAGTACATACATCTTAAAAGCTGTGTATTGTACGAGTACGAATACGGGTGCATACGAGTAGAATTGTTGATGAAACTGAACGAGGATGTAATTGTAAGCATTTTTGTTAAGTAGAAGTATTTTGATAAGTGTATTGAAGTCTTTCAAAAGTGTATAAATACATATTAAAACACTACATGTATATACATTTTAACTGAGTCGTTAAGTCATCGTTAGTCGTTACATGTAAGTGTTGTTTTGAAACCTTTAGGTTAACGATCTTGTTAAATGTTGTTAACCCAATGTTTATAATATCAAATGAGATTTTAAATTATTATATTATCATGATATTATCATGTATGAATATCTCTTAATATGATATATATACATTAAATGTCTTTACAACGATAATCGTTACATATATGTCTCGTTTAAAAATCATTAAGTTAGTAGTCTTGTTTTTACATATGTAGTTCATTGTTAATATACTTAATGATATGTTTACTTATCATAGTATCATGTTAACTATATATATATCCATATATATGTCATCATATAGTTTTTACAAGTTTTAACGTTCGTGAATCACCGGTCAACTTGGGTGGTCAATTGTCTATATGAAACATATTTCAATTAATCAAGTCTTAACAAGTTTAATTGCTTAACATGTTGGAAACATTTAATCATGTAAATATCAATCTCAATTAATATATATAAACATGGAAAAGTTCGGGTCACTACAACAACCCAACCCGTTATCCATCCAAAAACGTGCTAATTTTTTTTCTGGGACAGTTCATCTGGACGGCGTCCAGCTCTGAAGGACTAGACGGCGTCCAGCCATCTTGGACGGCGTCCAAATACACTAAAAAGTTCTGATCAGTTTTTCAAACACACGCGAGCGGAAAAACCTGCTTCCCGACACTTTTAAACCAAAACACTTTCACAATATGTTATAATAATTAAAACTAAGAGTTTCCGACAATAAAACCGAGTTTTACAACACCGGGCCCACAACGACCCAAAATACCACAAGTGACCATTTCGACCCATTTAGTTTATACAAAACATAGACCGAGCATGGGATTGGGGATACGCTACCCAATCCTAATCAAATCCAAAAGCAAGTCTTCTAAAGCAACTACGCAAGTCTACTAGTCCCACGCTTACCCGAGCCACCGCATCCATGCAATCTATAAAAATGTAAACAACGAGAGGGTAAGCTAACGCTTAGAGAGTGATAATATACTACATACATATATATGCACAAAATGGACACGCCACATAAATAAACAAATACCACATACCGGAGCATCCAAGCATAAAGGCAAGCTAGTCTAAGCATACCATACGATCACTAAGCAATGAGCTAAAGATACCACAACAAACATAAGTTCACCAACGATGATGTGAACAACGCCAAATAGCTATACCCGGAGGGTTAGCTACATCACAACAATACCACAATATATAAAAATATAAATACATCAAAGGTTAACCCCTTAACCCAATATCGAGAACCGACTAACACAAAGAAGATTGGCCGAACTACACGAGCCTTAGTAATCCGAAACCACACGAGACTACTATCTTCATTAACACAACATCGAGGTTGTCTGAACTACACGAGCCTTAGTAATCCGAAACCACACGAGATTACTACCTCAATAAGATGACCGAACTACACGCGTCATCGTGAATCCGAACTACACGAGATCCACTTCTCCAACTCAAAACCCACGGTCACGGGATTATAAAATCCACCACATCGGGGTTATCCACATCACAACAATATCAACCCTTCGCCATTGGGGTTATGTACTCCACATCACAAACACGTGTGATAACGTATACACAAAACGTGTACCTCGCCAAAGGTGGTCAACCAAAACGCACAACCGTGACAATTGGACCTATACACAAGTTCATCAAATCCACCTACATGTGAAGTGAGCTCTATAACCGAGAACCACTTCACCCGACCAGCACCCATCCTACACATACATATGCACATAGGATATTAACACTCACCTTGTCGCCTTGATGAATGCCGCCGAATAAACCACCACGCGCTAATGGAAAGTACCTATTCCATTATCACAAATACAACAACACAATTAGGGTGGATATACAAATCGACCCAAATTGACAACTAGTGAAATTTTGACCCAAATGCACTTTCAAGCACAAACCGCGCCCAAACTAACCAATATTCACTAACACGAGTGAAAATGGTCCTAACACACCGATTAAACCTGAACACAAGTGTTAAACACGTGTCTCACCCATTTCGACACCAAAACCCTAATTTGACCCATTTCTAGATTAGTCAACAAAACACACCCAAAAGTGTTCCAACACTTCCATAATCACTAAACCTAGTGATTAAACTCAAGATCAAAGCCTAATCAAGGCCAAAACGTCAACCAATCCAAAACCCGCCAAGTGACAAGATTAACTAGTCACCATGAACCTACTTCATCATCAAAAGGGTTTTACAACAAATCTAGCTCAAAACCCTAACTTGAACATTAAATCTAACAAATGAAATTCGGAGTTTGAGCTTACCAATACTACCACAACGTAGCTAGGAGCGATATGAACAACTTTAGAACCCGAGCTTTGGTGAGAAACCGACTCCTTCTTCTCCAAATCAAGCTCTCTCTCTCTCTCTAAACCCTTACTCTCTCTCTAAATATGGTTGAGAGTGTTTTGTTGGTGAAGATAAGGTTGAATGAGCTCAACTTTTGCCCATTTGTGGCTTAAAACCGGCCACCAAGTGAAAAGACCAACATACCCCTCTAAATATCTTAAAATCTCACAGCTGGCCCGACAGACCAACTGGACGGCGTCCAACATTCTGGACGGCGTCCAGTCCTTCACTACTGGACGGCGTCCCACCTATTTGGATGGCGTCCCACATAACTGAAAAGGCAGAAACAGAAACAGGGTGTTACAACTCTCCCCCACTTAGACATGATCGCGTCCTCGCGATCTGCGCCACTTAACTGCACGGACCACACTCAACGGTCCTCAAACATAAGTCCCAATTCGACCTTCCTAGAAGATTCTTCCCAATGAATCACCTTTAACAACAAAAATCATCACACGCGATTTATCAAATCACAATTCGTGCACTAAAACCTTCCTCATTCCTTCACATCGGGAAAACTCATCCAATCTCGAACCGAGATATCAACCCTCTAGCGTACCATTACCAAGTACAATGCCAAAGTAACCACATACCAACATAAGGTCAACCATCTAAACTGACAAAGACCAAACAAAAGCGAACCCTTACGGATAACACTTACCACTTAACATCCTTTGTAGTGCGCAACACGACCAATACGCAACTACCGTAACATCATAATCCAACGGCTAAAACCGATTGTGCCCAACGACCATAGCAACGCAAATCCCAAGGTGTACAAAATCGACTATCATCACACCCATAACATCATGCGAGCGAAACACGGGTATCGCATCACTAATCATACAACACGGTCCTCACGACCCCACCATTGGCGTATAAAACAACCAATAGATCAAACAACATGGTCCTTACGACCCCACCATCGGTGTATAAAACAACCGATAGATCAAACAACATGGTCCTTACGACCCCACCATCGGTGTACAAAACAACCGATAGATCAACATCATGGTCCTTACGACCCCACCATCGGTGTATAAAACAACTGATAGATCACACAACACGGTCCTTACGACCCCACCATTGGTGTATAAAATAACCAATAGATCAAACAACATGAAGGCTGGCCGAAAACACACGCGCCTTAGTGAATCCGAACTACACGCGACTCACTACCTTCCTCGCAACAACAATCGGGATTGGCCGAACTACACGCGCCATAGTGAATCCGAACTACACGAGAGTCACTATCCCAAGGGAATGACCGAACTACACGAGTCATTTGTGAATCTGAACTACACGAGACTCACTCCTCAATACAATGACCGAAACCACACGAGTCATTGGTGAATCCGAACTACATGCGATTTACTTACATAATACAATGACCGAAACCACACGAGTCATTTGTGAATCTGAACTACACGTGACTCACTTCCACAATAAGATGACCGAAACCATATGCGTCATCGTGAATCCGAACCACACGAGATTCACAACTCAACACCGGATGAAGTCAGCGGACCCCGCCAACGGTCATGCTTCACCGATATAACACATACGCCCATGATGAAGTCAGCGGACCCCGAAGGTCATGCTTCACCGATCACATATTCTCATGATGAAGTCAGCGGACCCCGAAGGTCATGCTTCACCAATCAATAATCCCATGATGAAGTCAGCGGATCCCGAAGGTCATGCTTCACCAATCAATAATCCCATGATGAAGTCAGCGGACCCCGAAGGTCATGCTTCACCAATCAATAATCCCATGATGAAGTCAGCAGACCCCGAAGGTCATGCTTCACCAATCAATAATCCCATGATGAAGTCAGCAGACCCCGAAGGTCATGCTTCACCAATCAATAATCCCATGATGAAGTCAGCGGACCCCGAAGGTCATGCTTCATCAATCACATACGCACTTTTGGCCTCAATCAATGAGTAGTGCAACATCGCGCTCTGCTACACTATAGTGAACCTTAACGGATACCACTAACCATCTACACAATCGAGCAAGAACCATCTATATCAATCATAGGTACCAAACAATAATTCCCTAAAAGAGAATTCGATACGCACATCCCTTAACCGAGGGATTTCACCTTGCTCGCCAAACACGTCCATCATCTCTCAACGAGATTTACCAAATTACCACCTCGGTGATAATTCAAATCCAAAATCATAAGTATAATTTAACCGAAATTGTACTCTACCACAAATCGACCAAAACTAGGTCCCAACACAAGTTTCGGATCTACCATAAGCATTATCCGAATTCTCACCCTAAGGTCTCCTCGTGCGGGAGTGTAACTCCCCCACTTGGAACTACGTTCCATATCCACATCTTGTATAACCGTACAATGCTACTAAAGGTAGACTTTACCAACATTTGGGTTCACACGACCCATCATCACATCTTGCTCCAACCTTGAGCATACGAAGGATTTCAACCAATCCTTAAACACTTTGAACGAAAAGTGTACCACAATTACACAAACTCTACTCTCGCAATTATCCAATTGCTTTAGTTTGTCAAATTCCACCTAGTCACTCATGTACCTAAGGGTTTCACTTCGGTACCCTAAGTAGAATGTAATCACAACATAGTCGGAGTCGAACACCACGCTAGTAGGTATAAAGGAGGCACCTAATGTCGCGTCACGTAGACTCCTTTACCACATACATCGAGATCCAAAACACTCGATTTCAAGGGTTTCATCCCACCCGTCGAACCTCATGTTTCATCAACTTCCACACACAAGCGAACACGCGCTTAACAATCGAACACCAAAACCCATTCCCATGGCTTGGTAGAAACATTTCCCAAATACTAAGGAATGCTTGGTTGCACCAAGTCTTACGCCCTTCGCCCGACAATCAAATGTCACCATAGGGTACTTCCATTAGGAACGTCACCCATAACAACAATATGCACAACACAAGGCATTTAACAATTCAAATTCGAACGACACTTAATAAATAATCAAAGGACATATTTATTAAAACGAAATGTACCTTAACGTCTCCTTACCGCACCTGTCCCTGCTAACTTGGGACATTCTGACTTACGATGTCCTTCTCCTTAGCAATGGAAACACACCATGCCATCACCCTTTGGTACCGAACATTCTCAAGACTTGTGACCCCTCATGCCACAATTGTAACATCTAGACGCACTAGAATCCGGTATACCCGTCTGCGTACCACCCGTGCTCACACTCGGACCCTTAGTCCTCTTACTTGGAGCACCATACGAAACAACCCTTCTCTCACTTGAAGGTTCACCAACCTTCGATCGCGAATAAGACTCGAAACCTCTAGCCAAGGTGAATAACTCCACAAACGATTTCGCTTGACCCCGGCTAGTCGTATTCTTCAAGTCATCGTTCAAGGTTCGATAGAAATCTTGCATCAACAAATTATCATTCCCCAAATACTCCGGGCAAAAACCAGCCTTCGCCATAAAGGTCGCCTTGAGAGTTTTCAAGTCCATAGAACCTTGTTGTAAATTTCGCAACTCATTACGCATTTCTGACAAATCGGCTGAAGTTCGAAACTCCTCGAAGAACTCTTTCTTAAACTCGTCCCAAGATAACGCCATAAACAGTTCACCACCCACAAGATCAATCTTACCATCCAACCAATGCTTTGCCCTACCCCGCAACAAACTAGTAGCGAGTCTTGTCTTTTTCTCGGGATGGCATTCAATAGTACGAAAACACCCTTCGACATCCGAGATCCAAGTTGTGCTCACCAAAGGATCCGGTTTCCCGTCGTACATCGGGGGTTTAGTCCTCATGAATCTCTTAAGACAATGCTCCATTTCACCACTACTCCGAGATTCGGAATACTTCCTATCCATTTCTTCTCGAAACGCACGCATTTGCTCCGCAACGGCGGCCGCAACTCTAGCGTTAAACTCTAGATCGTTTGTCTCGGTCCCGTTTCCCGTCGCCATTCTAAGGAATGCAAAAGTGATTAGATCACGAACGTATAAAGCACACACAATACCGCCCCCATCTTGCTAAACACTCATCGTATATCACTTACTAGACATGATTTGCACCCGTAATAAGGTTTGCAAGTCCTTATTACGCACACACGCCGTATCAACTCGTTAGTACAACGACCGCCTCGCTCGATGATATAAACAAACACAAACAAAATTCTACGCGATATAAACACACGCAAGAATTATTATCACAACACAATAATATATTAATAATATCCGCATTACTAATATAAACGTTAGTCCACCTACAAACAAGGCACTAACTATAACCTATTCGGACCCGTACTCCTACAAGTCCCGCAACAAATTAGCATACACAAAAGTCTAAGTCTAGTCACCTATCTCAAGTCACCTAAATGCCTTAGACCATGCTCTGATACCACTTGTAACAACCCAACCCGTTATCCATCCAAAAACGTACTAAAAAAAAAAAAAATTCTAGGACAGTTCATCTGGACGGCGTCCAGCTCTGAAGGACTGGACGGCGTCCAGCCATCTTGGACGGCGTCCAAATATACTAAAAAGTTCTGATCAGTTTTTCAAACACACGCGAGCGGAAAAACCCGCTTCCCGACACTTTTAAACCAAAAAACTTTCACAATATGTTATAATAATTAAAACTAAGAGTTTCCGATAATAAAACCGAGTTTTACAACACCGGGCCCACAACGGCCCAAAATACCACAAGTAACCATTTCGACCCATTTAATTTATACAAAACATAGACCGAGCATGGGATTGGGGATACGCTACCCAATCCTAATCAAATCCAAAAGCAAGTCTTCTAAAGCAACTACGCAAGTCCACTAGTCCCACGCTTACCCGAGCCACAGCATCCATGCATTCTATAAAAATGTAAACAACGAGAGGGTAAGCTAACGCTTAGTGAGTGATAATATACTACATACATTTATATGCACAAAATGGACATGCCACATAAATAAATAAATACCGCATACCGGAGCATCCAAGCATAAAGGCAAGCTAGTCTAAGCATACCATACGATCACTAAGCAATGAGCTAAAGATACCACAACAAACATAAGTTCACCAACGATGATGTGAACAACGCCAAATAGCTATACCCGGAGGGTTAGCTACATCACAACAATACCACAATATAAAACAATATAAATACGTCAAAGGTTAACCCCTTAACCCAATATCGAGAACTGACTAACACAAAGAAGATTGGCCAAACTACACGAGCCTTAGTAATCCGAAACCACACGAGACTACTATCTTCATTAACACAACATCGAGGTTGGCCGAACTACACGAGCATTAGTAATCCGAAACCACACGAGATTACTACCTCAATAAGATGACCGAACTACACGCGTCATCGTGAATCCGAACTACACGAGATCCACTTCTCCAACTCAAAACCCACAGTCACGGGATTATAAAATCCACCACATCGGATTATCCACACCACAACAATATCAACCCTTCGCCATTGGGGTTATGTACTCCACATCACAAACACGTGTGATAACGTACACATAAAACGTGTACCTCGGCAAAGGTGGTCAACCAAAATGCACAACCGTGTCAATTGGACCTATACACAAGTCCATCAAATCCACCTACATGTAAAGTGAGCTCTATAACCGAGAACCACTTCACCCAACCCGCACCCATCTTACACATACATATGCACATAGGATATTAACACTCACCTTGTCGCCTTGATGAATGCCACCGAATAAACCGCCACGCGCCAATGGAAAGTACCTATTCCATTATCACAAATATAACAACACAATTAGGGTGGATATACAAATCGACCCAAATTGACAACTAGTGCAATTTTGACCCAAATACACTTCCAAGCACAAACCGCGCCTAAACTACCCAATATTCACTAACACGAGTGAAAATGGTCCTAACACACCGATTAAACCTGAACACAAGTGTTAAACACGTGTCTCACCCATTTCGACACCAAAACCCTAATTTGACCCATTTCAAGATTAGTCAACAAAACACACCCAAAAGTGTTCTAACACTTCCATAATCACTAAACCTAGTGATTAAACTCAAGATCAAAGCCTAATCAAGGCCAAAACGTCAACCAACCCAAAACCCACCAAGTGACAAGATTAACTAGTCACCATGAACCTACTTCATCATCAAAAGGGTTTTACAACAAATCTAGCTCAAAACCCTAACTTGAACATTAAATCTAACAAATGAAATTCGAAGTTTAAGCTTACCAATACTACCACAACATAGCTAGGAGTGAGATGAACAACTTTAGAACCCGAGCTTTGGTGAGAAACCGACTCTTTCTTCTCCAAATCAAGCTCTCTCTCTCTAAACCCTTACTCTCTCTCTCTCTAAATATGGTTGAGTGTGTTTTGTTGGTGAAGATAAGGTTGAATGAGCTCAACCTTTGCCCATTTGTGGCTTAAAACTGGCCACCAAGTGAAAAGACCAACATACCCCTCTAAATATCTTAAAATCTCACAGCTGGCCCGACAGACCAACTGGACGGCGTCCAACATTCTGGACGACGTCAAGTCCTTCACTACTGGATGGAGTCCAGTCCTTCACTACTGGACGGCGTCCCACCTATCTTGATGGCGTCCCACATAACTGAAAAGTCAGAAACAGAAACAGGGTGTTACAACTAAGTCTGGTATTAGTAGATCAGGTTCAAGTCAGTCTGGGTGGTGTAATGTTTGTAAGTCAACCCATACCGGCTCGTGTTCTTCAATGACCAGAAGGTGTTTGAAATGTGGAGTGTTAGGTCATGAATCAACAGCTTATTCTTTTAAGTCTAATGTTTGTTGGGGTTGCCATCAAGAGGGGCATAGATCAGCAAATTGTCCATTTGCGTCGAGAGCCAGCTCTGGGGCAGGGTCAGGGGCGAGGTCTGTAACTTCTGGGGGATCTTCTGCTTCTACTGCCGGGAAGAAGAGAAATAATCCTCTAACAGCAGAGGCAAGGGCATTTCAGATGACGGTGGACGCTGCAACCGCTACCGATGACGTCATTACCGGTATGTTCTTGGTTAATTCCTTGCCAGCTCGTGTGTTATTTAATTCAGGAGCGAATCATTCTTTTATGTCCTTAGGCTTCTGTGATAAGTTGAAGTTGCCTGTTAGGATGTAAGATGCGCCTTTGGGAATAGAAGTAGCTGATAGTAAGATGGTTCCATGCACATCATCTGTGTCTGGAATTACCATCGAAATTGATGACCATTCCTTCCCTTTAACTTGTTTGTTGATGCCTATACCTAGCTTTGATGTAGTCATAGGTATGAATTGGTTAAGAGCTAATAGGGCTAATATTAAGTGTGATAAGAAGATGATTTCTTTCCGTTTGGCCGACGGATCCCGAGTGGTAGCTAGGGGAGAGCGCAGTGGATTTAACTTCCCTATGGTTTCCCTAATGAAAGCTCAGAAGGCAATAACGAAAGGGTGTGATTCATTCTTAGCCTACGTGATTGATGTTAAGAAAGAGAAGAAGCAGGTGACCGATATTCCCATTGTGTCAGAATTTCCAGAAGTATTTCCAGATGATTTACCAGGGTTACCTCCAGTACGTGAAGTAGAGTATAAAATTAATTTGGTTCCAGGTGCTATACCAGTTGCAAAAGCTCCTTACAGATTAGCTCCGTCAAAAATCCGAGAAATGATGTCTCAGATTCAGGAATTGTTAGATAAGGGGTTTATTCGACCAAGTTCTTCACCATGGGGTGCTCTTATGTTGTTTGTGAAAAAGAAAGATGGGTCGCTTCGTATGTGTATAGATTACCGTGATTTGAATAAGAGAACAATAAAGAATAAGTATCCCTTACCGAGAATAGATGATTTATTCGATCAGTTACAGGGTGCTTCTTACTTTTCAAAGATTGATTTACGTTCAGGGTATCATCAAGTACGTGTTGCAGAGAATGATATACCGAAAACAGCGTTCAGAACTAGATATGGTCATTATGAATTTTTAGTTATGCCATTTGGGTTAACAAACACGCCAGCAGTGTTTATGGATCTCATGAACAGGGTGTGTCGTCAGTATCTTAACAAGTTTGTGATTGTCTTCATAGATGATATCTTGATATATTCGAAAGTCGAGAAAGATCATGCTACACATCTGAGATTGGTGTTAGAACTTTTGAAACAGGAACAGTTGTACGCTAAGTTTTCCAAGTGTGAATTTTGGTTGCAGGAAGTACAGTTTCTGGGTCATGTGATTTGTGAACAGGGTATTAAAGTAGATCAGTCTAAAAAGAAGCTGTAATGAACTGGAACTCGCCGAAAACGCCAACAGAAATTAAAAGTTTTCTGGGTTTAGCAGGTTATTACGATTTATCAAAGACTTCTCTAAAATAGCAGGTCCGTTGAATAAGTTAACTAGAAAAGATGTAGCCTTTCGATGGACTGATGAACAAGAAAAGGCTTTTCAGACTCTCAAACAGTTGTTATGTCAAGCGCCGGTTTTAGCTTTACCAGAGGGAACAGAAGATTTTGTGGTTTATTGTGATGCGTCACATGCAGGTCTGGGTTGTGTTTTGATGCAGAGAAATAAAGTTATAGTGTATGCTCCACGACAGTTGAAGAATCATGAACGAAACTACCCTACTCACGATTTAGAGTTAACTGCAGTTGTGTTTGCTTTGAAGCTTTGGAGACATTATTTGTATGGTACACATTGTGAAATCTATACAGATCATAAGAGTCTTCAATATATCTTTTCACAGAAGGAATTAAATATGCGTCAACGTCGATGTTTAGAATTGATTAAAGACTACGATTGTGAGATTAAGTACCATTTGGGTAAAGCAAATTTGGTCGTAGATGCTCTGAGTCGCAAGAAAACCATCGAAAATGTTAGATTTATGAGATTTGAAATAGATTCAGACTTGATTGATCGATTGAAAACCGTTCAGTTAGTAGCTTTGAATGACGAAAACCTAAAGACTGAACAAATGACTAAAAGAAAACTTGACCTATGCAATGATTCTAGAGGATTAAAGACCTATAATGACCAAATTTGGGTGCCTATGCTTGGAGATTTGAGGGATTTAATCCTTACTGAAGCACATAAATCAAGATTATCAGTGCCTCCAGGTAGTACAAATATGTATAGAGACTTGAAAACATTGTATTGGTGGCCGACAATGAAGACAGATGTTGCGAATTTTGTCGAAAAATGTCATATTTGTGCGCAAGTTAAGGTAGAACATCAGAAACCGTATGGATCTCTAAGACAGTTAGAAATTTCTCAGTGGAAATGGGATCATATAACGATGGATTTTGTAACCAAGTTACCCCGAACCCAGAAAGGACACGACATGATCTGGGTGATTGTGGATCGTTTAACAAAGAGTGCTCACTTTTTAGCTACTCGTGAAACAGCTTCGTTAAGTGATTTGGCAGAATTGTACTTGAAAGAGATTGTTAGTCGACATGGTATACCGTTGTCAATAGTTTCCGATAGAGATACTAGGTTTGTATCGAACTTCTGGAACAGTTTACAACAGAATCTGGGTACGCGTGTGAATTTAAGTACATCATATCATCCACAGACATACGGTCAGAGTGAACGGACGATTCAGACATTAGAAGACATGTTGAGAGCGTGTGTCTTAGAATATGGTGGTTCTTGGGATTCACATCTTCCATTGATAGAGTTTGCTTACAACAATTCATATCATTCGAGTATCGAAATGCCACCGTATGAAATGTTGTATGGTCAAAAATGCAAAACTCCTACGTGTTGGTTAGAAGCAGGTGAGAAACAATTTGCAGGTCCCGAAATTGTTCAGATAACTGCAGAAAAGGTTGAAATTGCACGTGAGAAGTTAAAAGCAGCCAGAGACTAACAAAAGATGTATGCTGATCCGCGCACACACTGTAGTGACCCGAACTTTTCCATGTTTATATATATTAATTGAGATTGATGTTTACATGATTAAATGTTTCCAACATGTTAAGCAATCAAACTTGTTAAGACTTGATTAATTGAAATAGGTTTCATATAGACAATTGACCACCCAAGTTGACCGGTGATTCACGAACGTTAAAACTTGTAAAAAACTATATGATGACGTATATATGGTTATATATATAGTTAACATGATATTATGATAAGTAAACATATCATTAATTATATTAACAATGAACTACATATGTAAAAACAAGACTACTAACTTAATGATTTTGAAACGAGACATATATGTAACGTTTATCGTTGTAACGACATTTAATGTATATATATCATATTAAGAGATATTCGTACATCATAATATCATGATAATATAATAATTTAAAATCTCTTTTGATATTATAAACATTGGGTTAACAACATTTAACAAGATCGTTAACCTAAAGGTTTCAAAACAACACTTACATGTAACGACTAACGATGACTTAACGACTCAGTTAAAATGTATATACATGTAGTGTTTTAATATGTATTTATACACTTTTGAAAGACTTCAATACACTTATCAACATACTTCTACTTAACAAAAATGCTTACAATTACATTCTCGTTCAGTTTCATCAACAATTCTACTCGTATGCACCCGTATTCTTACTCGTACAATACACAGCTTTTAGATGTATGTACTATTGGTATATACACTCCAATGATCAGCTCTTAGCAGCCCATGTGAGTCACCTAACACATGTGGGAACCATCATTTGGCAACTAGCATGAAATATCTCATAAGATTACAAAAATATGAGTAATCATTCATGACTTATTTACATGAAAACAAAATTACATATCCTTTATATCTAATCCATACACCAACGACCAAAAACACCTACAAACACTTTCATTCTTCAATTTTCTTCATCTAATTGAACTCTCTCAAGTTCTATCTTCAAGTTCTAAGTGTTCTTCATAAATTCCAAAAGTTCTAGTTTCATAAAATCAAGAATACTTTCAAGTTTGCTAGCTCACTTCCAATCTTGTAAGGTGATCATCCAACCTCAAGAAATCTTTGTTTCTTACAGTAGGTTATCATTCTAATACAAGGTAATAATCATATTCAAACTTTGGTTCAATTTCTATAACTATAACAATCTTATTTCAAGTGATGATCTTACTTGAACTTGTTTTCGTGTCATGATTTTGCTTCAAGAACTTTGAGCCATCCAAGGATCCATTGAAGCTAGATCCATTTTTATCTTTTCCAGTAGGTTCATCCAAGGAACTTAAGGTAGTAATGATGTTCATAACATCATTCGATTCATACATATAAAGCTATCTTATTCGAAGGTTTAAACTTGTAATCACTAGAACATAGTTTAGTTAATTCTAAACTTGTTCGCAAACAAAAGTTAATCCTTCTAAATTGACTTTTAAAATCAACTAAAAACATGTTCTATATCTATATGATATGCTAACTTAATGATTTAAAACCTGGAAACACGAAAAACACCGTAAAACCGGATTTACGCCGTCGTAGTAACACCGCGGGCTGTTTTGGGTTAGTTAATTAAAAACTATGATAAACTTTGATTTAAAAGTTGTTATTCTGAGAAAATGATTTTTATTATGAACATGAAACTATATCCAAAAATTATGGTTAAACTCAAAGTGGAAGTATGTTTTCTAAAATGGTCATCTAGACGTCGTTCTTTCGACTGAAATGACTACCTTTACAAAAACGACTTGTAACTTATTTTTCCGACTAGAAACCTATACTTTTTTTGTTTAGATTCATAAAATAGAGTTCAATATGAAACCATAGCAATTTGATTCACTCAAAACGGATTTAAAATGAAGAAGTTATGGGTAAAACAAGATTGGATAATTTTTCTCATTTTAGCTACGTGAAAATTGGTAACAAATCTATTCCAACCATAACTTAATCAACTTGTATTATATATTATGTAATCTTGAGATACCATAGACACGTATACAATGTTTCGACCTATCATGTCGACACATCTATATATATTTCGGAACAACCATAGACACTCTATATGTGAATGTTGGAGTTAGCTATACAGGGTTGAGGTTGATTCCAAAATATATATAGTTTGAGTTGTGATCAATACTGAGATACGTATACACTGGGTCGTGGATTGATTCAAGATAATATTTATCGATTTATTTCTGTACATCTAACTGTGGACAACTAGTTGTAGGTTACTAACGAGGACAGCTGACTTAATAAACTTAAAACATCAAAATATATTAAAAGTGTTGTAAATATATTTTGAACATACTTTGATATATATGTATATATTGTTATAGGTTCGTGAATCAACCAGTGGCCAAGTCTTACTTCCCGACGAAGTAAAAATCGGTGAAAGTGAGTTATAGTCCCACTTTTAAAATCTAATATTTTTGGGATGAGAATACATGCAGGTTTTATAAATGATTTACAAAATAGACACAAGTACGTGAAACTACATTCTATGGTTGAATTATCGAAATCGAATATGCCCCTTTTTATTAAGTCTGGTAATCTAAGAATTAGGGAACAGACACCCTAATTGACGCGAATCCTAAAGATAGATCTATTGGGCCTAACAAACCCCATCCAAAGTACCGGATGCTTTAGTACTTCGAAATTTATATCATATCCGAAGGGTGTCCCGGAATGATGGGGATATTCTTATATATATGCATCTTGTTAATGTCGATTACCAGGTGTTCACCATATGAATGATTTTTATCTCTATGTATGGGATGTGTATTGAAATATGAAATCTTGTGGTCTATTATTATGATTTGATATATATAGGTTAAACCTATAACTCACCAACATTTTTGTTGACGTTTTAAGCATGTTTATTCTCAGGTGATTATTAAGAGCTTCCGCTGTCGCATACTTAAATAAGGACAAGATTTGGAGTCCATGCTTGTATGATATTGTGTAAAAACTGCATTCAAGAAACTTATTTTGTTGTAACATATTTGTATTGTAAACCATTATGTAATGGTCGTGTGTAAACAGGATATTTTAGATTATCATTATTTGATAATCTACGTAAAGCTTTTTAAACCTTTATTGATGAAATAAAGGTTATGGTTTGTTTAAAAATGAATGCAGTCTTTGAAAAACGTCTCATATAGAGGTCAAAACCTCGCAACGAAATCAATTAATATGGAACGTTTTTAATCAATAAGAACGGGACATTTCAGTTGGTATCAGAGCGTTGGTCTTAGAGAACCAGAAAATTTGCATTAGTGTGTCTTATCGAGTTTGTTAGGATGCATTAGTGAGTCTGGACTTCGACCGTGTTTTCTTTAAAAATGATTGCTTAACATTTTTGTTGGAAACTATATATTTTTAACATATGAATATTATGTGATATATTAATCTCTTAACGTGTTTGCTATTATGTGATAGATGTCTACCTCTAGAACAAGTCCCATTGACTCACCTAATAATAATGAAGAGTCAAATGTAAATTGGAATGATTTGTGGACTGATTCACAAGTTCCCGAAGAGGAACCGGAAGAAGAGTCGGAACCGGAAGAAGAATCGGAACCGGAAGAAGAATCGGAACCGGATGAAGAAATAGAACCGGTGGGGGAAATAATAAAACGGTTAAGTAAAAGAAAATCCTCAACCAACCGACCAAAGTTAATTATGGTCAATGGTGTTTCCGCCAAGGAAGCAAAATATTGGGAGGATTACCAATTCTCCGATGAATCGGATTCCGACGAGAATTCCGATGATGTTATAGAAATTACCCCAACTGAATTTAAAAAGGCAAAAGAAAATAATAAGGGAAAGGGCATAAAAATAGAGAAATCTAATTCCAACCCCGATGAACTTTATATGTATCGTCAACCTCCGAAGTCCTTAAGTTGTAACAATGACCCGGGAACCTCTAAACCACCAGGTTTTTCTAAACCAATGTGGACAACGACGGCTCGTATTAGGGGAACATCATATATCCCTAGAAACTTGGCAAAACGAACCAAAACCGAAGAAGAAGAAACGAGCGAGTCGGAATAAGATAGTTGTATTCGTGTGGTGTAATATATGTAATATAGTGTTCTTATGCTTTATGATATATGTAAAAATTGCTTGTATTAATAAGTATTTTTTTATGAATCTAACTCTTGTCTATTTTACAGTTTAAAAACACAAAATGGATAGACAACCCAATATTTTAAGAGACCTACCCGGAGACATGATTGATGAAATCTTGTCTAGAGTCGGCCAGAATTCTTCGGCACAACTATTTAAGGCGAGATCAGTTTGTAAGACATTCGAAGAACGTTCCAAGAATGTCTTGGTTTATAAGAGACTTTCGTTTGAAAGATGGGGGATATCACATTGGGAAACCCATAAGTTACGATGTGTTTACTTTGACGCATATATTGCGGGGAACCCAAATGCTATTTTACGCAACGGGTTAAGAAATTATTTTGACTCAATATATCCGAATATTGGACTTCGTGATTTAGAAAAAGCGGCTAACATGCAACATAAAGAAGCATGTTATGCTTACGGATTAGTAATGTTCGCTTCTCACCAAAGTGAGAACAAGAACATCGGGCTACAACTATTAAACAAAACGTTTCCACAAGTAACGGAGTCGGTAATTGGGGTAACAAATGAGGTTTTTAGATTATTACGGGACTGTTGGACATTACGTAACCCTCGTCCCTTTGATGACGTTACAACACGCTGTCTTATCAACGGCCATAACGGTTATGTTGCACAAGACCAAGGATGGGAAGTAGTCCTAGTAAAACCAGAATGCATGACTTGTTTCTGGACGTATGAATTACGTGTCTTTATTGCCTTTGCTGAACGACTTGTGTACTAGCTAGAATTGTCTTCACAACTATCTTGTATCAAAGTTATTGTGTGCTATATTTCATGCTTTATGTAAAATAAGCGGTATTGTAAGTTTGTAAAATATTGTATAAAAGTTTGAACGCGAAATATTATTATAATCAGTTTTTCATATAGAATTGTAGTAGTTGAATTGTATATTAGCTACTAAGTATGAACTTAACGGGTAGGTACTACCCGAATTTAAACTTATAAAACGCTAATATGAAGAAAAAGCTTTTATAAATGAGTTCATATTATGCTACGAAATACTATTAACTACTCTTAATATTCTGTATGATTAACTTGTTCCATTTAACTATTTTGAAGGAAATGGCACCGACTACTCGACACACCGTGAATATGAATGAAGAGGAATTCCGTACTTTTCTAGCTTCAAACATAGCCGCAGTACAGGCTGCGCTACATACCAACAATAACCTTGGATCTATTAGTACAGGAAATCGTGTAGGATGCACCTACAAAGAATTCACTGCCTGCAAACCTTTGGAATTTGATGGAACCGAAGGACCGATCGGATTGAAACGGTGGACCGAGAAGGTTGAATCGGTGTTTGCCATAAGTAAGTGTACTGAAGAGGACAAAGTGAAGTACGCTACGCATACCTTCACAGGTTCTGCGTTAACATGGTGGAATACCTATCTAGAGCAAGTGGGACAAGATGATGCGTACGCACTACCGTGGTCAGCATTCAAGCACTTGATGAACGAGAAGTACCATCCCAGAACCGAGGTCAATAAGCTCAAGACAGAACTTAGAGGGTTACGAACCCAAGGATTTGATATTACCACGTACGAAAGACGATTCACAGAATTGTGCCTATTGTGTCCGGGAGCATTCGAAGATGAGGAAGAGAAGATCGACGCGTTTGTGAAAGGATTACCGGAAAGAATCCAAGAAGATATAAGTTCACACGAGCCCGCCTCCATACAACAGGCATGTAGAATGGCTCACAAACTAGTGAACCAGATTGAAGAAAGAATTAAAGAACAGACTGCTGAAGAGGCCAATGTGAAGCAAGTCAAAAGAAAGTGGGAGGAAAACGGTGATAAGAATCACCAATACAACAACAACAGCAATTACAACAATAATCGCAACAATTATCCCAACAATCGCAACATCAATCGCAACTACAACAAACGGCCCAACAACAACAACAACAACAACAGCAACTACAACAATCATCCCAACAACAATAATAACCGCAACAACAACAACAACAACAACAACAATCAGAAGCAGCTATGCCAAAGGTGTGAAAAGAATCACTCGGGGTTCTGCACCAAATTTTGCAACAAGTGTAAAAGAAATGGTCATAGCGCGGCGAAGTGTGAGGTCTACGGACCAGGGGTTAATAGAACGAAAGGAACAAATGGTGTCGGAACGAGTAATGGCGGAGCAAGTAGTGTCGGAGCAAGTTATGCCAATGTAGTTTGTTATAAATGTGGAAAACCAGGCCACATTATTAGAAATTGCCCGAACCAGGAGAACACGAATGGACAAGGCCGTGGAAGAGTTTTCAATATTAATGCGGTAGAGGCACAGGAAGACCCGGAGCTTGTTACGGGTACGTTTCTTATTGACAATAAATCTGCTTACGTTTTATTTGATTCGGGTGCGGATAGAAGCTATATGAGTAGAGATTTTTGTGCTAAATTAAGTTGTCCATTGACGCCTTTGGATAGTAAATTTTTACTCGAATTAGCAAATGGTAAATTAATTTCAGCAGATAATATATGTCGGAATCGAGAAATTAAACTGGTTAGCGAAACATTTAAGATTGATTTGATACCAGTAGAGTTAGGGAGTTTTGATGTGATAGTCGGTATGGACTGGTTGAAAGAAGTGAAAGCGGAGATCGTTTGTTACAAAAATGCAATTCGCATTATACGAGAAAAAGGAAAACCCTTAATGGTGTACGGAGAAAAGGGCAACACGAAGCTACATCTTATTAGTAATTTGAAGGCACAAAAACTAATAAGAAAAGGTTGCTATGCTGTTCTAGCACACGTCGAGAAAGTACAAACTGAAGAAAAGAGCATCAATGATGTTCCCATTGCAAAAGAATTTCCCGATGTATTTCCGAAAGAATTACCGGGATTACCCCCACATCGATCCGTTGAATTTCAAATAGATCTTGTACCAGGAGCTGCACCAATAGCTCGTGCTCCTTACAGACTCGCACCCAGCGAGATGAAAGAACTGCAAAGCCAATTACAAGAACTTTTAGAGCGTGGTTTCATTCGACCAAGCACATCACCGTGGGGAGCTCCTGTTTTGTTTGTCAAGAAGAAAGATGGTACATTCAGGTTGTGTATCGACTACCGAGAGTTGAACAAACTTACCATCAAGAACCGCTACCCACTACCGAGAATCGACGACTTATTTGATCAACTACAAGGCTCGTCTGTTTATTCAAAGATTGACTTACGTTCCGGGTATCATCAAATGCGGGTGAAAGAAGATGATATTCCAAAGACTGCTTTCAGAACACGTTACGGTCATTACGAGTTTATGGTCATGCCGTTTGGTTTAACTAATGCACCAGCTGTGTTCATGGACCTTATGAACCGAGTGTGTGGACCATACCTTGACAAGTTTGTCATTGTTTTCATTGATGACATACTTATTTACTCAAAGAATGACCAAGAACACGGTGAACATTTGAGAAAGGTGTTAGAAGTATTGAGGAAGGAAGAATTGTACGCTAAGTTTTCAAAGTGTGCATTTTGGTTGGAAGAAGTTCAATTCCTCGGTCACATAGTGAACAAAGAAGGTATTAAGGTGGATCCGGCAAAGATAGAAACTGTTGAAAAGTGGGAAACCCCGAAAACTCCGAAACACATACGCCAGTTTTTAGGACTAGCTGGTTACTACAGAAGGTTCATCCAAGACTTTTCCAGAATAGCAAAACCCTTGACTGCATTAACGCATAAAGGGAAGAAATTTGAATGGAATGATGAACAAGAGAAAGCGTTTCAGTTATTGAAGAAAAAGCTAACTACGGCACCTATATTGTCATTGCCTGAAGGGAATGATGATTTTGTGATTTATTGTGACGCATCAAAGCAAGGTCTCGGTTGTGTATTAATGCAACGAACAAAGGTGATTGCTTATGCGTCTAGACAATTGAAGATTCACGAACAAAATTATATGACGCATGATTTGGAATTAGGCGCGGTTATTTTTGCATTAAAGACTTGGAGGCACTACTTATATGGGGTCAAAAGTATTATATATACCGACCACAAAAGTCTTCAACACATATTTAATCAGAAACAACTGAATATGAGGCAGCGTAGGTGGATTGAATTATTAAATGATTACGACTTTGAGATTCGTTACCACCCGGGGAAGGCAAATGTGGTAGCCGATGCCTTGAGCAGGAAGGACAGAGAACCCATTCGAGTAAAATCTATGAATATAATGATTCATAATAACATTACTACTCAAATAAAGGAGGCGCAACAAGGAGTTTTAAAAGAGGGAAATTTAAAGGATGAAATACCCAAAGGATCGGAGAAGCATCTTAATATTCGGGAAGACGGAACCCGGTATAGGGCTGAAAGGATTTGGGTACCAAAATTTGGAGATATGAGAGAAATGGTACTTAGAGAAGCTCATAAAACCAGATACTCAATACATCCTGGAACGGGGAAGATGTACAAGGATCTCAAGAAACATTTTTGGTGGCCGGGTATGAAAGCCGATGTTGCTAAATACGTAGGAGAATGTTTGACGTGTTCTAAGGTCAAAGCTGAGCATCAGAAACCATCAGGTCTACTTCAACAACCCGAAATCCCGGAATGGAAATGGGAAAACATTACCATGGATTTCATCACTAAATTGCCAAGGACTGCAAGTGGTTTTGATACTATTTGGGTAATAGTTGATCGTCTCACCAAATCAGCACACTTCCTACCAATAAGAGAAGATGACAAGATGGAGAAGTTAGCACGACTGTATTTGAAGGAAGTCGTCTCCAGACATGGAATACCAATCTCTATTATCTCTGATAGGGATGGCAGATTTATTTCAAGATTCTGGCAGACATTACAGCAAGCATTAGGAACTCGTCTAGACATGAGTACTGCCTATCATCCACAAACTGATGGGCAGAGCGAAAGGACGATACAAACGCTTGAAGACATGCTACGAGCATGTGTTATTGATTTCGGAAACAGTTGGGATCGACATCTACCGTTAGCAGAATTTTCCTACAACAACAGCTACCATTCAAGCATTGAGATGGCGCCGTTTGAAGCACTTTATGGTAGAAAGTGCAGGTCTCCGATTTGTTGGAGTGAGGTGGGGGATAGACAGATTACGGGTCCGGAGATTATACAAGAAACTACCGAGAAGATCATCCAAATTCAACAACGGTTGAAAACCGCCCAAAGTCGACAAAAGAGCTACGCTGACATTAAAAGAAAAGATATAGAATTTGAAATTGGAGAGATGGTCATGCTTAAAGTTTCACCTTGGAAAGGCGTTGTTCGATTTGGTAAACGAGGGAAATTAAATCCAAGGTATATTGGACCATTCAAGATTATTGATCGTGTCGGACCAGTAGCTTACCGACTTGAGTTACCTCAACAACTCGCGGCTGTACATAACACTTTCCACGTCTCGAATTTGAAGAAATGTTTTGCTAAAGAAGATCTCACTATTCTGTTAGATGAAATCCAAATCAACGAAAAACTCCAATTCATCGAAGAACCCGTCGAAATAATGGATCGTGAGGTTAAAAGACTTAAGCAAAACAAGATACCAATTGTTAAGGTTCGATGGAATGCTCGTAGAGGACCCGAGTTCACCTGGGAGCGTGAAGATTAGATGAAGAAGAAATACCCGCATCTATTTCCAGAAGATTCGTCAACACCTTCAACAGCTTAAAATTTCGGGACGAAATTTATTTAACGGGTAGGTACTGTAGTGACCCGAACTTTTCCATGTTTATATATATTAATTGAGATTGATGTTTACATGATTAAATGTTTCCAACATGTTAAGCAATCAAACTTGTTAAGACTTGATTAATTGAAATAGGTTTCATATAGACAATTGACCACCCAAGTTGACCGGTGATTCACGAACGTTAAAACTTGTAAAAAACTATATGATGACATATATATGGTTATATATATAGTTAACATGATATTATGATAAGTAAACATATCATTAATTATATTAACAATGAACTACATATGTAAAAACAAGACTACTAACTTAATGATTTTGAAACGAGACATATATGTAACGTTTATCGTTGTAACGACATTTAATGTATATATATCATATTAAGAGATATTCGTACATCATAATATCATGATAATATAATAATTTAAAATCTCTTTTGATATTATAAACATTGGGTTAACAACATTTAACAAGATCGTTAACCTAAAGGTTTCAAAACAACACTTACATGTAACGACTAACGATGACTTAACGACTCAGTTAAAATGTATATACATGTAGTGTTTTAATATGTATTTATACACTTTTGAAAGACTTCAATACACTTATCAACATACTTCTACTTAACAAAAATGCTTACAATTACATTCTCGTTCAGTTTCATCAACAATTCTACTCGTATGCACCCGTATTCTTACTCGTACAATACACAGCTTTTAGATGTATGTACTATTGGTATATACACTCCAATGATCAGCTCTTAGCAGCCCATGTGAGTCACCTAACACATGTGGGAACCATCATTTGGCAACTAGCATGAAATATCTCATAAGATTACAAAAATATGAGTAATCATTCATGACTTATTTACATGAAAACAAAATTACATATCCTTTATATCTAATCCATACACCAACGACCAAAAACACCTACAAACACTTTCATTCTTCAATTTTCTTCATCTAATTGAACTCTCTCAAGTTCTATCTTCAAGTTCTAAGTGTTCTTCATAAATTCCAAAAGTTCTAGTTTCATAAAATCAAGAATACTTTCAAGTTTGCTAGCTCACTTCCAATCTTGTAAGGTGATCATCCAACCTCAAGAAATCTTTGTTTCTTACAGTAGGTTATCATTCTAATACAAGGTAACAATCATATTCAAACTTTGGTTCAATTTCTATAACTATAACAATCTTATTTCAAGTGATGATCTTACTTGAACTTGTTTTCGTGTCATGATTTTGCTTCAAGAACTTTGAGCCATCCAAGGATCCATTGAAGCTAGATCCATTTTTATCTTTTCCAGTAGGTTCATCCAAGGAACTTAAGGTAGTAATGATGTTCATAACATCATTCGATTCATACATATAAAGCTATCTTATTCGAAGGTTTAAACTTGTAATCACTAGAACATAGTTTAGTTAATTCTAAACTTGTTCGCAAACAAAAGTTAATCCTTCTAACTTGACTTTTAAAATCAACTAAAAACATGTTCTATATCTATATGATATGCTAACTTAATGATTTAAAACCTGGAAACACGAAAAACACCGTAAAACCGGATTTACGCCGTCGTAGTAACACCGCGGGCTGTTTTGGGTTAGTTAATTAAAAACTATGATAAACTTTGATTTAAAAGTTGTTATTCTGAGAAAATGATTTTTATTATGAACATGAAACTATATCCAAAAATTATGGTTAAACTCAAAGTGGAAGTATGTTTTCTAAAATGGTCATCTAGACGTCGTTCTTTCGACTGAAATGACTACCTTTACAAAAACGACTTGTAACTTATTTTTCCGACTAGAAACCTATACTTTTTTTGTTTAGATTCATAAAATAGAGTTCAATATGAAACCATAGCAATTTGATTCACTCAAAACGGATTTAAAATGAAGAAGTTATGGGTAAAACAAGATTGGATAATTTTTCTCATTTTAGCTACGTGAAAATTGGTAACAAATCTATTCCAACCATAACTTAATCAACTTGTATTATATATTATGTAATCTTGAGATACCATAGACACGTATACAATGTTTCGACCTATCATGTCGACACATCTATATATATTTCGGAACAACCATAGACACTCTATATGTGAATGTTGGAGTTAGCTATACAGGGTTGAGGTTGATTCCAAAATATATATAGTTTGAGTTGTGATCAATACTGAGATACGTATACACTGGGTCGTGGATTGATTCAAGATAATATTTATCGATTTATTTCTGTACATCTAACTGTGGACAACTAGTTGTAGGTTACTAACGAGGACAGCTGACTTAATAAACTTAAAACATCAAAATATATTAAAAGTGTTGTAAATATATTTTGAACATACTTTGATATATATGTATATATTGTTATAGGTTCGTGAATCAACCAGTGGCCAAGTCTTACTTCCCGACGAAGTAAAAATCGGTGAAAGTGAGTTATAGTCCCACTTTTAAAATCTAATATTTTTGGGATGAGAATACATGCAGGTTTTATAAATGATTTACAAAATAGACACAAGTACGTGAAACTACATTCTATGGTTGAATTATCGAAATCGAATATGCCCCTTTTTATTAAGTCTGGTAATCTAAGAATTAGGGAACAGACACCCTAATTGACGCGAATCCTAAAGATAGATCTATTGGGCCTAACAAACCCCATCCAAAGTACCGGATGCTTTAGTACTTCGAAATTTATATCATATCCGAAGGGTGTCCCGGAATGATGGGGATATTCTTATATATATGCATCTTGTTAATGTCGGTTACCAGGTGTTCACCATATGAATGATTTTTATCTCTATGTATGGGATGTGTATTGAAATATGAAATCTTGTGGTCTATTATTATGATTTGATATATATAGGTTAAACCTATAACTCACCAACATTTTTGTTGACGTTTTAAGCATGTTTATTCTCAGGTGATTATTAAGAGCTTCCGCTGTCGCATACTTAAATAAGGACAAGATTTGGAGTCCATGCTTGTATGATATTGTGTAAAAACTGCATTCAAGAAACTTATTTTGTTGTAACATATTTGTATTGTAAACCATTATGTAATGGTCGTGTGTAAACAGGATATTTTAGATTATCATTATTTGATAATCTACGTAAAGCTTTTTAAACCTTTATTGATGAAATAAAGGTTATGGTTTGTTTAAAAATGAATGCAGTCTTTGAAAAACGTCTCATATAGAGGTCAAAACCTCGCAACGAAATCAATTAATATGGAACGTTTTTAATCAATAAGAACGGGACATTTCACACGTCCTACGACATTTAATGTAGGTGATCGTGTTTATCTGAAAGTTTCGCCATGGAAAGGGGTGATCAGATTTGGTAAACGTGGTAAACTAGCACCGAGGTTTATTGGGCCATTTCCAATCATAGAAATTCTGAATGATCAAACTGTTGTTTTAGATCTTCCATCAGAGTTAGCAGGAATACACAACACATTCAACGTGCGCTATCTGAGAACGTGCAAAGTGGATGATGAAAGTCAGATTCTTCCGTTGAAGGATTTGAAAGTTGATTTGACTAAGAAATTAGTGGAAGAACCGGTTAGAATAGTGGACAAGAAAGTCACAAAGTTATGAAAGAAACAGATTCCAATGGCATTAGTGGAATGGCGGCAAAATTTAGGTTCTAACTTGACGTGGGAAACCGAGGATTTAATGAGGGCGCGCTATCCTCAGTTGTTTGACCTTGACCAGATTCCGGGGACAGAATCTTCTTAAGGGGGGTAGATTTGTAACATCCTCAATCGGGCCTAGTTGTAAGGTTACTAATTTGCCCTTAAGTTAGTATTGTGTTACTATATGCTTTTATTTTTATTTAATATTTATTATTATTTAATGATGTAGTTAGTACCAGTTTATGACAAGGATCACAGAACAGGTTTGTTTATTTAATTTGGACTTCGTTTGGGTTGCCAAATGTTGTACGAAAGATATCAGATAACTGATAAATACTCGTGTATCGCACAGTGTGAGAATTAAACCCAATTAAGTGACTAGTGCTGTCCACTTTCTTGCATTTTCCAGACTCTTCCCAAACCACACTCGTTCTTCATCTTCTCCACCAATCAAACCCTAATCCTTAAACATTGATTTTGAGCTCAAATTGGTGTTAGAATCGTGTTTGTTATCGTTTACTGAGTCTATCAAGGTAAGTAACATGTGTTTTTGTGTTCAATTCGTTGTTAAATTCATAGTTTTGTGTGAGTTTTGTAAAAATCTTGAATTTGTGTCAAAACAAGTGATTTAAGTGTTGTTATGGTCAAATTGTTGTGGGTTTTGAGTCTATAACAAGTAGTGAACAAGTTGTGGTCGATTTTGGTGTTTAAAACGAGCTCTAGATCGAGATTTGAGGATTTCATCGTGAAGTCCGTAGCCTTTGTTCAGTTTCTGATGAAGATGAACACACTCGGCCAACTGTCGGTCGACAGTCGACCGACTGAGTGTTGAACCGACCGATTGACGAAGACAACCGACCGACTGTTGAGTGAACCGACCGACTGAGATTTACCTTCGACCGATTGATGTAATACCAAATGAATCGACCGACTGGGAAAGTCAGTCGACCGGTTGTGTCGACAGTCGACCGACTGTAAGAGTCAGTCGACCGACTGAGTGTCCAGGGCAGAATATTTTACATAAGTGTTGATTTTTAGCCGTTATGCTGCCCGTTTGTATTTTGATGTTGAGGATGTAAATTTTGAAAGTGCATAAGTGTTAAGCAAAAAATTGTAGCGGACAGTTTTTGATACAAAAATTTATATATTGTGTTATTTGATGTTAATGAACAGAAACTAACTTGTGTATATGTTTTTCTCAGGAGAAAAGGAGAAAGAGAAGGTTCAGTGATTAGATAGCTGAATACCTTCTCGTTTGCTGGTATTTGGTGAGTGGGACTAACTAGAAAATATAGTATATAGAAGCATGTTATATTATGATTGACATGCTTGTTAGATATACTTATTGTTGTGGTTAGTTAGTACTTGTGATGACTGCATGTTAGTTGATGCTTGTCTGCTGGAGCCCGGTGCGTCCCTATTGTGTGGTAGCCTCGGTAGGAGAGATCAACCTGTGGGTTGGGTTCCTCTGTGGTAGCCTAGACAGCCGTGGTGTATATATATGTGAATGATGCGTCCGTCGCGTGCGGATTATGTATATACATACGGTGGTAGAGGAACTTCTGGTAAGCCCCAGTCCGATCAGCTGGTGGTTAATGGTTTGGCCGAGCCGCCAGAGTCTCTGTAGACGGCACTTGGGTGATGTTTGTGTGTTAGACTATTGTGACATGATTAGTATAATGCTTATGTATGCTATGACCTGTAGTTAGACGTACTCACTTAGCTTCGTGCTAATTCGCCTCCATCTCCTCCCTGCAGGTTGTTAGCTTTTGTAGATAGTGCTTTTGGGAGAAGACGGGCATGATGATGTTATGTTTGACAGGGTTAACTCTGATGTGGTCTTTTAGAATATGAACCGTGTACTTTTGAAAACAGAATGTATTTACGTCTCTTCCTGTTAATATGTAAATTGTTTTAATGACACGTGACATCGGCTTGTACAATTGTCGATATCGTATTTAATTAATATTATGCTTCCGTCACGTATTTATTTTATAAAAAAAAATATCGGTGTCACACCTAATGATCTCATATGTGCATAAGAACATTCAGTTTGTGATACATTATTATTCGTGTTATGCTAATCGTTATACATTGTTTTAATTGTACTATTATTTAATTGTACTTTCAGGTGGAATACAAGCACGTATAAAGGCTGTGATGATCGTTGTTATAATCAGACAATATGTCTGGAGGATATAGGACATCTGAACCATTTCTTGGCTTGGCAACACCCGGAAGGCATTTAATTATCTTCTATACTAAAAATTCACCCGGCTTTTTATCGTTTGCTTCACAAAATGGTACCAAAATGACATCTGGTAGCCTATATATAAAAAAGCAACCACATGTGTTTGAAGCCATGGCGAAACTTGGATCTTTTTTTGTCCCAACCTCTCACATTTTGATCTGAGCCTAGCTAAATCACCATTGTCATTATTTGTTGCTAGGATAAACTGTGAGTTTCATTGTTAATTTCTTCTGATCTAATATGTTGTTACACATTTTTTGTTCCATTATATGCTTCTGATATTATTGGTTGTGGTTGTATCGACAACATTAATATTCGTCTTTTTGGATACCTTAACTTGATGATGCTTCATGTTGATCTTATTTTTTATTTATTAGCTCAAATTATCATTCTTTTTACATATTCTGATTGATTGTATGATAGTGAAGGTGTTAATGGCGTTTATGGTGGTATTGAAGGTGGCTGTGATGATAGACGTTCTTTAACGGATATTAATGATCCCTCCCGTTTCGTGGCGCGGCAACCTCGGAAGGCATAAAACTAATGCAACTGTTTGTGTTTGCAGCCATGGTGGATTTTGAGACTTATTTTGTCCAATTTCATATCTGAGCCTCACTAACATTTGCTCATAATGATTTCCCTCGGGTTCATCTATTTGTTTATTTATTTCATATATTTGGTGAACTAATTATGGCTGTTGTTTTTAGTATGGTTGGTCATGGTAGTTAACATCTAAACTTATAAATTTCATTTGACATCAGGGGTTTTGCTGCCTTTGTTGGACATGATAGCCGCTCTGGATGGTGTAACTGCATTCCTTGAAAATGGTATTTTCTCTATCTGTAGACAACAAAGGATGGGTGACTTTTAGTATATAAGATAATTACTTTATATATCAGTTATGATATATAGAGTAACTTACGGTTTCCGTTTTATATTTACTGGGATAAACATTGAATTTTATTCAGCACTTTGTTATTTAATTTGGGTCTGCTATTAGAAGGCCTGCTGCCATCCTCGAGCATAGCAGCCATTCTGTGAAGTTTGGATGTAGCTCTCGGATATGGTAGCGTCCCTGTTTGTAGACAACTGAAATAAAGCTATGATGTTATCTACACCCTTTGATAAGGACGACCCATGTTAGTACAACGAAGGTTTTAAAAATGAAGGCTGTGATGATGAACAAGTCAGACCTCCAGTCAAGCAACGAGAAAGAAAGGGTTCGTATCTTGGCAAGGCAACTTAAAGATTGCAGCCATGGCGACTCATTTTATCTTGCTTGACTTTATCTATGGATCTGAGCCTCAATTTTTTTCTCTATAATTATTGTTATTTTTGCTACAATGTGGATTTGTAAAATCTTTGCCCAAGTTTAGCAGGCTCTATTACCTATATTTCGTCAGCAAGGTCGAGAATCGATTCATTATTCTCACTTGAAATCACTTGAGGTATGTGAAAATGCAAAATCCTGATCACACACACACACACACACACACACACACATATATACATATATATATATATATATATATATATATATATATATATATATATATATATATATATATATATATATATATATATATATATATATATATATATATATATATTTTCGATTGCTGTAATTGAACATGTTTCAATCTTGACTGTCTGTGCATATTCATATCAGATTCGAGGGGTATCACCAACTGAGAAATATAAAATAGCATCGGAGTTTATTGATTACTTTGTCTAATAGTGTTGAAAATGAGCAGTCGGAAACACCAACTACAGAAATGATACCAAGTATAAAAACATTTGAATAAATTACATATTCATTGTTAATGCCAATTACTAAAAATCAGCCACAACATTCGAACTACAAACTAACAAACATTAAACTTGGCAGGTTAACACACAAATCAAAGCTCAACCAGCACAACAATAGCAATACTTGAAAACGTCAAAGAAAAACAACCGAGCACATCAGCAAAAAGATTGTTCATCTCAATGAGGGAGAAAACACAACAAAAAAGAAGAAAGATTAGTTCCAGATAGATAAGATTAGTTCCAGCCAGGCAGTAATGCTTATGTAACTAGGTTAGCAAGGACTCTAATAGGTTTCTAACGACTGTTAACTGGGTTTTTGACTAATTTTTTTAAATAGGTTTGTAAGGATTGTAATAAGTATGTTCATGTACGGTTATGTAATGATACATAGCAATTTTTCACACCTCCAGGTATACGAAAAACATCCAAAAACAACCGCTGCATCGCGCGGTCCGTATATTATCTAGTTTCTATCAAATTTTCATTCAAAATAGTGAAATACACAAGGTTTTTTACTTGGAACTTTATAAAATAATCAAATCATCCTTGTATTTAAACATTGTATTTATAATTCTCTTAAAATTTTCATTTTGGTGTTTTTACAACTACAATATACAATTTAACACACATAGTATATTTATCATTAATAATAACATTAACTACTTCAAAGTAATGTTTAAAGTTTAGAACACTTAACTTCTTAGTTGAAAATTTCCTATCAAACTAAGAGATATTAGACTCTTTACATAGTAATATTGATTAGTTATTACCAAGGAACGTTTGCTTTAATGGTATCATGCCTCAGTGTGAAAGCTCCGCAATTAGTTATCAAGCAACCCGGGTTCAATTCCTGGGGCGGAAGGTATTCTCTCCAATTTCCTGAGATTAGCTGTCAAACAACCTCGGTCCCGCGATTAGTTGCCAAGCAACCCGGGTAGGAGTTTCCTTCTAGCGTGTGTGGGTGCAAATGATGAGGGTCGTTAGAATAAATGATCCGCTGATGCATATCCGTAGTTCAAAAAAAAATTGATTAGTTATTATCACATAAATTCTCTCTGTTTTTTTTTTTTGAAAAGCAACCAACTTGTATTACTATAAATAATTTACACTGTGTATCATTTACAACTGGACAAGTAGCCCTCACAAAACCAAACAGACATTTATATGAATAACATCCAAAGACAAGAACAAAGAAAACTCGACACTTTGTTATCTTTGAAAATCTCGCAGTCTAAGTAATCAACCCACCCCTGCACGAGGAGCTGTAAAACCACACGCAGTAGGGTCCGTAAGCCATTGATGCCACTCGAAATTACACCTCTTGGACCTTCTAGTAATCCATTCAAAGCTTTTACTCTGAATTTCATTTAGAATCACCGAATAAGGAGAGGAATTCTTGCCGAAGACTTTATGATTACGATTCTTTCATATCATATAACTGCTAACCCACTTAACCGCTTGCCATAGGAAACCATTGGCTTTCGAGTAATCATATGAGCTAGTATCCTGAAACATTCCGTTGATTGAAAGGGTGGAAACATTGCCAAGTCGCCACCATTGGAACACTCGGGACCACACCTCCATAGCACACTTATAGAAAATAATTGCATGGTCAATCGTCTCTAGATCGTCGTCGCACATCGGACACCTCACCGAGTTGAGATCAATAGATTTCTTATCAAGCTCCACCCGGGTTGGAATTCTTTTCGGAGCGTTCTCCATACAAAAATATCAATTTTTCTTGGAATTAAATTGTTTCGAGCAGTTTCCTGAACCTGAAACGAGTTATGCAATAACTTTTCGTCGATAAGTGAAGCCATCACACAACTTCAGAAGCAACCACTGCCATCGAACTGCCATTTCCAGCAGTCCACTTCTGCCGTTCCCATTGACATTAGTTTTACAACGTCTTGAAGCTGCACCAACTCAGTTTGAATCCTCCCAAACAAAACCCGCGACCATTGCCATGTGAAACTTAAACCCGACTCCGTCTTGCACACCCTATCACCTACACTTGCCTCTTTTGAAGTCTCGAGATGATACAATCTTGGAAACCGTTCTTTGAGCCGCTGTTCACCTATCCAAAGGTCTTCCCAAAACAAAGTATCCCTACCATTTCCATTTATTCTCGCAAAAGATTGATTCAAATTCAAACCAAGATTAGAAAGCGTAGAACTAACACGAATAATACAAGACCATATAGAGTTCGAATTACAATTTGATGAAGAACCCAACCCACCCTCCCCACCATAGACGCTCTTAATTATGCTCACCCAATAAGCCCCACTTTCCACCCGAAAACGCCACCACCATTTGCTTAATAAAGCTAAATTTTTAGCTTTTAAAGAATCAAGATTTAGCCCACCCACCCCATAAGGAACAAGAATATCATCCCATTTAACTCAAGCCATGTTGTTATTATCCCCCGACCCGCCCCAAAAAAACTTACGACGCAAACCTTCGAGGAGATTGATGGCACAAGTAGGAGCTCAGAAAAGTGAGAAGTAGTTCAACGGCAAACTTGAGAGGATATTGATGGTTAACCTACCCCCGAACGACATAGACCTAGACTTCCTCCCCGCAAATCTCTTATGAAATTTTTTCACAACCAGTTTTCAATCATTCATCTTGTTCATCTTCAATCCAACCGGGAGATTAAGGTAAGTAATTGGAAGAGATCCCCCTCTACAACCTATCTGTTATGCCATTTCCTCATCACCAACTGCTAATATAATCATGCATTAAGTTCTATTCATATTAGCTATTTTATACCTATATACTAAAACACACTCGAATTTCTGTCGTTTCAGTTGTTTTGGATTGTCGTTTTGAGTTTACGTTCACACTGCAATCGACCCCTCAACTTCCGCTCTATTTACACAACGGTCCCTCAAGTTTACACTTTTCTAGGGTTAGAAAGTGTAAATATATAATTTCATTAAAATAAAAGAAACTAATTCCACCCCAATTTATAACGGGCCCTATCTTCTCGCTCGGTGTGAGTTAAATTTTCCTAGACAACCGTTCAACTCGAAAAAATCTAACGAACCCAACGGGACTTACTATACGCTACGAACACTTCTCAAAAAACGCTAAACACATCGGGCTATCTTCAATACATATACATACACTTATAATAAACAACTCAAACTACGTACATCATATCGATGGTGATGTTTCCATTTTTCACACAATCTTCCTGACGTTAAGAATGCATATGTCATTAGGTATACTAGGTATTAACGACGTGTATCCAAAATCACCCGTAGCAAAGCATTTTTATTTCCGTAAATACATAACGCTACGTTAACTATGATTATGTAACCCGAAAGGCACTGCGGCATCGCGCAGGCCACTTTTCTAGTTGTTATTATTATTATATTATTATATACATTTAAAATACGATGTAAATATAGTACCTCTTAATGATTACGTTTTACATTCAATGATTAGTTCAAAACGTATTACATTAGTTACATTAGTTTCCTATAAAATATATGTATATTATAAGTTGGGATTGATTTTACAAAACAGTTTTTCATGTAAAACATATGACGTAATATTAGATTATATTAAGACTCAATTTCTATGTCCCAATCTAATTGTCTTCAAAGATCAAATATATATAAAAAATTTAAGAAAAACATGTTGTTTAATATACGTTTTATAAGCGATGACAGTTTTATCTTTAACCAAAAATTGATTTAAGATTCATTTCACTTTTGTAATTAGTACGGAGTATTAGTAATTAAGGGCAACACGGTATACCCCAATTTACATTTTATATATGGTGGTAAACAATTAATTTGGATAGTTCCAAAATAATGTAGAACTATTAAATTAAGACTGAAAAAGTAATATTAGTTGACACAATTGGTTACACAATCCGCAATATTTTTTACGTTAAGTGTTAGCTTACTTCTTGTTAGTTAGCATATTGCGAAGTTGTTGTATTGCGAATTCTTGTTTCTGCTTCTGCTCACATTGAGCCTGGCAGTACATGTACATGTTTTGTAAATTTTTTGTGTTAATAAAATTGCTTTTCCAAAAAAAAAAAAAAAAAAAAAAAAATTAGTTGACACATGGCAATAAGTTCAGTGTATATAATAATCTCTCATATCTCAGCCTATATAAGGAGTCTGTCCATCAAAGCAAGTCTCATCCACACTTCACTCTCCTCTCTTAATACACACAAAAAGATAACATATATTTCTCTATATTTATATTTATTACTCTAGAAGAAACATGTCTACATCTAAATCGCCAAGTAACCTAAAATCCCTTGACACCAACAACTCTCATATTGACATGGGGTTTACTATACTTCAAAGGAACACATCCATTCCTCAACCAACAGAAAGAAGAGGCCGGAAAAAGGAGGCTGAGCCCGGGCGGTTCCTTGGCGTTAGACGGCGGCCATGGGGACGATATGCTGCCGAGATACGGGACCCCACAACCAAAGAAAGACATTGGCTTGGAACATTTGATACTGCCCAAGAAGCTGCCCTTGCATATGATAGGGCTGCCCTTTCAATGAAAGGCACTCAAGCAAGAACCAATTTCATTTATGCTAATGATCATCATGATAACAATAACAATCATCATTTTCATTCTTTAATCTCCCCTAATATTGATGGTCAAAACTTATTCCAACCTACACAACTCTTCAACTCACCAATTAACCCTACTATACTTCCTCAAAAGCCTAATCATTTAGGAAATGACACGTGGCACAAGTCAAGTATTGATGACAATCATAACTTCATGATTAGTGAAGGGGATAACTCTGGTTATCTTGGCAGCATTGTACCAAATGATTACTTAAACCCTAGAGATAACAACGGGAGTAATGCGAATATAAATATAAATAATCATGTTGAATGCTCAATCCCTAATAGTCAAGTATTTGGTTCAAATGATGATATATGTGGCGGTAGTGAAAGTTCTTGGGAGGCGATGAACGGATATGATTTGACGTCCATTGTGAATTATCAGACACCGACATTAACGGCTGAAGAAGAAGGGCAGATGCTCGGTTTATTTGATCCGAATTTGAGCTATGATTTTATGGTTGGTGATACTAGCAATGTGACCAATAGTTCAACTAGGACTAGTTGCTCATACAATGACATTTTTGGTATTGGATACTCTCTCTGAATTACTCCGTATATCATAATTAAGTTTTGTGTGTTGAGTTATGTTTGTTTTCCTAGTCATGATTTAATGAAATATCTATGTATACTATGTATTAATGTAAAACCTTAGAGTTTTGAATCTATAATCATCTTGGTTAACTGTTCACTTGTTTCCTTTAAGGGATCCATATAATCCTCGAATCTACTAAGATAGGATGTATATATACTATAGCCATATATATGTAATTTTTTTTTATTAGCGAGCACCTATGAACGGGCACATTAGCTCCCCCATACAGGGTAAAATCTCGGGTAATCAAGCCCCCGATCGCGAGACCAAATGCCGGGTGAATCAAATTCGGGTGGTGTGCTTCATTGAACAACCCGGTGGCCGCTCAAATAAGCCTGAGTGGTTGATATATATATGTATAATATACATATACATATATTATATAATTTTTTATTTATGTATATAATACAAAAACACACATGACCATCGTTTGACCTCCCCATGATACGGATAGGTTACCTTTAATCCTTTATTGTCAAGGCTATGATACCCTAATGATAATTTATTAATAACTAATATTAATATTAATAGTAATGAAGAAACCATCAAATAGCTTTTTCATCCTTGTGCTATATATTATATGTTGCCAATATCTAAATGCAAAATACTAGCTAGCTTGTAATACGTATACTTATAAAAATATTTCTAACATTTTCTATTATAATATAGTTAGTTTTTTTCGTATATATATTATCATCGGTTTCTGTTTTTAAATGAAAAATTTAGGGGAATGATATGTACGCAACCACTTTTTACATATACACAATCAAATGTGCTTTACAGTATTATACCGTACAACACTGTAAAACATGTTTGGTTGTGTATGTGTAAAAAGTGATTGTGTACATATCATCACCCAAAAATTTATGGCATGTTTGCAAATGCGGAATGCATTATACATTTGCAATATGTGAATTGGTGGGCCACCCCGGGCCTTGCTAAGGCTCCCAAGCCACAGCCTAAATTCTTTAGAAAAAACTCAGTAATCCCTCCGTCTCAAATCTATTGTCCCCAGATAAAAAATACACAGCTTAATAAAAAGTACTTGACACATGTACTTTCCTGTTAACTTTACGTTTTTACCCCTTACTTTTTACCTATTTTTTTTTTGTCTTACATTTATAAAGTAAGGGCATAAATGAGTTTTATCACATTATTCTTATCTATTTATGGAAGTGAACAATTAATTTGAAACATTCGGAAAAAAAATAATAGACGATAAATATGAGAGAGACAGAGTATTTGTTTAAGAAAGGAAAGATTCTTAGAAAGTTATTCATCAGATTCGGTTAATATCGAACCCCACACTAATATGTGGTATGGGTAGATGATTTACCAGCTGCTCATTGTTAATTAGGAATTAGGATTGGTTACTATAAGAAGGCCCATCTATGTGGATCCTCTAGGTAGTTCAGTCCATAAGGTCCAATAGTCAGGGTCACGTATACGTGATCTTCTCATCCCTAGTTGATATAATTTGTTTTAACAGATATATTCACTTATTTGTCACTTACACACGCGTTAGGAGAAAATTCAATTTATGACGATGTTGACGGGATTGTTTTGGAAGGTTTAGCTTGTCAATCAAACACACCAAGCTTTTCAGCAAGTTCTTGTATGAAAATTTGAAAAGCCTTTTCATCATGATTTTTTCAATGACGTAAAAGTTCTAATTGTATCATTAGTTCAATGGTTTTCTAAAGGGGAGTGATATGTACACAATTCATTTTTATTATGTAAACAACCATCATGCTTTACAGTGTTGTACAGTATAACACTGTAAAGTATGATGATTGTGTACATAACAAGTGGTAGGATCAAGAGAGAAGTAACCAATCGGGGGGAAGCGGGGGAAGCAAAACTTATTTTTTTTTTTTTTTTTTTTTTTTTTTGAAAAAACTGTGTTCACGAACATTATAGAATGGATGAAAATATGAACATTCAATAAATGCACTTTGTGATAAATGTTTTTATTTTGACGGAAAAACGCTCGAAGAAGTAATATATACGTAACAATTATCGTGTTTTTCTAGCGTATGTTGAGGTTTTAGATATTAGGGTTTAGAAATTTAGGGTTTAGGGTTTAGATTTAGGGTTTAGATTTAGGATTTAGATTGAGTTTTTAACACGACCTGTTTAGAGTTTAGGATTTAGGGTTTGGGTTTGGTGTTTTGGGTTTATGGAATAAACCTAAAACACCAAACCATAAACCCTAAACTCTAAATCGGTCTAAATTTTACTTCACAAAACATGAAGAAAAAAAACGTTCGCATTATTCACGAACAATATTATCTTGAATGTTATTTTTGTCGATCGTTTTCCCGCCTAAATAATACTACCTCCGTCTCATTCCAATAGTCCACAGACAAAAAACACGCAGTTTTAGGAAATCCCACTAACTTCATTTCTCCACCAATGAAATATTTTCTCTCTCCAGATCCACCAATGAAATATCTTCTTTCCTTTCTATTTATGGAAGTGGACTATTAATTTGAGACAGCCTAAAATGAAATACTAAACTATTAGAATGAGACGGAGCACATTCATCACGTAGTGTCTTCATTTCAAAATTTTTTTTTTTTGCTTCTCCCGCTTCTCCAGATTGCCCTCCCCTTCATAACAAAAACAGATTGTGTATCATCATACTTTTCCAAATGAAAGATATCTTTACATACTATTTTTTATTCATCTACACCTAATTCTCTATAATACATTTAATTATTTATATTTATATTTAAAATAATAATATAAGTTCAAACTCATTGTTAATACGAATATAATTGTGATAGAAAAAAGTGTACATGATCAATACCGTAGAAGAATAACCACTTCTTGTCCTTGGATCTATTTTTCGTCCTCTCACAGCGCAGCTTAATTTGTTCATCTTCCGATTTTCAAAGGTAAATCGTTATTAATCAATCTGTTCCTTTGATTCAAGAATTCATACCCAAAGTCCGTTATTTTTTATGTTTATTATGAAAATTTTGCTGATATAATATTCAAACCCTAACATTTAATGCGAGTATCCAATGGTTGTTCGTTTTTAGGGCTTTGTTGTGATTTAATATAAACTGGATTGACTAATTGTTTAATATAAATTATTGATCATATTTAAGTTTATACGATAGTATTACGAGACAAATTTGTGGTTAATTTTGTTTCAATGGACCTGTTATGAAAATGGTGACTATGTTGAATTCATTGTGTTATACAAAAGTAGGATTTATTTATTATTATTGCATTTGTTGAATTAAGTAAAGTTCTGGGTTAACTGTTAATTGCTTATTTAAATCTTAATAGCTGTCTCTTTACATCTGGTTTTCAAATTTCAGCAATTTGTAGCTAAAACCGAGAAGACCCTCAACTAACTAGACTGAGGATTCGAACACCCGAGTTCTGATTTTGCACGATTCATTATTTTAATCAATGAAGTTTCTGGATTGGTATGTAAAGATTGCAGTTGTATCTGCAGCCATTGGAGCATCAATGGAGTATTTCATGATCAAAACTGGTTTCTGTTAGTCACACTTTTCCCCTTTCTGCTCTATCCGTTCTTTCAATGAAGTTAGAGTGTCTGTTTTTTTAACTGTTTCTGATTAACTCATTGAATGTGGTATTCGCTATATGATTTTCTTTGTATGTATTTCTATGAAAGGGGTTTGATTTTAGTTTAAGTGTTTAACTTACTAATTTAGTATAGGGAGTTAGATTATAACTTATATGTAGATTACGTAAGATAACTCATAAACGCTATAACCATTTTTTACTAATTTAAGTGTTTAACCATTACTTTACGTTAGATAAGTTTGTGTTCAAATTGGATTATATGAACATTCGATCTGGTATGAGTTCAGAAATGTTTCTGGTGAAACATGACAGTGAAAAATACAACATAGGAGATATATGGATTAGTATTCATTTTAAGTTTATTACTAGACTTACGTGGATTTTGTAATTAGAAAATTGTGTTTTTAGAAGAACGTACAAATAAAAGGACAGGGATACTTAATCACTATCATGCGATTAGAAAACATGTAAACAGACAAATATATCTTCGTGCTACTACAACAACAACAACAACAACAACAATACCCAATTCCACTAAAGTGGAGTATGGGGGAGGTTAGATGTAGGCAGTCCTTTCCTCAACCATAAAGTAAAAGGGAAGTCATTCTTCTACCCAGGATACCTATCGGTCCCCAGGTAGAGGAAGTCGTCCCTCCCTATTCTGTAGAGCAGAGAGGCTGCTTCCTAGGGACCTCCGACCAGAAAGAACCATGAAATCCGATATGTGAAGTAAAAATATACAAGTAAAGTTGGCAAAATAGAAGCTTTACCATGAATAATGTATACTCCAATACGATATATAGGTAAATAAAGCATATAACAATATTGAGTAATATAACATATAATTAAAATATGTGAGTGTCAAATATGCAAGTATAACAAGTCATGTAAGTACAATAAGTATACGTAAATATGTTGGTAAGAAGCATGTAGGTATAATATGCAGTATAAAATAGATGGTATACTATGTAGGCATGGACAAATAAGTATGCTATGTTAGCATAAAAACATGTGATATGTAAGTACGTATAAATTAACTGCTATATAATGTAATACAAACATGTAACCATATAGTGCAATAAAGCATGTGAATATGCTACAATAAGTATAGATATATTATATATCCATAAAACATGTCCAGCCAATACGTAAAGTCCCACGAAAAAAAAAAAAAAAAAAAAAAAAAAAAAACATATATGAAGTGGACACAAGCAAGTAGGCAAGAAATATAATATAAATATATAAGATAAATAAACACCATGTAGAACCTAGTCATCTATTCTAATTCTACTCCTCCACAAATTCCTATTAGAAGTCATGTCCTCGGTCAATAAGAGCTCCTTCATGTCAAGCTTCAATCTATCCTCCAACCTACGTTTGGGTCTACCCCTTCTCCTTACGCCCCCAAAAACGAGGGTCTCGACTCTCCTAACCGGGGCTAAAAGTGGGCGCCTCATAACATGCCCGAACCATCTAAGTCGTCCTTCCCTCAACTTGTTGGTTATGTTCCCAACTTCCAAGTTCTCCCTAAAAACTCCATTTGGTATCATATCTAGCATGGTCTTGCCACACGTCCACCTAAGCATCCTCATTTCTGCCACCTCCATCCTCCTCTCTTGGGCTTTCGTCATTGGCCAACACTCTGAGCCGTACAACATGGCCGGTCTGATTGCGACCTTGAAAAATTTCCCTTTCAATTTAAGGGGTACCTTCTTGTCGCACAACACCCCTTTCGCTGCCCTCCACTTCAACCATCCTACTCGTATACGATGCGTCACGTCCTCATCTATCCTTCCCGATTTGTGAAGCATCGAGCCTAAATATCTAAAGGACTCTATAAGTGTTATATTTCTATGCACCAAATGCCATTGGAAATTATTGAATGTTAAGATTGTAGTAGTTTATGAGTTAGTTCTTTGGGTCTAAGTTTGTTGATTTGTTTCTACCTCTCCCAACCCAATTACTCGGCTTTAAGGCTCAAACTGAATTAGGATAAACATGAAAGTATCTTTCGACATTCTACATTTGTACACCTAATGTATTGTATACGATTATATACGGTTCAACGGATATTGATGGTAGGTGGAGGGTACCTCAAAGGCTCAAACTTTTCAAAATTGCAATAATCTAGTGTGACCGGAATGTAAATATTTGTTCTAATGACTTATCAGATTGACGGATTGTTTCTTTTTTTCTTTTTCCAATTGAGATTTTATAAAAAGAATTTGATACGTGATCTGATATTTGAATTACTTAATAACTAATTCCAGCGATTCTTGGGCCATTATTTTGGTTAAACCTTTTGGACTATGTATGTGCATTTGAACAACCAGAATGATCTTTTTTCAATAAGTTGTTATCCCATGAAACTGACCATGTTCATTAAGCCTTTCTAGAAATCATTCATCGCATTTTTTGTTGACATGTTGACAAGTGCTCGTGTGATAAGCGTGTATGATTAATAGAGGTGACAGTTTCAAATTAGTCAAATCTTCTAAAAGGGGAACATGTCAAGTGGGTCAAACTGGTTAAATCCGGCCAGAGTCGATCTTTAATGCATACGCGTTGAATTGTTTTTATTTCCGTAAAGATAGATTTTAGTGTAATTATACTGTTTGTAATCATAGATAACACTATGTGTCTTTTTTTTTCTTTCTCAATATATAAAAAAGGTGCAAAGTGTTTGAACATTTACTTGTGCTAAAAGTTGACCCATTTTAACTCTAACGAACTTTGACCTGTTACATAACCTTTACAACCTGCTTTTCTTGTTACCTTTTTGATTAATTGGTCTCAATCCACATCTCCCGTTCTCGTCCGGGATTGGGTATTGTTGTTGGTCTGAAACTACATCTCATTGTCATTCACTGCAGTCTGTTTATTATTTTCAAACAATAGCTGATGTTTTAAGTACTTCCTATGTTTGTTGTCAAAATCTAAAAGATTTATCTTATTGATTATTTATTTTTTTGCATTTGGTTTTGTATGGACAGATGACAAAGTGACGGTTCTTGAGTCAGAAAAGAAAGCATGGGAAAATTCACCAGAAGCTCAAGCAATGCGAGAAGCTCTCAATCCATGGAGAAACACCGATGAAAATGCAAGGAAACATTCATAACATTTTCCTGTATTTTCAGGTAATAAATTAATTTAGATAGGATCTTCTATACTTTGAGTCGTAGTCCTTGTATAAACATAAAGTGGATTAGATTGTATCAAACATCCAACTAGCCTCCTTTAGATTTTAATATATTAGGATCACCATTACAAATCTGTGATCGGGTTCCATTCTGTTACGTCTTGTGTGATCCTTTCCATTGGAGTCCATATATAATGTTTTCATTTGATTCAGTCCGCTCTATTCTCTATTCGTTCTATAATCAAATATGTCATTCTTAATTACATGTTATTTAATATTACGAATTTTAAAAGCTTGTTAAATATGCAGAAAAAAGTTTGTCAAAGTTATACTATGTGAGATTGTTAAATATGGCGGTGTAACTTTTATAGTTTACTTCATTTCGATTTCTGAGATATTTTGTTGTAAAAAAGGTGAACGAGTATTTGAAATTGATGAATTTACCAATTCCTTCATTCTTCAAATGCTTATCATTCTACATAATATTTATCATTCTACATTGGAATGTTCCTCATTTAGAATATATAGAAATATGTAATAGATGACGACCAAACGGTCGATTGAATCACAAGTGATGAAAGTCCCTAGCTAGTCTGCTTGATTAGATTTCACGATCTACTTGACATAAACTCTTGTATAGAAATCACACCTAAACACAATGATACAAGTACATAAAATCAAACAAAAGAAACATTGTTCTTTGCCTCATACTATTACAACAAACACGATCCATGAAAGAGCCCAATCTTCGCTTCAGTCCACATCTTCACTCGAGTGAAGCTTAATAGATAGAAACGCTTTGAATTTGATGGAGAGAAGTTTCTACCTACCGATTGATATAAGGTGTAATATTAATTAAAGTGTGTGCAAAATCCATTTTTGGTGTATCTTCTTACATGTCATGAATTTTTTTAATTTGGTTCCATAAATAATCTTACCACTCGTATAAAAGTTACTAGAGATCGAATATATGGTTGCTTTGAGGTTTCTATATATAGTGCAATAATCTGAGATCCACTAATACTCAACATCAACATAAGCAAGTTATTGACCCCTAAATTAAATCCAACATACCATTTCTTTCACTACAACACATATACATTTGTAGTAACAAGTGTCTTATTATCTGAAATCAAAGTTGGAGGTTGCCAAAATTGGTGTCGATGCTTTGCTCTACTTGATGATTTCAATATCGGATACAAGTTGAAACCTAATCCTTCATCAATAAACCTGCATAGTCAAAAGTCTAAAGAAGCTGTTTCATTATCTGCATCATCAGAAAGAATATTATTTGGTTCGACAGAAACTGTACGCAATCATAACACAAACAACATGAACGACAACTATCGATCGCCATGAAACAACCAACGGAAATTTTGAAGTTCATACACATAACAGATTTTCAATCATAGTTCGTTACAATTTTAAAATACACATCCCTATTCCTATTCTATATGAACAAAAAGAGAATAATACTTCATTGATCCTTTCATTATAAAGTTTAACATCCATAAACTTGAAGTACCACAACTACTCACTACTTTGTGCGGTCATCATGTTAGTACTAAGATTAATTTATTTTTAAAAAACTCCAAATATATGTAAAATGATCTATAAATAGATATAATCATTGAAGATTAATCATTACTTCATTTGTACACCACCAAAATTCAAAGGTTTATGAATTCCATGCAAATGTAACCAAAGAACACCCTCAAATTTAAACCTCACGTTACATAATATAATATGAAAAAAACCCATCCGTACACAACCAATGTTTGTCTCTCTTATATAAATCAATCTGTAGGTAAAGGGTATCCTAGGAGCTCATCCATGAATCCAGACTTATTTAATAACAGATAGATTTAATATTAGTATTCATAAATAAATAAATAAATAAAAATAAAATGGCTTTCGATAGGGCGAAGAAGAAGAAAATTACTGTAATCACGTTTGTTACGATCCTTGTGGTGGCAGCGTTTGTCGGCACCTTTGTCCATACTAGAAAACTTGCTCATCCTAAAAAAAACATGTCTACTGAGATTGATCTGCACAAAGCAGGTGGAGAAAAAACAGGCATTTTGATTGCCACCGTTATCACCGCTACCACCGTTTATATACTCTGCAAATACACCGATTTTAGGGATATTTGCAGGGAAACATTGGACAGAATACGGGTCGGGTTAAGGGAACCAAGACAACTCATTTTGGGAGGTTTTAATGCTGCAGTGGATCGTATTCAATACGCAATTGAAAATTCAATCACCCTTAAGAAAGCCGCGCAAGATCCTAGGGCTGCAATGGCCATAGATCAATGTAAAGAGCTTCTCAGTGTTTCGGTTGAAGATTTGAAAAGATCCGTTGAAAGAATACATGTTTTGGATGTAACAAAAATAAAAGATAATACAATAGAACTTAGGGTTTGGCTTAGTGGTGCCGTGACATATCAAGAAACTTGTATTGATGCGTTCGATAATACTACTGGTGATTCTCGAACAAGGATGATAGGTTTGATGGACTTGGGAGTTAAACTTACGAGAAATAGTCTTGCGATGATCGATGGAATTATTGAGTTGTCGGGTGGTACACCAAGAACTGAAAGTGGTAGCGTTAGAAAAGAAACAACGACAACCGTTGTTGACTGGAAGATTGACCAAACACGAGTTCCTCAACAGCCCGATGTTCCTCAAATGCCCAATGTTCCTCAACAGCCCGATGTTCCACAACAGCCCGATAAGAAAAAAGGTTTTTTCGAATGGAGAGTAAATCGTAACGAAAATCAACAAACGAAGCCTAAGAATACAATCGTCGATTGGAAGGTAGACCAGACCGAAGTACAACAACCTAAGCCGAAAAAAGTAATTGTGGATTATAAAGTAGATCAGACTGAAGTACCACAACCTAAGCCAAAACCTACTATTGTTAACTGGAAAATAGACCAAACTGAGGTTAAACCAAAAACTACAGTTGTTGATTATAAAGTAGACCAAACAGAGGTTAAACCAAAAACTACAATTGTTGATTATAAAGTAGACCAAACTGAGGTTCGACAACCAAAGCCGCCGAGAACAAAAACTATTAATATCGATTGGAAAGCGGATTTAAACTACAAACGTACAAGGACACAAAGTGGTAATATGCCTAATGATGAGGACCCGAAGCAAATTGCAGGGAATCGAAGGATGCTTGATGATCAAGAACCTGTTCATGGTTCAAAGTTGCAAATGTTGGGGGACCCATCAAACCCGGAAAACGTTGTTACTATGGACAAGAAGCCAATGATAACCCATGAACCAAACACACCTTATCCTTCATGGACCGATACTTCAAGGCGTTCGTTAATAAATGTTGATCCTAAAGAAGCAAAGCCGAACGCAGTTGTGGCTCAAGATGGGTCGGGTGGTTTCAAGACCATCATGGAGGCGGTTGAATCAGCTCCTAAAAAGTCAAAAGAACCATTTATCATACTTATTAAGGCAGGTATCTACAAAGAAGACGTTACAATTCCTAGACATACTGACAATGTTGTTTTCCTCGGAGAAGGGCCCACCAAAACCAAGATTACCGGGAGCAAGAACTATATTGATGGAATCTCTACATACAACACTGCTACCGTTGGTGAGTTTCTAATGATCCTGTGTATAGAATATGTGTTTACAATGTCTGTGTTAATCATCAGTTGAATACATATACTACAATTGACCCTGTCAAAGTTCCCAAATGTATATCACAATAACTTTATTTTGTGTTTACAGCGGTTAACGGGGATGGGTTCATGGCTAAGGACATAGGGTTCGAAAACAGTGCGGGACCCGAAAAGCATCAAGCAGTAGCCCTTCGGGTTTCAGCAGATATGAGCATTTTCCACAACTGTTTAATCGAGGGTCATCAAGACACACTCTACACACACTCATATCGACAATTCTACCGCCAGTGCAACATTACAGGAACTATCGACTTCATATTTGGAAACGCAGCAGCCGTTTTCCAAGAATGCAGAATGATTGTCCGAAAACCAATGAGCAATCAAGCAGGTATGGTAACAGCACAAGGACGAAAAGATCAACATTCTGTAGGTGGAATTGTAATGGACGGTTGCACAATTACAGCCGAGCCTGCGTTTATGGACGCGGTCCCAAAGCTTAAATCTTATCTAGGACGTCCATGGAAGGAGTTTTCAAGGACCATTATTATGCAATCGTTTATTGATAAGAACATTGATCCAGAAGGGTGGTCCGTGTGGGCCGGGACATTTGCATTAGACACTTGTTATTATGCAGAATATAAGAATAATGGACCGGGTGCTGATACTTCGAAAAGGGTAACATGGAAAGGGATTAAGAAAATTACTCCACAGGAAGCTGCAAGGTTTACTCCTGGAACGTATATACAAGGAGATCAATGGATTAAAGCAACTAATGTGCCTTATGAATCTGGATTGATGAAGGTTTAAACATGTCTCTGCAAGTATAAATTTCTAGTTACTTTTCCTTAATTAAAAATAATTGTATATTTGTTAAGTGTAATATTATTTGTATAGTTGGTGACTGTTTACAAGCTAAACAGTGTGTAGGTTGAAATATTGATATGTGTATATATATCAATGGAAGTTTAATAACATGGCTTACTTTAGTGTATGAATATTGATAATGTTGTTTTTTTTTTTACTGTCACTGGTTACAGTATTAGCAGATAGTGATAATTAGGAGATCAAGTAAATTGACTTGATTGCAAGTATTAAACTTGAAAGTTAAAACTGATAAAGAGGAATTGTAGTTGCCTGTGCTGATCGTTGCCTGTTTGCGTTCACGGCCACCGACTCATTTTCATGGCCAGCGCAAGTACGCAACCTGGTTAGCGATTTGCACAACTGGACAACCCCTAAACAAAGATTGTTGCACCCCAAGTGTTCGACAAAATGATGAAAACGTAAATATCAAATTCACGTTTTTACCTGATTAGAACTAGAGACTGGTGGTGTTGATGGGAGTTAAATATACAGTTGGGACTATGAACCTTGTTTGGTTCGTCATGGAGTAACCAGATTCTAGACATAACCCAATTCTTTCTTGAACCTTGTTTGGTTTGCTTGGAATATTCAGTCTCCAGACATGAACCCAGTTCGACTTGAACCTTGTTTGGTTCGCCATGGAGAATTCGTCTTCTTTGGCGGCCCATCCGCTTCTTCTTCTTTAATGGCAACACTCTTGCTTCTAATACTCCCCCTCAAGTTGGAGCATGTAGACTTCGAATGCCCAACTTGTCGAGTAAATATCAGAGTTGTTGATTGCCAATTTTTTTTTTCCTCAAGGTTTGGAACCTAGTCAAGCTAGGCGGCTCATCCCCACGCCGATCTTCGTTTTTTTTTTTTTTAGAAATCAGATTGAGGCCTTTTTTTTAAACCTTACACTAACTCCACAAACAATTGTTTTCCTTCTGCTGCTTATTATCGTGATCCACCAACAACAATAATTCAATTAATTTGGCTAAACCCATTAACTTCTTCTTTGCTCCTGTTTGTGGGACCAACATCAAAGAGACAAACAACTATTTAATTGTTGTCTTGACTTCTTTTCCTTCTTCTATTTGTATCGACAGGAACAAACCCCCAAAGTGGGACCTTCGGCTCCTCACAGCCGTGACACACCAACTCTTCTTTTCTTTCTTTCATTATTCCTTGATCAAAACCCCACAAAGAATTTGCAATCGATCGGTGAAAATAAAATTCACCTCTTGTATGCACGCAAATCAATTTAGAAACAAGAATTAATTTGTTTTAATTCTTGAAACTTAGATTTGATGACGTATCGAAAAATACGAATACTAATTTTTTTATTTTATTTATTTATTTATTTATTTTTTAAGAAACAAAACAAAAAGGATCCCTCCGAATCACCGGTGATTAACCGGAGACCGGAGGATCATCTTGTTAATTGATTTTTGTCTTCAAGATCTTTGCTCTGATACCATGTAAAATTTGATTAGAAGATGAATACTTCTATCGTTTAATTTTCTTATTTAATAAATCTTGAGATTACATAGGTATTTATACTAATTCTAAACCTTGATCCACAAGGTATTCTTGATTAACAAGTTAACAAATCCTAATTGGAAACAAATCTAAATAAATCATAATTAATAATAGGAAAGACTTGGTGCTTAAGTCTTGTATACATGATATGCATCTCAACAGATGAATGTTGATGAAATTCACAAGTTGCTGATGAAATATAAAGCAATATAATATATATATATATATATATATATATATATATATATATATATATATATATATATATATATATATATATATATATATATATATATATATGGGCACGATCCATGGATAAGCTTAAAAGGAGTACAAACGGGATAAGCAAAATAAAAATAAAAAATTTTGAATTTTTTTTACATTCATAAATCTGCATTAAAATGCACCTCTAATCAATTTTTTTCATAAAAAAAAAAGTTCAAAATCATTCAAAAATCGATGATGAATGGTAAAATTAACCATTCATCGGGTTAATTTATCATTCATCTTGTTTACGATGAATTATAAAATTAATCAATGCTAAAAAAAACCAGATGAATGGTTAAATTAACCATTCATCTGTTTTTTTATCATTCATCATAAACAGATGAATGGTTAAATTAACCATTCATCTGCTTTTTTTTAGCATTTATTAATTTTATCATTCATCGCGAACAAAAATGAATGATAAATTAACCAGATGAATGGTTAATTTTACCATTCATCATCAATTTTTACCATTCATCATCGATGTTTACCATTCATCATCGATTTTCGAACGATTTTATTAAAAAACTTTTTAAAATTTTTTCGTTTTCTTCTATTTGTATATTAAAGGATCGTTTTTAAAAAAAAAAAAAAATTTTGAAATTTTACTTATCCCGTTTGTGCCCCATTTAGTGCTTATCCCTCGATTGGTCCACTATATATATATATATATATATATATATATATATATATATATATATATATATATATATATATATATATATATATATATATATATATAGTGGTAGGATCAAGAGGGAAGTAACCAATTGGGGGGAAGCAAATATATATATATATATAGTGGTAGGATCAAGAGGGAAGTAACCAATCGGGGGGAATCAAAAACTTTTTTTTTTGTTTTTTGAAAAAACTTTGTTCACGAACATTATAGATGGGATGAAAATATGAACATTTAATAAAGACACTTTGTGATAAATGTTTTTATTTTGGCGGGAAAACGCTCGAAGAAGTAATATATAACAATTATCGTGTTTTTCGAGCGTATGTTGAGGTTTTAGCTATTGGGGTTTAGATATTAGGATTTAGATATTAGGGTTTATATGGTTTAGATATTAGGGTTTAGAAATTTAAGGTTTAGGGCTTAGATTTAGGGTTTAGATTTAGGATTTAGATTGAGTTTTTAAAACGAACGGTTTAGAGTTTAGGGTTTAGGGTTTGGTGTTTTGGGTTTATGGAATAAACCCAAAACAGCAAACCCTAAACCCTAAACTCTAAATCGGACTAAATTTTACTTCAAAAAACATGAAAAAAAACGTTCATATATTCTTCACGAACAATATTATCTTTAATGTTATTTTTGTCGATCGTTTTTCCGCCTAAATAATAACATTCGTCACGAAGTGTCTTTTCTAAATGTTCACATTTTCGTGTGATCTTGATGCCGGAAAAAAAAATTCCAAAAAAAAAAAAATTTGCTTCCCCCCGATTGGTTACTTCCCCATTGATCCTGCCCATATATATATATATATATATATATATATATATATATATATATATATATATATATATATATATATATATATATATATAGTGTGAGGATATAGAGAGAACCGGAGGTGGTAGAGAACCGAGAGAACCAACAGCTAGACCTTCAATCTGCGTGCAGCTCGAGTCAATATGCATGCAGATTGAGTCAATCTGCGTGCAGCTCGAGTCAAGCTGCGTGCAGATCGAGTCAAGATGGGTGCAGATGGAGTCAATCTGCGTGCAGATCGAGTCAATCTGCGTGCAGATTGAGCTTGTTTTGGGTGCAGGCACACTCTGTTCTTCGTAAAGAAATTGAATCTCTCAAAATCAAACCTATAGCAAAAATTAAAAACGCAGATTTATTAGGTTTCATCACGTGAATCTATGTGCAAAGTTTCAGATTCTAACTCCTACATTTGAGCTCGAATTCGCGAGTCAAAGATTTGGGGTAAAAAAGTCAACAATTTCTTCATAGCTCAAATTCATAATCTATATGATGTTTCAGCTTAAATTGACGATTGGCGGGCATTAGATGCAACATTTTAAGCAACTTTCATGTTGGAATCATCATCTAAAATGCCTTTGATTGATGTTACGAATTCATGTTCATCGTTCACAGGTGATGGTTCGCTGGGTTTTCTGCTATGCAGAGTTCTTCCAGGATCCTTTCAATATATATATATATATATATATATATATATATATATATATATATATATATATATATATATATATATATATATATATATATATATATATATATATATATATATATATATATATAATATAGGCAAAATTGCTAAAATAGTCCCTGTAGTTTGTATCAAAATGCTAATTTAGTCCCTGTGCTTTTTTTGACGTATTTCGTCCTCGTAGTTTGCTAATGTTGCTGATTTCGTCCCTCTGACAGATTTCCATTAAAAAAATCCGTTAAATCCAGTCACATGCGACGCACATGAGGGTAAAACTGTCATTTTTGGTTGTCTCTTTCCTCACCTTCATCTTTATCCCAAAAAGATGAACAAAACCTATTTTTTTTTTTTCATTTTCTTCAAACAAAATCAAACCCACCAAACAATCTAATTTATAAAATCAAACACTCTAATTAATAGACACAAACCAGAGTCAAATTCTTCAAAATCTATTAATATTCATATTCTTCAGACCAATTAAACAAATTTAATTTCATATACAAAAACTTTATAAAAACAACAAACCAAAAACCCGTTCAGAAGGATTAGAACTACATCCCCAGATCCACAAAACTCGATTGTTACAATGGGTGTCTGAACAATAGTCAGAACAAACGGAAGTAGTGGATTAATGGTTTTCGACAGCGTAAATCTGATCTTGATTGATGAAGTAAACTCCGGCCTAGATCCGATTAAATAAAAGAATAGCAACATCGACGGTTCTTCTCGGCGACGGCGAACGAACATCTCTCGTTGCTGGTCTTCTTCTCTGGCAGCGGCGATGGTTCTTCTTCTTTGCCTCTTCGGTAGCGACAGTGGTTAAAAAAGAGCCAGAAGAGATTAACACCACCGATGGGAAATTGTAGATTTGGATTTTTTTCCCCTTATCGCATCTAGATCTGAGTTTCATTTTTTATTGCAGCCATTGGAACCGATTTGGTGGCAATTTATAATCGATTTGATTGCAGCGGCGATGTTGAGAATAATAATAAAACAAACCCAAAAGTGTTGTTGAGTTTAGGGTTACGATGATGAAGCTGATGTTGAGGATGTGAACTATTTAATTTCCAACTGTTCATGATGCTACCAAAACACATAATCTCAGATTTACTAATCCTTTTGCTACTGTATCTATCATCACATAAGTTATTGTATTGATAGTGCTCCAAATGATCATATATTTAGTCGCAATATCCTTTCAATATGTAAAGTTTTTAGTTGTAATTGTTCTATTTTTAAGTTGTAATCGTTTATATTAAATAAGTGCGAAGACGGAAGATAAAAATGAAGATTTAAAGACGCAAACGTCCAAAATGCTCAAACGTACAAGTTACAATCTAAGTGGTTCAATTTATTGATGATCAACGTCTAAATATTGATAAAAGTACAAGTCGCGGAACGCAAAGTACAAGAGATCTAAGCATACGAAAAGACATTCAAAAATCCGAAACCGAGACATAAACCGAGCATCAACGAGCGAGTCAACGGACCTAAAATTACAAGTCAACTAAGCACACGAATATAATATAATATATAAATAATTATATAAATTATATATATATATATATATATATATATATATATATATATATATATATATATATATATTATGTCGACAAGCTAGGAGCCAAAACAATTGTGAGATGGAACTCGACCCTTCACGATCGCGGAACTCCAAGGCTTAAAACCTTCGCGATCACGGAGCTGAAGGAATCAAATTTTGCCTATAAAAGGTACGAGCTTCTGCCGAATCCAACACCCCTTTTCTTTCTTTCTCTCTATGTAATATATAATTATAATTATTATTATAATTTTAATTTTAATTTAAGTTTAATAATTACTGGGTTATTGTAACAAATGTTTTACGGGTTTTAAATGAAATGTCCCATTCTTATTGATTAAAAACGTTCTATATTAATTGATTTCGTTGCGAGGTTTTGACCTCTATATGAGACATTTTTCAAAGACTGCATTCATTTTTAAAACAAACCATAACCTTTATTTCATAAATAAAGATTTAAAAAGCTTTACATAGATTATCAAATAATGATAATCTAAAATATCCTGTTTACACACGACCATTACATAATGGTTTACAATACAAATATGTTACATCGAAATCAGTTTCTTGAATGCAGTTTTTACACAATATCATACAAACATGGACTTCAAATCTTGTCCTTATTTTAGTATGCAACAGCGGAAGCTCTTAGTATTCACCTGAGAATAAACATGCTTTAAACGTCAACAAAAATGTTGGTGAGTTATAGGTTTAACCTATATATATCAAATCGTAACAATAGACCACAAGATTTCATATTTCAATACACATCCCATACATAGAGATAAAAATCATTCATATGGTGAACACCTGGTAACCGACATTAACAAGATGCATATATAAGAATATCCCCATCATTCCGGGACACCCTTCGGATATGATATAACTTTCGAAGTACTAAAGCATCCGGTACTTTGGATGGGGTTTGTTAGGCCCAATAGATCTATCTTTAGAGTTCGCGTCAATTAGGGTGCCTGTTCCCTAATTCTTAGATTACCAGACTTAATAAAAAGAGGCATATTCGATTTCGATCATTCAACCATACAATGTAGTTTCGATTACTTGTGTCTATTTCGTAAAACAGTTATAAAAGTTGCGCATGTATTCTCAGTCCCAAAAATAAATATTGCAAAAGTATTTAAAAAGGGATTAATGAAACTCACTTTCACAGATTTTTACTTCGTCGGGAAGTAAGACTTGGCCACTGGTTGATTCACGAACCTATAACAATATATACATATATATCAAAGTATGTTCAAAATATATTTACAACACTTTTAATATATTTTGATGTTTTAAGTTTATTAAGTCAGCTGTCCTCGTTAGTAACTACAACTAGTTGTCCACAGTTAGATGTACAGAAATAAATCGATAAATATTATCTTGAATCAATCCACGACTCAGTGTATACGTATGTAATGACCCGGAATTTTCTGACCAAATTATACTTATGAGATTAATATTTACATAAATTAAACCATACCAACATGATAAGCAATCCAAATTGTTGAGATTTGTGTTTTTGAAAAGAGTTTTACACAACGTTTGACCGTTCTATATGACCGATGATATCACGAACTATATAACATACGATAATTATACGTTTGTGTATATATATGTATTTATATATATTTAACATGATCTAAGGATGGTTTAACATCTCATTGTGTACTAATGACAATGAGTTATAAGTATATTTTGAAACTACTAACTTAAGTTTTCAAAACGATAACTATACGTAACATTCTTTGATATATATACTTATAATATATAATGCTTATACACGTATCGTATATATAAATATTTAATCACTTTTTAAGGACTTAAATACATAAAACAATATAAGTATATTCACAAAAGATATCTATATTTGAATTCTCGTTCCGTTTCCTCAAGATTTCTATACGTATATCTAGGGTATATGTACCCATATCATACCCAACTTCTATACGTATTTACTATTGGTATATACACATCAAATCAACATCCTAATCAACATTATTACTGCCCTAGATATGAGGTAACTAGGATTTGTCAAGTAGTATGAATTATTAGTAAGAAAACAAAATTAGGTATCCTTTTCTTTCTTTATAAACTAAAAACGTTTTTATAAATGAACACCATTTCTTCACTCCATTTTCTCATACCTACACCCTCATTTCTCTCTCAAAATACTCCTAACTTCATACTTGATCATCTCCAAGCATTTTTCCCATCATTTAGCTTCAATTACATGCCTTAAATACCATAAGAAAACTCTTTCAAGAACATATCAAAATAACCACCCATTTGAAGAAGTTTACTTCCAACCTTTTGATCTAACTCCACCACTCTTTGATTCCAAGATTATTTCTTATCTTTTGCAGTAACTTTGTCCAAGTAACTTGAGGTAGTAACCTTGTTCATAATCTTATTCAATTCATATTCATATAGCTATCTTAGTTTGTGGTATAAAATTTTAACAACAAGAACATAGTTTGAATGATTTCAAACTTGTTCGCAAACTAAATAGATCCTTCTAACTTGACTTTTAAAACACTTCAAGACCTGTAATATATCATAATGATATGCTAACCTAACAAGATATAACTTGGTTTTACAAAGAACATCTTAAAAACTGAATCTACGTCGTCGGAGTGCAACCGGGGGCTGTTTTGGGTTGGATAACTAAAAACCATCTTGAACTTTGAATTGGAAGTTCATGTTCTGGAAAAATGATATTTCTTTTGAATATGTTAACACATAAAAATTTCATGGTTTAACTCAAAGTGTAAGTATTTTTAGAAAAATGATCATTAAATGTTGTTTTTATGATGGAAAATGATCACTTTCATAAGTTTCACCAAAGTTTGACCTATAACCTATGATTTCGAATACAAACTAAGGTATTTTCAGTTCATATTCTTAAAATTTGACTCGATCCAAGGAAGTGGCAAGTTGAACCAACAAAAACGGAGTTGTAATGAAGAAACTACGACTAAAACAAGATTGGGTATCCGAAGCTAGTTTAGCTACGAAAATATTTGGAGAAAAAGTAAATTAATCATATCTTTTCTAATTAATATGATATTTTATATATAATTACTTATGATTTGATTTTATATATTTCAGGACCACCCGTAAACAACACGAGAAGATTAATCATAAGACCTCATGATTGTACGCAACACGTCATTTGACAACACGATACTTTATGTACGCAACACGTCATTTGACAACATGGTACCATGGGTCGAGATTAATTCTGATCAATACGAATACGATGGGGTCTTTATTTATTTTATTTAAGCAACTAATTGTGAACCACTAACATCGGACTGCTAACTACGGACTAAGAAAATATTAAAAGTATTAATAGTGTATATATATGTAACGATTACTTAAAAAAGAAAATATGTTGATATATTATATATATGGTTAGGTTCGTGATATCTATCGGAGACCAAGTCGAATTAAATACCTTCAAGGAAAAAGTGAGTTTCATTTGCTCCCTTTTATATATATTTTTGGGACTGAGAATACATGCGCTGTTTTTATAAATGTTTTACGAAATAGGCACAAGTACTAAAACTAATTCTACGTGGGTTTAAACCAGAAATATACCCTTAGCTTGGTAACATTAAACTACTTGTCTATGTACGGTAGGCGCGAATCCTAAAGGTAGATATATTGGGCCTGACAAACCCCATCCTGACTATGGGATGCTTTAGTACTTCGAGGTTATTTTAAACACACCTGATCTGGTGTACCTCAGAGGGTAAAACATGAACGTTAAGGCTTGTTACCGGGTGCCTACAACTTATAGAATACTTTTATACACTTACGAGTGTACATATATTTATAAACGGAAATCTTGTGGTCTATTAATATATTGAAATGATTGTTATGATAAACCTATGAACTCACCAACCTTTTGGTTGACACTTTAAAGCATGTTTATTCTCAGGTATTAAAGAAATCTTCCGCTGTGCATTAGCTCACTTTAAGGATATTACTTGGAGTCATTCATGGCATATTTTGAAAGACGTTGCATTCGAGTCATTGAGTTCATCAAGATTATTATTAAGTCAATTATAGTTGGATATATTATGAAATGGTGTGCATACCGTCAATTTTCGTTGTAAAGAAAGTTTGTCTTTTAAAAACGAATGCAATGTTTGTAAAATGTATCATATAGAGGTCAAATACCTCGCGATGTAATCAATTATTGTGAATCGTTTATAATGTATATGAACGGGTCCTTTCAGTTGGTATCAGAGCGGTGGTCATAGCGAACCAGGTCTTGCATTAGTGTGTCTAACTAGTAGTTGTTAGGATGCATTAATGAGTCTGGACTTCGACCGTGTCTACATGTCAAAAGTTTTGCTTATCATTTCTAGTCGGAAATCATCTGCTTATCATCCTTAGGAAATTACCTGCTTATCATTCATAAGTCTAGACACGTTTTACTGCATTTACTGCATTGATAGTGTATAGACGAATTCTTATCTTAGCATATCTGTTATTGCGAACTTTGACTGATATCTTTTCAAAGATTCTCCGTAATTTACGGGATTTTGGTATTATATATACATATGTAAATTATGTATTGAAGAGTACCAAATCTAACTCCTATATCTATTCCATACTAAAAATTCATTTTCCCCATTATACAAGATGGATTCCGCATCTAGTTCGAATTCTTCAGATTCCGACAGTTATGCCGATATGGATTTCCATTCGGGCTCCGAAAGCAGCGTCACCGGAATGGATCAACCAATTTCCCATCATCTATTCTGGATGAATTGGGGATGGGTTCGTAATATACTAAATCACTGGAGACAAGAAGAAGGTGATCCATTCCATCCACCAAATTGCCCTCTTGGCGATGAACCTGAAGCACTTACCGGCGAACCTATTCGAAACACCATTTTCTCTCTCATTTCTAGAGTATCTCATCACGATTATATACTATCCCATATTACAAATCTTGTTCATTCGCTCGCTCCAACCGCCAATCATCCCGGTGTACTAGCAGAAGTTAACGAACTTCGCGCTCGCGTGACGGCTTTGGAGAACATGGTGCGAAGGTTGCAAACACCAGCAGCAGCACCAGCAGCATAATCGGAACCACCATCAATAACATCAACAATACCATCATCACCACTAACAAACAACATCCGCATCACACGTCTCGACATCATAATCAGTCCCACAAACATCAACATCATACGCACTATAGATACCAAGGAGTACCAACAATAATGAACGATGAAGTATTGATCCATAACTTCATTGATGTTCTGCGAAGAATATGTGGTTTCAAAAAGTTTTAGAGATTTCTTATTCTAGCTCAAACCGAAAAGCAAATGAGATTAATATCATATTAACTCATTAAATTCATGATTTCATCTGAAGAAAATATATATGTATATATGTTTTCATAAAGATTGTAATTAAAAGTTCTTTTGTACAAAATATTAATGGTGAATTTTTTTTTTAACGGGTAGGTAATACCCGAGGAATAATTAGATTTCATCTTAATAAGTTACATTGTACATTCGTCGAAGCTGATTCAACAGTCATTTACTATCCTACTTACAACCACCGATATATGTATCCGTTCACCACAGAAAAACCATTTTCATTCAATTTCATATTTGGATTTTGACTTCCCAGAATCTAACAAGTGGCAAATGAAGAAAACATATGACAAAATAAAATCTGTTAGAAACAAACAAATTAACTATGAAAATTTTTGTTAAGAATCCACGCTAACTGTTCCAGCTAACTGTTCCTAGCTAACTGATTACATTTTATTTATCGCAGTTTATTTATCGCAATTTAATTATCGTACTTTTATCGTCATTTAATTTCTGTAATTATTTTACGCACTTTAAATATCAGGACACGTATACAATGTTTTGACATATCATATCGACGCATCTATATATATTATTTGGAATCACCATAGACACTCTATATGCAGTAATGATCGAGTTCTCTATACAGGGTTGAGGTTGATTCTACAATAATGTATATAGTTTGAGTTGTGATCGAGTCTGAGACGTATACGGGTCACGATACGTATTAATTAATTCGTATATTATATATTAAACTATATATGAATTATTGGACTGTTACTGTGGACTATCGACTGTGGACTAATGACATTGGACAATTAAAATGAATTAAAATATTGATTATAACATATGAAACTAAACATTTCTTCAAGATTTCCACTTGATTTCATCTTAAACCTCATTGTATCTCGACGATTACAATCAGCGTTCAAATCTATCATGATTCTTAAAAACACCTCAATCGAGAGGATAAACCAACCCTACTTCATCTACGGAAGAAAAGATTGATGCATATAGTTATGCACCTGAAAAATCCTCGGAAACTGAGTAAACGTTTGACACGTATCTGTTCTAGTTCCTTTGACATTGTTATTACCGAAGATCGTTTTGCAATCCCTTTCCAAAGTAGCTAATTTTGTCACAGCTCCAGCAAGTCAACTCCAAATTTTCATCCGAAACAACTTTATTATAACCGCGATATATATGCGTACTCTTTATTGTTACTGGGGAACGTTTTATATTCCACAATATTACCATCAGCGATTAATCATTCTAAAAACACAATTCTCCTGAAACTACCTCGGTTTGATAACCGATGACCCAGCTCAGTTAACTTTGAAAATGCTGACGAAGCAGCATGTTGTAGATGATCTTAATGGCCAAAAGTTTGATGATAAAGAAAGGAGTGTTAGGAACGCTAGATAGAAAATTTAGTACCAAAAAGAGGATTATGCGAAACTATGAAGAAAGCCTTGGACAAATCATAAAGAATAAGTTTGCCTTTAAAGAATCCAAATGATTCTGTGCCTGCTGAAATCGTTAGCAAACATCTTATTTCTCATTCTAAACCTTCACAGACAAATCTTCTTCATCATCCATTGATATTAGAAATTCTAAGATATTCTCGTATGTTCTATTATAAATATCCTCCATATTTCTGGCGATATTTTCACAACTATTCTTATCTGAGATCATTTATCTCTCCGTAATATCTGCAACATAAAAGAAACTGTGTTAGTTTCTAAATTCTGAAACCTTCGAGTTTAAAATATGAATGTTTTGAAGTAGTGTTGGGAACTGAAGCATGGATTAGTATAATATAATGACACTTGATCAACGTCATTATATTACAGTAAGTCATGCTGAGTTTCTAATGAAGCATGATGATTCACAGTACCGTCATCATGTGCCATTTACACGACTCTTACATTCTATCTAATCTCTAAACATATCAATAGAATATTTTTCTGGATGACTCGGTCTTCTCCAGGGTATTCTGGTAATTTAACAAATCAAAATCGTTCTATTACCATTTTCTTCTTAGAGCATTAGCTATGTTCATTCTGAATTTCATATCTACGAATTCCGGACCATTACTCGCTTGACTCGAAGTCGGGAAGAGAAAACGAAAGCATGAAGCTCCGAAAAATAATGAAGAATATAAACTCCGATAATAACCCCAAAATTATAAACCGTGTATATCGATGCAGATAGCAATATAGAGACACGGGAGAATTAGAAACACTATAAACACAAGAGTATAGTAGAAGTAAATAGATTCTTCTGGTGGTAGATGAAAAAGAAGAATGACAGATATAAAAGTTAGCAGTATATCAAAAATCAGGACTGGATGGAGCATATTGATGAATGCTTTAAAGTAAGAATCAAGGGAGAAAGAATAGAAGGTGTGAGTCGTGGTAAATAAGGAAACGAAGGGGTGAATTTATAGTGAAATATCCGACAGAGCAATCGAAACAAATTATTGCATATAATCAAAGAAGATCCTGATTTCCTTAATCACCAAAGAACCAAATCTTGTTACGTAAGATTCTCTTTAAATCCCTTAAATCCTGGAAATCAATCATAACTACGTCATCGGTTAAGACGAATATATTTTACTCATCTCACTCTTTTACGATAGTCTCATTTATATTCTTCGCATAATCGAATCGTTTTATCTACATTACTCAATGATGATAAAACTCCATTATCACCTTATATTTGTCATGAAAACCTTCTTATTGTTATCCATAACAACCTCTATCAAATTTCGGGGACGAAATTTCTTTAACGGGTAGGTACTGTAATGACCCGGAATTTTCTGACCAAATTATACTTATGAGATTAATATTTACATAAATTAAACCATACCAACATGATAAGCAATCCAAATTGTTGAGATTTGTGTTTTTGAAAAGAGTTTTACACAACGTTTGACCGTTCTATATGACCGATGATATCACGAACTATATAACATACGATAATTATACGTTTGTGTATATATATGTATTTATATATATTTAACATGATCTAAGGATGGTTTAACATCTCATTGTGTACTAATGACAATGAGTTATAAGTATATTTTGAAACTACTAACTTAAGTTTTCAAAACGATAACTATACGTAACATTCTTTGATATATATACTTATAATATATAATGCTTATACACGTATCGTATATATAAATATTTAATCACTTTTTAAGGACTTAAATACATAAAACAATATAAGTATATTCACAAAAGATATCTATATTTGAATTCTCGTTCCGTTTCCTCAAGATTTCTATACGTATATCTAGGGTATATGTACCCATATCATACCCAACTTCTATACGTATTTACTATTGGTATATACACATCAAATCAACATCCTAATCAACATTATTACTGCCCTAGATATGAGGTAACTAGGATTTGTCAAGTAGTATGAATTATTAGTAAGAAAACAAAATTAGGTATCCTTTTCTTTCTTTATAAACTAAAAACGTTTTTATAAATGAACACCATTTCTTCACTCCATTTTCTCATACCTACACCCTCATTTCTCTCTCAAAATACTCCTAACTTCATACTTGATCATCTCCAAGCATTTTTCCCATCATTTAGCTTCAATTACATGCCTTAAATACCATAAGAAAACTCTTTCAAGAACATATCAAAATAACCACCCATTTGAAGAAGTTTACTTCCAACCTTTTGATCTAACTCCACCACTCTTTGATTCCAAGATTATTTCTTATCTTTTGCAGTAACTTTGTCCAAGTAACTTGAGGTAGTAACCTTGTTCATAATCTTATTCAATTCATATTCATATAGCTATCTTAGTTTGTGGTATAAAATTTTAACAACAAGAACATAGTTTGAATGATTTCAAACTTGTTCGCAAACTAAATAGATCCTTCTAACTTGACTTTTAAAACACTTCAAGACCTATAATATATCATAATGATATGCTAACCTAACAAGATATAACTTGGTTTTACAAAGAACATCTTAAAAACTGAATCTACGTCGTCGGAGTGCAACCGGGGGCTGTTTTGGGTTGGATAACTAAAAACCATCTTGAACTTTGAATTGGAAGTTCATGTTCTGGAAAAATGATATTTCTTTTGAATATGTTAACACATAAAAATTTCATGGTTTAACTCAAAGTGTAAGTATTTTTAGAAAAATGATCATTAAATGTTGTTTTTATGATGGAAAATGATCACTTTCATAAGTTTCACCAAAGTTTGACCTATAACCTATGATTTCGAATACAAACTAAGGTATTTTCAGTTCATATTCTTAAAATTTGACTCGATCCAAGGAAGTGGCAAGTTGAACCAACAAAAACGGAGTTGTAATGAAGAAACTACGACTAAAACAAGATTGGGTATCCGAAGCTAGTTTAGCTACGAAAATATTTGGAGAAAAAGTAAATTAATCATATCTTTTCTAATTAATATGATATTTTATATATAATTACTTATGATTTGATTTTATATATTTCAGGACCACCCGTAAACAACACGAGAAGATTAATCATAAGACCTCATGATTGTACGCAACACGTCATTTGACAACACGATACTTTATGTACGCAACACGTCATTTGACAACATGGTACCATGGGTCGAGATTAATTCTGATCAATACGAATACGATGGGGTCTTTATTTATTTTATTTAAGCAACTAATTGTGAACCACTAACATCGGACTGCTAACTACGGACTAAGAAAATATTAAAAGTATTAATAGTGTATATATATGTAACGATTACTTAAAAAAGAAAATATGTTGATATATTATATATATGGTTAGGTTCGTGATATCTATCGGAGACCAAGTCGAATTAAATACCTTCAAGGAAAAAGTGAGTTTCATTTGCTCCCTTTTATATATATTTTTGGGACTGAGAATACATGCGCTGTTTTTATAAATGTTTTACGAAATAGGCACAAGTACTAAAACTAATTCTACGTGGGTTTAAACCAGAAATATACCCTTAGCTTGGTAACATTAAACTACTTGTCTATGTACGGTAGGCGCGAATCCTAAAGGTAGATCTATTGGGCCTGACAAACCCCATCCTGACTATGGCATGCTTTAGTACTTCGAGGTTATTTTAAACACACCTGATCTGGTGTACCTCAGAGGGTAAAACATGAACGTTAAGGCTTGTTACCGGGTGCCTACAACTTATAGAATACTTTTATACACTTACGAGTGTACATATATTTATAAACAGAAATCTTGTGGTCTATTAATATATTGAAATGATTGTTATGATAAACCTATGAACTCACCAACCTTTTGGTTGACACTTTAAAGCATGTTTATTCTCAGGTATTAAAGAAATCTTCCGCTGTGCATTAGCTCACTTTAAGGATATTACTTGGAGTCATTCATGGCATATTTTGAAAGACGTTGCATTCGAGTCATTGAGTTCATCAAGATTATTATTAAGTCAATTATAGTTGGATATATTATGAAATGGTGTGCATACCGTCAATTTTCGTTGTAAAGAAAGTTTGTCTTTTAAAAACGAATGCAATGTTTGTACAATGTATCATATAGAGGTCAAATACCTCGCGATGTAATCAATTATTGTGAATCGTTTATAATGTATATGAACGGGTCCTTTCAACGTATCTCAGTATTGATCACAACTCAAACTATATATATTTTGGAATCAACCTCAACCCTGTATAGCTAACTCCAACATTCACATATAGAGTGTCTATGGTTGTTCCGAAATATATATAGCTGTGTCGACATGATAGGTCGAAACATTGTATACGTGTCTATGGTATCTCAAGATTACATAATATACAATACAAGTTGATTAAGTTATGGTTGGAATAGATTTGTTACCAATTTTCACGTAGCTAAAATGAGAAAAATTATCCAATCTTGTTTTACCCATAACTTCTTCATTTTAAATCCATTTTGAGTGAATCAAATTGCTATGGTTTCATATTGAACTCTATTTTATGAATCTAAACATAAAAATTATAGGTTTATAGTCGGAAAAATAAGTTACAAGTCGTTTTTGTAAAGGTAGTCATTTCAGTCGAAAGAACGACGTCTAGATGACCATTTTAGAAAACATACTTCCACTTTGAGTTTAACCATAATTTTTGGATATAGTTTCATGTTTATAATAAAAATCATTTTCCCAGAATAACAACTTTTAAATCAAAGTTTATCATAGTTTTTAATTAACTAACCCAAAACAGCCCGCGGTGTTACTACGACGGCGTAAATCCGGTTTTACGGTATTTTTCGTGTTTCCGGGTTTTAAATCATTAAGTTATCATATCATATAGATATAGAACATGTGTTTAGTTGATTTTAAAAGTCAAGTTAGAAGGATTAACTTTTATTTGCGAACAAGTTTAGAATTAACTAAACTATGTTCTAGTGATTACAAGTTTAAACCTTCGAATAAGATAGCTTTATATGTATGAATCGAATGATGTTATGAACATCATTACTACCTCAAGTTCTTTGGATAAACCTACTGGAAATGAGAAAAATAGATCTAGCTTCAAAGGATCCTTGGATGGCTTGAAAGTTCTTGAAGCAGAATCATAACACGAAAACAATTTCAAGTAAGATTTTCACTCGAAATAAGATTGTTATAGTTATAGAAATTGAATTAAAGTTTGAACATGATTATTACCTTGTATTAGAAAGATAAACTACTGTAAGTAACAAAGGTTTCTTGATCTTGGATGATTACTTGGAATGGATTTAGAAAACTTGGAAGTAAACTTGCAATCTTGGAAGTATTCTTGATTTTATGAAACTAGAACTTTTGGAATTTATGAAGAACACTTAGAACTTGAAGATAGAACTTGAGAGAGATAAATTAGATGAAGAAAATTGAAGAATGAAAGTGTTTGTAGGTGTTTTTGGTCGTTGGTGTATGGATTAGATATAAAGGATATGTAATTTTGTTTTCATGTAAATAAGTCATGAATGATTACTCATATTTTTGTAATTTTATGAGATATTTCATGCTAGTTGCCAAATGATGGTTCCCACATGTGTTAGGTGACTCACATGGGCTGCTAAGAGCTGATCATTGGAGTGTATATACCAATAGTACATACATCTAAAAGCTGTGTATTGTACGAGTACGAATACGGGTGCATACGAGTAGAATTGTTGATGAAACTGAACGGGGATGTAATTGTAAGCATTTTTGTTAAGTAGAAGTGTCTTGAAGTCTTTCAAAAGTGTATGAATACATATTAAAACACTACATGTATATACATTTTAACTGAGTCGTTAAGTCATCGTTAGTCGTTACATGTAAATGTTGTTTTGAAACCTTTAGGTTAACGATCTTGTTGAATGTTGTTAACCCATTGTTTATTATAACAAATGAGATGTTAAATTGTTATATTATCATGATATTATGATATATAATATATCTTAGTATGATATATATACAGTTAAATGTCGTTACAACGATAATCGTTACATATATGTCTCGTTTCGAAATCATTAAGTTAGTAGTCTTATTTTTACATATGTATTTCATTGTTAATACACTTAATAATATATTTACTTATCATTTAACATAATTAACCAAGTGTATCAATATCTTAATATGATTCATATGTACCTAGTAAGACGTTGTTATAACGATAATCGTTATATATATCGTTTTCGAGTTTCTTAAATTAGTAGTCTCATTTTTATGTATATAACTCATTGTTAAAATACCTAATGAGATACATACTTATAATAAAATCATGTTAACTATATATATAACCATATATATGTCATCGTATAGTTTTTACAAGTTTTAACGTTCGTGAATCACCGGTCAACTTGGGTGGTCAATTGTCTATATGAAACCTATTTCAATTAATCAAGTCTTAACAAGTTTGATTGCTTAACATGTTGGAAACACTTAATCATGTAAATAACAATTTCATTTAATATATATATAAACATGGAAAAGTTCGGGTCACTACATTAAAGTCGGAACTCTGTCCGTGCGACGCTACGAAATTAATATTCACTGTAAGTTATGTTCTTCCTTTTTAAATTAATGTCTCGTAACTAAGTTATTATTATGCTTATTTGAGCCAAAGTAATCGTGATGTTGGACTAAATATTAAGACGGGGTTATTGGATTTTGTACCATAATTCGGGTTTGGACAAAAGATCGACACTTGTGGACATTGGATTATGGACTATTAATAGATGGGGGGTATTGTCTAATTGAATGACAACTCATTGGAATCTGTGGAACCTATCTTCAAATTAGTTAATCTAATTATTATTAAATGATTATGCATGTCCTATTTAGTGACGTTTATACGACATCTTTTACGATCATTTAATTAATTATTCGAGTTGGGTAATTGATTATTCAAACTGATCAAGTGGGTAAATTAATGTTCATATCTTATTAAAACAGGGGTGGATTACATACAAGGGTAATTGGTGTAATTGTTAACAAAGTATTAAAACATTGGATTACACGCAGTCGATAACCTGGTGTAATTATTAATAAAGTATTTAAACCTTGTTACAGTTTGAATCTCTAATTAGTTGGAAAATTTGATTTCGGGAATAAGGTTAAATTGACGAGCATTTTATAATTATGATCGATGGACTATTATGGACAAAAACCAGATAGGTATCAAATAAATCCAGGACTAAGGACAATTAACCCAGATATATAAATTAAAATCAAAACGTCAAACATCATGGTTACGGAAGTTTAAATAAGCATAATTGTGTTATTTTATATCTCATCATACTTTTATTTACTGTCATTTTATTTATTGTCATTTTAATTTTGTCATTTATTTTAAGCACTTTAATTATTGTCATTTATCTTTACGCTTAAAATATAAAATCGACAAACCGGTCATTAAACGGTAAAACCCCCCTTTTATAATAATAATATTACTATATATAATTATATGTATTTTATATAAATATAGTTTTATAAAAATATAGTACGTAATCACTAGCTCTCTGTGGAATGAACCGGGCTTACTAAAAACTACACTACTCTACGATTAGGTACACTGCCTATAAGTGTTGTAGCAAGGTTTAGGTATATCCCATCCGTAAATTAATTAAAACTTGTATCATATTTCGTAGTATTTCGTAATAAAAATATATAGTATTTCGTACCCCTCCGCTTTAACATCATGTTTTTGGCGCCGCTGCCGGGGACCTTGGTGAAAAATGCTATACTTTTGTAATCTATATTTTTGTAAAAATATATTATTTCTTATTTTCGTAAAAATATTTTGTTATTTATTATAAGTGTATTAAAAAAAAAGTAATCGGGCCACAACACTGTAGCAGCCCAAACAATCTAGCCTGGTATCCGATCCCATGCGATCGTATGGTCACATCTTTGGAAACTCATGTGAACGCATGACTGGTCTGACAGGCTGATCCTAGTACGCATTAATTACGTTAGGGATTTTAATATTTTAATTATTATTATCTAGGGTTAAATTATTTAACCTATTAATTAATTGTAGTTTTAACATATTATTTGTAATTTCAAGTTTTCTTTATTTTTATAAAATATATAGATTAATATTTTTATAAAAAAATAATATAAAAAATATATTTTTATAAAATTTGTATTTTTATCATTTTAGTTATAATTTGTATTTTTATCGTTCGTTATATAGTTTTAAGCTTAGTTTTTGCCGTAGTTTTCCTAGATTTTTAAGCTTTGCGGTAAAATTCCTTAAGTGCTTTTTCTTTAGATTAAGATTTAGGCGCTTTAGAATTTTGCGACGCAGTTTTTAGATTTTAGTGCCTAATTAAGTTATTGCCGTTTTGGATATAGAGTTCCTTTTAAGCTTTAATACCTTTAGGCGCAACTTTTTAGATTTAATTTTTAAACTTTTAAGTTTCGACGTTTTTCTTTCTTATTTTTATTTTTCGACGTTTTTCGACGCATTTCTTTTTCTTTTTCTTTTCTACGCTTTAGTTTTTAGGACATAGATTTTTATTTCAAAATATCGACGAAAAAATTATTTTAAGCAATTAAATTAATAGACATCAAAATTTTCTGGTTCGTAGTAATCGTTGGATTTGTTAGTGGCGAGTTGTGGGCTTCTGATTTAAAGGGTCCTGGCTACCTGCTGCATCTATTGGCTATTCGAAACGTGGGCAAAATCAGAAAAGTCTATTAATTTGATAACTTATATAATTTTTATCTTTATAACTAATAGGATATTCAGTGAATGCACCGAGCAAAACGTTCACCACCTTTCATACGTTCACCACCTGTAACCCGATCAAGACATCTAGCCAATATTGTCGCCGTTGATTTTTCTTTAGAATCATCATCAAGTCGAACAAGTACTCCAACTCAAATTTCCGATAATTCATTTTTTGAACCCGACTTCACAATTGAGAACCCGGAGGATATTCAAGGACAATTCCAAGATCCTAAACCACTAATCATTCCTCCTGAACCACAAACCGTTAAATCAGAATCTTCTAGTGATTCAGATTCAACAATTTTAAATATGGAAATAACGGAACCTCTAAGTATGGAAGATAGAATTAGAGCCACACGCACGGGCCAAGGTCATGCCATTATTCGACCAAACATTAATGCTCAAGATTATGAAATCAAAGGACAAATCCTACACATGGTAACTAATCAATGCCAATATAGTGGTACGCTAAAAGAAGATTCAAACGAACATCTTCGAACCATTAATAGGATTTGTACTCTATTCAAAATCAGAGAAGTTGAGGATGAACAGATCTATCTCATGTTGTTTCCCTAGACTTTAAAGGGAGAAGCCAAAGATTGGTTAGAATCATTACCTGAAGGAGCGATTGATACATGGGATGTCTTAGTTGAGAAATTTCTTACAACATTCTTTCCGGCATCTAAAGCCATAAGACTTCAAGGAAAAATTGTTACATTCGCGTAAAAGCCAAATGAAACATTATATGAGGCGTGGACAAGATTCGGGAAGTTGTTGAGAGGATGTCCTCAGCACGGTTTAGACACTTATCAAATAGTACAAATATTCTACCAAGGTGTCGACGTTGCTACACGAAAAGACATCGACACAGCAGCTGGTGGTTCCATTATGAAGAAAACCGCAACCGAAGCTCACAAAATCATTGATAACACAACATCCCACTCACATGAGTGGAACCAAGAAAAAGATATTCTTCGTTCATCTAAAGCGGCTAGAGCCGATTCTAGCCATGACTTTGATTCCGTTTCCGCAAAAATAGATGCTTTCGAGAAACGAATGGAAAAGATGACTAAATATATTCACGCAATACGAATCAGTTGTGAGCAATGTGGTGAACCACACTTAATGAAAGATTGTCACATTGAGCAAGCGATGGAACAACGTGAGATTGTTTCCTACATGAACCAAAGGCCGGGAAATAATTATCAAAATAATTATCAACCGCCTAGGCCAAACTTCAATCGAAATCAAAACATTCTTTACAATCCAAATGAACCCAACAATAACTTGTATAAACAACAAGGTCCGAATAACCAACCAACTCAAAACAACAGTTTCAATCAACAAAGACCTAGCTTGTATAAACCACTACAATAAACCGAAGAGAAAAAGTCAAATCTGGAAGAAATGGTACAAAAGCTAGTTGAATCTCAAACACAATTTATTGCAACTCAAACCCAAACGAATGAGAGGTTTGATCAGTTATTTAGAACTCAACAAGCTTCCATTTTGAATATAGAAAAACACGTAGGTACTCTTGCTAGCATGATGAGTGAGAGGGAACAAGGAAATCTACCTAGTAATACTGAAGTAAATCCTTGGAATGAAAACGTTAACATGGTGTCAACAAATTCTGAAAAACTAGCACCAGAAGATGGGAAGGTTTTAGATGTGAGTAACAATGAAGAAGTTACGCCACCACCACCACCCAAGTATGTAAAGCCAGTGGTGGCACCATACAGACCACCCATCCCGTTTCCAAGAAAAGGAGTTGAGTATGAGCAAGTAATAGGTAATAAAGTTTGTGATACCTTTGGAAAGACGAAAAAGAATAAAAAAGTACAAGAAACAAAAACCGTAAAAGTAATCCCGGTGAAGACAGGTCCACCAAAACTTCCACCAAGGTTGGGTGATTCGGGTGAATTTATTGTTCCTTGTCTACTTAGTGATTGTGTCATGTATGATGCACTAGCAGATTTAGGTGCGAGTGTGAGTGTTATGCCTCTTTCATTATATAAGAGATTAGGAGTAGGTGAGTTAAGTCCAACGGAGATGAGTGTTCGACTCTTTGATCAAACCATTAGGCACCCAGTTGGAATTGCTAACAACCTACCCATTCAAGTAGGTAGTTAAACCTTTCTAGTTTAATTTGTTGTTATTGACATAGAAGAGGACTCAAACATTCCTCTCATTTTAGGCCGACCATTCTTAGCGTCCACCGAGGCGTTCATTGATGTAAGAGAGGGTAGAATGACATTTAGTAATGGTGAAAAATCGATCACCATTGTGATTCGAAAGTCTAAATCTCCGCCAACCAAAACCGTTGAATCAATAAAAACGATTGATAAAAACCATATTGTTTTACCAACTCTAACGGTAGTGCTTAACAATAATAAAACGCCTAAGTGTGGGGAAGATGAAGTAACACCTAATGATGACTTGATAGCAAAGAACACCATTGTTGATACGAAATTAAATGACCCCGTTATTAATAGTTCAATGAAGAAACTTATTAAACGGATTCGCGATGCTAGAACCAAGGAGAACTTTAAGTTATGTAACCGGTTAGTATCCAATCTATCGCCTAAAGAAAAGGCGAAACTATTTGAATTTGTGGATATTACACAGGAATCAGACCAATGGCTTAAAGCAAAAGTCACATATATGCAAGTTGATTATGGTCCAAAAGAAATTGACAATGAATTAATCACAATTTCGACACCACAGCTACCTAAGTGTGGAGAGATTCAAATGTTCTAAAAAGAAAATGTTGTCTAGAGTTAGTTGTTCTGTTCTCATGTAGTTCCGAGAATGGAATCCGATTGGTCTTTTCCACTAGCAGACACTAAAGAACTAATTTTCTCCCCCCATTCTGAATTTTTTTTTTATTTTGTAGGTTTTATATGAAATTAATATACTTTTTAAATTTAAGTTTTGTGTGAATTTAAAAACAAAATTTACTTTATTTCATTAAGTTTAAAAAATGATTTCTAAAATTTGTCGTGAGTTAAAGACTAGGTCATGGAACTGAAATTGCTTTACCCAAAGACGGGGCGAAAAATTTTGTTATCATTATTTTTAATATTATTAATCTAAAGTATGCCAAAAATATTAAAAAAACCCGAAAATCTTTGTTTTTAAAGCAATCGCTTTAAAACGACAATTTTTAAATTTTGTCAAGGGATGGACTAGGTAAACGTACCGAAACTACCTCTACCTAAAGTAAAAAGAAACAAAATTTTAAAAAATTATTCATTTAAATTGTTTTAATAAATAAAGGTTTTATAAAAAATATATATGTGTATATATGTTTGTAGTCTATCTTATGTACAAAACAGGGTAAAACATCACACTTTCAAAGACTGGCATTAAGTTCAGCAAAAGCTACTAATTTTGATGATAAGACGCAAAATATATGTGAAATTACAACAAAAGGAATGAATGATGAGGCGCGCCATCTATCATTCGACGAGCTTAGTAATTACAAACTGGGTATTTTTAATCACTTTTCTACACTAATCACCCTCATGAATTTATAATTACAGTCTGATTTCTTGCAAATGAGGGCATTGCAAGATCTTAAGTGTGAGAAGGGATTAAATTCTTTCGGGTTTTAAACATTTGACTTATACACTTGGTTTAATAACCACCGTTAAATTTTACTAGTAAAGCAGTAGTTGTATTAGAATCTAGTACTCTCTGATAATAAAGAACAACCCTAGTCTTATATACTGACTACCCACTTCTAGTAGAAATTTTAAATTTTTTTCAAATAAATCAATTCAAAATCATGTTTATACATATTTATGAACGATAAAACTAGTATTAACACCAAAATTATTGATACCTCGGAAAGGACATAAATTGAGAAACAACTCAAAACGTTTGAATTCATTTAAAATGGAATAGAAGAGAATAAAAAGGCAAAGAAAAGAATAAATAAAATCTAAGTGTGGGAAGAATTTACCAAGTTCCTTAAAACATATATCACATATTTTTGTATACGATTATTGCAGGTGCTTTTGTTTTGGACAAAACTAATCAGTTTTACCTGATTTACTGTAATATATTTGAAAGAAAGATGGATCTACACGATGAATTAATTCCATCATTAAAAGGAAGTAAAGTCTTCCGGAAAAAGACACGCGCTTCTTGATTTAGGTCAGGAAGTTGTCGTCCAGACCAGCTGTAGATTGACGAAAAATCTAGAAAAGTCATCTCTAAAATTAGCAGGAAATCCACGGACCTCAGCATCAAACAGGGTCGCCAAGTGGTCAGACTTATCCTATCCATGAGAGGATCTGTCTGGTAAAATGGGGAGGGCGCCGTGCAAATTAGCTTGATAAGACTAATGAATCAGACCTCCAGAAAGGATAATCTCCTTAAAGATTAAAAATCAGCTTTTAAGGCTGATATTACTCAATCCTTGAGATTGACTTTAAAGATTGAGAATTACAAACTCATGGAATTCAATGATATCTAAACTCGAGCTTGAACGAGAAAATATTTTGATCAAAATTAAAATCGATTTGTTTTCTGAAAACCTATTTTCAATGCGTTCATTACCATTGAACGTAAAATCCTAGGAATTCAACGGAATTCATTTAGGTCACCTGAAACAAATCGGGTGTCAATCGTAAGAACGGTGGTTGCATAGCATGGTCGAAGACAGGACCTTGTGCCAGACCAAATAATTATAGGGTGATCTTTGCTATTACTCCTACAAAGGATAGTAATTGCATCCGACATGTTGTGGACCATGATAAACTGCATGTCATTAGACATTGCCTTAACAGTTTCTTGTTCATCGCTTTCCTTTACAATCGGACGGTAGTTTACCGAAAGGTAATATATGGAACAAGTAAACTGGATGTGTGCTTTCCGATACAGGGATAGCAGTGGATTACACGAACCTAAAAGTTTTAGCCAAAATATTGATCTACAAAAATATTTTGCAACACCGATGGTGGGTCAAATCAGAAAACTTATGTGACGACCCGTCCTAATCCACATGGACGAAGTCATCAACATTTGGTCCCATTGCGAGGTGTTGTCCTAAATATGCCATGAATGACTCCATGTAATATGAGCAAATGCACAGCGGAAGATTTCTTTCATACCTGAGAATAAACATGCTTAAAAGTGTCAACCAAAAGGTTGGTGAGTTCATAGGTTTATCATAACAATCATTTCAATATCTTAATAGACCACAAGATTTCATATACACAAACGTTTTAATAAAAATATTCTAAGTGGTTGAGCACTTGGTAACCATACTTAACATTTAATCAACGTCGCATATTCCCTTTATTATGAAATCTCACTACTCTGTACCAAGAGTAGTCACCAAAATGAAGTACTGTGCAACCGTTGAATACTGGTCGTCCAGTCCGGTTGGGGTTGTCAGGCCTGATAGATCTATCAACAGGATTCGCGTTTACAATACCACATGTAAATAGTAATTACCAAGCTATTAGGGAAGATATGCAGGGTGGTACAACTCAACGTAGAATATATTTTAAGTACTTGTGTCTATCTCGTAAACATTTATAAAAGCAGCGCATATATTCTCAGCCCAAAATATATATTGCAAAAGCAATTAAAAAGGGAGCAAATGAAACTCACCATACTGTATTTTGTAGTAAAAATACATCGGACGACATTGAACAAGTATATGGTTGGCCTCGGATTCACGAACCTATATCATTTATATATATATTAACACATAAAATGGTAATCGAACAAATTTATATATTATTAGTGATTTAATTATTATTTTAATTATGTGTTTCCTTAATAACCTAATTAATAAAAAAAATATTAATATTGTTATGTTAGATGTAGTAAATATAGTTTTATATAACTAACAGTTATTTGATAAAATAATATTGATAAGATAAAAAGGCGTTTTATTTAATAATAATAATAATAATAATAATAATAATAATAATAATAATAATAATAATAATAATAATAATAATAATAGTAATAATAACAAAAATGATAGTTTTTATAAAAAAAATGATACTTTTAATGATAATGATAAAAATGACAACTTTAATAAAAATGATACTTTTAATAATAAAAATGATTCTTTTAATATTAATATTAATGATAATTTTAGTAATAAAAATGATACTTTTAGTATAAATGATAATTTTAATAATAATAATAACACTAATAATAACTATTAACCATATAATAATTTATAATAATAATAATAATATTAATATATTAATATATTAATATATTAATAAATAAATGATAATAGTATATATATACCATTTAAATCAAATGTGTTAGTGGGTCATCAATAGCAGCAGCCCAAATTAAAGCCCAATTCGGTTTTTAACATAGCAGTCCAACAAGTCCATTTATCAAGACTGCTTGTATTGTTAAAAAAAATGGAATCGCCTAGATTCGAACTCAGGACCTCCTGAGTCCTAAACACCCTCCCAAACCATCTGAGCTACGCTGTTTTTATGTTATTTTTTTTCATATGTTAAATCTATTTAACATAAACGAACAGTTTATCAATTTTCCTTTTTAAACCATCATCAACATAGGGTCATCGTGATCACCATTAATATCTCTGTTAATCCTCCTGGTTACCATCACCAGTTATCATTTTAATCATCATCTTGTTTAAATTATCAACTTCATCTTCGATTACATTACCTCGATCATTATTATTGTAACATTTTCACCATGTTAAATAAAACAAGGATGTGTGATGGGTCTCGGCCCAATAGACAACCAAAATAAATTTTGAACGCGGCTCAATACATGACAAGCCCAAGTTTCCTTGCAAGCCCAAATATGAAGTGATGACCCAATATTAGAAACCGAAATATATTGGGTCACGATTGAAGTCCAGCTCTTAGCAATTCACTAATGTTTAGAATTTGGTTGTTAAACAAATATGACATATAGAAAAAGGGTTTTTTGCAAGTGGAGAAATAAGTATTATGACAGCTTTATATAGTATCCATTAAATCAAGTGACTTGTGCTTTTTTTTCCTGGTTCACGACAAGAGCAAAAAAAAAAAATAAATAAATAAATAAATGGGGTTCGTCTGGATTAAACACGCATCATCATATACATCATCATCGTGTCACCATCCACATATATCCATCACGGTCATTATGCAGTAAAAGGAAACGAATATAGCTGCTGTAGCAGCATGACATCGAGAAGAAGAAATAAAATAAATAAATAAATTAATAAATAAATAAAACACGACGGTCTTTGAGGGTGGCGATGGTGGTTGTAGTCCAGCTGTTAGAAGCAGCAGTAAAACACGACGGTGGTTGGGTGGTGGTTGTGCTAGGTGTGTGGAGATTCACGATAATGGGTGGTTATGTTAACCGAAATAGAAGAGAAGAAAAAGAGGAAAATGGTTGATGGTGGCGTGTGGTGTTTCGAAAAGAAAATAGAAAAATAGAAGGAACTAGTGGTTTGTGGTTTCAAGGTTACGGATGATGATGTGGTTTCAAATTAGTGATAGCGAGGGTGCTCGAATGAAACCGAAACATAATATTCAAGTGTCCTTGGTTTGGGTTTGTACTAAAAAAATGAAGATGATGGTAGGATAGTGGCGGTTGAGGTGATTCATGATGGTGGCGTGTGATATGGTTTATGGAGGTGTCCGGTTGATGATCAAACGAAGGGAGGAGGGTGGCGATGGATCGGGTGATGTGTGGTTAATTGGAAAAATGGGTTTTTGTGTTGATTATGTAATATGCAAATGTATATGTAATGTATATATAAATATGATAGATAGTGGTTTTGATGTAGAAAATGGTGCAGTGGTTTGGTTCCATGATTGATGTAATGCTCAACAAAAGAAAACAAAGGAATACAAGTGATGATGGTGGTGATTTTGTGTTTAGATAAGGGTGATAGAAGATGTTGGTTAATGTACACATGTATATATAAGATTTATAGGCTAGTTAAAAAGTAATCAGAGTAATTAATTTGAAACAGTTTTAATGAATCAGATACAGTAGTTTAGGTTGGATCTTTCAACAAGTGGCTATATATAATAAGAGATAGATCAGAAAAAGTAATAGAGTAATACTCACTTACTCACATCAGTTCACGGACGAAATTATTTAGAACAAGTGGAATGAAGAAACAAGAAAAAAGTAAACACAGTACCATCATTTAAAATCACGTGAATTTATTTGTTGGTATGTTACCGACAGTTTTCGCGGGGTGTGTATCGTGCTCCGTTGTTAATTAGTGACGGATAAAAGTATTCAGAAAAATCCCAAATTTTTAAATTAATTATCTTTATTTATTTCAGTCATTATGGTATAAAGTTCGGTCATTAATTATTAAATAAAAATTATCTCAATTGTCCCTCTCAACTCTGGGTAAAAGTTCTCAAATTTCAAAAAAACAGCTCCTAAATACATTTTTAGTAAATCTATAATTTATAGAACTCATTTTTTTTTGGATCACCGTTTATTTTAAAATAATATAAGTTTGAATTTAGTTTGCTTAATATCAATCGAAACATCAAACGAGTATTGCAATCATTTGATATATATATATATATATATATATATATATATATATATATATATATATATATATATATATATTTTATTTATATATAGTTATGTTGTAAATAATAATTATTATAATATTCTATTTTTATTTTATTTTACATTATTCGTTTTCATAACAACAACATATAATGTTTCGAATTATATTTCCAATTATATATATATATATATATATATATATATATATATATATATATTCACACATAAGTATTTACAAATAGTGGTTCGTGAATCGTCGGGAATGGTCGAAAGTCAATTGAATATATGAAACAGTTCAAAATTTTTGAGACTCAACCTAACAGGCTTTTCTTATCGTGTCAAAAATAATAAATCGTATCGTGAGTTTGGTTTAAAATTAGTCGAAATTTTCCGGGTCATGACAGTACCTACCCGTTAAAGAAATTTCATCCCGAAATTTGATCGAGGTCGTCATGGCTAACAATAAGAATGTTTTCATGACGAATAAGAGTTGACAAAATAGGTTTTATCATCATTGAGTAATATTGATAAAATAATTGAATTACTCGAAGCGTACGAGTGAAGCTATCACACAAAAGTTAAATGAAGTAAATAGAGGTTCGTTTTAACTTTTGACGTATTCACTGTTGAATTTTCGGAATTCAAGGGATATCAAAGAAAATCTTCGTTATCTATATGAGATTTGATTCGTCAGCGATTAAGAAAATTAAGATCTCTTTAATTAAATGCGGTCATCTGCCTCGATTGTTCTGTCGGCTGCTTCCATTATAAATTTACCTCTTCTATTTTATTATTCTCACCATTCCTATACTTTCTTCCTTAATCCATACTTCTAAAGATCGTAAAAATGTTTAATCCAGTACTGATCCTTGTCCTTCTTTTGACAATTGCTTCTGTCTTCCTCCTTTTTTTTTCATCTACCACCGGAGGAATCTGTTAACTTCTACTATTACCTTGGGGTTATAGTGTTTTTCATTCTCCCTTGTATTTATGTTGCTATCCGCATTGATATACACGGTTTGCAACTTATGTGTTTGTGATCGGCTTTATATCTTCCTTTATATTTCGGAGCTCTATGCTCTTGTTTTCTCTTCCCGATTCTAAATCAAGCGAATAATGGTCCAGAATTTGTAGATATAAAGTTTGGAATGATTATAATGTTCTAAGCAGGAAGGAACGTGATAGCACGATTTGATTTTCAAATTTATCAACATCACGGAAGATAGAACCATCAAGAATACATTTTCTTGATATGTTTGGAAGTTAAGTAGAATGAAAGAGTTATGTAACATGGCACATGATGACGTTATGTTCTGTGAATCATCACATCCCATTAGAAACTCAGCATGACTTACTGTAATATAATCACGTTGGCCAAGAGCATTATATTATACTAACTCATGCCTCAGTTCCCAAAACTTCTCCACAATTCATTCATAATTTTTACTTAGATTTTACAGAACTTTCCAATATAATGGAATACAGATAGCACAAAGAGGTATATAATTTCGGACGAGAATATTTATGAAAATATCTTCCGAAATATCGGATATATTTTTATCACAACTCAAACTATAAATATTATTGTAGAATCAACCTCAACCCTGTATAGCTAACTCCTGCATTACTGCATATAGAGTGTCTATGGTTATTCCAAATAATATATATAGATGCGTCGATATGATATGTCAAAACATTGTATACGTGTCCCGATATTTAAAGTGCGTAAAAATAAATAACAGAAATTAAATGACGATAAATAAAGTGCGTAAAGTAAATAACAGAAATTAAATGACGATAAATAAAATTGCGAGAATGTAAATTGCAATAATTAAATTGCGATAAATAAAATGTAATCAGTTAGCTAGGAACAATTAGCTAGGAACAGTTAGCGTGGATTTTTAACAAAATTTTTCATAGTTAATTTGTTTGTTTCTAACAAATTTTATTATGTCAAATGTTTTCTTCATTATGCCACTTGTTGGATTATGATAGGTCAAAATCCAAATATGAAATTGAATAAAAATGGTTATTCTGCGGTGAACGGATACGTATATCTGTGGGTGTAAGTAGGATAGTAAATGATCGTTGAATCAGATTCGAAGAATATACAGTGTAACTTATTAATGTGAAATCTAAATATTCCTCGGGTATTACCTACCCGTTAAAATATTTTCACCATTAACAGTTTGTATAAAAGAATTTTTAGCTACAATCTTTATGAAAATATATATACATATATACTTTCTTCAGATGTAATACAAATTTAATGAGTTAATATAATATTAATCTCATTGGGTTTACCGTTAGAACAAGAGTATATAATCTCTAAAATATTAGAGATTACATAATCGCCATGTCGAACGAAGATAATTGATATAGAACGATACGTAGAAAGATGATTATACTCGAGATACGGAATGAGATGTTGAGGCGTGTGATGTTGAAACTTGGGTTGATGGTGGTACTGGTGCCGTTGGTGCTAAGGCTGGTGATGTTACTGGTGTTGGTGATACTGCTGGTGCTTGTAAATTGTGTACCGTGCTCTCTAAAGTTAATACTAGAGCTCGGAGTTCTCTAACTTCTTCTACTAACCCTGGTTGGTTATCAGTGTGAGGTAAAGGTTGGATATCTTCTCTAGTTCTGTTAATGGTAGCCTCAAGACGAAAAATTCTTGCAAAAAGGGTATAAACGGTTTTGCAAACGGGTTCTCTGGTGAGCGGGTCAAGTACTCCAAGGTTAGGTGGTAGATTCGGTTCATGATATGGAGTACCTTCTTCCCTTATCCATAGGGTGAGTATGTCGCGAACCCACCCCCATTTTCTCCAGTAATCACGGTAGTTGATTGGTTGGTGTGCTCCTGTCACGCTGTCTTCGAAGTCAGAGGAACTTGGTCGATTCGTAGAGGCCATCTTACGCGATCTTAGGAAAGATTTTTGGTATTAAGAGTTTAGTGACTACAATTAATAGTTGGATGTATTCTCAATGCATTATATGCATAGATATATATAGTACCAGGATCCCTTAAATTACGGAGAAATTTACGAGAGATAACAGGCAAGGTCTACAGTAACGCTAAGATATGAATTGCCAGATACGCTAAGATATGAATTTTTGTCTATACACTATTCATGCAGTCAATGCAGTAAAACGTGTCTAGACTAAGAATGATAAGTAGGTAATTTCCGACAAGAAATGATAAGCAAAACTTTTGTCATGCAGACACTGTCGAAGTCCAGACCCACTAATGCATCTAAACAACTATCAGTTAGACACACTAATGCAAGACCTGGTTCGCTAAGACCACCGCTCTGATACCACCTGTGATGACCCGTCCTAATCCACATGGACGAAGTCATCAACATTTGGTCCCATTGCGAGGTGTTGTCCTAAATATGCCATGAATGACTCCATGTAATATGAGCAAATACACAGCGGAATATTTCTTTCATACCTGAGAATAAACATGCTTAAAAGTGTCAACCAAAAGGTTGGTGAGTTCATAGGTTTATCATAACAATCATTTCAATATCTTAATAGACCACAAGATTTCATATACACAAACGTTTTAATAAAAATATTCTAAGTGGTTGAGCACTTGGTAACCATACTTAACATTTAATCAACGTCGCATATTCCCTTTATTATGAAATCTCACTACACTGTACCAAGAGTAGTCACCGAAACGAAGTACTGTGCAACCGTTGAATACTGGTCGTCCAGTCCGGTTGGGGTTGTCAGGCCCGATAGATCTATCAACAGGATTCGCGTTTACAATACCACATGTAAATAGTAGTTACCAAGCTATTAGGGAAGATATGCAGGGTGGTACAACTCAACGTAGAATATATTTTAAGTACTTGTGTCTATCTCGTAAACATTTATAAAAGTAGCGCATGTATTCTCAGCCCAAAATATATATTGTAAAAGCAATTAAAAAGGGAGCAAATGAAACTCACCATACTGTATTTTGTAGTAAAAATACATAGGACGACATTGAACAAGTATATGGTTGGCCTCAGATTCACGAACCTATATCATTTATATATATATTAACACATAAAATGGTAATCGAACAAATTTATATATTATTAGTGATTTAATTATTATTTTAATTATGTGTTTCCTTAATAACCTAATTAATAAAAAAAATATTAATATTGTTATGTTAGATGTAGTAAATATAGTTTTATATAACTAACAGTTATTTGATAAAATAATATTGATAAGATAAAAAGGTGTTTTATTTAATAATAATAATAATAATAGTAATAATAACAAAAATGATAGTTTTTATAAAAAAAAATGATACTTTTAATGATAATGATAAAAATGACAACTTTAATAAAAATGACACTTTTAATAATAAAAATGATTCTTTTAATATTAATATTAATGATAATTTTAGTAATAAAAATGATACTTTTAGTATAAATGATAATTTTAATAATAATAATAACACTAATAATAACTATTAACCATAATAATGATAACAATAATAATTTATAATAATAATAATAATATTAATATATTAATATATAAATGATAATAGTATATATACCATTTAAATCAAATGTGTTGGTGGGTCATCAATAGCAGCAGCCTAAATTAAAGCCCAATTCAGTTTTTAACTTAGCAGTCCAACAAGTCCATTTATCAAGACTGCTTGTATTGTTAAAAAAAAATGGAATCGCCTAGATTCGAACTCAGGACCTCCTGAGTCCTAAACACCCTCCCAAACCATCTGAGCTATGCTGTTTTTATGTTATTTTTTTCATATGTTAAATCTATTCAACATAAACGAACAGTTTATTAATTTTCCTTTTTAAACCATCATCAACATAGGGTCATCGTGATCACCATTAATATCTCTGTTAATCCTCCTGGTTACCATCACCACTTATCATTTTAATCATCATCTTGTTTAAATTATCAACTTCATCTTCGATTACATTATCACGATCATTATTATTGTAACATTTTCACCATGTTAAATAAAACAAGGATGTGTGATGGGTCTCGGCCCAATAGACAACCAAAATAAATTTTGAACGCGGCCCAATACATGACAAGCCTAAGTTTCCTTGCAAGCCCAAATATGAAGTGATGACCCAATATTAGAAACCGAAATATATTGGGTCACGATTGAAGTCCAGCTCTTAGCAATTCACTAATGTTTAGAATTTGGTTGTTAAAGAAATATGACATATAGAAAAAGGGTTTTTGCAAGTGGAGAAATAAGTATTGTGACAGCTGTATATAGTATCCATTAAATCAAGTGACTTGTGCTTTTTTTTTCTGGTTCACGACAAGAGCAAAAAAAAAAAAAAAAAAATAAATAAATGGGGTTCGTCTGGATTAAACACGCATCATCATATACATCATCATCGTGTCACCAACTACATATATCCATCACGTTCATTATGCAGTAAAAGGAAACGAATATAGCTGCTGTAGCAGCATGACATCGAGAAGAAGAAATAAAAGAAATAAATAAATAAATAAATAAAACACGGTGGTCTTTGAGGGTGGCGATGGTGGTTGTAGTCCAGCTGTTAGAAGCAGCAGTAAAACACGACGGTGGTTGGGTGGTGGTTGTGCTAGGTGTGTGGAGATTCACGATAATGGGTGGTTATGTTAACCGAAATAGAAGAGAAGAAAAAGAGGAAAATGGTTGATGGTGGCGTGTGGTGTTTCGAAAAGAAAATAGAAAAACAGAAGGTACTAGTGGTTTGTGGTTTCAAGGTTACGGATGGTGATGTGGTTTCAAAGTAGTGATAGCGAGGCTGCTCGAATGAAACCGAAACATAATATTCAAGTGTCCTTGGTTTGGGTTTGTACTAAAAAAAAATGAAGATGATGGTAGGATAGTGGCGGTTGAGGTGATTCATGATGGTGGCGTGTGATATGGTTTATGGGGTGTCCGGTTGATGATCAAACGAAGGGAGGAGGGTGGCGATGGATAGGGGTGATGTGTGGTTAATTGGAAAAATGGGTTTTTGTGTTGATTATGTAATATGCAAATGTATATGTAATGTATATATAAATATGATAGATAGTGTTTGATGTAGAAAATGGTGCAGTGGTTTGGTTCCATGATTGATGTAATGCTCGACAAAAGAAAACAAAGGAATACAAGTGATGATGGTGGTGATTTTGTGTTTAGATAAGGGTAATAGAAGATGTTGGTTAATGTACACATGTATATATAAGATTTATAGGCTAGTTAAAAAGTAATCAGAGTAATCAATTTGAAACAGTTTTAATGAATCAGATACAGTAGTTTAGGTTGGATCTTTCAACAAGTGGCTATATATAATAAGAGATAGATAGGAAAAAGTAATAGAGTAATACTCACTTACTCACATCAGTTCACGGACGAAATTATTTAGAACAAGTGGAATAAAGAAACAAGAAAAAAGTAAACACAGTACCATCATTTAAAATCACGTGAATTTATTTGTTGGTATGTTACCGACAGTTTTCGCGGGGTGTGTATCGTGCTCCGTTGTTAATTAGTGACGGATAAAAGTATTCAGAAAAATCCCAAAATTTTAAATTAATTATCTTTATTTATTTAAGTCATTATGGTATAAAGTTCGGTCATTAATTATTAAATAAAAATTATCTCAACTGTCCCTCTAAACCCTGGGTAAAAGTTCTCAAATTTCAAAAAAATAGCTCCTAAATACATTTTTAGTAAATCTATAATTTATAGAACTCATTTTTTTTGGATCACCGTTTATTTTAAAATAATATAAGTTTGAATTTAGTTTGCTTAATATCAATCGGAACATCAAACGAGTATTGCAATCATTTGATATATATATAATTTTTTTATTTATATATAGTTATGTTGTAAATAATAATTATTACAATATTCTATTTTTATTTTATTTTACATTATTCGTTTTCATAACAACAACATATAATGTTTCGAATTATATTTCCAATTATATATATATATATATATATATATATATATATATATATATATATATATATATATATATATATATATATATATTCACACATAACTATTTACTAATAGTGGTTCGTGAATCGTCGGGAATGGTCGAAAGTCAATTGAATATATGAAATAGGTCAAAATTTTTGAGACTCAACCTAACAGGCTTTTCTTATCGTGTCAAAAATAATAAATCATATCGTGAGTTTGGTTTAAAATTAGTCGAAATTTTCTGGGTCATGACAACTTATCTAGGGTAAAAGCTAGAATGAATTTTCAAATGATCAAATATTTTCATAAAGATCCAATTTCCTAAAGGATCTAAATTTTCATAGTCATGTGGGACTGTAAACCACATCGTTACGATCATTGTTCATATCACCGTATAAAAATCACTGATGTATAAAGTGTGAGAATAAAGAAGTGATTCTAGTGATGTTATATTTCAAGTTCTGTATTGCTTGAGGACAAGCAACGTTCAAGTGTGGGGATATTTGATACTTCTCCAAATGATCATATATTTAGTCGCAATATCCTTCCAATATGTAAATTTTTTAGTTGTAATTGTTCTATTTTTAAGTTTTAATCGTTTATATTAAATAAGTACAAAAACAGAAAGTAAAAATGAAGATTTGAAGACGCAAACGTCCAAAATGCTCAAACGTACAAGTTACAATCCAAGTGGTTCAATTTATTGATGATCAACATCTAAATATTGATAAAAGTACAAGTCGCGGAACGCAAAGTACAAGATATCTAAGCATACGAAAAGACGTTCGAAAATCCGAAACCGAGACATAAACCGAGCATCAACGAGCGAGTCAACGGACCTAAAATTACAAGTCAACTATGTGACAACCCGGAAATTTCCAACCAAATTTAAACTTTAATCTTTATATGTTTCCGACACGATAAGCAATATTTGTTAAGTTAAATTTCAAGAATTTTAAACTATGTTCATACATTCATTCAACCTCGACCAAGTTCCAACGATTCATGAACCATTAAACGAATATGATTATATATGTATATGTGTATATATATTATAACTTGAAACGTAAACAAAATATTAGATTAAATACTTTATATGATTGTATCTGTTTCAAAATGTTTATCAATGGAATTAGAAGATAAGATCAAATGATTGAATTATCAGATATATTGAATTATGATTATAAGTCTCTGTTGAAAGGCCCACGTTGATTTGAGAAATCTTTCCATTTTAACAGTATTCGAAAAATGGTAAAGTGATTTATAAATAAGAACAAATTGTCAATCATTGAGAACTAGACAAAGGATAGTGGAAGATTGAATCTCATAAAGACTCGATTGATCTATTTAGTTTTAAACGTACAAAAACGTTAACAGTTTAAAAAGAACTTTATTATTAAAACGTATATAACTTTTATAAATATCTAGAACCACTTTTGACAACTCATCACTTAACTAGTATGATAAAGATAACGATATTTATATTTTATTTTATATATATAATGATTTAAATTAATATTATATATATTTATACGCGTATTATACGTACATAGTTTTATATTTTTACTATACTTAAACTTTACCTTTACTTTATTTTTACTTTACTTTAACTTTAATAATTCACTTTAATAATTCATACTTTAATAATTCACTTTAATAATTCATACTTTAATAATTCACTTTAATAATTCATACTTTAATAATTCACTTTAATAATTCATACTTTAATAATTCACTTTAATAATTCATACTTTAATAATTCACTTTAATAATTCAAAAATCTATTATAAATAGAATTCAATAGGTTTCATTATTTCATAGAAACTTGAAAATATTTTTCTCTAAACTCTCTCAATCGATTTACATATATATATTTACTCCGTATTATTTCAAGATATTATTAGTATACATAAAATATTACGACGGAGTGCTGTCCGAGTGATTTCGAAATTGTTTTTCGAGTGGGATATGATTAAGGAAATTATGGGTTATAGCTATGGAGGTGATTGAGTATGGTTCATGGGTATGCTCGTGAGGTCAATATAGTGTTTATCATTACCGTTGCGTCTACGTACCTTTCCTGCGATATTGAATCTCAATATTGATACGTGAGTACTCATAATTTAACTTTTACATACTAATAGTGTATCCCTGACTAGTGCTCGAGTATTTTGGATTATGCATGCTTGTACTTTTAATATTGCCCTTAGACAGGTTAGGTTGAATGTTGAATTAGTTACACTTGCGGTTGAGATAAGGTATAAGATATGCATGTCCTTGGAAAGCTAGCGAAAAATTAAGAACTTTTCCTTTAGATATCGAATAGTTTCGATGAACGGATTAGAAGTTATAATCAATTGAATTTTCGATATTTTTATTAAAAATGATTATTATTATCGTCGTTTTTATCGTCGTTCTAGTTTTATCTTATTATTATGATTATTATTATCTTTATCAATAAAAGGGATTTATCATTAAAAATTGTTATTTTTTTTATTATTACTATCGTTATTATCGTTAAAGTTATAATTAGTATTATTATTATTATCCAATTATTATTATTATTATTATTTGTATTATTATTATTATTATTTGTATTATTATTATTATTATTATTATCGTTATTAATATATATCATTATTTAAAAATGGTTATTGTTATTGTTATTATTATTATTACTATATTATCATTAAGATAATTATTAGTATTATTGTTAATAATGTTATAGTAACTATCATTATTAATATTAGTGTATTTAAAACAAATATTTGTAACACCTAATTATTTTGATTACTATTATTATCATTATTATGAACACGATATAAAAGACGATTAAAAGCTATTAAACGAAACGATTAGGAAATAATGAGTAAGAGTATCATGATGAAATTAAAATATTATAAGATATTGATTTAGATAAAATTATCGTTCTTATTATTTTTATCATTACTATTATTATTAAAAGTATCTTTAGTATTAAAACTATCATTTTAACAAAAATTATCATTTTAATAGAAATGTCATTGTTACTATAAAATATCATTATTATTATTATTTTAAATAGAATTATTATTTCAAAGATAATATTAAAAATTATCGTAAATATTAAAGTTATCATAATTAGAATTATCGTTTTATCATAATGTCATTTTAGTAATTATAAATATTAATATTTTTATAATAATAATTATTATTACAAAATAATACAACTTTTACTTACTATCATTATAGATATTATTTTATCAAATAAATATGTGATACAAACATATTTTACTACGTGTAATAACTTACTTTAATAATACCTATCATATTATCTTTATAATATTAAATGAACCCTATAAATTTTATTACTTAATATATATAAAAGTATATTTTATTATATAAATTTAATATAAAATTTTATTTATTAATAAATAAATTATATTATTTACTCTAATAAATCTTTTAAAAATATTTAAAAATATAAAACGACGATATTTAAACTATATATTAATCATGTATAGATTTTTGGAAATTATTTTGAGTCAAATTTACTTTTGTTGACTTTTGCATATTAGTCTCGAGCATTAGGATTGTGGTACACTATGACTTAACCTAATTTGTTAGACAAATATTGACCAACACATAAATATATATAATTAATTTAGGTTCGTGAATCCGAGGTCAACCTTACACTTGTTCAATGACGTTATATGTATTTTTACTACGAAATACAGTATGGTGAGTTTCATTTGCCTTTTTACCCTTTATATTTTTGGGACTGAGAATACATGCGCTTTTATAAATGTTTGACGAAATAGACACAAGTAATTGAAACTACATTCTATGGTTGAATTATCGAAATCGAATATGCCCCTTTTTATTAAAGTCTGGTAATCTAAGAATTAGGGAACAGACACCCTAATTGACGCGAATCCTAAAGATAGATCTATTGGGCCTAACAAACCCCATCCAAAGTACCGAATGCTTTAGTACTTCGAAATTTATATCATGTCCGAAGGAGGATCCCGGAATGATAGGGGATATTCTTATATGTATCTAGTTAATGTCGGTTACCAGGTGTTCACCATATGAATGATTATTTTTGTCTCTATGCATGGGACGTATATTTATGAGAACTGGAAATGAAATTCTTGTGGTCTATTAAAATGATGGAAATAAATGATTATGATAAACTAATGAACTCACCAACCTTTTGGTTGATACTTTAAAGCATGTTTATTCTCAGGTGTTAAAGAAATCTTCCGCTGTGCATTTGCTCATTTTAAAGATATTACTTGGAGTCTTTCATAGCATATTTCGAAGAACGTTGCATTCGAGTCATTGAGTTCATCAAAGATTATTATTAAATCAATTTATAGTTGGATAGTGGATATTATGAAATGGTATGCATGCCTGTCAATTTTCGATGTAAAGAAAGATTGTCTTTTAAAAACGAATGCAATGTTTGTAAAATGTATCATATAGAGGTCAAATACCTCGCAATGTAATCAACTATTGTGAATCGTTTATAATGTATATGAACGGGTCCTTTCAAACTAAGCACAAGAATATAATATAATATATAAAAAATTATATAAATTATATATATATATAAATTATATATATATATATATATACATATATATGTATATATACATATATATGTATATATATATATATATATATATATATATATGTATATATATATATATATATGTATATATATATATATATATGTATATATATATATATATATATATATATGTATATATATATATATATATATATATATATATATATGTATGTATATTATGTCGACAAGCTAGGAGCCAAAACAATTGTGAGCTGGAAATCGACCCTTCGCGATCGCGGAGCTCCAAGGCTTAAAACCTTCGCGATCACGGAGCCGAAGGAATCAAATTTTTCCTATAAAAGGCACGAGCTTCTGCCGAATCCAACACCCCTTTTCTTTCTTTCTCTCTATGTAATATATAATTATAATTATAATTATAATTATAATTATAATTATAATTATAATTATAATTTTAATTTAAGTTTAATAATAATTGGGTTATTGTAACGAATGTTTTACGGGTTTTAAAGTCGGAACTCTGTCCGTGCGACGCTACGAAATTAATATTCATTGTAAGCTATGTTCTTCCTTTTTAAATTAATGTCTCGTAACTAAGTTATTATTATGCTTATTTGAGCCGAAGTAATCGTGATGTTGGACTAAATATTAAGTCGGGGTTATTGGATTTTGTACTATAATTCGGGTTTGGACAAAAGACCGACACTTGTGGACATTGGATTATGGACTATTAATAGATGGGGGGTATTGTCTAATCGAATGACAACTCATTGGAATCTGTCGAACCTATCTTCAAACTAGTTAATCTAATAATTATTAAATGATTATGCATGTCCTATTTAGTGATGTTTATACGACATCTTTTACGATTATTTAATTAATTATTCGGGTTGGGTAATTGATTATTCAAACTGATCAAGTGGGTAAATTTATGTTCATATCTTATTAAAATAGGGGTGGATTACATACAAGGGTAATTGGTGTAATTGTTAACAAAGTACTAAAACCTTAGATTACACGCAGTCGATAACCTGGTGTAATTATTAATAAAGTATTAAAACCTTGTGACAGTTTGAATCCCTAATTAGTTGGAATATTTGACTTCGAAAATAAGGTTAATTTGACGAACATTTTATAATTATGACCGATGGACTATTATGGACAAAAACCAGATAGGTATCAAATGTGACAACCCGGAAATTTTCGACCAAATTTAAACTTAATCTTAATATGATTTAATATTTCCGACACGATAAACAAAGTCTGTAATGTTGATTGTTTCAAAAACTTTGAACTGTGTTCATGTAATCAATTACCCTTTGACTGTGCTCGTCGATTCACGAACAATTAATTGTAAATAGATATGTGCGTATATATATATATATATATATATATATATATATATATATATATATATATATACATACATACATGAAAATAAATATAAGTGTATAAAATTTTGAATAAACTATAATCAATTTGAATTGATAATGGGAAATACTAAATAAAATAATTAAGTACTATTAAAATGAATATATATATATATATATATATATATATATATATACATGATATATATATATATATAAAATATATAAATATTAAATATTAAATAAATGTTATCATATAATATTATCTAATTAAGAAATTGTAATAATTATATATTAAATGAAATTACAAGTTTAATTATAATTGTTACATTATTATTACGTTTGTTACTATTATTAATATTAATATTAGTATTACTTGAATTATTTAAAATTATAATATGAAATTGTTATCTGTAATTTATTATATTGCTGTTACTATTGGTATTAGTATAATTATTGTTATTAACAGTATTATCATATTATTATTATTATTATCTTTATCAGTATTATCAATATTAATATGAGTACTAAAAATTATCATTTTTAATTATTATCATTATTACTCTCATCATTATAAATGTTAATATTAGTGTTATTAATTATTTTTATCATGAATAATATTGGTACTTCTATTATTATTATTATTATTATTATTATTATTATTATTATTATTATTATTATTATTATTATTATTATTATTATTATTATTATTATTATTATTATTATTATTATTTTTATTATTATTATTATTATTATTATTATTATTATTATTATTATTATTAATTGTTATTATATAATTATTATTATTTTTATTATTATGAAAATTATTATTAATATTATTAGAAAATAATACATTTTATTTTTATTAACATTAATAATATTTTTATTATCATTTTTATTACTAGTATCATTATTAATTATTATTATTATCAATATAATTATTATTATTAGGATTATTACTATTAATATACTTATTTATTTATTAATGCTAATTATATTATGAAATCAGATATATAAGTCGAATCAATTAAAAACATCATAATCCAAATTTTATTTTCGTTCTCTAATTTGTTATCTGTCGAAATCAAGTGTCCTAATACAATTAAAATTCGTTTCAAGTCGTTATCCACTTTATTTATTTTTATTTTTATTTGTTTGTTTCTTCATCTAATTGATTCTAAATGTCGGACCATCTTGGCTATAAAGTGATCGATTGACTCATGCTATTGGACATAAAACCCATTCAAATACTTTCCTATCAATTACAGCTAATTTAACTTGTTAAATTGAAACAGAAAAAAAAAACCGCTGTTACCCTATTCGAGTCACATTTAAATCAAATACCCAAATTCGAACCAATTTTTAAAATGTGTTAATGCCATCTTGCTAGAAATCTTTCGTTTAAACTGCCTGCAAATTCTCAAGGTCCAATTTTATCTATCGATTTTGAATTATTGAGTCAAACTTATTCTCTAAAAAGTCAACAATATTGTTCATCGTAAAATTTGATTTCAATCTGATGTTTTAGGTCCAATTGATGATACAGAAAGATTACATGAACGATTTAGAGTCTTTTTCATTCAGGATTCGAGGTCTAAAACACTTTAGAAATTCGAATTTAAGTCAAACATGTTCTTCAGCGTGCTATATTATTCTTTATTTTCTGTTTTGATTAATCTAAACAATCGGTAATTGTTCTGTATAAGTTGCAAATCCTAAAAACTAAATTAGTAAATCATTTAATTGTTGGTATCGATCTTTGGTCTATTGATTTCAAAAGTTGAAGAAGATGAATATGAACACAGAAGATTACGGGTTATATAATTTTGGGTTTGGTATAAATCAGTAAAGGCTGGACAGCCCAGCTGGCCTAACGAGTAATGGGTATAAGAGAGGTCGCGGGTTCGAGCCCTTGCAAGGGCTGTTTTTTTTTAAAAACTCTACGAGGTAGTCTATTTTCATTATTATTATTATTATTATTATTATTATTATTATTATTATTATTATTATTATTATTATTATTATTATTATTATTATTATTATTATTATTATTATTATTATTATTATTATTATTATTATTATTATTAACATTTTTAATTATTATTAATATTATTGTTAATATTATTGTTATTATTAGTTATTGTTATTATTACTAGTATATTAGTTATTAGTATAAATATTTTTACTAATAAAAGTAGTAGTTACCCTTTTATTATTATTATTATTATTATTATCATTATCATAATTATAATTACAAGTAGGATTATTATTATTATTATCGTTATTACTAATATTATTATCATTATTAGTATTATTATCAAGTAGTATTATTACTTTATCATTAGTACTATTATAAGCATTACTAATATTATTACTATTATTACTTTTACCATTTTAGTATTGTTATTATTATTTAAAACAATTTATTGTTATTTTCATAAATATTAGTACTAATATCATTTTATAAATGTTAGAATTATTATTATTATCATAAGTACTATTACTAATATTATCATTATTATTATTAGTATGATTATCACTATTAGCATTGTTATTATTAAAAATTATAATCATTATTATCATTTTTACTAAAATTATTATTTTTTTATCACTAAAACTATCATTATTATTGTTATCAGTATTATCTATATCATTATTATTAATAATTATGATTATGAAAATAACAGTTTTAATAACGTTATTAAAGTTATAAGCATAAAAATAAAGATTATGTATAAATATATATTTAATACACATAACCAAACTATATTAATATACCTATATATAAAATGAAAATATATATAATGAAACTTATAAATCTACTATATATATGAATTACATCACTAATAATAATATATTTGTTCGACTACAATTATGTATATTAATAAATATATAAATGATATAGGTTCGTGAATCCGAGGCCAATCCTGCATTGTTCGATGTCGTCATATGTATTTTTACTACAAAATACAGTATAGTGAGTTTCATTACTCTCTTTTTATATATATTTTTGGGACTGAGAATACATGCGCTGATTTTATTAATGTTTTACGAAATAGACACAAGTGATCAAAAACTACATTCTATGACTGGATTATGAATATTGAATATCACCCCTTTTTAGCTTGGTAACCTAATAATTATGAAACGGGTATGACCCCTAATTGACGCAAATCCTAAAGATAGATCTATGGACCTAGACAAGTCCCATTTGGAGTACGGATGCTTTAGTACTTCGAGATTATTATTATTATACAGACGAGAGGTTCTGTTTGGGGATATTATATGCATTAAAGTTAAGTCGGTTATCAAGCGTTCACCATATGAATGATTTTTAATTTGCGGGTTACGCGTGTTATTTTGTACTCGGGTTACGTGTACAATTAAATATATGAAATCTTGTAGTCTATTAAAATGATGGAAATGAATATTTATGATAAACTAATGAACTCACCAACCTTTTGGTTGACACTTGAAAGCATGTTTATTCTCAGGTTTGAAAGAAATCTTCCGCTGTGCATTTGCTCATTTTAAAGATATTACTTGGAGTCATTCATGGCATTTTTCAAAAGACGTTGCATTCAAGTCGTTGAGTTCAACAAGATTACTATTAAGTCATTTATAGTTTGGATATATTATGAAAGGGTATGCATGCCTATCAACTTTCGATGTAATGAAAGTTTATCTTTAAAAACGAATGCAATATTTGTAAAATGTATCATATAGAGGTTAAATACCTTGGAATGTATCCATATGTTATTGTATTCATCCTTATAGATTAGGACGGGTCGCTTCATGTGGTATCAGAGCGGTGGTCTTAGCGAACCAGGTCTTGCATTAGTGTGTCTAACTAGTAGTTGTTAGGATGCATTAATGAGTCTGGACTTCGACCGTGTCTGCATGTCAAAAGTTTTGCTTATCATTTCTAGTCTGAAATCATCTGCTTATCATCCTTAGGAAATTACCTGCTTATCATTCTTAGTCTAGACACATCTTACTGCATTGATTGCATGAATAGTGTATAGACAAATTCATATCTTAGCGTATCTGCTAATCAATATCGTAGCGTATCTGTTACTGTAGACTTTATCTGACACGTTCCCGTAATTCCCTCCGTAATCTACGGGATCTTTTGTACTATGTATAGGTATTCTATGTAATTAGAATATCATCCGATATCCGAAAATCATTTTATATTGAAAAACCTTTTACTCAATCGTACGAAATGGAACTCGCCACTAGTTCAAGTCCCTCGAATTTCGACAGCTATTTCGACATGGATGTTCACCTAAACTCCGGAAGCAGCGTCACCCAAATGAATCAACCAATCAGCCATCCCCAATTCATCTGATGGGTTCGTAGTCTACTTAATCATTGGAGACAAGAAGAAGGTGATCCTTTTCATCAACCGAATTCACCTCTTGGCGATGAACCTGAAGCACTTACCGGCGAACCTGTTCGAAACACCATTTTTTCTCTCATTTCCAGAGTATCTCGTCACGATTATATACTATCTCAGATTCTAGATCTTATTCATCCGCTCGTCCGAACCGACAATCATCCCGGGGTAATAGAAGAAGTCAACGAGCTTCGTGCTCGGGTAGTGGCTTTAGAAAATATGGTGTAAAGATTACAAGCACCAGCAGCATCACCAGCATCAACAGTACCACCATCATCAATGCCAATAGTACGATTACCACCAATAACAACATCCGCATCCCACACCTCAACATCACAATTTGTATCTCGAGCCTCAACGTCATACGCACCATAGATACCAAGGAGTACCAACAACAACAACCGATGAAGTATTAATCTATAACATCATTGGAGAAACATTCTGTGGCAATTATGTAATCTCCAAAGTCTTAGTGATTATTTATTCTAGCTCAAACCGAAAAACAAATGAGATTAATATCATATTAACTCATTAAATTCATGATTACATCTGAAGAAAATATATATGTATATATATTTTCATAAAGATTGTAATTAAAAATTCTTTCGCACAAACTGTTAATGATGAAAATATTTTAACGGGTAGATAATACTCGTGGAATATTTAGATTTCACATTAATAAGTTACACTGTACATTCTTCGAATCTGATTCAATAGCCATTTACTATCCTACTTACATCCACAGATATATGAATCCGTTCACCACAGAATAACCATTTTCATTCAATTTCATATTTGGATTTTAAATTATCAGAATCCAACAAGTGGCATAATGAAGAAAACATTTGACAAAATAAAATTTGTTAGAAACAAACAAATTAACTATGAGAAATTCTGTTAAGAATCCACACTAACAAAATCCTAGCTAATTGTTCCTAGCTAACTGTTAATTTCTTATTACATTTATTTATCGCAATTTAATTATCACAAATTTAATTCTCGCAATTTTATTTATCGTCATTTAGTTTCTGTTATTTATTTTACGCACTTTAAATATCAGGACACGTATACAAGGTTTTGACATATCATATCGACGCATCTATATATATTATTTGGAATAACCATAGACACTCTATATGTAGTAATGTTAGAGTTAGCTATACAGGGTTGAGGTTGATTCTCAAATAATATATATACTTTGAGTTGTGATCGAGTCTGAGACATGTATATAATGGGTCACGACACGTATTAATTAATTCGAATATTATATATTAAACTATATATGAATTGTTGAACTATTAGTTATGGAATATTAACTGTGGACTAATAACATTGGACAATTAAAATGAATTAAAATATTGGTTATAACATATGAAACTAAACATTTCTTCAAGTTTGCCACTTGATTTCATCATAAATGTAACGTCCTCCAGACAGGGTCTGGAAGAAACGTCACTAATATCAAATAAACTAACATATTATAATATACGAGAACAATACTACATGATAAAATCAAACTTTATTGAGAGTACGCAGCGAAAAATGAAATGTCGTTACAAGAATTGAAATTACAATAAAGTAAATGTTTCGAATGCAAGAATAGTAAATGCGATATCTCTTGTTCCTAAGTCCAAGTAGCATCACATAAGCAGTAAGTAAGTAAGCTTGAATCAATCAGCACCTGAGACAAATATGCTAAAGTGTCAATCAAAAAGGTTGAGTGAAATCATAGGTTTAACAAAAGTAGTTATCGTTGTTTTTAGACCACAAGATTTAGTTTATAAAGTTGATCTCGCAGATCAAAAATTTATGCCAGCGCGTGATATTTAGACTAAACGTTTAAGTTTACCCCAAAGACAAGTTGTAGTTTATACTTGCCGGTTTAATTTCGTTATTAAGTAATACAAAGACTTAGTCAAATGTATCAGGGACGTTACTCCCGATAGGCCTACCCCCAATAATTAAGCAAGCATTCAACGAGCAATTAAAAATATCGCTGTAGGAACTTAGTCGGACATAGCCGGGTATAGCATAGTTTAGTAGTTTGGTACTTGTGTCTAAGTTGTAAAATGTAAAAACAGCATGTGTCTCACCCCAATAAAAGTAAGTAAGTTTGCTAGCAATAAAGAGTGGGGCTATGAATTCACCTTAGTAAGTAGAGAGAGAGTTATTCCTCGGAATAGAAAGTTGGATGAGTGAGCAGAAAAGTCAACCTATTGACATTTAAGAGTAGTAAGTGTTTTTGCCCAAGTTTAAGTAGATGTTTAAGTATGATAGTGTTGTAAGTATAGTTCGTTTTACTAAGTTTCCTTTCCTAGTAAGTTTCTATTTTTAGAAAGTTTCCACTTTTAGTAGATTTCTTATATTAGTAAGTTTCTATAACTAGAAAGTTTCTACTTTAAGAGTGTTTTCCATTTTAGGATACTTACTGTATTAGATAAGCCTCCAATCACTCCTTTCCCTTCGAATGGCCATTTTAGGTCTAGGGGCTTGAGCTATAGGATCATTTAAATCGGAAATCCAAACCCTTTCGCCTAGAGTTTCGTAGAAACCATTCATCAAGAAAGTTCGAAGATCTATACATCTCTAATACATATCTCAAAATGTTTTTATGTGTTATAATATAAGTAGTAGGTTATAGGTGTTAGTAATAGTAATAGTGTATACATGTTAATTAATAGTATAAGTAGTATTAGGGTTTCATTAATTAGGGTTAGTTAATTAAAGTAGTATTTTAATGATTAGGGTTTATGGTTTTGAGGATCTAAATAATATGAATTTTAAGATCATGCACGAATATGATTATGAATATAAACATGAATTGAAAGAAAGATTTAAAAGTTTTAAGATTTTGGATCATACCTTGTTAATGATGATGAAGATTAACAAGAAACAAGAAGAAAACTTGGTGATGAAGATCAAATAACCCAAATATAATAAAGAACACGCTTGAAAATCTTGATGAACACGAAGAACAAGCTTGAAGATCTAAATACCACAAGAGAGGGAGAGGGAGAGATTATTTTTGAGAGAGGATTTTGGTTTGATTTGTGAATGAGAAACTAGGAGTCTAGGGGTGTTTATATAGTGCAAGTATTAGAGTGTTAATCAATATAAGGATGTTCTAATTAATGATTTTATTTTATTTTAGAATTTTTAGTCAACAATAGGTGGTACTAGTTTATATATATATATATATATATATATATATATATATATATATATATATATATATATATATATATATATATATATATATATATATATATTTTATTTTATTTTTTTAGTTAACATAAGGATGTAATTGTTTAAGATTCTTTAGTCTTATTATTATTATTATTATTATTATTATTATTATTATTATTATTATTATTATTATTATTATTATTATTATTATTATTATTATTATTATTATTATTATTATTGTTATTATTATTATTATTATTATTATTATTATTATTATTATTATTATTATTATTATTATTATTATTATTATTATTATTATTATTATTATTTTTACATTTACTACATGATAAGTATTATTTTCTTTTTACTAATTCATGACTTGTATATATATATATATATATATATATATATATATATATATATATATATATATATATATATATTATTTAGTTCCCAATTGTTTTATTATTTATATAAATGTCACTTTTTATTTATTACTTATAGGTTATTAGTTATAATATTACATAAATGCATAAATTTTAATTAGCAGTGAGTGTCGACTAACAGTTTATTATTTTCATCTTTTATTAACTTATCAATTATTGCACAAAGTTAATTAATATGTTTTATAACTCTTAACACTTAACAATTGTTAATTAAAGTTTAATCATTAAGTTTTAATTATATTGTTTGGGCATTTAATATTGAAAAAATATAGAATGGAAAAATGAGGGTCGTTATAGTACCTCCCCGTTATTAGAAACGTTGTCCTGAAGTTTTTAGTAGATTTCTCATTTGCATCAGCAATTGAGAAGAGATGGGGGGTATTTTCGTATCGTTTAGTCTTCGCGTTCCCATGTATGTTAGGGGCTTCTACGCGAATCCCAACGGACTTTAACAATAGAGTTTGATTTTTACATTCCCGGGTACGGTCGGGGCCGATGAGTGTTAACAATAAGCATATTGTTTTGTTTACATGTTTGATCTCATGATCCTTAACCTTAATAGGTCGTTTACAAGTGCATTAAATGCGGAGAATTTTCCAAGGAATAACAAGAGTGTCGTTTGACTAGTTTTTCTTTAAAACAAAAGATGATGCTATAACAACATGAAATGTATTATTGAGCTCGTTAAGATCTTGAGTGTTTATGCCGCAATAGTAGGGCAGATAAAATAGAGTAGAGTACGTAAAGATTTCAGTTACGTAGTTTGATGTATAGCTGGTGTTTGTTAGAGAAAGTACCAGCTTCAAGTTTCGAAAGGTAACCATAATACCCTTAGTTTTCAAGAGATGTCTAATAGACAAATAAGATGTTAGTTGAGAGTTCGTTGATCTCAGGATAATACAAGCGATTAAATTTAAGACATCGTTCAGTATACATGAGAACTTGTCTTTAGAAATAGTTTCAGAATGTAGCTTTAAGATTTATGATTTCAGTTTCATGTCGAATCATAGATTAAAACTTGACTAGAATAACATCTAGTTACAAACCAAAAAGGAAGAAATGTTTAGAGTATCTTCATAAATGTCTAAGGTAACTCCTTCAGAGTAAGAAAAGTGTTTTCGCACAAATGGCGAGTCGGTCTATTATTTACTTATGAGTTTAAATGTGGATGAGAATAAATGTGAATCATTGATTATAAGGTATTGTTTCTATCATGAAGGAACCTTTGTTCCTTGTTCAAAAGATCGTAGTATTGATGTTTACGAGAGCGTCGTGGTTTGGCCGTGAAATACCGGAAGTAGAAACTTCTTAACGAATAACATAGCAAGGAAGAGATGATGTACGTAAAGAGGTAAGTCTCGTTCTTGCACGGAGAATGGGAATAAAGGTGATCCAAACATATTGGAGAGCAATACGAAAGTTTTAATAATAAACCAAAGTAATTTTTTAAAAGTTGCGACATTTGTTATAACAATATAAACGAAGCGGAGCTATTGGTAAAACTTGAGTTATGTACAACACGTACTATTTTATGTGAAATAATTTGAACAATACGAAAAAAAGAGTTGTCTAAAAGAATGTTTAATTTAATGAAACAAAGGTAAATTGCTAAAAATGCGAAAGTGTTTATATAATTAGTGAAAGTAATTTTAGAGGAGGTAACGAAATGATGTTCATAGTACAACTAGGGTTACGTAAAATTTTGTAAAGTAATTTCGATTTAATCAAAGTGGAAATTTGTAGAAGTGAAAGTATAATTTGATATGTACTAGTCAAAGTACGTAAAGTTAAGTTTATGTATAAGGTTTTATAAATCACATAAGTGAAAAATCATTTTTTATAAATTCCGAGATAGTTTGAAAATAAAGACTCGTGTAAGAAATCTTTGGAAAACAGGATACTTGTATTTAAGAGTTTATTTGTTTGAGAAAAATTGATTGAAGATTTTAAAATTCTGGAGGATAATTGTGTAATAATTGTTTCAAGGTAATGAAAACTAATGGATCGACTTTTATCAGGGCTTGAGTCCTTGGACTCGAAATGTTAACATTAAAGTTAGAAGGATGATAATGTGATTATCATCAAATGAGTAAATCCCTCAGATTTAGAGTTATGTATGAAAGAACTTCAAATAAGATTTGCAACTTTGAATCGTTCGAATGATAGTGAGAGTTCAAGAACTCGACATGAATAATCTGGCAGTCGCATAGACAAGTATAAATAAATGCTAAAGCAGTGACTTTCAACTACGTAATGATTGTTTGAATTCAGCCTTAATTGGTCTGAGAGGAGGATACATTAAAGTATGATGGAATCATTTCAATTGTTACAGCAGTTTTTCAGATGAGTTTAGCTCAAGCCACAACTTGAGATAGTGTATTTCACCTCTGGTTTTCGAGTTGACAATGATCGATTATTGTTTGAGTATGGCACCATTACTTGCATGGTGCCAAGTAGTCTATTATAAGTAGATGTACGAGTACAGAAGTTTCTTGACTATGATAGTTAAAACGATACATGTATGGAGGTTCCATTCTTCAGAAGATTATGCATATGAGATATTTATCATCTCGACATAGATAATGTAATATTGGACATGGTGTTTGTAATATCGATGTTGGAGGGTTCAAATGACATAGGTTTTTGAAAGTCATATGAGAATTTACACCGAGAGTGTAATAACAAGTGATGATTATGTATCAATGATTAGGAGATATCCATTTAGGATGAATGAATTTCAAGATTCGATTGTCTATAACTTTTTATGGTACATGAAAGTTTGTTAAATGAGTATGAGATAGATATATAGTTTGATTAGAATGAGTTCTTCGTATCTACTAAATATCAAGATGATCATTTTTCTCTTTTCATGCCCTTGCATTTGAGTTTTTGAACAGATAGCTTGAGAGTTTTTCTTTGATTCACTTTCTATTCCATACGTCATGATATTGGAATATTTCTATGAATTACTGTAATATAATCACGTTGGCCACCGTCATTATATTTCACTAATTCATATTTCCTTTCCAAGGTCACTCCATAAGGTCAGGATATGTGATCAATGATGACTTCTAATATAGTGTGTTAAGGACAACAGTAATCTTAGCTGGATCGACAACATGTCGGTTTTAAGCCAAAATTTGCACTTTGGAAAAGTTTGCGTAGAGTTGTTCTTTTTCTCAAGAATGAGTTTGCAAATGTTGCTCACGTCCTTTCTCACTCTTGGAGCAGTTCGAAATGTCATCCGTGAAAACAGTTACTAACTTATGGTTGGCTAGTTTTAAGTTGCAGTCTTTATAGACTTGGTTAACCTTCATATCTTTGATAGTTATGGAAGTTGTGTAAGACGTATCAGACGAGGAAATTATGAAACATCGTGGTAAGAGTTGGTGTAGTTGGACGAACCATGATTCTTCACTACATAAGGGTGTATAGAAGTTTGATAAATTCGATAGGATAAAGATGAGTATGATATAAACGAAACACTTTATATGATTAAGAACGAGGCATTAAATAAGCCTTTTTAATACACAATTTAGATATAGAAATGGTTTAAGGCATAGCCTTTACGTAGATGAGAAATTGGAATAGGATAAACTAGGAAATATTATGATTGAAGTAGTCTTCATATTTCTTCTTCTCGTCCTCAACCTTCTTCATAAACTTCTCAACTTTCTCATTCTTCGCCTTTTGTTTCTCATGCAGGAACTCGAGGCGGTTTTCCTCCATCTTCAATCTAAAGTTAACATCTTCTCTTAGGTAGGCAAGAGATTGCTTCCCCCATCGGGCATTTCTATCACATTCATACTTCACCAACTTTATCTCCTTCTTTAGCTCAGCATTTTCATCCATGAGTGTAACGTCCTCCAGATAGGGTCTGGAAGAAACGTCACTAATATCAAATAAACCAACATATTATAATATACGAGAACAATATTACATTATAAAATCAAACTTTATTGAGAGTACGCAGCAGAAAATGAAATGTCATTACAAGAATTGAAATTACAATAAAGTAAATGTTTCAAATGCAAGAATAGTAAATGCGATATCTCTTGTTCCTAAGTCCAAGTAGCATCACATAAGCAGTAAGTAAGTAAGCTTGAATCAATCAGCACCTGAGACAAACATGCTAAAGTGTCAACCAAAAAGGTTGAGTGAAATCATAGGTTTAACAAAAGTAGTTATCGTTGTTTTTAGACCATAAGATTTAGTTTGTAAAGTTGATCTCCCGCAGGATCAAAAAGTCATGCCAATGCGTGATATTTAGACTAAACGTTCAAGTTTGCCCCAAAGACAAGTTGTAGTTTATACTTGTCAGTTTAATTTCATTATTAAGTAATACAAAGACTTAGTCAAATGTATCAGGGACGTTACTCCCGATAGGCCTACCCCCAATAATTAAGCATGCATTCAACGAGCAATTAAAAATATCACAGTAGGGACTTAGTCGGATATAGCCGGGTATAGCATAGTTTAGTAGTTTGGTACTTGTGTCTAAGTTGTAAAATGTAAAAACAGCATGTGTCTCACCCCAATAAAAGTAAGTAAGTTTGCTAGCAATAAAGAGTGGGGCTATGAATTTACCTTAGTAAGTAGAGAGAGAGAGAGTTATTCCTCAAAATAGAAAGTTGGATGAGTGAGCAGAAAAGTCAACCTATTGACATTTAAGAGTAGTAAGTGTTTTTGCTCAAGTTTAAGTAGACGTTTAAGTATGATAGTGTTGTAAGTATAGTTCGTTTTACTAAGTTTCCTTTCCTAGTAAGTTTCTATTTTTAGAAAGTTTCCACTTTTAGTAGATTTCTTATCTTAGTTTCTATAACTAGAAAGTTTCTACTTTAATTGTGTTTTCCATTTTAGGATACTTGCCGTATTAGATAAGCTTCCAATCACCCCTTTCCCTTCGAATGGCCATTTCAGGTCTAGGGGCTTGAGCTATAGGATCCTTTAAATAGGAAATCCAAACCCTTACGCCTAGAGTTTCGTAGAAACCATTCGTCAAGAAAGTTCAAAGATCTATACATCTCTAATACATATCCCAAAATGTTTTTATGTGTTATAATATAAGTAGTAGGTTATAGGTGTTAGTAATAGTAATAGTGTATACATGTTAATTAATAGTATAAGTAGTATTAGGGTTTCATTAATTAGGGTTAGTTAATTAAAGTAGTATTTTAATGATTAGGGTTTAGGGTTTCGAGGATCTAAATAATATGAATGTTAAGATCATGCACGAATATGATTATGAATATAAACATGAATTGAAAGAAAGATTTAAAAGTTTTAAGATTTTGGATCATACCTTGTTAATGATGATGAAGATTAACAAGAAACAAGAAGAAAACTTGGTGATGAAGATCAAATAACCCAAATAATAAAGAACACGCTTGAAAATCTTGATAAACACGAAGAACAAGCTTGAAGATTCGAATACTACAAGAGAGGGAGAGGGAGAGATTATTTTTGAGAGAGGATTTTGGTGTGATTTGTGAATGAGAAACTAGGAGTCTAGGGGTGTTTATATAGTGCAAGTATTAGAGTGTTAGTCAACATAAGGATGTTATAATTAATGATTTTATTTTATTTTAGAATTTTTAGTCAACAATAGGTGGTACTAGTTTAAATGAACATATATATATATATATATATATATATATATATATATATATATATATATATATATATATATATATATATATATATATATATATATAGGGGCAGGTTCAAATGAGAACCATAAAAAGGGCGAGAACTTCGAGAACTTTTTAATTTCATATTTTTTTATGCGTTTAAATGCAACAAATTACTTGCAAATGTTAATTAATGCTCATATCATTAACAAACACATGTTCATTACCACAAATTACATGTTAAATTGTTAATTATATGAAATGTTCATATGCTCACAAACAAATATGCACATGTGAACTGCAAACTATATATTTGATTATATAGGCAAAAATATAAGTTTTGTCAAACTATTTAATGTTTATTTTTATTCTCCATCAATATTTATGGATGATTCAATCTACTAACATGTGAAAATCATTGTGAATTAAAAGTTCTCGCAGTTCTCGCATTTTTGTGGTTCTCGTTTGAACTTTTATATATATATATATATATATATATATATATATATATATATATATATATATATATATATTTTATTTTATTTTTTTAGTCAACATAAGGATGTAATTGTTTAAGTTTCTTTAGTCACATTATTATTATTATTATTATTATTATTATTATTATTATTATTATTATTATTATTATTATTATTATTATTATTATTATTATTATTATTATTATTATTATTATTATTATTATTTTTACATTTACTACATGATAAGTATTATTTTCTTTTTACTAATTCATGACTTGTATATATATATATTTTTATTTAGTTCCCAATTGTTTTATTATTTATATAAATGTCACTTTTTATTTATTACTTATAGGTTATTAGTTATAATATTACATAAATGCATAAATTTTAATTAGCAGTGAGTGTCGACTAACAGTTTATTATTTTCATCTTTTATTAACTTGTAAATTATTGCACAAAGTTAATTAATATGTTTTATAACTCTTAACACTTAACAATTGTTCATTAAAGTTTAATCATTAAGTTTTAATTATATTGTTTGGGCATTTAATATTGAAAAAATATAGAATGGAAAAATGAGGGTCGTTATAATAAACCTCATTTGTATCTTGACGATTACAATCTTCGTTCAAACTTTTCATGATTCTTGAAAACACCTCAATCGAGAGGATGAACCAACCACACTTCATCTACGGAAGAAAAGATTGATGTCACGACCCGGAAAATTTCGACTAATTTTAAACCAAATTCTTGATACGATTCATTATCTTTGACACGATAAGCAAAGTCTGTTAGGTCGAGTCTCAAAAATTTTGAATTGTTTCATATATTCATTTGACTTTCGACTGTTCTCGACGATTCACGAACAACTATTTGTAAATAAATACATATATATTTAAATATATATATGAAATAGAAACTTATATGATTTAAATTCATTTGTATAAATAAAATAATATATGATATTACTATAAATTTATATATATATGTATATGAAAAGTATACTGAATATATATTTAGATGATTTAGAATTTATTTAACAAACGCTTGTAGCACTCGTTTGTCATTTTGATAGTTATTAAGTAGGTTAAATTCGAACTTATGTGATTATAAAATAAACGGTGATCCGAAACTGAGTTCTATGAATTATAGACTTATTAAAAATGTATTTAGGATCTATTTGTTAAGTTTTAACACTTTTTATATTTTAACCAAAATTGAGAGGGACAATTGATGTAATTTTTATTTAACAAATTAAGGATCGAATTTTATACCATAATGACTGAAATAAATAAAGGAATTTAATTTAATAATATGAGATTTTTCTGTGTACTTTTATCCGCCACTAACTAAACACGAAATCCAATCTGTGAAAGGAATAGTAGACGACGGCTAACTTCTCGCACGTTTATATTTTAAATTATATTATAATTATTATATTATAATTATTAATTATTAAAAGCACTGTGTTTGTTTGGGGTTTGATTCCTCTAGATCATTTATCTATGATATACATATACCTATAGCATATAGATTAATGATCACCATCTAATTACTCCTATCTTTATCTGTACGTGTTCTGTTTCCAATCAACATCCACTTCTTGTTTTTTTTTTTTTTTTTTTTTTTTTTTTTTTTTATGATTTTCAATTGTGACACATGGTTACTAGTCTTTTTATTATCTATCCACATCTTCTTTATGTAATATTTTGTTTTCCACTCACTATCATTCCAACACCAATGATCAAATTTCTCTATATATACATGAGAGAAGTACTGGTAACTAAAACCACATTATCACAATCTTTCTTCTTTCTCTTACTTCTCATTCTTTCTTATTTTCTTCTTTATGAAACCAAGACTAAAGCCACTTGTGAACTAGTTGATGAAGTCTTGCGATCAGTACCTAATCTATTAATTGATTAGTTAACTGTAAGTGCTCTGTCTTCTATTTCTAAAACATCAACAACCAAATCATCACCCAATACTATTATTACTTTCGATGGTAACCAAGAACCCAAAACTACCACCGCAGCAACCACCATGATCATCATGTTCCACTAATCACCACCTTTCTTTTCAAATCGATCACCACCATCATCACTTGTATTTTCTCTCTTTCATTTTCTGTTCATGGGAAACGAGTAAGACAACCGCCACAATCACCACAAGGACCATCATCAACCACCACGATCTCTCTCCTCTATCTCTCTTCATCGTGAACCTACCAAAAACCAACACCACCTACGGTTTTCTGTTAATTTCTGTCTCATCTTCGTGAACACAACAAACCAACCCAAACCCACTTGTTCTTGGACACTATGGCTACAAACCTCCTGGTTCTACTTCGAAACCCAAACACTACCATATATCACCTGCGTTTTTCTGTTTCTTTTCTTGAAATCACCACTGAAAGCCACTGCTGTAGCAGCCTTAAAACCCATCTCTTACCCTATGATTTTAGTTATAACTAAATTCTTCAAGAACACCCACTGCCACTTCGGTTCCCTGTTGTTGTTACGATAACGTTTTCTGTTTCATCTTACAAACAACCACCGCAAACCATCAAGGATTAACCGCCATCAACTTCAGACAACCATTTAACCCACCACCACCTTTTAACAACCCTCACCACCTCTCTATTATAAACCATATAATCAATCACTATTTTGCTTTTATTTCCATTCGATGACCACTCAACCGAAAACCACCACGTTATATTAATGTTCGAACACATTAAACCTGCTCAATTAACTTTTAGTCAAGAGAAGTCACCGAACTAACATGCTTCTTTTGTCTTCCACAAAGAAACAAGAAAGAAAGAAATTATATAAATATTAAGTGGAGGTGTCGGCAAGTGGGGGAGGATAGAATCCTAGATCACACGTATTTTTCTTAATTAACTTGGAGATCGTGGAATTTGGCCAAATGATTTTGGGTTTATGAATTTAGTTGTTGGGCCGTAGGATTTTATTAGTTCCTTGGACCGAAGCCCATTACATTTTCGATTTATTGATGCATGGTACGGTTTCTGTATTCAAATCAAACAAACAACCGAACATTTTTTTTTGATTGATGAGCTTGTGAATCGATTCTTTGGTTGGACTCGTCAAGTTGCTAGTGGAACGAATTATACAGCCTACTATTGGACCGAATGAATTCCTTTAGGACTACGTAAATTCTAGGCTGTATAAATCTTTGTGATGTTGGGATAATATTTCTTGAAGAGTCATACAACTTAGGCCTTTTGTTTTGGGTCTCATTTTGGTATCTAAATAAAAGGGCAATGATATCAATGATGATTTAAGAAGGAAGGTGATATATAATGTTACAATGATATAATAGTTGTTGACGTTATGTTAGGGGTGTTGTTGGTTAACGAGAGGTTGCGGGTTCGAACTCGGGCAATGACAGTTTTTATATTTTTAGAGCTTTTCGCTAAGGTAGTATTTACCAATATTATTATTATCATTCTTATTATTATTATAAGTATTATTATTATTATTATTATTATTATTATTATTATTATTATTATTATTATTATTATTATTATTATTATTATTATTATTATTATTATTATTATTATTATTATTATTAGGAAAATAAGTATTATTATTATCCTTGTTAATTAAAATTATCATTTTTATCACTTTTATTATTATTGTTACAATTATAATTATTATCATAATTAGTATTATTATTAATCATTATTAGTATTAGGTGTTACTGTCAATATTGTTGCTTATTATTATATTATCCTTATCAAGATTTGTTATATATTATTATCAATATTTTTACTATCAATTCTATTATATATTATTACTATTATTATTAGTATTATTATTTTTATAAAAAAAAATATATTACAACTTTCTATTATAAATATTATTTTACCAAATAAAGTATTAGTTATATAACAACATTTCATATATAATTATATATATATAAAGATATTTATCTTAATATGGTATATAATATAAATAAACTCAGTTGATTAAATGTGATATGTGTTAATATATATATATATATATATATATATATATATATATATATATATATATATATATATATATATATATATATATATATATAAATGATATAGGTTCGTGAATTCGAGGCCAACCCTATACTTATTCAATGTCGTCCTATGTATTTTTACTACAAAATACAGTATGGTGAGTTTCATTTGCTCCCTTTTTAATTGCTTTTGCAATATATATTTTTGGGCTGAGAATACATGCGCTGCTTTTATAAATGTTTACGAAATAGACACAAGTACTTAAAAATACATTCTACGTTGAGTTGTACCACTGGCATACTTCCCTGTAGCTTGGTAACTACTATTTACATGGGTATTGTAAACGCGAATCCTGTTGATAGATCTATCGGGTCTGACAACCCCAACCGGACTGGACGACCAGTATTCAACGGTTGCACAGTACTTCGTTTCGTTAATACACTTGGTACAGTGTAGGGAGATTTCATAATAAAGGGAATATGCGACATTGATTAAATGTTAAGTATGGTTACCAAGTGCTCAACCACTTAGAATGCTTTACATACACTTGCGAGTGTATTATGTTTATGATTATGAAATCCTGTGGTCTATTAATATATTGAAATGATTGTTATGAGAAACCTATGAGCTCACCAATCTTTTGGTTGACACTTTTAGCATGTTTATTCTCTGGTACGAATTAAGTCTTCCGCTGTGCATTTGCTCATTTTAAAGATACTACATGGAGTCGTTCATGGCATGTAGAGTTCAGTACCTCGCAATGGAACCATATGTTGAAGACTTCGTCTAGGAGGATTAGGTCAGGGTCTTTATAGGTGGTATCAGAGCGTTGGTCCTAGCGAACCAGGTCTTGCATTAGTGTGTTTAACTGATAGTTGTTAGGATGCATTAGCAAGTCTGGACTTCGACCTTAGCTGCATATTATAAGTATTGTTTATCATTCCTAGTGGAAAATTACCTGCTTATCATTCCTAAGTCTAGACACAACTTCCTGCACTTATTTGATAGATAGTGTACAGATAAATTCATATCCTAGCGTATCTGCTAATTCATATCTTAGCATATCTGTTACTGTAGACTTTATCTGACACGTTTCCTTAAATCCCTTCGTAATCTACGGGATCTTCTGTACTATACATAGATATTCTATGTAATTAGAATGTCATCCGATATTCGAAGATCATTACATATCGAAAGCCCTTTATCTAACCGTATCAAATGAAACTCACCACTAGTTCAAATCCCTCGGATTCCGATATGAAGTCTCACTTAAGCTCCGAAAGCAGCGTCACCAGAATGGATCAATCAATCATCCATCCCCAATTCATCTGATGAGTTCGTAGTCGACTTAATCAATGGAGACGCGAAGAAGGCGATCTTTTTGTAGTGACCCGTCCTTATCCACCTGGACGAAATCATCAACATCTGGTCCCATTGCGATGATCGACTCCAAGTAATGTCCTTAAAATGAGCAAATGCACAGCGGAAGACTTAATTCGTACCTGAGAATAAACATGCTTAAAAGTGTCAACCAAAAGGTTGGTGAGTTCATAGGTTTATCATATCAATCATTTCAATATATCAATAGACCACAAGATTTCCGTTTATAAATATAGGTACACTCGCAAGTGTATAAAAGTATTCTATAAGCTGTAGGCACCCGGTAACAAGCCTTAACGTTCATGTTTTACCCTCTGAAGTACACTAGATCAGGTGTGTTTAAAATAACCTCGAAGTACTAAAGCATCCCATAGTCAGGATGGGGTTTGTCAGGCCCAATAGATCTATCTTTAGGATTCGCGCCTACCGTACATAGACAAGTAGTTTAATGTTACCAAGCTAAGGGTATATTTCTGGTTTAAACCCACATAGAATTTGTTTTAGTACTTGTGCCTATTTCGTAAAACATTTATAAAAGTTGCGCATGTATTCTCAGTCCCAAAAATATATATATAAAAATGGAGCAAATGAAACTCACCATACTGTATTTTGTAGTAAAAATACATATGACGAAATTGAACAAGTATAGGGTTGACATCGGATTCACGAACCTATATCAAGTATATATATTAAAACATATAATCACATAATTCCTTTTATTAATTAACTAATATTTATATATTAAGTGTTGTAGTTATATAACTAAATCCTAAATAAAATATATATTCTTTATTTATATCTTATGTATTCAGTTATATGTTATATATATTTGTTTTGTAAAATATTTAATATTTATACATATAGTAATATTAACCTATATATTGTAATTGGTATTATATCAAAAATTAATAATTTGTGATATGTAATTTGTATATAATTAATGTTAATATGTTTAATATAAAACTTTACGTAATATATGTAAATAATAATTATTTGTTATATAAAATAATAATAATAATAATAATAATAATAATAATAATAATAATAATAATAATAATAATAATAATAATAATAATAATAATAATAGTAATAAATTTAGAATACAACCTTTGAAGAAAAAACAAGCTCCTACAAAAAAAAAAATGCCATTGCCCAGGCTCGAACCCAAGATCTCTCGATCACCAACATCACCCTCTAACCAATACTCCATAACTGTTTTTCTATCTTAACTCCTATCCTTAACTATATACCGCGTCCAAACAACCCCTTTATATACTCAAGTCCAAAAGCATCTAGCCCAAGATGTTAGTCCATTTAAATTCGAGAAGTCCAAGGATACAGCCCAACATTAGTAGCCTGTTACAAACCCAAAAGTCTAACAAGAAAACCCAGTTTGATAACAGAAGAGTTTAGGGTGTGTTCGGTTATCGATCTAAATGGAAAAAAAATAAAAACTGAGCAGAAGCAGCAGCCTTCGTATCATCATCATAAATATCATAATTATCCCCATCTATCTTATGAACCTAATCCTATTTTTTTTTTTATCATCACCGTAGAATTATCAATCATAACATCTTTCATCATTCTATGTTATCATCCTTAATCACCTCGTCCCAACCATCTCATTTTCTACCTCGCTGTCAATATGTGTTTTCACTCCTTCGGTTCAATATTAAATTAAGCCAACTAGGTTGTTCCAATTCCAATATAAAAACAATTGCAAAGACACTAAATCCCACCATAACCCAAATATTCGCTATGTCTACTAAAAGGTAATGAGGCATGATAGAAAAAAAATATATACTACTTTAGTGTTTACTAATATTTAATAACCTCACTAACTCACCTAGTGCTTATCTCTTTCACTTGCCCAAAATAAAAATCGAGTTTTATGCTAATACCAGGGTGGTTATCGCATGTGAAGTTTGGTGTTTTGTTATGTTCTGAACCGAACAGTATCTCTTATCGATATCAATAACACTTAATGATGATAAGTTGATGACGGTTAAACTTAGTCATCATAATGGGACTGGCGATTAGTAGAGTGATAAAGAAGGTGGTTCTCGGTTTGGGTTTAGCAAACGAAACAGGAAACAAAAGGTTTTGATGGTGGTTGGGTTGTATGGTGACCCATGGTGGATTGTGGTGGTTTTAAACTAAAAAAAAAAATGAGCTGCAACAGTAATAACCGATCATTACTTATGGTGGTATGTGTTGTTTCGAACCAAAAAAGAAATATTAAATGGTTAATGAGTAGCAGCAAAACAAGTTAGTAATAGTTTGTTTAAAATGGGTTCAATGGTGGTCTTTAGGCGATGAGGTAACAGATGAGGGTGTAGGTGTTTTGGTGAGGGTGGCGAGGTGATGTGGGTTGAACAAACAAGAACAGAGATTAACCTGATTACAACCGTGATGGGTTTGAGGAAGGTGGTGGTTTTTCCATGGTTTCTTGTTACGGTTTGATGATGTTGGAGATGGTAATCGAAGGTGAGTTGTAATGGTGTTGGGTTCATCGTGTAGTAATTTCTTGAACCAAAATCATAATCGAAACAATAGTTTTTTTATGGGATTTTTAATAAGTCATGTAGGAGTAGGTAGTAGTAAAGTGGGTGTGGTGATGATGGTCGATGGTTGTCACGATTAAAGAATTGTAGAGGGTGAGAGAGATATGGGAAGGCAGTGTGTGATGGGTTTTATTTCCAGGAAAAAGATAACATATGTAATACATACATCTCTAATTTATAATATAATCCTAATAATAATTACTTATAATAATATAATAATTAATAATAATAATTTACTAATCAAATAGAAAAACATGTGAGTAAACACTTAGCCATTACTGGAATTATCTACCGACGGTTTCAAGATATTTTCAATTTTCGGAGTGCTATATCGTGTCCATTGCTAAATAATTACGGATAAGAGTGTTCCTAAAAAAATCGCAAACTTTTAGATTAAATATAATTAATTATTTCACTCATTAACTAGTTGAAACCTGATCAAAAAGGTTTGAAAATTATTTATTTTCTGTTCCAATTTTTATGTACGGAGTACTAATATTTAAACTTTAAAAGGTAAAAATACATTTAATAAATCTAAAATCTTAGCAATTAATTTACAGTTCAACTTTTATTTCAATCCTTCCTGAACATATACTATATCTGTATTAAAACTCATAAAACGTCAACCGAGTGTTACAGACATTTACTAATTAAGCTCGAAATCATTTATTTTTAATATGTTCCTCTTTCTATATATTAACAGTTTTAAAATAGCAAGTTTAATTTACTAATACAAATATATTATATATTTTAAAACAATTAGAGTTAATATAACTTTATATGTTTTCAAGTAATATTTATATACATATTTATATATATCCATATATTCTTAAATATAGTTTTCATTACATCCCATTTTATTTTACATATTTATTTCCTAAAATTAAATCATATATTATATCAAATAATGTTTCAAATTATTATTATATATATGTATTTAAATATATGTGTATCTATTTACAAATAGTTGTTCGTGAATCGTCGAGAACAGTCGAAGATCAATTGAATATATGAAACAGTTCAAAATTTTTGAGACTCAACCTAACAAACTTTGCTTATCGTGTTGAAATTACACTATCGTATCGAGAGTTTCGTTTAAAAATAGTCGAAATTTTCCGGGTCGTGACAGTACCTACCCGTTAAAGAAATTTCGTCCCGAAATTTGAGTGAGGTAGTCATGGCTAACAATAAAAATGTTTTCATGACGAATATGAGTTGATAATTAGAGTTTTATCATTATTGATTAATATAGATAAAACGATTCGATCATGTGAAGCGTATGGGTAAAGCTATCACAAAAGAGTGATATGTGGAGGATAAAGATTCATCTTACTTTTGACGTTGTTTTGGTTGAATTTAGAAAGTAAGGTATATCTTAACTTTTGACGTTGTCTGGGTTGAATTCCGGAATTCAAGGGATTTAAAAGAAAATCTTCGAAATCTAAAAGATTTGATTCTTCGGGGAGTAAGGAAATTAAGATCTCTTTAATTAAATGCGATGATCTGCCTCGATTTCTCGGTCCGATGTTCTCACTATAACTGAACTTATTCCATTCCATTACTTCCCACTACTCCTATATTTTCTTCCTTAATTCATACTTTCCAAGATCAGGGAAATGATGAATCCAGTTCTAATCCTTGATATTTTCCTGATTATCGTATCAATCATTCTTCTTTTGCAACTACCACCAGAGGAATCTGTTTACTTCTACTATGCTCTAGTGATTTTTGTATTTATAATCCTCCCGTGTCTTTATATTGCTATACGTACTGATATCCATGGTTTATAATTTCGGTGTTATTGTTGGGCTTTGTATTTTCCCTTATATATCGGAGTTTCATGCTCTTGTCTTCTTTTTCCGACTTTAAGTCAAGCGAATAATGGTCCAGAATTCATAGATATAGAGTTTCGAATGATTATAATGTTCTAAGCAGGAATGAACGTGATAGCACAATTTGATTTTCAAATTTATCAACATCACGGAAGATAGAACCATCAAGAATACATTTTCTTGATATGTTCAGAAGGTAGGTAGAATGAAAGAGTTATGTAACATGATACATGATGACGTTATGATCTGTGAATCATCACATTCCATTTAGAAACTCAGCATGACTTACTGTAATATAATCACGTTGGCCAAGTGTCATTATATTATACTAACTCATGCTTCAATTCCCAACACTTCTCCACAATTCATTCATAATTTATACTTAGATTTTACAGAGGTTTCTAATATAATGGGATACAGAAAACATGAAGAGGTAGATGATTTCGGACAAGAATATTTATGAAAATATCCTCAGAAATATCGAAGATGTTTATGATGATATTTTGGAAATTTCTAAGTTCGAAGGACGATGAAGAAAAATTTTCCGCAAGATTTTAACATGACTTCGGAGCAAGATATTCTCTAAAGATTTCATCGGATCCAGAATTACCTGAATTCTTTGAATATAGAATTTGGTCCTTGTCTTTGTCCTTGGTCTCCTTTATGGTTAGCTCAATCTGTTTTTTAGTACCAAATTTTCTATCGAGCGTTCCTAACACTCCTTTCTTTATCATCAAACTTTTGACCGTTTAGACCATCTACAACTTTACTGTTTCATCTGCATTCAATGCAGCCATATCTGAATCGTCGGTTATCAATCCGAGGTGTTTTCAGGAGAATTGTGTTTTTAGATGATTAAACGCTTGTGGTAATATGGTGGAATATAAAAGATTTTCCGGTAATGAAGACGAAAAAATGACGTATATATCAAGGTTATAATAAGACTTATTCGAATGAAAAGTCGAAGTTGATTTGCTGAAGCTGTGACAAAATTGGCTACTTTGGAAAAGGATTGCAAAGTGATTTTCGGTAGTAACATCGCCAAAGGAGCTAGCGCATATACGTGTTAAACCTTTACTCAGGTTCCAAGAGTTTTTCAGGTGCATAACTATATGCATAGATCTTTTCTTCCGTAGATGAAGTGCGGTTGGTTCATCTTCTCGATTGAGATGTTTTCAAGAATCATGAAAGGTTTGAACGCAAATTGTAATCGTCAAGATACGAATGAGGTTTAAGATGAAATCAAGTGGCAAACTTGAAGATTTGTTTAGTTTCATATGTTATAATCAATATTTTAATTCATTTTAATTGTCCAAAGTTAGCAGTCCAATAGTCCAATGGTCCAATAGTCCAATATATTCATATATAATTTAATATATAATATTTGAATTAATTAATACGTATCGTGACCCGTGTACCGGTCTCAGTATTGATCACAACTCAAACCATATATATATTTTGGAATCAACCTCAACCCTGCATAGCCAACTCCAACATTCACATATAGAGTGTCTATGGTTGTTCCGAAATATATATATAGATGGGTCGATATGATAGATCGAAACCTTGTATACGTGTCCCGTTATTTAAATTGCGTAAAATAAATACAGAAATTAAATGACGATAAATAAAATTGCGAGAATGTAAATTGCGATAATTAAATTACGATAAATAAAATGTAACCAGTTAGCTAGGAACGGTTAGCTAGGAACAGTTAGCGTGGATTCTTAACAATATTTCAATTTGTTAGTTCGCTTGTTTCTAACAAATTTTACTTTGTCCGATGTTTTCTTCATTATGCCACTTGTTGGATTTTGATAGGTCAAAATCCAGATATGAAATTGAACGAAAATGAATTCTGTGGTGAACGGATACGTATATCTATGGATACAAGTAGGATAGTGACTGACTGTTGAATCAGAGTCGAAGAATGTACCGTGTAACTGATAAATGTGAAATCTAAATATTCCTCGGGTATTACCTACCCGTTAAAATATTTTCACCATTAACAGTTTGTACAAAAGAATTTTTAATTACAATCTTTATGTATATATACATACATATATATTTTCTTCAGATGTAATTATGGATTTGATGAGTCAATAAGATATTAAACTCATTTGATTTATCATTAATACTAGATTATATAATCTCTAAAACTTTAGAAATTACATAATCGCCATGTCGAGCGAAGATAATCGATGTAGAATGATATGTAAAACGAAGATAAAGTAGATAGAACGATACGTAGAACGATGATTAGACTCGAGATACAAAATGAGATGTTGAGGCATGTGATGTTGATGGTACTGGTGCTATTATTGATGGTACTGTTGGTGCCGGTGATGTTGCTGAAGCTGGTAAATTTTGCACCATATTCTCCAAATTGATTTCTCAAGCGCGAAGTTCGTTAACTTCTTCCATTACCGCGGGATGGTTGACGGTTGGAACGAGCGGATGAATAAAGTTTATAATTTTTGATAGAAGATAATCGTGATGAGCTACCCTGGAGATGAGGCTAAAAATGGTGTTTCGAGTAGGTTCACCGGTAAATGCTTCAGGTTCTTCGCCGAGGGTGCAGGTTAGTGGGTGAAAAGGATCGCCTTCTTCTTGTCTCCATTGGTTAAGTCGACTACGAACCCATCCGATGAATTGGTTGGACCATTCCGGTCATACTGCTTTCGGAGCTTGAATGGGACTCAATATCGGAATCCGAGGGGCTTGAACTAGTGGTGAGTTCCATTTTGCTCGGTTAGATAAAGAGTTTTTGGTATGAAATGAATTTCGGATATCGAATGATATTCTAATTACATAGAATATCTATATATAGTACAGAAGATCCCGTAGATTACGAAGGGATTTAAGGAAACGTGTCAGACAAAGTTTAAGATGATGGGATGTGAATTTGTCTGTACACCGTCTATGCAATAATTGCAATAAGATGCGTCGAGACTGAAAATGACAAGTAGATATTTTTCGACAAATGGTGGTAAGCAAACACTTATAACATGTAGACCAGGTTCAAATCTAGACTCATTAATAACCTAACAACTACTAGGTCGATGTCCAGACTCATTAATGCATCCTAACAACTACTAGTTAGACACACTAATGCAAGACTTGGTTCGCTACGACCACCGCTCTGATACCACCTGTAGTGACCCGTCCTTATCCATCTGGACGAAATCATCAACATCTGGTTCCATTGCGATGATCGACTCCAAGTAATATCCTTAAAATGAGCAAATGCACAGTGAAAGACTTAATTCGTACCTGAGAATAAACATGCTTAAAAGTGTCAACCAAAAGGTTGGTGAGTTCATAGGTTTATCATATCAATCATTTCAATATATCAATAGACCACAAGATTTCCGTTTATAAATATAGGTACACTCGCAAGTGTATAAAAGTATTCTATAAGCTGTAGGCACCCGGTAACAAGCCTTAACGTTCATGTTTTACCCTCTGAAGTACACCAGATCAGGTGTGTTTAAAATAACCTCGAAGTACTAAAGCATCCCATAGTCAGGATGGGGTTTGTCAGGCCCAATAGATCTATCTTTAGGATTCGCGCCTACCGTACATAGACAAGTAGTTTAATGTTACCAAGCTAAGGGTATATTTCTGGTTTAAACCCACATAGAATTTGTTTTAGTACTTGTGCCTATTTCGTAAAACATTTATAAAAGTTGCGCATGTATTCTCAGTCCCAAAAATATATATATAAAAATGGAGCAAATGAAACTCACCATACTGTATTTTGTAGTAAAAATACATATGATGAAATTGAACAAGTATAGGGTTGACATCAGATTCACGAACCTATATCAAGTATATATATTAAAACATATAATCACATAATTCCTTTTATTAATTAACTAATATTTATATATTAAGTGTTGTAGTTATATAACTAAATCCTAAATAAAATATATATTCTTTATTTATATCTTATGTATTCAGTTATATGTTATATATATTTGTTTTGTAAAATATTTAATATTTATATATATAGTAATATTAACCTATATATTGTAATTGGTATTATATCAAAAATTAATAATTTGTGATATGTAATTTGTATATAATTAATGTTAATATGTTTAATATAAAACTTTACGTAATATATGTAAATAATAATTATTTGTTATATAAAATAATAATAATAATAATAATAATAATAATAATAATAATAATAATAATAATAATAATAATAATAATAATAATAATAGTAATAAATTTATAATACAACCTTTGAAGAAAAAACAAGCTCCTACAAAAAAAAAAAAACGCCATTGCCCAGGCTCGAACCTAAGATCTCTCGATCACCAACATCACCCTCTAACCAATACTCCATAACTGTTTTTCTATCTTAACTCCTATCCTTAACTATATACCGTGTCCAAACAACCCCTTTATATACTCAAGTCCAAAAGCATCTAGCCCAAGATGTTAGTCCATTTAAATTCGAGAAGTCCAAGGATACAGCCCAACATTAGTAGCCTGTTACAAACCCAAAAGTCTTACAAGAAAACCCAGTTCGATAACAGAAGAGTTTAGGGTGTGTTCGGTTATCGATCTAAATGGAAAAAAATAAAAACTGAGCAGAAGCAGCAGCCTTCGTATCATCATCATAAATATCATAATTATCCCCATCTATCTTATGAACCTAATCCTATTTTTTTTTATCATCACCGTAGAATTATCAATCATAACATCTTTCATCATTCTATGTTACCATCCTTAATCACCTCGTCCCAACCATCTCATTTTCTACCTCGCTGTCAATATGTGTTTTCACTCCTTCGGTTCAATATTAAATTAAGCCAACTAGGTTGTTCCAATTCCAATATAAAAACAATTACAAAGACACTAAATCCCACCATAACCAAAATATTCGCTGTGTCTACTAAAAGGTAATGAGGCATGATAGAAAAAAAATATACTACTTTAGTGTTTACTAATATTTAATAACCTCACTAACTCACCCAGTGCTTATCACTTTCACTTGCCCAAAATAAAAATCGAGTTTTATGCTAATACGAGGGTGGTTATCGCATGTGAAGTCTTGGTGTTTTGTTATGTTCTGAACCGAACAGTATCTCTTATCGATATCAATAACACTTGATGATGATAAGTTGATGACGGTTAAACTTAGTCATCATAATGGGACTGACGATTAGTAGAGTGATAAAGAAGGTGGTTCTCGGTTTGGGTTTAGCAAACGAAACAGGAAACAAAAGGTTTTGATGGTGGTTGGGTTGTATGGTGACCCATAGTGGATTGTGGTGGTTTTAAACTAAAAAAAAAATGAGCTGCAACAGTAATAACCGATCATTACTTATGGTGGTATGGGTTATTTCGAACCAAAACAGAAATATTAAGTGGTTAATGAGTAGCAGCAAAACGAGTTGGTAATAGTTTGTTTAAAATGGGTTCAATGGTGGTGTTTAGGCGATGAGGTAACAGATGAGGGTGTAGGTGTTTTGGTGAGGGTGGCGAGGTGATGTGGGTTGAAAAAACAAGAACAGAGATTAACCTGATTACAACCGTGATGGGTTTGAGGAAGGTGGTGGTTTTTCCATGGTTTCTTGTTACGGTTTGATGATGTTGGAGATGGTAATCGAAGGTGAGTTGTAATTGTGTTGGGTTCATCGTGTAGTAATGTCTTGAACCAAAATCATAATCGAAACAATAGTTTTTTATGGGATTTTTAATAAGTCATGTAGGAGTAGGTAGTAGTAAAGTAGGTGTGGTGATGATGGTCGATGGTTGTCATGATTAAAGAATTGTAGAGGGTGAGAGAGATATGGGAAGGCAGTGTGTGATGGGTTTTATTTCCAGGAAAAAGATAACATATGTAATACATACATCTCTAATTTATAATATAATCCTAATAATAATTACTTATAATAATATAATAATTAATAATAATAATTTACTAATCAAATAGAAAAACATGTGAGTAAACACTTAGCCATCACTGGAATTATCTACCGACGGTTTCAAGATATTTTCAATTTTCGGAGTGCTATATCGTGTCCATTGCTAAATAATTACGGATAAGAGTGTTCCTAAAAAAATCGCAAACTTGTAGATTAAATATAATTATTTATTTCACTCATTAACTGGTTGAAACCTGATCAAAAAGGTTTGAAAATTATTTATTTTCGGTTCCGATTTTTATGTACGGAGTACTAATATTTAAACTTTAAAAGGTAAAAATACATTTAATAAATCTAAAATCTTAGCAATTAATTTACAGTTCAACTTTTATTTCAATCCTTCCTGAACATATACTATATCTATATTAAAACTCATAAAACGTCAACCGAGTGTTACAGACATTTACTAATTAAGCTCGAAATCATTTATTTTTAATATGTTCCTCTTTCTATATATTAACAGTTTTAAAATACAAAGTTTAATTTACTAATACAAATATATTATATATTTTAAAACAATTAGAGTTAATATAACTTTATATGTTTTCAAGTAATATTTATATACATATTTATATATATCCATATATTCTTAAATATAGTTTTCATTATATCCCATTTTATTTTACATATTTATTTCCTAAAATTAAATCATATATTATATCAAATAATATTTCAAATTATTATTATATATATGTATTTAAATATATGTGTATCTATTTACAAATAGTTGTTCGTGAATCGTCGAGAACAGTCGAAGATCGATTGAATATATGAAACAGTTCAAAATTTTTGAGACTCAACCTAACAGACTTTGCTTATCGTGTTGAAATTACACTATCGTATCGAGAGTTTCGTTTAAAAATAGTAGAAATTTTCCGGGTCGTGACACTTTTCCACCAACCGAATTCACCTCGTGGTGAAGAACCTGAATCACTTACCGATGAACCTGTCCGAAACACCATTTTCACTCTCAGTTCTGGAGTATCTCGTCATGAATATATACTATCTCAAATGCTGGGTCCTATTCATTCGCTCGTTCTTGCCGACAATCATCCCGGAGTAATTGAAGAAGTCAACGAAATTCGCGCTCGAATAATCAATTTGGAAAACGTGGTGCAAAATCTACCAGCTTCAACAACAGCACCAGCAACATTAGTGAAATGTCCCGTTCTTATTGATTAAAAACGTTCCATATTAATTGATTTCGTTGCGAGGTTTTGACCTCTATATGAGACGTTTTTCAAAGCCTGCATTCATTTTAAAACAAACCATAACCTTTATTTCATCAATAAAGGTTTAAAAAGCTTTACGTAGATTATCAAATAATGATAATCTAAAATATCCTGTTTACACACGACCATTACATAATGGTTTACAATACAAATATGTTACAACAAAATAAGTTTCTTGAATGCAGTTAATAATCACATGAGAATAAACATGCTTAAAACGTTAACAAAAATGTTGGTGAGTTATAGGTTTAACCTATATATATCAAATCATAATAATAGACCACAAGATTTCATATTTCAATACACATCCCATACATAGAGATAAAAATCATTCATATGGTGAACACCTGGTAACCGACATTAACAAGATGCATATATAAGAATATCCCCATCATTCCGGGACACCCTTCGGATATGATATAAATTTCGAAGTACTAAAGCATCCGGTACTTTGGATGGGGTTTGTTAGGCCCAATAGATCTATCTTTAGGATTCGCGTCAATTAGGGTGTCTGTTCCCTAATTCTTAGATTACCAGACTTAATAAAAAGGGGCATATTCGATTTCGATAATTCAACCATAGAATGTAGTTTCACGTACTTGTGTCTATTTTGTAAATCATTTATAAAACCTGCATGTATTCTCATCCCAAAAATATTAGATTTTAAAAGTGGGACTATAACTCACTTTCACAGATTTTTACTTCGTCAGGAAGTAAGACTTGGCCACTGGTTGATTCACGAACCTATAACAATATATACATATATATCAAAGTATGTTCAAATTATATTTACAACACTTTTAATATATTTTGATGTTTTAAGTTTATTAAGTCAGCTGTCCTCGTTAGTAACCTACAACTAGTTGTCCACAGTTAGATGTACAGAAATAAATGGATAAATATTATCTTGAATTAATCCACGACCCAGTGTATACGTATCTCAGTATTGATCACAACTCAAACTATATATATTTTGAAATCAACCTCAACCCTGTATAGCTAACTCCAACATTCACATATAGAGTGTCTATGGTTGTTCAGAAATATATATAGATGTGTCGACATGATAGGTCGAAACATTGTATACATGTCTATGGTATCTCACGATTACATAATATACAATACAAGTTGATTAAGTTATGGTTGGAATAGATTTGTTACCAATTTTCACGTAGCTAAAATGAGAAAAATTATCCAATCTTGATTTACCCATAACTTCTTCATTTTAAATCCGTTTTGAGTGAATCAAATTGCTATGGTTTCATATTGAACTCTATTTTATGAATCTAAACAGAAAAAGTATAGGTTTATAGTCGGAAAAATAAGTTACAAGTCGTTTTTGTAAAGGTAGTCATTTCAGTCGAAAGAACGACGTCTAGATGACCATTTTAGAAAACATACTTCCACTTTGAGTTTAACCATAATTTTTGGATATAGTTTCATGTTCATAATAAAAATAATTTTCTCAGAATAACAACTTTTAAATCAAAGTTTATCATAGTTCTTAATTAACTAACCCAAAACAGCCCGCGGTGTTACTACGACAGCGTAAATCTGGTTTTACGGTGTTTTTCGTGTTTCCAGGTTTTAAATCATTAAGTTAGCATATCATATAGATATAGAACATGTGTTTAGTTGATTTTAAAAGTCAAGTTAGAAGGATTAACTTTTTTTTGCGAACAAGTTTAGAATTAACTAAACTATGTTCTAGTGATTACAAGTTTAAACCTTCGAATAAGATAGATTTATATGTATGAATCGAATGATGTTATGAACATCATTACTACCTTAAGTTCCTTGGATAAACCTACTGGAAAAGAGAAAAATGGATCAAGCTTCAACGGATCCTTGGATGGCTCGAAGTTCTTGAAGCAGAATCATGACACGAAAACAAGTTCAAGTAAGATCATCACTTGAAATAAGATTGTTATAGTTATAGAAATTGAACCAAAGTTTGAATATGATTATTACCTTGTATTAGAATGATAACCTACTGTAAGAAACAAAGATTTCTTGAGGTTGGATGATCACCTTACAAGATTGGAAGTGAGCTAGCAAACTTGAAAGTATTCTTGATTTTATGTAACTAGAACTTGTAGAATATATGAAGAACACTTAGAACTTGAAGATAGAACTTGAGAGAGATTAATTAGATGAATAAAATTGAAGAATGAAAGTGTTTGTAGGTGTTTTTGGTCGTTGGTGTATGGATTAGATATAAAGGATATGTAATTTTATTTTCATGTAAATAAGTCATGAATGATTACTCATATTTTTGTAATTTTATGAGATATTTCATGCTAGTTGCCAAATGATGGTTCCCACATGTGTTAGGTGACTCACATGGGCTGCTAAGAGCTGATCATTGTGAAGGCATTTCGTATGCCCGAGAGACATATTAAATTAATGTGGCTAATATGTTTTGATCCAAGTCGGGTCATACCCAATAACAAACTTACCGACACCTTATATGTATTTAATCCTAACGATTGGATCGTTAAATAAATACGCGACACTTGAACTTTAGAAAATCGGTTTTCTAAATTATAATCAATTGAGATAAATTATTTGGATAATTTATATATGATGTGGATTTAATTATTTATAGGTTTAAATAATTATGTTGTGTTATATTTTATAAAATTGGTTTATAAAATAAGTGACTTAACAAATGCATACTTTATATAATAAGTTTTATATAAATTACAAATATTTTATAACAAGTTTTTATAAAATATAAACATTATTATATAATTGAAAGTGTGCAGAATTTTAGAGTCTCCTAGGAGACACCCATGCCTTGTTTTATCATTTTAAGAAAGCACAACTACTAAGGCACATGCTTAAGGTGTTTACCAAGGCTTGACTTAAGAAATACTTGGAGAAAAACACACACATACACATAAAAAAAAACCTGCAAAACAGTTTGCTGCTGCTGCCTTTTTGCCGTGACCAAAAGAGGGAGGAAAAGGCCTTTTCAATTGATTTTGCAAGTTCTAATTAAGTGTCAAATAAATCCTAACTAAAAGCTAGGGTGTTGGTGCAAAGTTTGGGGTATTATCTCTTGAGGTTTCATGGTTTTGAAGCTTGCATTCTCATCATCATTCTAGCTACTGCTGTCCAATTTTTCTAGTGCAATCAAAGGGGTTTTGAGCTTGGTTAATTAGTTAGTTAAGTGTCTAAATCTTAACTAATTTAAAGGGTGGTGTTGGTGCTTCAAAGGTTTAGGGTTTTACACTCTTGTTCATCATCTTCATCGTCATTTTAACCTCCTAACTTGGAGAAGGTATAACTCCATAAACTAGCTCTTTTACTTTTGTAAGCATATTATCTTGACTTGATCTATTTTGGGATTCATGTTTAAATGGTTAAACTTTGTAAAGATTGTTTTAATATGATTCCGCTTTCTATGTTTATAAAAATGATTTTAGACATATACATATATGGATATGGAAACTTGGTAATCTTTTGAATCCCAACAATGGTATCAAGAGCCAAAGTCATAGAAATATGCTTCTTGTATTTGGCTTGTAAACCCATTTTCTTTACAATCTAGTAACATGCATGAAACTAGAAAGTAAAATTTTGGGTTTTGGGTGGGGGTCCTTTTTGGCCGAATTTTTGGGGTTCCAAATGGGTTTTGGAGCTTTAAGTTTGGCCAAGATTTGTTGTTGTTTTGGTTCACAATCATGCCTTGACCTTGTGGTTGGATTTGTGTGTGATTTGGTTGTATTTTGATGATTGTAAATTCATTCATTTGGTTTGTAATAATCTTGTAATTTTGGTGATGTAATTTATTTTATTTGGTATGTAAAATAGATTAGGTTGTAATTTCCTTTTCTAGAAAAATGTATTAGGTTATATATTTTGTAAAAGAAAAGTGAAGATTCAAGAAGATTACAAGATGGAGCATAAGGATGCAAGAGTTAGTGGGAGATTTGTTAATCTCCTACTTTGTGGTTTTAACCCTTTAGGTAACACTTGTTTTGGCTAAACAAGTGTTTACCACTTTGGCATGATTGTGGACTTTTATTTTGCATGCTTGTATGGTTTTGTGTATGTGTTTGGTTGTTACAAGATCTCATGAAACAACTTGCAAAAATGACATTATAATTGGTTATAATTAAAACAACAAAAGACACTAATAAATGGTTATTAGGTACTAGATGCAAAATGTATATAAAATGGTTTATATCAAGTAAAATTTGGTTATTTTACTAATGACATGAAATGGGTTTTTCATTATATACCATACATCAAATGCATGTTGGTGTATGGCAAAATGTTTTCTTAAACTAGAATTTAAGAAAGACTTAAAATCCCTTTAAAACTAAAACAAGGAAAACAAGTTAAACGCCATCCTATTGTGGGACACTTGAACATAGTAGTGAACTCATAATGGGATAAAGGTCACCTAACCGTTATGAGCAAACTAATATGGTTA